>NC_062565.1:71015431-71638140 GCF_022837055.1 Prionailurus viverrinus | reverse complement strand
AGATCGTGACCTGGCTGAAGTCGGACGCTTAACCGACTGCGCCACCCAGGCGCCCCTAGGAAACATTTTTGAATGTCATTTTATGACCTGACTTTTATAGATTATGCAGTGTTTATGTTCCATAATCATGCAATCAGCCCCCTATTTTTAGGCACTTGCATTGTCTCCAATTATTTAATAATTATAGGTGACCATGTAATAAACCTTCATACTTTCTCTTCAGCAAAAAAAGACTCAGCTTTAAGTATAAGTTTCCATGACTCCATCAAACAAATCAAAAATCAAGTCAAATAAAAGAAAATAACTTACTCTTGACATTTAAAAAGCATCTAATTTTCCTTATAATTTTACTTTGCCTGGAAACATTTTGAGGCAGGAATTCTGGCTTTTAAATATTCTAGGCAGCAGGGAACACACCATTCATTTGATATGTTTTTTTTTTCCCATTTATAAAATTGTCCCCTTCATGTTAAAATTGCCTCAGGATACAAGTACAATATATAAAACATTTAATTAAAATATATAAAGCAGAACACTAGTATGGTAGCATAATCAATGTCAATGACAATATGAAAATATAATAGTCACTTTTGGAGATGTAGGAATAAATCGTAGGTTAGTTTTAAAATATAGGATATGAAGTATTTCAAATTACAGTTCAACATAGTAAGTTAGAGAATCGCACATGACCACATTAGACACAAACTGCATTATTTTAAAATAATGCTGTTTACTTTCCCTGTTTATTTCACATCACAATTCTGAGATAAGTGCGCTAGAAGCAAAACACTTAATTTGAGAGTTTTTGGCCCCAAAATCAAAAAGCAGATGTAGGTAGATATAGGCACATTTGAAAAGGCTTCCCTTTGCAAATAATGACTGTTTTTATGAATTCAAGCCCTTTTATTTTTGTGCTATATGATTTAGTTAGACAAGTGTTTGTGGAAAATATTTTATTTGCAAATAAAGCCCTTACCACAGAACTTGCTTTGTAGGCATAAGCCCAAAGTTGGGCCCAATCTGCTTTTTCCAAAGAATTTAAAAAATTTTTAAGATAGGCAATCCTTATAGAAACCTCTAAACATGATTAGGTTGAGCTATGACTCAAAATGGTAAAAATGTCCATACTAAAACTTCTTCTCGTTATCTGAGAGGTTTCTTTTACTTTTCCTGCAGGAAATAGGTTAGCAAAGAAAGGAATCTCAAATAAAACAAAAACCACCTGAGAGAGCTTTAAAGGGAACTGTTCTAAGGCTTTGAGGCAGCCTTACCTAAATCACATAGTCACTTTCTTTGGGGATAATTTAATATTTGTTAGAAATTGCATTTTTTGCAACTATATGGCCCAGAATAAGTCTTCAGTATGCTCTCTCCCTGGTGGAGAGGGGCAGTCCCTATGTCACCATGGAAATCAGACTTTTAGTTTTGGCCTCTGAGATGACTTGTATTTGTTGTAATCTTCCCAGCAAGAAGCTGTCCTTGCAAAGAACATTCTCCGGTGACCTGGCACCATGAGATTTGCCCAGGGATTTCTGTAGAGTTTGTCAAGCTGAGAATGAAGACATGCCACAGACTCTGTTCTCATTTTTTAGAGCCCAGTCACTATGATGGCCTGACTTGACAGTGGCTAAGAAGAGGGTATTGGAGACATAGATTGTTTTTGCTTATAAGCTTATAAGATTTGGGGAAAGAAAAAAGAGACAGAAATGAGAGGGAGAACTTTAAAAAAGACAAAACTGTGTCACCTCAGTGTGCAGTAATGAATTAAACTTACTCTTGGGGTGCCTGGTTAAGTTGGTTAAGCATCTGACTCTTATTTTGGCTCAGGTCATGAACTCATGGTCATGAGATCAAACCCTGTGTCAGACTCCATGCCCAGCAAGATATTCTCTCTCTCTCTCTTTTTCTTTCTCTCATTTTCTCTATCTCAAAATAATAATAATAATAATAATAATAATAATAATAATAACTTTACCCAAAGAGAGGTCAGGCTTTTACCCTTGGTCCTTAGGGGGTGATCTCTAAATTTTTGAAATGTAATCCCTGATAAGAATATCTGAGAAACTTGGATCACACCAATAGCCTAGCAGTGTGATTTAGGGTGGGGACTTTGGGTCATGTGTCATCAGCTAGATATCCAGAGAAGCTGGATACTAAGGTCAGCATTGTGGATGACCAATCAGGTTTAGGTAACTGAGGCCCAATCAAAACTCTGCACATCAAGGCTTAGGTGAGTTATCTCAATTGATACTTTGTGTCTATTTTCTCACATTGTCACTGAAAGAGTTAATGCTGTTCACACTCCCCTCAGAGAGAGCAGTAAGAAGCCCTGAGTTTCGAACTCTCCTGGACTGTGCCTCATGCATGTCTTCCTCTGGCTTATTTTAATCTGTTCTGGTGCACTGTAATAAACCATAAACCTGAGTATAATGGTTATGCTTTCAGTGAGTTCTGTGGGTCCTTTTAGTAAATTACTGAAATGGAGGGTAATCAGGTGAAGGCCCCAAACCCGCACTTTGTGTCAGAAGTGAGGGTGGTCTTGTGGACTGCTCCTTAACATTGCACTCAGCAGCAACCTAGCTCCCTCCATTCTTCCTCATAATAACCCACCTATAAGCTATGTCACTCCTCCTCCATATCTCCTCTTGGGCACCCACCCCACTAGTCTATGACCCAGCATGTTCAATACTATGTAAGAATATAAGCTTGCCCCACCAAAACATTTCTCCTTAACCTTCCACTATCCTCTGCTTTGTTTAATCTGTTCTGGTGCACAGTCTCTTCCAGCCTGGCTGCTCCCACTCTGCTTCCCTCTTACAAGAATTACTACCTTTACTCAGGTTGTTTACCTTGCCTTGATTGTCTCCTTCCCCCTATCTCATCCAAATCCTACCTGTATAAACATTTAAAAAGAGAGAGATAATTTCAATAGATGCATTAAAAGCATTTGACAAAAGTACAACATCCATTCATGATTTTTTAAAAACCCCTCCAAAAAGTAGGTTTAGAGAGACCATGCCTCAACATAATAAAGGAAAGGACTTCTATGAAAAACGCACAGCTAACGTCATACTCAATGGGGGAAAACTGAAAGCTTTAAAGGAATAGGACAAAGATGTCAACTCTCACCACTTTTATTCAACACAGTACTGGAAGTCCTAGCCACAGCAATCAGACAACAAAAAGAAATACAAGACATCCAAATAGTTAAGGAAGAAATAAAACTTACATTATTTGCAGATCACATGATACTATATATAGAAAACTCTAAAGACTTCACCAAAAAAATTACTAGAACTGATAAATGAATTCACTCAAGTTGCAGAATACAAAATCAATGAATAGAAATCTGTTGTACTTCTATACTAATAATGAAGCAACAGAAGAAATTTTTTTAAAATTCCATTTGTAATTACACCAGAAATAATAAAATACCTAGGAATAAACTTAGCCAAAGAGGTGAAAGACTTGTATTCTGCAAACTATAAAACACTGATGAAAGAAACTGAAGATGACACAAACAAATGAAAAGATATTCCATGCTCATGGATTGGAAGAAAAAATCCAAAGCAATCTATAGATTTAATGCAATCCTTATCAAAATACCAACAGCATTTTTTCACACAACTAGAACAAACAATTCTAAAATTTACACGAAACCATAAAAGACCCCAAATAGCCAAAGCAATTTTGAAAAACAAAATTAGAAGTATCAAGTTCTAGACTTCAAGTTGTATTACAAAGCTGTAGGAATCAAAACAATGATACTGGCACAAAAATAGATACATAGATCAATGGAACACAATAGAAAACCCAGAAGTAAATGCAGAATTTTATGGTCAATTAATCTTTGACAAAAAAGGAAAGTCTATGCAATATGAAAAAGACAGTTTCTTCAACAAATGGTGTTGGGAAAACTGGACAGCAACATGCAGAAGAATGAAACTGGACCACTTTCTTATACTATACACAAAAATAAACTCAAAATGGATTTAAAACCTAAATCTGAGACAGGAAATCATTGAAATTATAGAGGAGAACACAGGTCGTAACCTCTTTGACATTGGCCATAGCAACTTCTTACTAGATACATCTCATGAAGCAAGGGAAACAAAAGCAAAAATAAACTATTGGGACTACATCAAAATAAAAAAAATCTCTGCACAGTGACGGAAATAATCAACAAAACTAAAAGGCAACCTATGGAGTGACAGAAGATATTTGCAAATGACTATCTGATAAAGGGTTAGTTTCCAAAATAGATAAAGAACTTACACAACTCAGCATCAAAAAACTAAACAATCCAATTTAAAAATTAGCAGAAGACACGTACAGACATTTCTTCAAAGAAGACATCAGGATGGCCAACAGACACATGAAAAGATGGTCAACATCACTCATCATCAGGGAAATGCAAATCAAAACCACAATGAGATATCTCCTCAAACATCAGAATGGTTAACATAAAATACATAGGAAACAAGCGCTAGTGAGGATGTGGGGAAAAAGGAATCCTCATACACTGCTAGTGGGAATACAAACTTGTGCAGCCACTATGGAAGAGAGTATGGAGGTTCCTCAAAAATTTTAAAATAGAACTACCCTACGGTCTAGTAATTGCACTACTGGGCATTTACCCAAAGAGTACAAAAACACTAATTCAAAGTAATACATGCACCCCTGTGTTTATTGCAGCATTATTTACAGTAGCCAAATTATGGAAACAGTCCAAATGTCCATCAACTGATGAATGCATAAAGAAGATGTGTTACACACACACACACACACACACACACACACACACACACACACAGAATATTATTCAGCCATAAAAAAGAATGACATCTTGCCATTTGCAAGGACATGGGTGGAGCTAAAGAGTATAATGCTAAAAGAAATAAAAGATATAATGATTAAAAGAAATCAGTTAGAGAAAGACAAATACCATATGATGTACCTCATGTGTGGAATTTAAGAAACAAAACAAACGAGCAAAGGTAAAAAAAAGAGAGAGAGAGAGAGAGACAGAGAAAGAGACAAACCAAGAAACAGACTCTTAACTATAGGTAACTAAAAGATGGTTATCAGAGGGAAGGTGGTTGGGGGGGGAATGGGTGAAATGGGTAAGGGGATTAAAGAGTACACTTACCATGATGAGCACTGAGTAATGTACAGAATTGTTGAATCACTCTAATGTACAAACGAAACTAATATAACCCTATGTTAAATATAGTGGAATTAAAATTAAAAACTTAATAAAAATAATTTTAAAAAGAGATGGAAAAACTATAATGTCTTGGAAATTTTATTTGAAACAAATTCAACAACATCGCTTCTTGGTCTTTTGGCTAAGATCAAGTGTGAAATAAATTCAACACCAATTATTAACTGATAGGATCCAGGGAGAGATAATAGTCTATAGTGTAAGGTAATGGAATAGACACAACACCAGGTATCACCAGGATCCAAACCACAAAAGTGTTTTGTCTAATTTTCAGAATGAGCAAAATTTGCTGATATTTTATTCTACTGGGGATCCTCACTATGGAAATGACAAATGTTATAATTAGTCTTATTCTCACAAACAGCATTTTCTTTATACCTAGATAGCTGGGTGGCAGTAGTGGAATATTTTTGACTTCATCTGTTCTAGGTTAATGATATCCCTGGATTTGAGGTCTCTTTGATTACACAAGTACAAGTTGATTGAAACGTAACTTGTCTCATTCTCAATTTCCTGAATGTTTTCTTTGTTTTTTCTCCCCCTCTTTCTTTTCTTCTCTTTTCTTTTCTTTGTAAAGACTTAAAGAATAAAATAAAAATACAACCTTAGCCAGTTATGACTCCATAATGGTCAAACACAGAAATATACAAACTAACTAGAAGCATCACAGCTTTTGAATTGCTGATGGGATCACTGTATTTCTTTGGTTACCTGCCATAAAACTCACAGTTCTAGCCCTAGGGCTCAGGTGGGGCTGGTGGCGTCAGATTGCTCATTTGCAGTCAAGAAGATACACCATCACACCAAGCTACACACTACTGCAAACCATCCCATAATACTTTTATAATTCATATATAAATAGGTAATATAATTTATATAATATTATAATGGTAGACTTACAAAATGGATAGTGACTTAAAGGCCCTTTTGAAGAAATTTCATGTCAGGCTTGCTTCAAGTGTTCCAATTCTTAATACATCATCTTATATCGTATTTGTACTTGTTTGTTCACAAATAAAGGATCTTTACAATATTTTTTTAAGTCCTATTTTCACCTCTATGGTAGAATGGAAGTTCTTAAAATATCACTTCCTGACCTTAGTTGGATGTTTACAGATCTTCCTTGCTGCCCTTTCATCTCAGTATAGACAAGAGATACCTTAAAAAATATAGTTTAAATCTGACTGGTAGCCCACCCCTGTATTTAGGAAAACCCCAGTTCTTTAGCACTGGGGAAGATGCTTTAACATAGCATATAGCTTTTCTATCTCTTTTCACTTCAGAGCTGCTCCAAAGTTCACATGTCCTTAGGCAACTGTCAGGTTTATCAGATAATGTATGAACAGCTGTCAGGTTTTTGCTAAGCTTACCACCGCCTCAAATACAGTTCAACTCCTACTCTCTCTCAAGGGGCTCTTTCTATCATATTTCTTTTTTCCTCCATCAGCATCAGCTTCCCTCTTCATTTCTCTGCACCAGCGCACCCTCTTCCACACCCTTGACATGTTTTTCCCCACCCAGAATGATGCCTTTTTCTTGCCCCATCTCCAAAACCTAGCAGTTCTTCAAAGCAAGCCCCAGTGACTTCCTCCATATTAGGAAGGCCCCTCTGCTAAAACTCGTAATTTTAATTTCTCACCTCTTTGGCCTCCAAATTAACTTATATGCTTATGGAGTGTTTAGTCGGAAGGGTCTTTGGGGCCTTTCAGTTCAACCTCTCTCCAAATGTAATAATCCATACCAGCCCATGCCTGAATTGGGAAGGGAAGCATGCTGCCCTCCCTCCACCCCTACCCACACCCCTACTTCCAGTCTGACTTCGGACAGGTATCTTGTTAGAAGTTCTCCCTTACAGTGAGACACAGTGTGCTACCCTGAAACCTTAATTTTTCCTCTACAGCAGAATCAAATACAATGAAGTCACGTTTATCCAGGGGCTTGTTTTTAAAGTAATCAGACAAGATGAGTTCAGTATTACCTTTGGAAATCCTAGTTCAAGAAATTAGAAACTGTAATCCAGGAATTATAGTAATATGGTTTTATGTACATAGTCCCTTCTTTTAGAACATCCATCATGGCCATTTTTTCCTCCATTTTTGGAGCAGATTTCTATTTCCTCTGCTGATCTGCAAATGTATTTGCTGGCTTGCAGTTAAAGGCCATTTATGTATAAAACACATTTTTTTTTTAAACTCTACAATCATGTTAACATAGAGAGATACTCACAAGATAAGAGGCATCAGGGAGTGAAGTCCAGTTGAGATAATGTAGGTATATGTTCTCTCCAGGATACATCTACTCCCTCTCATAAATGATAGGGTTCACATATTTAATAGTAACTCACAGCTCTCTCCAATTATTTGTGTTACTTTTGTCATTTTGATGGATGATTTCCACTGCCTCCCACTGTTCCTCAGTGGTTTTGTTCTTTTACCAGTCAACTGATGTTGGTGCCGCAAACTCTCTGGGTTTTCTGAGGCAGAGCATAGTCTGAGACAGGTATGTTGAGTTGAGGTGAGAATGGGACAGCCAAGCAGAGAGTGTCCAGGAGGCAGGCAGACAACTCAAGTAACAGAGCTGAAGTTTGGGCAAGAAATCAGAACACTGAAGATTTTGGAGTCACTCTCAGGAAGGTGACAGTCTTGGACTCACAATTAGATTATATGCATTCTAGGGGCACAGACTGCTCCATATGAAGCCTCATATCATGAAAGCAACTCAGCAAGCACTAAACAAATACTCATTGAATTACAATTGGATCCAGGTTCTAGGGAGCACAGAACAAAAAAGCAATTAACTTAGGAAAAAATAGGGAGAGTGATTTGAGCATGTTACATTTTTACGAACGACAGAATTGCCTTCCTCTCCACCTTACCTCTAAACAGGCCTGCATGAGGGGTGCCTGGGTGGCTCAGTTGGTTGAGTGTCAGACTCTTGGTTTTGGCTCAAGTCATGATCTTGCCATTTGTGAGTTTGAGCCTCACATTGGGCTATGCAGTGTCAGTGTGGAGCCTGCTTCTCATTCTCTCTCTGTCCCTCCCCCATTTGTACTCTCTCTCTCAAAATAAATAAGCTTGAAAAAATAATAAAATAAACAGGCACACATGACCATACATCCACATACTGCTCATACAACCCTTAAAAACTAGGCTATGCAGAATTTTTCAAGTGCAGGGGGGGGATAATTGGTAAGTGAGGGATAAATGTAGAGGGCTTCAGGCTCCCCACTTCACCTCCAGCAGGACAGCTCTTTTTTAAATATATTATTTATATTGAGCCCCCTAAAGACTTTCTTTGACAAAAGGATTTGGAAGAAGAAAGATGGAGAATAAGAAGAACAAAGAGGAGGAGGGGGAAAATGTCATGACCCCTGCTCTAGCCCACAGTAGAAGACCAATATGAAAAAGATATCTGGGCAAAGGAGGTCGCAAGGCTGGGACCACCCAAGCCATCATTCTCCGGGTTAATAGCTAAATGACACTCAATCTGCCCCTTGCTTCCATTCCTTTTTTTTTTTTTTTTTTTTTTACTATTTATTGTTGAACTGATAACATGAGCCGTGGGCAATACTGCAGAAGAGAAAGCAATAAGAGAGCTCTATCAAGCCTAGTTTTTGTACTTGAGAATAATGAAATGTGATTTTTCTCTTTCCAGGGCCTGTCTAATGGCAGAGTAGTCTTGATAGTCTTTAGAATGCACCTAATCTATGGCTCCTGTTCAGTGAAAATTCCAAAAGCTCCTTTGCAGGGGAGAATATATACGTGGGAGTTGGGGTCGGTGGTAAGAAGCAAAAACAGAAGTTGCAACGCAGACGAATGGAGACAGGGGCTGGGTCATGCCAAAAGATGGCCAGGGGACCATCCAGCAGGAGTAGGTAGCAGATAAAGCTGGGCAACAGATGGGGAGCTCCTGAAAGCCCAACTAAACAATTCTGACTTCATTCTCTGGGCAATGAGCAACATTGTGTTTTTCTTTTTTTTTTTTTTTTTAATTTTTTTTTAATTTTTTTTTTATTTATTTTTGAGACAGAGAGAGACAGAGCATGAACGGGGGAGGGGCAGAGAGAGACGGAGACACAGAATCGGAAGCAGGCTCCAGGCTCCGAGCCATCAGCCCGGAGCCCAACGCGGGGCTTGAACTCACGGACCTCGAGATCGTGACCTGAGCTGAAGTCGGACGCTTAACCGACTGAGCCACCCAGGCGCCCCTGTGTTTTTCTTTTTAAAAGAGTCATCAGAACAGAGCATTTAGAAGATTAACCTTGATGGAGGTAGGTAGATGAACAGATTTAGCTCATGAGGTGTTTCTGGTTTTCCTATCTCTACAATAGGGATAATACCAGGGATGTAGGAAGAAAAGATGTAAAGTGATTGTTGCCATCACTGCTCTAAAGGCTGTGTGGCTGAAAGGTATATGTATAATCCCTGGTCTTAGACTGCCTGGGTTCAAATCCAACCCTACTTGTAAACTCTGTGACCTCAGGCAAGTAAATGTAAAATAAGGATGATAAGAAGAGTACCTATCTCAAAGGGCTGTTGTGAGGGTTAAGGTTAATAAACATGACGCGCTTAGAAAGTACAATGCCATTGTCCAAACAAGAGATATCATTAGGATATTGCCAGAGGGAATGGAAAGGAGCAATTAACTGTGAGCTAGATTATTTAGCTAGAATATGATGACAACTCTTTGTGTGTGACAGATAAAGGAGGGTAAAGATAGCAGTGACAAATCTCTTCTTAATGACCTAGAAAAAGTGGTGCCATTAACAGGAATAGAGACAGCAGGAGGATCAGCAGATCTAGAGGACAACTCAGGGTTTTGTTCTGGGGTGCACTGAGTGTGCTGACAAGATATCCATATGAAGCTACCTAGCAGGTAGTCAGTATTGCGAGACTAGAACTGAAGATCAAGGCAAGGGCTGGATACGTGGGACTGAGGTGTTTATGTGAAGTTATGACACTGACTGAGATTACTAAGAAGAGAGTAAAGGAAAAAGATGACAGAAGATAGAAATTTAGGAAGCCCAGAAAAATCCCTTTGGTGGCTAGTTTTAATGTATAAAATGTTGTCTTCCCAGTACATTACAAGAATGGGGAGGAAGCTATGTCTTATGGTATGTAAGAACTTTTCATGTTAACAAAATATTGGCTCATTTTAAATAATTCATAAATACAAGAAAGTGCAAGAGGAGCAATAATCATCCTAAATCCCACTACTAACATTTAGGTGCATTTCCTTCCAAAAAAAACTGTACATTCTATCTCAATGGGAATTATATGCTATTAAAGAAGTTTGGTATTCTATTTTTTCATGTAGAAATTATATAATCCCCTCATGAGAATTTTCTCAGGCCTTTAAATATTTTTTTAAAGTATTATAATGAATGGCAACCTTACATTTATACACACATTCCTTAAAACTGAGAAGTCAAACCTGTGGTCAAGGAGCATAATCATTTCTATTTGAAGTTTAGAGGGAAGAGTAATAGCTGGAACTTCCTATAACTCCTCCCATCTCACCAGACTAGGCTACAGCTCCCTCATGCTAAGAAAATATAACCACTATAGGAAACACTAAGACTGGAATTAACAAGAACAGCTGTCAACAAAACCAAGTGTATTTGTCATTCACACTGGGTCATTGCCAGTCAGAATTTTCTTTCTAGAAACAAATATAATCCCAGTGGTGTTTGAAAGCCACATTGAGTACTCTGAGAAATGTGCAGTGTCGCTTTTTGGCCAGAAGGACTCTCCCATTTTCCACATTTGTAGTGAAGACTTCATTTGAATAGGTGTTCTCAGGCTGGTCAGGTACCCAAGATAACTTCACACACAATTTATAACAGTACAGGACAGAAAAAATTAGTGTTGATTTTATGCGAATTTCACAAGCTAAACAGTCTATTTGAGAAGAAAAAATTGGTAAACCGTTCCCCTAAGCTCGTAAATTTGAGTTATCTGCCAAAGTGTAATATATCAACTTTCCCCATTAGGTCTCTTTATCAAAACAATCTTCCTTTGTTTATTCACCAGAAAGCAGAAGGTGAAATTAAAACTTCGTAGGCTTTATAATAAAACATAAAGGCCAAACTGTGGAAAGATATGTAAATTCTCTTTGAATCTTGCCTCACCTGCTCACTGTCAAGATAAATCTCTTAGCACACAGAATGTGTATTACAAATTATTTGTTTTTAGTAGGTGCTATGAAATTATTCAGATAGTACACAAGGCAGGCTTGTCAAAAGAAGGGGAGAAAAAACTGTATTTAAAAGAAATACAGAATCCAAGGAAAATATCTTCTTTTTCCTTCATGCATGTTGTCCAGAATTCATGTAGCTTATTTGGTGCAGAAGAAAGTCAGACTGTTTCAAAGAATGGGTATAGCACTGGTTGTGGCTAAAGCATGAATTTAATTCACAATCAAAGAATTTTTTTTTTTTTTAGAGAGAGAGAGAGAAGTGTATTCTCTATTGAAACTCCAATAAAAATAGAATATTTTAGTTTAAAATTTTAAATGATTATTTATATTTGAGAGAGAGACAGACAGACAATGCATGAGTGGGGGAAGGGCAGAGAGAGAGGGAGACAGAATCTGAAGCAGGATCCAGGCTCTGAGCTATCAGCACAGAGCCCAACTCGGGGCTCTAACTCAGGAGCTGTGAGATCATGACCTGAGCCAAAGTCAGACACTCAACCAACTGAGCCACCCAGGCGCCCCCCAAATAGAAGATTTTAGAAAGACATGAAACAAACAAAAAACTTTACTTCAGAGAAGGAGACTAACATTTCCTCATCTTCTTCCTTTTTGCCACGGGAGGAGCATGCTTAGGTTAGCTGTTGGGTCAAGGAAGATGAGAAACTTTGGAGCACACCTGGGCACAACCCTAAGCAATCCACAGGTGGAAAGTGAGAAATTAATGCTTATTCTCGTATGCAATTGAGATTTTATGGTTGTTTGTTATGCAATGTTATTGTGGTAATAGCTGACTGATACAACACATATTTATATACTATTGTTTTAAGCTCTTTACATTCATTCAGTTATTTAATCTGCAAAACAACCCTATGAGTTAAATACAAGTATTATCACCACTTTATAGTTCAGGACGCTGAGAAAGCAAGTGGAGGAATCCATGACACCTGGTCCCAATGTCTGAGTTCTTAAATGCTACCTCTTGTTACAAACTGCTTATGCTTCCATTCACCCCTTTGAAAATTTTCACTCACCTAAAGTTAACTTTCCCCCCTAACCTAGCAGGTGCTAACCTTAACCTATTTCTTAGATCCTTTACATCAGTGGTCTTCAAATTTACTGTACATGTACCTTCTAAAAGAAATTTAAACTATTAAATTGAATCATATGCAACTGCTATTTTTTAGTGAAAAATGGTAAAATATCAGCAGTCTCATCTGATTTAACCTCCACCTTCAAGCATTTTTAAAGTAACATCAAAATTTTTTCATTCTAGTTTAAATTGTTACAAGGAGTAATTTTGCAAGAAATTTTACAAGTAATTTTACAAATTGTTACAAGAAGTAATTACAAGAAGTAATTTTAATAACACTGAAAATGTTGATTTTTAAAATAAAAATGTATCATGGGAGTGACTGGGTATCTCTGTCAGTTGGGGGTCTGACTCTTGGTTTCAGCTCAGGTGGTGATCTCACGGTTTGTGAGATCAAACCTGCATCAGATATTCTCTCTCTCTCTCTCTCTCTCTCTGCCCCCCCCAAAATAAATAAACATTAAAAATTTAAAAAGCATCACAGTGTTAACATATCCAATAGAATTGAAGTAGCAGAGTGATTTTTTTTATTGAGGTAAGATTCACATAACATTTAAACCATTTTAAACTGTACAGTTCTATGAACAACTATATACCAACAAACTGGACAACCTAGAAGAAATGGAAAAATTCTTAGAAACATACAGCCTTTCTGAATCAGGAAGAAATAGAAAATTTGAATAGATTGATTACTAGAGTAAGGAAACTGAATCAGTAATTTAAAAATCTACCTACAAAGGAAAGCCCAAGAACACATTTCTTCACTGGTGATTTTTATCAACATTTACTTTATTTATTTATTTATTTATTTATTTATTTATTTATTTATTTTTTGAGAAGGAGAGAGTGTGCATGCAAGTGGGGGAGGGGCAGAGGGAGAGGAAGATAATTTTAAGCATGCTCCATACCTAGCATGGAGCCCAATGCTGGACTCAGTCCATGACAGTGAGATCATGACCTGAGCTGCTATCAACAGTCCAACACTTAACTGACTGAGCCCCTTACCGACATTTAAAGAAGAATTAACATCAATCCTTCTTAAACTCTTCCAAAAAATTGAAGATGAGGGAACACTCCCAAACTCATCTTACAAGGCCAGCATAATCCTGATACCAAAGCCAGATGGACACTACCAAAAAAGAAAACTACAGGCCAATATTTTAATTAATATGGATGCACAAAATCTCAACAAAACACTAGCAAACTGATTTCAGCAGCATATGAAAATGATCATTCACCATGATCAAATGGGATTTATCCTTGGGTGGCAGGGCTGGTTCCATACACACAAATCAATCAATGTGATTATAATAGAATGAAAGAAAAAGGATCATATGATCATGTCAATGATGCAGAAAAAGCATTTGACAAAATTCAACAATTATTTATGATAAAAACACTTAAATTGGGCATGGGGAAACATATCTCAACATAATAATGGTCATACATGACAAGACCACAGCTAATATCATACTCAATGGTAAAAGGTTAACAGCTTTTTCTTCTAAGATCAGGCTTAAGAAAAGGGTATCCACTCTCACCACTCTTATTCAACATATTCCTGGAAGTCCTAGCTAGAACATTCAGGTAAGAAAAAGAAATAAAAGACATCAAAATTGGGAAGGAAAAAGTAAAATTATTTTTATTTGCAGATGACATGATTTTATATATAGAAAGTCCTGAAGACCCAACTAAGGAACTGTTAGAATGAATAAGCAAGTTCATGAATGTTGTAAGATACAAAGTTCACATATAAAAATTAACAGCATATATTAACAATGAATTTTCTGAAAAAGAAATTGATCCCATTTGCAATAGCATCCAAAATAATAAAATAATTAGGAATAAATTTAACCAGGGATATGAAAGATCTCTACTTTGACAACTATAAGACATTGAAGGAAGAAATGAAAGAAGACACAAATAAATGGAAAGATAGACCATGTTTACAGACTGGAAGAATTAATATGGTTAAAATGTCCATACTACCCAAAGTCATCTATTGATTTACTATAATACTTATCAAGATTTCAATGGCACTTTTTACAGAAGTAGAGAAAACAATCTTAACATTTATTTGGAACCACAAAAGACTTTGAATAGCAAAAGTACTCCTGAGAAAAAAAGAACAAAGCAGGAGACATCATACTTCTGATTTCCAGCTACACTAGAAAGCTACAGTAATCAAAACAGTATGGAACTAGCATCAAAACAGATAAATGGATCAAAGGAGAAGAACTGAGCCCAGGAAAAACCCACACATAAAGAGTCAACCAATATTTGACAAGGGAGCCAAGAATATTCAATGGAGAAAAGGCAATCCTTTCAAAAAATAGTGCTGGGAAAATTGGATATTGGTATGTGAAAGAATGAAACTTGATCCCTCACAAAAATAAACTCACAAAAATGAACTAAAAAAAATGTTTCAATACTTAAGTGAAAGACCTGAAACCATGAAACTCCTAGAAGAAAACATAGGAAAAAGGCTTCTTGACATGGATCTTGGTAATGATTTGTTGGAAATCACACCTAAAGCATGAGCAACAGAATAAAAAAGAAACAAGTAGGACTACCTCAAACTAAAAAGAAACCATTAACAAGTTGAAAAGACAATCCACAGAATGAGAAAAAATATTTTCAAAGTATCTGATAAAGAGTTAATATCTAAAATATATAAAGAACTCACAACTCAATAGCAAAAAAGCAAATAACCCCATTAAAAATGGGCAAAGGACCAGAAAAGACATTTTTCCAAGGAAGATATATGAAGAGCCAACAGGTGCATACAAGATGCTCAACATCACTAGTCATAGGTAAGTGCAAATAAGGACTACAATGAGATATTACCTCATGCCTGATAGAATGACCATTATCAAAAAGGTAAGAGATAATAAATGTTGGTGTGGATGTGGAGGAAAGAGAACACTTGTGCATTGTTGGTAGGATTGTAAATTAGTATATCCACTATAGAAAACAGTATGTAAACTCTTCAAAAAATTAAAACTACAATATGGCCCAGCAATTCTGCCTCTGGCAATATATCAAGGGAAACAAAAACACTAATTCAAAAAGATATCTACACCCCCATATTCATAGCAGAATTATTTACAATAGCCAACACAGAGAAACAACTTGAGGGTCTGTTGCTGGATGAATGGATAGAGAAGTTGAGGCAGAGAGACAGACAGACAGACACATACACACACTGAAATATTATTCAGCCATAAAAAAAGAGGAAATTCTACCATTTGTGACAATATGGATGGACCTTGAAGGCATTATGCTAGGTTAAATAAGTCAGATAAATACCGTATGATTTCATTTATATGTGGAATCTTAAAACAATAAGAACAACAATTGCATAGAAAGAGACCAGATTTGTGGTTACCAGAGGCAAGGATAGGGGGAATTGGAGAAAGGTGGACAAAAGGTACAAACTTCCAGTTGTATCATGGGAGTGATCATGGGAGTAAGTAAGTACTAAGGATGGAATGTTCAACAAGACAACTAGAGCTAACACTATGTATGATATATAAGAAAGGTGATAAGAGAATAGATCCCAGTAGTTCTCATCATGAGGATATTTTTTTCTTTCTTTTCATTGTGTCTATATGAGATGATGGATGTTAGTTATTGTGGTAATCATTTCACACCGCATGTAAACCAAACAATCATGGTCTACACCCTAAACATATAGTGATGTATATCAATTATTTCTCAATAAAACTGGGGGAAAAAGTGTATAGTTCATCGTCTTTTAGTTCCATCACGGTGTTAGTTATCACCTATCACCTCCATCTAATTCCAGCACATTTTCATCACACCCAAAAGAAACCTGCTGACAGTCTTGTTTGTTGTGAGTTACTATTCTCTTACTGCTTTCAAAATTTTCAAAATTTTCTCTGCTATTGAGTTTTGTCTATTTGATTGTAATTTTTCTTTAAGTTTTTTCATAAAGTTAACTTTTCATGAAGTTAAGTCTCCTTTATGTTCAATCTATTTAGAGTTCTTTGGGCTTTATGGATCTGGATATTCATTTCCCTTTCCAGATTAGGAAGATTTCTGTATTTCTGCTTAAAATTCTTTTATTGATTACTGAATAATTTGTCTCTGAATATATATACAACTGGCCCTTGAACAACACAGGTTTGAACTGTGTGGGTCCAATTTTATGTGGAGTTTTTTCAATAAATACAGTACAGTTCTCTCACTGTACTTTATCTTTCTCATGGTTTTAACACTTTCTTTCTCTAGCTTACTTTATTGTAAGAATACAATCTATAATACATATGATGTACAAAGTTTTGTTAATTAACTTTATGTTATAGGTAAGGCTTCCAGTCAATAGCAGGCTATTTTGTTTTGGGGGGAAGTGAAAGGCTAAATATAGATTTTTGACTTTCCAAGTGGTATGTGACCCTAACCCCCACATTGTTCAAGGGCCAACTGTGCATTAAATAATTAACTATATGCTCTTTCTGTTAAAAATTTCTCCTGCGTTAAATTGTAATTATAATTATTATAACTCATCATTGATTTTTCTAAATATAGAGGGGGTTCAGGATGGCAGCATAGGAAGATCCTGAACTCATTACCTACCAGGGACATAACAAATTTTCACCTACATCTGGAATAATTTTCTCTAAAAAAGACCGAAAAAGTGGATGAACAGAGCCTCCACAACAAAGGATAAAAGAGTAGCATCAAAACAGTCAGGAAAGGCACAAACAAGTACAAAACAAAAAACAAAACAAAATAAACCCCAAACCTGCTCCAGGTACAGAAGATCCACAGTTGGGAGGGCTCTAAAAAATATCAACAATTTTCCCTGGGAAGTGAGGGGTCTGTGCCCTTTATCAGCCACCCCAACCCCTAGATCCTGCATGGGAGAGATGAGACCACAAATGCCTGGCTTTAAAAACCAATGAGATTATGTCAAGGAAAATCATAGAATGGAGAAACTGTTTTAAAGGGCTTGCACATAGATTCATTTTCTCTGGAACCCAGCACAAAAACTCCAGTTCAAAAAGTACCTAGAGCACGGGTGAAGGATAACCACTTACTAACCTTAAAGCATCCGTTGGAGAGGCAGGAATTTGTTGGGATTCTTTCTAGAGAAAGATATGGCTCATCAAACTTTTGTGATCTCATTCTAACTTGCTAATGCTAGTGCTGGTGGGCACCATTTCAGAACTCTCTAACTTGCTAGTAACAGAAGGTGCACCTCTCTGAGGTCTCTGCCTATTCCAGTGCTGCAGCTGCACACCACAGTTGTGGTACCACCATAACATTCAGGCATGTGCAGCTCACACAGGTGATGGCCCTTGAGTGCCTGCTCTGAAGGCCAAGAAGGAAAGCACTTCTGAGCTCTATGAGACATCCTCTACAAAAGGCTGCTTCTTCAACCCTGGGACAAATAGCGATTTGCCTAATACACAGAAACAAATACAGAGTCAGGCAAAATGAGAAGACAGAGGAATGTTTTCAAATGAAAGAACAAGATAAAGACTTTAATGAAACAGAGGTAATCAATCTACCTAACAAAAAGGTCAAAGTGATAGTCATAAAGATGCTCACTGAACTAAGAAGAATAAATAAACACAGCAAGTGCTTTAACAAAAAGTTGGAAAATATAAGAAAGTACCAAATATAAGTTACAGAGCTGAAGAATATCATAACTGAACTGGAAAAACAAAACAAAACAAAAAAAAACAACACGACAAGGGTTCAATACCAGACTAGATGAAGCAGAAGAATGAGTCAGTGAGCTGGAAGACAAAACAATGGAATTCAGCCAGAGGAGGAAAAGAAAAAAAAAAGTTAAAAATTAAAGACACTTAAAGGACCTTTCAAGCAACATCAAGTGAAATAACATTTACATTATAGGGGTCTCAGGAGAAAAGAGCCACAAAACTTATTTGAAGTAATAATGACTGAAAATTTCCCTAATCTGGTGAAAGAAACAGACATCAGATTCAGGAATCCCAGAGAGTTCCAAATAAAATAGACCTAAAATACCCACACCAGGACATATTATAATTAACATGGTAAAAGTTAAAAAGAGAATCTTAAAAGCAGCAAGAGAAAAACAACTATTATGTACAAGGGAAAACCCACAAGTCTATCAGCAGATTTCTTGTCAGACACTTACCAGACCAGAAGGGAGTGGCATGACACATTCAAAAATCTGAAAAGAAACAAACAAACAAACAAACAAGAATTCTCTACCTGGCAAGGCTATCACTGAGAATGGAAAAGAAGAGTTTTCCAGATAAGCAAAAACTAAAGGGGTTCATCACCACCAAACCAGTCTTAGAAGAAATATTAAAGGGACTTCTTTAAGCTAAAAGTAAATGGAATTAATTAATAATAAGACTACATACACGGGGCACCTGAGTGGCTTGGTCGTTAAGCATCCAACTTCAGCCTAAGTCATGATCTCATGGTTCATGAGTTTGAGCCCCACGTCAGGCTCTTTGCTGATAGCTTGGAGCCTGGAGCCTGCTTCGGATTCTGTGTATCCCTCTCTCTCTCTCTGTCCCTCCCCCACTCATACTGAGTTTCTCTCTCAAAAATAAATAAACATTAAAAAAAAGACTACATACAAGAAAAGGGGGAAAGTGGAGTAACAGGAGGATCCTGAGCTCACCTCATCCCACAAACACATTGAGACAACAACATTTATTAAAATAACTCTAAAAACATCCTGAAGACTGGCAGAACAGATCTTCCATAGCTAGTCATAGAGAGAATGACATATCCAGAAGACCACAAAAAGGAAGGACATCACAAGCATAGAAGGGTGAGGAGATCAGACTTCACACTGAACATCCCTGGCCTTAGGGACTCACATTGGGAAAATGACTCCCCATAATGTCTGGCTTTGAAAATCAATGGTGCTTTGGAAATCCATCAATTCTGGGAGAGTGAGAGACTAGTTAAGAAACTTAGTCCTGACCCTTAAAGGGCTTAGCCAGCATGCTAAATAACAGCCCAGAACACAGCACAGACATAGCAGTTTGAAAAGTGCTTGGGTGTACATGAAGGATATTTATTGATTAATCTTAGAAAACGTGCTGGGGCGGGGCAGGGACCTTCATATTTTTTTCAGTAACAAAAGTGCTGGCAGGTATCACTTTTCTTGCCCTCCTACAGTCTGAAGTGTTGGATGCTTGTAGAAGCCAGTTCTAAACTCTCCATTTGCTTCACTAGCACTGTGTACCCTACACTGGCATTCCCTTAAAGAACAATTCCACCTGACTTACCACCTCTGCAAGCATCACTTCAAAGCAACTCCTGTCCCACCACAACTGGAAGGCAGTCCCAGTCAGGACTGATGCCACTCCAAAGTGACTCCTGCCTTGCAGGGTGGAGGAGAGAATCCTACACACCAGCACACCCACAAGTCCTGTAGTCAGGCCTCTTATCTGGCTATGCAGGGACAAAACTTGCCCTTTTAGTGCACCTGCACATGTGGCAAAAGCTAATTGTAGACAGGTAGGTTGAGTGCTAACCCTACTTACCAGTGAGCTCACAAAAGCTACAGCTGGGACTCTCAATAATATGTGACTCAAACCCTGCTCAGTGCACCCAAGGCAGGCAAAGTAAATCACTGCAGCCAGCTGAGCTGAAAGCTAACCCCACACACTGGTGTGCCCACAGCAATCATGGCTCAGCTATAACAGAAGGGTGCACACAGCTCACAGTGGGAACACCCCTGGAGCACCTGGTTCTGGTGACCAGGGGAGATTATGCCATAGGGCACCATAGGACCTCTTCTACACAATGCCACTGCTTTCAAGACCAGGAGATATAGCTGACATAATTAATACATAGAAACAAAGAACATTAGACAAAATGAGGAGACAGAGGAATATGTTCCAAATCAAAGAATAAGACAAAATCACAGAAAAAGAGCTAAACGAAATGCAGATGAGCAATATGCCTAATAAAGGGTTCAAAGTAATGATCATAAAAATACTTTCTGGGCTTGAGAAAATGGTGGATAAACTCAGTGAGAACATCAACAGAGATATAGAAACTATAAAAAAGAACCAGTCAGAGCTAAAGAACATAACAATTGAAATGAAAACTACACTAGAGAGAATCAATAGCAGATTAGAGATTGCAGAATGAATCAGTGATCTAGAAGACAGAATGATAGAAAGCAACCAGGCTGAAGAGCAGAAAGGAAAAGAATAATAAATGGGAATAGGTTAAAGGAACTCTGTGACATTATCAATTGCAACAACATTTGCATTATAGGGATCACAGAAGGAGAAGAGAGGGGGCAGAAAATTTATTTGGAGAACGAATAGCTAAAAGCTTTCCTAATCTGGGGAAGGAAACATATCAAGATCTAGGTCACATAGAGATTTTCAAACAAGATGAACCCAAAGAGATCTACACCAAGAAACATTACCAATTAAAATGGCAAAAATCTTAAAAACAGTAAGAGAAAGAAAAGTTACATGCAAGGAAAATCCCATAAGGCTGTCAGCTAAGTTTTTATCAGAGACTTTGAAGGCCAGAAGGGAGAGGCATAATATAACCAAAGTGCTGAAAGAAAAAAAACCTACAACCAAGAATACTCTATCCAGCAAATTTATCATTAAAGATTGAAGAAGATGGAGTATTACTCAGCAATCAAAAAGAATGAAACCTTGCCATTTGCAACTACGTGGATGGAACTAGAGGATATTATGCTAAACGAAATTAGTCAGTCAGAGAAAGACAAATATATGAATTCACTCATATGAGGACTTTAAGATGCAAAACAAATGAACACAAGTAAAGGAAAGCAAAAATAATATAAAAACAGGGAGGAAAGAAAAACATAAGAGACAAATATGGAGAACAAACAGAGGGTTACTGGAGGAGTTGTGGGAGGGGGGATGGGCTAAATGGGTAAGGGACATTAAGGAATCTACTCCTGAAATCATTGTTGCACTATATACTAACTTGGATGTAAATTAAAAAAAATAAGTTAAATTAAAAAAAAAAAGATTGAACAAGAGATAAAGAATTACCCAAACTACAGTTAAAGGAGTTCATCATCACTACACCTACCTTATAAGAAATGTTGAGAATTCTGTAAGTAGAAAGACTATAACTAGAAGAAAATTATAAAAAGAAAATATTTCACAGGTAAAAGCAAACATATAGTAACAGCAGTAATCACGTATAAAGCCAGTATGGAATTTAAATGCAAAAGTAGTAAAATCAATTATATCTACAAAGATTAGTCAAGAAATACACAAAATAAAAAGATGTAAAGTATGATATCATATACATAAAATGTGGAAGAGAGTAAAAATGTAGTGTGTTTTTAAAATGTGTTTGGGGGCGCCTGGGTGGCGCAGTCGGTTAAGCGTCCGACTTCAGCCAGGTCACGATCTCGCGGTCCGTGAGTTCGAGCCCCGCGTCGGGCTCTGGGCTGATGGCCCGGAGCCTGGAGCCTGTTTCCGATTCTGTGTCTCCCTCTCTCTCTCTGCCCCTCCCCCGTTCATGCTCTGTCTCTCTCTGTCTCAAAAATAAATAAAAACGTTGAAAAAAAAAATTAAAAAAAAAAAAATAATAAAATAAAATGTGTTTGAAATTAAGGCACCCATCAACTTAATGTAGCCTACCTTAAACATAGGATATTATATATGAATACAATGGTAATCACAAAATCAAAAGTCTATAATAGATACACAAAAAATAAAGAGAAGGGAATCCAAACATAACACTAAAGAAAGCCATGAAAGTATAAGGGAAGAGAGCAAGAGAAGAAAAAGGAATGAGGAAGAACTACAAAAACAATCCAAAAAGAATTTTTTAAATGGCAATAAGCCCATACCTATCAATAATTATTTTAATTTTAAATTTTCTACATGCTCCAATCAAAAGACATAGAGTGACTGAACAGATAAAAAAAAACAAAAGCCATCTATATGCTGCCTACAAGAGACTCACTTTAGATCTAAACACACCTATACACTGAAAGTGAAAACATGGAAAAAATTATTCCACACAAAAGGAAGCAAGCAATAAAAAAAGATGGGGTAACAATACTTAGACAAAATAGACATTGCAACAAAGACTGTAATAAGAGGCAAAAAAGGGCACTGCATAATGATAAAGGGATCAATCCAACAGAGGATACAGTAACTGTAAATATCTATACACTCAACACATGAACACCTAAATACATAAAAAATATTAACAGACATAAAGGAAGAAATTGACAGTAATAAAATAATAGTAGGAAACTTTGACACCCCACTTACATCAATGGATATATCATGCCAACAGAAAACCAGCAAAGAAACGGTTATTTGAGTAACACATTAGACCAGAAGGACCTAAAAGTTATATAAGAATATTCCATCTGAAAACAACAGAACATACATTCAACTACATATGAAACATCTTCAAGAGAGATCACATGTTATGTCACAAAACAAGTCTAAATAAATTTAAAAAGACTGAAATCAATTTTCTTTTCCAATCACAATGGAATGAAACTAGAAGTCAATTACACGAAAAAAAAAAACCTGGAAAAACTACAAATACATGGAGATAAACAACACGTAACTACGCAGCCATTAAGTCATAGGAGAAATCACAGGAGAAATCAAAATATCCCTAGAGACAAAGGAAAATAGAAATGCAATATACCAAAATCTATGAGATACAGCAAAAGTTGTTCTAAAAGGGAAGTTCTTAGCAATACAGGCCTACCTCAAGAAACAAGAGAAATCTCAAATAAATAATTTAACTTTACATCTAAAGGAACTAAAAAGAAGAAGAAATGAAGCCCAAAGTTAGAAGAAGGAATAAAGTAATAAAAATCAGAGTGGAAATAAAATGGAAACTAAAAAGACAATAGAAAAGATCAATGAAACTAAGAGCTGGTTTTCCAAGAAGATACAGAAAACAGATTATTGGTATCAGAGGGGAAGGGGTTGGGGTTCAATGAAATAGGTGAAGGGGTCAATTGTATGACAATGAACTGGTGATGACCAATTTGTTGTGTATACAGATATCAAATTATAATGGTGTACACCTGAAACTTTTAAAATGTTATATACCTATTTTACCTCCACAAAATATAAATACCTAATATATTAAACACTTGGTAATTGTAATCATATTTCTGTAAACACATCTGAGATATATGTGGTTTTCCTTTCTGCTCAGTGCCTTTGGATGAATCACTTACTGCTCAGATGAGACAGCGTTCAGATTGATAAAATCTTGGTCACATAAATAGGTAAACAATAGAAAGAATCTAATTATAGCAATGTTACTGAATTTTTAAAATTCCATCTGAGTTGGATGCCAAAAACACATAATAATACAACATTATTTTATTTAAATTTTAAATATATTGGGTATCTTCTACTTACTCTTATATATCTATGCCACCTCTTTCACTCTACTTTCTGTGTGTAGGCTAACCAAAAAGACTACAACAACATGCATTCTTGAGGGGCAGCCTGCCCAGCAAGGCAGAGCCTCCAAAGTCTTGCTTGCAAAAGTGGAGGGGATGACTCTGAGTTCTGACAGCCAGCAGGACTTAACATCTGGAATGTTAAAAGTCAATAGCTCTGCTCGCAGAGAGTGGGGCAGGCAAGAGGACGCTGGGAGGGAGAGCTGTTGAGCCCCAGAAGACAGAGCTCAGCCTGGCTGGGGAACAAAGGCAGTGGCAAGCACCATCTCCCTCTCCCATCCCCCAGCCAAAATTCCAAAGGGAACCAGTTCCTGTCACTGAACTTGCTTGCACCATGCAAACACCCAGTGCTGTGCTTCTGTGGATCTATCCCTCCCATGGGTTGGCCTCCCTCCCGGTGTTGCAGGGCCCTTCCCCCAGGGGACCACCGAGGGCAAAGCAAGCTAAGCCTGCTCCTCTTGCCTCTGTGCACCTCGCAGAACCACCCCAGCTAATACACCATATCTCATCAAAGAAGCACCACAAGCCTGGCAGTGTGCAAGTAGCCCAGACAGGGGCCACACCACTCCACAGTGAGTCCTACCCCTGGGAGAGAGGAAGATAAGGTATACACCAGTCTGACTATGGCCCCAACGGTGGGCTGGGGGCAGACATCGGGTCCGACTGTGGCCCTGCTCACCAACACAAGTTACTCTGGACAGCACAGGGGAGGTGCCCTGCAGTTTGGAGCTACTGCAGGGACTACCCAAAATGACAAAATGGAAGAATTCTCCTCGAAATAAACTCCAAGAAGTAGCGACAGCTAACAAATTGATCAAAAACAATTTAAGCAATATAACATAACAAGAATTTAGAATAATGGTCATAAAATTAATAGCTGGGCTTGAAAAAAGCATAGAGAACAGCAGAGAATCTATTGCTACAGAGATCAAGGTACTAAAAAATAGGCAGGAGGAGCTAAAAAATGCTACAAATGAGGTGCAAAATAAAATTAAGGCGGCCATAGCATGTATTGAAGAGGTAGAGGAGAGAATAGGTGAATTAGAAGATAAAATTATGGAAAAAGAGAAAGCTGAGAAAAAGAGAGATAAAAATCCAGTAGTATGAGGGGACAATTAGAGAACTAAGTGATGCAATCAAATGGAACAATATCCGTATCATAGGAATTCCAGAAGAAGAAGAGAGAGAAAGGGGCTGAAGGTGTACTTGAACAAATCATAGTTGAGAACTTCCCTGATCTTGGGAAGGAAAAAGACATTGAAATCCAAGAGGCACAGAGAACTCCCTTCAGATGTAACTTGAATTGATCTTCTGCACGACATATCATAGTGAAACTGGCAAAATACAAGGATAAAGAGAAAATTCTGAAAGCAACTAGAGATAAACGTGCTCTAACATATAAAGGGAGACCTATAAGACTCGTGACCGATCTCTCTACTGAAATTTGGCAGGCCAGAAAGGAATGGCAGGAGATCTTCAATGTGATAAACAGAAAAAAATATGCAGCCGAGAATCCTTTATCCAGCAAGTCTGTCATTTAGAATAGAAGGAGAGATAAAGGTCTTCCCAAACAAACAAAAACTGAAGGAATTCGTCACCACTAAACCAGCCCTACAAGAGATCCTAAGGGGGATCCTGTGAGACAAAGTACCAGAGACATCGCTACAAGCATGAAACCTACGGACATCACAATGACTCTAAACCCATATCTTTCTAGAATAACACTGAATGTAAATGGACTAAATGCACCAACCAAAAGACATAGGGTATCAGAATGGATAAAAAAACAAGACTCATCTATTTGCTGTCTACAAGAGACTCATTTTAGACCTGAGGAAACCTTCAGATTGAGAGTGGGGGGATGGAGAACTATTTATTATGCCACTGGAAGTCAAAAGAAAGCTGGAGTAGCCATACTTATATCAGACAAACTAGACTTTAAATTGAAGGGATGTAGAAGAGATGAAGAAGGGCATTATTAATAATTACAGGGTCTATCCATCAGGAAGAGCTAACAATTATAAATGTCTATGCGCCAAATATGGGAGCCCCCAAATATATAAAACAATTAATCACAAACATAAGCAAACTTATTGATAAGAATGTGGTAATTGCAGGGGACTTTAATACCACACTTACAACAATGGATAGATCATCTAGACACAGGATCAATAAAGAAACAAGGGCCCTGAATGGTACATTGGATCAGATGGACTTGACAGATATATTTAGAACTCTGCATCCCTAAGCAACAGAATATACTTTCTTCTCGAGTGCACATGGAACATTCTCCAAGATAGATCATATACTGGGTCACAAAACAGCCCTTCATAAGTATACAAGAATTGAGATCATACCATGAACACTTTCAGACCACAGTGCTATGAAACTTGAAAGCAACCATAGGAAAAAATCTGGAAAACCCCCAAAAGCATGGAGGTTAAAGAACACCCTACTAAAGAATGAATGGGTCAACCAGGCAATTAGAGAAGAAATTAAAAAATATATGGAAACAAATGAAAATGAAAATACAACAATCCAAATGCTTTGGGATGCAGTGTAGGCAGTGCTGAGAGGAAAATACATGGCAATCCAGGCAAGAAAAATCCCAAATACAAAATCTAACAGCACACCTAAAGGAAATAGAAGCAGAACAGCAAAGACACCCTAAACCCAGCAGAAGAAGAGAAATAATAAAGATCAGAGCAGAAATAAACAATATACAATCTAAAAAAACTGTAGAGCAGATCAATGAAACCAAAAGTTGTTTTTTTGAAAACAAACAAAATTGATAAACCTCTAGCCAGGTTTATCAAAAAGAAAAGGGAGGTGACCCAAATAGATTAAATCATGAATGAAAAAGGAATTATTACAACCAATCCCTCAGAAATACAAGCAATTATCAGGGAATAGTATGAAAAATTATATGCCAACAAACTGGACAACCTGGAAGAAATGGACAAATTCCTAAACACCCACACACTTCCAAAACTCAAACAGGAAGAAATGGAAAACTTGAACAGACCCATAACCAGTGAATAAATTGAATCAGTTATCAAAAATCTCCCAACAAATAAGAGTCCAGGACCAGATGGCTTCCCTGGGGAATTCTACCAGACATTTAAAGCAGAGATAATACCTATCCTTCTCAAACTGTTCAAAAAATAGAAAAGGAAGGAAAACTTCCAGACTCATTCTATGAAGCCAGCATTACTTTGATTCCTAAACCAGACAGGGACCCATCAAAAAAAGAGAACTACAGGCCAATATCCCTGATGAATATGGATGCACAAATTCTCAATAAGATACTAGCAAATCGAATTCAACAGCATATAAAAAGAATTATTCACCATGATCAAGTGGGATTCATTCTGGGCTGCAGGGCTGGTTCAACATTCGCAAATCAATGTGATACATCACATTAATAAAATAAAAGAAAAGAACCATATGATCCTGTCAATCGATGCAGAAAAAGAGTTTGACAAAATTGAGCATCCTTTCTTCATAAAAACCCTCGAGAAATTCGGGATAGAAGGAACATACTTAAACATCATGAAAGCTATTTATGAAAATCCCACAGCTAATAGCATCCTCAATGGGAAAAAACTGAGAGCTTTCTCCCTGAGATCAGGAACACGACAGGGATGTCCACTCTCACCACTGTTGTTTAACATAGTGCTAGAAGTTCTAGCATCAGCAATCAGACAACAAAAGGAAATCAAAAGCATCAAAATTGGCAAAGATGAAGTCAAGCTTTCACTTTTTGCAGATGACATATTATACATGGAAAACTATAGACTCTGCCAAAAGTCTGCTAGAACTGATACATGAATTGAGGAAAGTAGCAGGGTACAAAATTAACGTACAGAAATCAGTTGCATTCTTATACACTAACAATGAAGCAACAGAAAGACAAATAAAGAAATTGATCCCATTCACAATTGCACCAAGAATCATAAAATACCTAGGAATAAACCTAACCAAAGATGTAAAGATCTGGATACTGAAAATTATAGAAAGCTTATGAAGGAAATTGAAGAAGATATAAAGAAATGGAAAAACATTCTGTGCTCGTGGATTGGAAGAATAAATATTGTTAAAATGTCAATACTACCCAAAGCTACCTACACATCCAATGCAATCCCAGTCAAATTGCACCAGCATTCTTCTTGAAGCTAGAACAAACAATCCTAAAATTTGTATGTAACCACAAAAGACACCAATAGCCAAAGTAATTTTGAGGAAGACCAAAGCAGGAGGCATCACAATCCCAGACGTTAGCCTCTACTACAAAGCTGTAATCATCAAGAAAGCATGGTATTGGCACAAAAATAGACACATACACCAATGGAATAGAATAGAGACTCCAGAATTGGACCCACAAAAGTATGGCCAACTAATCTTTGACAAAGCAATGGAAAAAAGACAGTCTCTTTAACAAATGGTGCTGGGAGAACTGGACAGCAACATGCAAAGAATGAAACTAGACCACTTTCTTACACCATTCACAAAAATAAACTCAGAATGGATGAAGGACCTGACTGTGAGACAGGAAACCATCAAAACCCTAGAAGAGAAAGCAGGAAAAAACCTCTCTGACCTCAGCTGCAGCAATTTCTTACTTGACACAACTCCAAAGACAAGGGAATTAAAAACAAAAATGAACTATTGGGACCTCATGAAGATAAAAACCTTCTGCACAGCAAAGGAAACAATGAACAAAACTAAAAGGCAACTGACGGAATGGGAAAGATATTTGCAAATGACATATCGGACAAAGGACTAGTATCCAAAATCTATAAAGAACTCACCAAACTCCACACCCAAAAAACAAATAATCCAGTGAAGAAATGGGCAGAAGGCATGAATAGACACTTCTCTAAAGAAGACATCCGGATGGCCAACAGGCACAGGAAAGATGCTCAACATTGCTCCTCATCAGGGAAATACAAATCAAAACCACACTGAGATACCACCTCATGCCAGTCAGAGTGGCCAAAAAGAACAAATCAGTAGATTATAGATGATGGAGAGGAAGTGGAGAAACGGGAACCCTCTTGCACTGTTGGTGGGAATGCAAACTGGTGTAGCCACTCTGGAAAACAGTGTGGAGGTTCCTCAAAAAATTAAAAATAGATCTACCCTATGACCCAGCAATAGCACTGCTAGGAATTTACCCAAGGGATACAGGAGTGCTGATACATAGGGGCACTTGCACCCCAATGTTTAGCAGCACTTTCAACAATAGCCAAATTATGGGAAGAGCCTAAATGTCCATCAACTGATGAATGGATAAAGAAGTTGTGCTTTATATATACAATGGAATACTACTTGGCAATGAGAAAGAATGAAATCATGCCATTTGCAGCAACATGGATGGAACTGGAGGGTATTATGCTGAGTGAAATAAGTCAGGCAGAGAAAGACAGGTATTATATGTTTTCATTCATACGTGGATCCTGAGAAACTTAACGGAAGACCATGGGGGAGGGGAAGGAAGAAAAAAAAGTTAGGGAGCCAAACCATAAGATATTCTTAAAACCAGAATAAATGGAGGGTTGATGGGGGGTGGGAGATGGGTATTGAGGAGGGTACCTGTTGGGATGAGCACTGGGTGTTGTATGGAAACCAATTTGACAATGAATTTCATATTAAAAAAATAAAATAATAAAATAAAAAGAAAGATAATCGAGATTCTGCAGTTTCAAGTATGGTAGGGAAGTGTTTGGCTCTAATTTGACATGAGTGTCCTCAAGTTAGCAATGAAAGATACCTTAATTGGTTTATTTACCTTCTAATAATGACATTAATGTTAATTTTAGAAAATTTATTAATTATACATAAGCAAAATGAGTAAAATAAGAATCATCTATAATCCCATCATCTAGGGATAATAATTGTTAACATTTGGTGTATATTGTTCTGGTGGTTTTTTGGGTATGTACTATATAAATCAGTAAGCCTTTAGGTTGAGAGTGCTAGAAACCCTCCCCCCCAAAAATGGACTCTTGCTTCCAGTTGAATTTGACCAATCAAGATCCCTTTGTAAAAGATGATAGGAAGAAAAGGATATTTATTCTCCCAGCACCTTCCCTGAAAAGTTATCTCCCTTTCAGTGTGACCTTTTCTACATTGACTATCACCTTCTGGGTTTGGCAAACTCTCCCTCTTTTTTATCCCTTCAGGCCCAAAGATGGTAACAACCTTCCTGTTACTGTCCACAGGGTATTGCACTATTTGGGGTTTCCCTAAATCCTGATCATATGTATAAATAGTCCATTTATTGAGTCTTCCTTGAACTATTTTCCTAATGTGTGTATGTTTCTTTTTTTTTTAATGAAAAAACAAATTTATTCAGAGATATTTTCTTGGAAAAATTTACATTCTTCATCTCAATCTAGTAAATAGGACAGCTCTGACTCCACTTGTCTTTGTATTTTAACAAAGCAAGGCTCTGATTTCTCTATTGATATTTGGTGGCTACTTTTTTTTTCTTTCTTTTCAATATGAAATTTATTGTCAGATTGGTTTCCATACAACACCCAGTGCTCATCCCAACAGGTGCCCTCCTCAATGCATATGTTTCTTGCTATGTGATTATGGGTGGTTGCCATGACTCATTCAGTCCATCAGTGAATAATACAATTATTTTTTCCTTAAGCCTACTGAAAGATAAGAATTATATACCACCTAACTTTCAAAAGGACTTCTTAGGCCTATACTCTATCATGTAGTAGCCACTGGTCACATTTGGCTAATTTTAAGTTAATTGAAATTTAATAAAACTTAAAATTCAATTCCTCAATCACATAAATCATTTTTCAAGTGCTCAGTATTCAAATGTGGTTAATTGGTTCAGCATTGGACAGTGTAGATATAGAACATTTCCATCATTTCAGAAAGCAATGTATTAGACAGTTGTTGAATGGTGACTATGAAATTAAAAATCTATACTGGGATGGCATTTAGTTTTTAAAAATATTCCTTTATGCACTGAAAATTATTTCTCTTGTGTTTACTGAGTTATAAAATCATTCAATTCAAAAGCTATTTTCAAAAATAATTTTTTCCCAAAACAATAATGCATATCAATGTAGATCAAGAAAAACTGGGCATAGAATCTGATGTCAGCATGGATGAAACTTTGGGAGTCTTTTGAAGGAGTTTGCATGTGGAAGTGATACAAACTTTTATGGCCTGAACAGATTGATAGATTTGTCTGCAAATAGGGCCAATAACAGTTGCTCTCATCCTTGCATGCGTGTGCCACTTCTCTTAGCAAGAAAGCAGGGACTATCTTCCATATCTTGAATCTACAATGAACTTGTGATTTGTTTTTGATAAACTGATTGCTACAGAAGTGGTGGTCTGGGATTTCTGCGCCCAGGCCTTCAAAGGTTGTATAGCTTCTGTTTTCAATCACAGGGGTTTTGAAACCAAAGGCCATCTTAAGAGAGGCCATGTGGAGGAAAAAAATGGCCCTGGAACATAAGAGTCTATGAAGGAAAGAGGGAGGGAGGGAGAGAGAGGCCCAGCCAGTCCCCAGACATTTAAGTCAAGCAGCTAAGAAACCAGACCTGCGAATGAAGCTATCATGGATTCTGAAGCCAGTAAGACATGTTGCAGAACTGAGCTTTCCCTTATGAGTACTATTTGAATTTCTGAATAATAGAATTAAATGATTGTTTTAAGTCTGTAAGTATTGGAGTGGTTTCTTTTGCAGGACTGTTTTATTTTTATTTAATTAATTAATTAATTATTATTTTTTTTTAGAGCGAGAGTGAGCAGGGGAGAGGGGCAGAGGGAGAGAGAGAGAATCTTAAGCAGGCTCCATGGAGCCTGACATGGGGCTCAATCCCACAACTCAGGGATTATGACCTGAGCTAAAACCAAGAGTCGGTCACCCAACCAACTGAGCTACCCAGGTGTCCCTGTGCAGGAGTGTTTAGTCTCCATTTTTTGCATGTATTTGATATGTACCTAATTATCATTTCCCATGTGTTATGGACTAAATGCTTGTGTCCCCCCAAAATTCATATATTGAAGCCCTAACCCCTCAACATGGCTATACTTGGGACAGGGCCTCTGAGGAAGGAATTAAGGTTAAATGAGGGATATGAGTAGGTCCTAATTCAACAGGATTAGTGTTCTTATAAGAAGAGACACCTAAGAACTTTCCATGTGAGCACAAAAGAAAGGCCCCTGGAAGATGAAGCAAGAAGGTGGTCATGTGCAAACCTGGAAAAGATTCCTCACCAGGAACCAACCCAATCAGAGCTCTTATCTTGAACTTCCCAGGCTCCAGACTATGAAAAATAAACTTTAAGCCACCCAATCTCTGGTACTTTGTTATGGGCAGCCCAAGCAGACTGAGACATCACATTTGCCACTGACTTTGCTGCACTAGACGTCTTGTATCTCCAGGCCATGGCACAGATTATGGAACAACTTGCTGGAAAATTGGGTGGTTAGCCAGGGGAAGTAGCATCAGCTACTTCTCCTAACTATCACCTAAGACAACAAGGAGTTAGCTGGCCCTAAACCTCTTTGTCCTAGAACACTTTAACAGGAGACATATTCTGTATGCTGTCTTTGATAGGCAAGAGTTAGTTGAGTCTAAAAAGGGTAAAAGACAGAATGGATTATTGTCAGCCATCTTTCAGATTTAACCCCACATTAAAATGATAGCTCCCTTCACTGCACATGTCTTTCAAGAGATGGAAGTATAAAATGGAGAGCTACCTAAGCCATTCTAGGTGGCTTTAATGCAACTATGAAAATAATATTTGGGTAAAATATGAAAATACCAGGACAAATGCTAAACTATATACTACACTGAAACTATAATCCAGTATTTTGCCAGGTAAACTAAGAAACTTTCAGTTTCTGGTGAATCTACCTTGAAGCTCTATCAAGACTTAACCAATTGACAATTTTAGTTACACCTGTTACACTCTTTTTTTTTTTTTTATAGAGGCTTCTTGTTTATGGAAGTTGATTTGGGAAAAACCTGGTAAAAACCTCATAAAACTGGAAATTCCAAAAATCTTTTCCTCATCCCATGAACAAAGCTGTATTTTATGCCAATGTTAACATTCTAGGTTGACTTGAAGGGCCTTAAAAAGGTGTGACAGATGGCTCTAAAGACAGACATTTGGAAATTATTACATATGGATTGCTTAGTAATTTCATTCATGGTTGAAAGTTATGAAGTTTATGATTACACATTTGACAGTATTAAAATATCAACATCTGAGTGGAAGAAATTAATTCTAACTAAATAAAGATGATTTTTTCAAGTTCAGGGTATTACATCCTAGATTGCATTTTGAGAATATTTTGTCACACACCCATACCAAAGTAAAATATTCTACTTTGAAACGTGAAGTTTATTGGGAATTAGCAACAAAGGAAAGAGAAGGTACTGAGTCCCTAGTAGCTACAGAGTTTATGAAAAGTGAATTAATCATTGCTGTTAAGTGCATTACCCACAGTTTACGTAAATAAATAGAATGACTGATGAGTGACAACGAGCAGGAGATTTGTGTCCATGTGAAAAAAAACCCCCACAGATTTCTGCTCTACAATAACCTTTGAAGAGAGTTGATGATGCAAGTAAACAGGCACATTTTAAGTTTTTTTCCTTGAAACAAGGCAAAATATGCAACTGGAGACACAGGCCAGGATGCAGATCAATAACATAAATCACCAAGCTCATTCTCACTTTTGAGAATTATAAGCATGCAGAGAGAACACACTTCTTAGCTGACTAGAACGGCCCAGCACACTTTTCACAGTAAAATATTCTAATTCCATGAAAACTGATTAAAATTTTTAATGAAAAAATCAGTGTGTCACTTGGATGAAATAGGGCATCTAGGCCTTTAATATTTCTTACTGATGATCTTTTTCTTTCTCTCTGGTAATGCTTTATGCACTGACTGATCTTTTTGATTTGATGAGAGGTTTTTCTACACTGAGAGAATACAATGTGATTGGATTCAAGAAGAGAAGAGGTTAAGTCTTCTTTGACAAAGCGGGGAAAAGACAGCATGAGAGGTAGGAGAGGAGCCCCTGAAAGGTGGGTGCCCATAGGCAGATGGGGTTTAAGAAAGAGTTGGTATGGAGGGTGAGGATCGGGATCCTTGAAAGCCATCCACTCCAGTCTCCCAGGACTGGTCTCCACGAATTCTGATGTACACCTATCCCAGTTCAAGAGTGCTGCTTTTGTATTATATTTGGTATCAAGCCTTTTAATTGGTTATCCATAATGGGTTAATATGTACTATATTGCCACAGCCTGTCGTGTTCATTTACCCAGGAAGCCAAGAGTATTTTGTGTGGTTCCTATTTTTGTGACTTAAATTGGATAAGAATTCAAATCTACACATTTGACTCAGTCTCTCTGTGCTTTACTACATGTTTAAATGCTTTAAGATTTATTGAATCCAGGTTTTTTATTTCTCAGTAATTACCAGAACTCACCTGATTCAATTATGCTGATCTATTATTTTTCAAGAAATACTTTTTAAAAATTCCCTTTCCCAATTAATATAGTGAACTTGTGGCTTTCCTGATCTAAAAATATTTTAAGAAATTTTATGATCTTATGAAAGACCATTTGAAAGGGTTTCCTGAGGTTTTTTTTTCTTTCTTTTACTAAAACAAAGCTTAATAACAAAGAATGGTATTTATAGATTGATATTTGGGGCAAATTATAACATGCATTTCTAGCAATGATTTCCACACTTGCTCATGAATACAAAGCAATCTGCTTTGTTTTTCTGGGACTCAAAGTGGATAACACAGTGATGTAACTCCTTATTAAAAACATTATTGCAGCTCCATATTAAAAACATTTTTGCTTAAATAATTAGCATTTTTGCTTATCCATAAAAAAACCACATAAGACAGAAAAAAAATGTTTCTCCCAGATGGTCCTTTTTGCATTAATATTACTAACCCAGCCATCAAAAACAAACAATAAGGTGTTGAAATATGTAATTTGGGCCAAAATATCAGAGCCTTGAACTTTCACAGGCTTTTCAATTTTAAGAGGATAGCTGAGTGCACACATGAAGTCAGCCTGGCTGTGACTCTTAACTCTCTTGTGTTTCCCTGTTGTATACAGTCATTGTGTAAACAGTTTCCTTCTTTTGGAAATGGAAGAATGATTACAACCATTCCTGAATTTGGAAAGACGTAAATATTTATTTACCTGCATTAAAAGGGTGGGAAAAACCCAACCTGTTTTAATTTTTATAATGGAAATCAGTTATTTTTGTTTGCCTGATATCTATTTATCTTTTGTGTAGTAGAATGTTTTCTTGGGAAACTATCCCTTTTCTATTCTTATCCACATGAGACTGTAAGCTCACAGGCCCGGGCCTATGATCCAGGTTGGCCAACCAATGAATTAAATTCTTCCAGCTGCTGTGATTGGTTCAGGGAAGGTCTATGCTCCAAAATGTTCCAGTGAAACTAAATCTGGGGAGTTTTATAGAACTATGGGTAAAAGAAAAAAATTATCTTGACCAGGAACTGCTGGGGTTACTATATGGAGATAATATCTAAAAGGAAAGTAGAGCTGAAATATGGCAGGGGGTGGGAGGAAGAGAGTACTGGAGTGAGACAGAGAGAGAGCAGACCTGGTGTTGGGTATTTTGATTACATGAGCCAATAATTTTATTCTTTGTTTAAGTCAGTATGAGTTGGATTTTTCTGTCACTTGCACTGAATGAGTCATAAGACAAAAATCTATCCAGATGTGATCATGCAAAATGGGACAGTTTACCAAATGTGAGGCCCTCCTATGTGCCAGGTACTCTGCTGGTCCCTGGGGACATCCACAGACCAATAAGATAGGGCTTCTCTATAAAAGGATGCTGCTCCAAACACTTGAACTTATTTCCGCCCTTCTAGTGACACTTATGGTATCTATTTTTTTTCTAAAGCAAAATATACTTTTATAAAGATTTTTGCACATAAGGGGAAAAGACAGGAGGAGAGAATCCTGATTGTGTATTGTTACTATAAGGCAAACATATTTCTTAACTCCTCAAAAAATAGCTAGCACTTCAATAAAATTTTCTTTCTGGACAGACAAAAAAAGAGGGGCCATTGTTATTTAAATCACAGCCTTAGGCAGCAATCCTTGAAGAGAAAGGAACATCCAGGGCCAAAGACTATTCACAGAACTACTCAGCTGAAGCTGTAGTTACATATTCATTCTGATGGAATATTAGATAATCAAAAATATTGGATTGCACTGCTAGGTGCACATAGATTGTATATACACACACACACAAACATACATATATATAATATACGAAGGAGTAAATATTTTGGATTATTGCTGGCTTGTACATGAAGAGGTTTATCTGCTTAAGATTTCTCTTGACTGTTTCAATAAGATACACATACATACACACACCCCACACCGATGAAAAAGCATGGTTATCCTCAAGCTCTATTTAATAGAAATTTTATATTTTAAAGCCCCTCAAAACCACCGCAAAGGATGACTCAAATATTTTTAATAAAACAGATCATTTTCTCTTTTTCCGGAAGAAAGGGAGCAGCAGAGATTGCCAGTAATGAGTAGTACTCACTGGGTCCAATGAGTTCACGCACACAGAAGTATGGGTAGTGCAGTGTGGTGAGGAAATACTGTCATTTAGAGAATTATAATGAGCAGAGCTTCTCATTGTTCCAAGTCAGAGGTCATCAAGATCTATGTCCATCTATGAGAGGTGGTCTTATGACTGATTTTCTTCATCCCCACCACCCCTCAACCCTTCCAGTAGGTACTCTCCACTCCCTCACTCCCTGACAGAAAGTCAAGTGGACAGGGAAGTCCATTGTATTCACTGTTATTGCCTCTTTTCTATGCAGAGTTCCCTGGGTTCCTTGAGCAATGGGTGATACCACTTCCTCCACAGACTCAGCCATGGGTGTCCCACTATAGATTATGTCCTGAACTTCAAGTCCTTTAGGAATCAGCTGTTTCTAATCATGCCTTGAGCCATTTCCACCCAGGACACACCTACAGGGGCAGGGGAGGTTACTGGTACAGAGGTTCTTATACTGGTCATGCATGGTGTCCCGAATTAGTGTTCCACTAGGCTGATTAAGGCCATGGCATTGAATCACTGTCACCAGTGTAAGCTCTCATCCCTTATAGTCAACTGTATCTTGGGATTTAATTATCCTTGCTGGCCATCTGGCCTCCCTCAGGGCTTTTGAGGCCCAGCAGGCCATTTGACAACTTTGAATCTGAAAGTAAAGGAATCTGAGCTGGACACTGACAGATTTGGGGAGTGCTATGAGACCCCATCTATCCACAGAACCAGAGCTTAACCGCACAAAATCCCAGTTATCTCCTCCTCTTAGCACATGGGAGTCTACTTCCTTTACATTTATATCACACAGGGGCTATTCTGGGATTTTGTTGCCCCTATCCCCCCAAAGAAGCCAGCTCCAAAGGTGAACTGACATTTTCATCACTAGAAAAATTCCAACAATTTTTAAGTAACCTGTTTCCAGTTTAAAAGAAAATAGCACAATATATGTATTGTACATTTTTTAAAGAATCAGATAGAATCAAATACATTTAATATTGAAACTATGATGAATGCAGGTTTTAGACAATTAAGAAATAAATCTCAACAGTTCCTGAAATCCATAATATAAATACGAGAGGCCCAATTAACAAAGCATTACAATTAACAGAAGCCAGAATACAAGATCATTTGTTCCATTTATGATGTATTCACATGCACATTGCAGGATCTTAAGAATTTTACAGTAGCCATAACCTTTGCCTCTGGGAACCTCTAATATTAAATTGAAAGAATGCCGTTGTCATGACCACCACAGTGTAAACCTGACACTCCTCACCATTAACATTTTCTCAGATAATGTTTGCATTCCTTGCCTCTTTCATTGTGGGTATTGGGGGAAGGGGAGTATTAATGCAGAAAAGAACAAGTTGGGGAATACAAAAGCATGGAATTGAAATTTGTGAACCACATTCAGGAAACAATGACTTTGGTTGGAGCAGTGGTTTCCATAGGCTGTGACTAGGTGTCTGACTCTTTAAACTTCCCACTGACACACAAGAAGTGGGCATCAAGTGCATAGGCCATGATCTTCTTAGATACTACTATTTGTGTTTTAGGTTTCTTGCTGGCCATCCTCATAATTTGGCATCTTCTTTTTTAGTTATAGGTATATTAGCATCACCTACTAGGGAGCTATCAACTTTGGGTCTCGTTTTTAAGGTGACCTTGAATATTTCCTTTTATCTGTAAGGATTTCTATAATAAGTTAGGATATATGGGCTTTGTAACCAGACCGGTGGGTTCAAATCCCTGCCCTGTCACTTACTTCCTCTATGACCTTGGGTAACGTAACTAACCCCTCTATGCCTTAGTTTTCTCAACAGTAACAGTTAATAGAATTTCCCTCATAAGCTTACTTTGAGGATTAAATGCACTAATACAGGTATTGGTAAGCTTCTTCTATAAAGAGCCAGATAATCAACAGTTTAGGGTTTGCAGGACATATGGTCTCTGCTGCAAACACTCAAATATGCCATTGTAGAGTGAAAAATAGCCCTAGACAGTACATAAATGATTTGGTGTGGTTATTGTCTAATAAAACTTAATTTATGAAAATAGGCAGTGGGATGATTGGCTTGCAGGACATAGTTTGCTAATCTCTGGAATACTTGTGCACCAATACTTGGTTTGGTCCGTTATAAGAATGGTAAATATTACCTTTTTGAAATTGTCATCCTCCTCCTCATTATATGTATACCCGCATTCCACAAAGGACTAAAAACCTTATTTTGGCTAATTTTACAGTATAGCTCTCAGAGTGTTATGTAGACTCTGCTGTCACATACATGCATTTCCTAACTCAGTGTCTCTAACCTTCCATTAAAGTCCTTCTAAATGCAGAGGGCAATTCCCATGTCATTGTTCTTAAGCTGGCAATAACTCTAAAAGTAGAGCGTGTCTTTCAAGTGTCATATTTAATCTAAAAAATTCATGTGAATTTTGCATTTTACTCCATAGTATGTGTTTCCTTTAAAACAAAAAATGGTGGTTCAAATCATCTGTCATTGAGTAAGATGTTTACCAAGTATCTGGTTTTTCATGACATGTACATTTATACCAGTTTGAGAAATGTGGCCTGTGATGACAGGAACTTAAAATGTGAGGTAGGGACGCCTGGGTGGCTCAGTGGGTTGAGCGTCCGACTCTTGACTCTGATGTCGGCTTGGGCCGAGCAAGGAGGCTGCTTGAGATTCTCTCTCTCTCCCTCTCTCAGCCCCTTCCCTCTGCCCCTGCTTGAAAATAAACAAACAAACATTTAGGAAATAAGATAAAATGTGAGGTAGTTATCTCCTTAGAGATTAATAGCCTTGGAGTTCTATGTGGCTGTTAAATCTTTCTCAAACACAGAGATGGATTAAAGTTAGGAGATAGGGACACGAAAGAATTCATGGAAATTTTAGAGAACTCCATTTATTTCCTCCAACCTGGTAGGTGACTAAGTGCATGTCTTGGCTCCTGCAGCCACAGAAATCTGCACATGCCCACCAGGCTGTGACTGACAGAAACTGCTTGTGGTTGATTTAAGAAATAAAGTCATGAGAAGTAAAATAAACAGAGTAATTTTTGTGTAAGAGATCACTGTTAAGTTGAAGTATATAAAATGTTTAATATTTGTCCATTTTTGAAATATAAAAGTAGCAGTTTCTATGGTTCAACCTAATATTTCCCCAAAGCTTATTAACCAACAATGTGCATAGCACTGTTTTTTTAAAGTGAAATATTATAACTGTAAATCATAAGAAAAACACTTTCAGATTCTTTAAAAAAAAGTACACGCAGGATGAAGAATGTGGAAATAGAAAGTAAAAGTTAGTGGATAATGCTAAAAACAATCAGAACATTTTATTTTTTGTAGCCTATGGGGTTGCATTGTGATCATGGTTGATAGAATCCTTTCAGACAATTCTGAGAAGCAATCCTGTGGGTGCTTGTTGATCCAGCAGGTGTTAAGAAATAAAACATCAGGACCAGAAGAATAAACCTTGAGTGTTGCACAAAAGTACTTGGAAAGAAGACGTCCCCTGTGCTCTTTATGGCCATAAGCAAAGTGCATTTATTTAACCACTTTATCAGTATGAGATGGAAAGAAAGCAGATGTTGTTTTACTCCTCCTCTGCTATCATCAATTGCCAGATGATTCTCTGCAGCTATATGATGAATTTCTCTTAGCATCACCATTTCCCTTGGTAGGCAGCTTAATGTCCATGGCAGAGTTTTCAGACTCCTTTATTTAAGACAAGATGTACTCTTTACTAACACTCACTTAAAGCCCAGTCTTTATCTCAAATCTTAAGTCATATGCATGGGTGGAACCACCCAGAGACAGAGAGAGTGACCAAACTCAACAACATCAATGATCTATGAAGAATACAAGCATGATTTAGGCTTTGAACTCTGAAAGTTATGTTGGAAGTCAAGACTTTTGTCATGAGTCATTCCTACCTGCTTGTTTACATTTTAAATTCTCAGATCTGGATCTGGATTGTGAGGAAAAGAGAAACGGAAGCTCAGACGTATGTGTTTGGGTAACTGAGGAAAGCAGAATGTTCCCAAGCACACATGAGTGTTTCTGCACTTAGTTTGGTATACCTTATATAGCCTTGAATTTCAGATTTGCTGCCTTCATTCTGTCTTAAATTTTATAACTTGAAGTTTCAACTGAGTAGGCGGAGAAAAACAAAACAACCAAACCAAGTTCAGAAGGACATATGAACATTAAAGTTTTTCTAAGGGAAACCTAACTGTCAAGCTTACAAGTAGTTTGGCTTCACATGTCATCAGAAGTTTGATCCAAATGGAAAACATTTTCTAACTTAAAATATTAAGCATACACAGAAATTGAGAGAATAGTAAACTACCTAGATTTGACAATTTTCAAAAATCTTCCATCCTTCTTTACCTTTTTATATTTTATATTTTATATTTAAAATACATTAAAATATAAAATATAAAATTATAAAACTATTAAAATATTTATATTTTTATATTTTTAATATTTCATGTATTTTTGAGAGAGACAGACACAGAGCTTGAGTGAGGGAGGGGCAGACAGAGAGGAAGACACAGAATCAGAAGCAGGCTCCAGGCTCCAAGTTCTTGGCACAGAGCCCGATGTGGGGCTCAAACCCATGGACGGTGAGATCATGACCTGAGCCGAAGATGGACTCCCAATCAACTGAGCCACCCAGGTGCCCCTTGTTGAAGTATTTTAAAGCAAATCACAGTCCCATGTCATTCTACTTCATATATACTTCAGTATGCATCTCCTAAGAATTAAAGATAGTTTCATAACTAAAGCGCTACTTGGGCAAAATTTTAAATGACAATTTATCTCTAAAAAATAAAACTTGTATTTACTGTTTAAATTTATTTTTTTACTATTTCTTTTTGAGAAGCGGGGGGAGGGCAGAGAAAGAGGGAGACACAGAATCCAAATCAGACTCCAGGCTCTGAGCTGTCAGCACAGAGCCCAACACGGGGCTCAAACTCACCAACTGTGAGATCATGACCTGAGTTGAAGTAGGACACTTAACCCACTGAGCCACCCAGGCACCCCTGTGAGTAAGTTTAAAATTTGCTGCATTGCAAATATGAATATGATTATTCATTCAGTATAAATATGAAGTGCTAAAACTAAAAAGAAGATAAAGGTAAAATAAAATAAGGTATATGGAAGGTCCTATCCTAACCATAAATTCAACCACTGCTTCACAGGGGCCAGCAGGAGGGAAACTCTAGCAGTCACCAGATTCAGGGTAGATAATGGGGAAATATCACTATTGCTCTGGAGAACCTAGTTTTTCCTCTTTCTAAGGTTTGTGAGGAAATTCTCCTGGTTATCTTCGTGAAAAAGGCAGTATGAGATATATCGGACAATATACTTTGCAAAATCCCCACAATAAACACAAAAGAGGTTCTGTGCTGCCCCTTATTAGAGTGCCCTTGTTGCAGCTAAGGCACAATGCTCAAGTCCAGGTGAGTAAAAGCCATCCAACAAGGCCCCAGAGCCTGCGCCCAGTCCATCTGGTGGCCCCCACCCCAAGGTACAGCATAAAAACCATTCATTTCAAATAAGCTTTTGATCTCCTTCAGATTCCCATCGTCTCAGTTCCTCATTAATAATACAGCCCTAATTTTAAAAACTCAAATCCAGCTGTTACTACTTTTAAGTGCTGTTATCCACAGCAAGTCAATGTGACACCAAATGTGTCTTCCACGTTCATTCATTATGTGTGAATTTGGCCCATCCACCGGATATTTTTTCCTCCTGTTATTCAAGGGGGTTGCAAATGCCAAAAGCAATCAATCTATGAAGCAAATCGATGTGAACAGCTTTCAGGGAGAAGAGCTAACCCTGCAGCGATCTGCGATCAGTGATCTGTAATTCTTTTTGAAATAGCAGCTGAGCCCGTCTATGGATCTAATAACTAAGGTACCGATGCACTAAAGGATCTGTCGCCCTTCAGCTTTAAAAAAAAAATAATTCTCTTACTTGAGGCTAGCTTCAGGGTTTCCAAGCTGCAGGAACAGCTTGAGGCTCGGGTGGCGGTCCTGCTTGGTCAGCCGTAGCGACCGGCAGCTCCCAGACTCCTCGGCTCTCTCTCACTTGCATGCTGCCACATTGATCCCAGTAAGCACTCTGGCTCCTCAACATCCTACTATCTACCATCAATAGCTCCTTGGAGGGGGCAAAATGCAGTTTCTTTGTGTCTTTAGTATATAGCTCATCATGCTTTTCAAGATTTCCTCCTGGCTTCCGCTAACAGCCTTTGCTTGCTTCCTACAGTTCTGTTCATCCGCAGCTAAATCAACCTGTTTGATGTCGCCATGTCTCAGGAATCCAACCAGAAAACATGTGGAAGTCATACATGTAGGTGAGCCAACATCAAGGAACAATAAGAGAAAAACCATCTCAGTAAACAGGAAGGAACTTTGAATGCACAAAATATTTTCTTGTCAAACTAAAAAAAAAACAAACAAAAATATTTTGGGATATTTAAACATAACCACAATGGTAAAATATGTCCCGCTCCCACATTGCTTATTTTCCTGGGTATAACATTCCTATTTTAAAAGTGTAGGAACAGATCCAAGAAACAAATGTCTTTGAAAATTCCATTTTACAGAAGCATCACTGTATACATTTAAGCTTTTTCTTCCTTCTGAAAATTATTGCAAACAGCATGAAAAATGTCAACGCAGGAAACAGAATAAAAGTAATGGATGGTCTTTAAAAAACAGAGGGATAAAAATGTTCCTGAAATACTATGCTCAAGTGACTAATGTTAATAGTTAACTGAAATTATTCCCTATAGGCGAGAAAATAAGTAAGATGCCTATGGAGTAACATATAAAATAACAGGAGCAGGGAAAATAAAGTTAGAAAAGTCAGTAATATTTCTAGATGATTTTAGGAAGTTGGCAGAGAAAATATCTAACAGTAGGATAAATTTTGTTAATATTGCCCAGGAATGGAAGATTTCTGTTTCTTTTCCAATATACTGAAAATAATTGTTAGGTGTTTTGTTGTTCTTGGCCTGAAATATTCAGGTTATTATCTCTTTCCTGTGTCACTTTGCAGAAATCTTAATTCCTGTTCTCTTACTCTCTTTCCGACATATACTCATCTGAACTTCTTTTTAGATTTCTACTGGTGATTAACAGTATTTTAAGTTTCCTAAATGCCGTCCTTTATTTGGAGTCCTTATCATTAAAAAATCTAAATGCTGAATCCTACTTTCCTACATTTGCTTTCCTAAATTCAAAACAGCAAGCATCTCACACATGCCTCACCATTACTCCATTTAATTGAAGGCTCCTTGTTAGTATCGTGTTCAGTACCCAGGGAGTCCCAGTACCATACAATCAAGGAATTCACAATTAAATTACAAAAAAATTTGAGGCTAACATGCAGATACTTGCCTGGAGGCGGTGACCTTCAAGCTCCCTGTTAAAGAACAGGAGAGATTTAGGTGTAGAGGACAGAGGAGACTATTCCAAATAGAAAGTTTGATAGGTAGACCACTCAGCTGCAGAGGGGACACTAGAGGGATGCCTGGCAGAGAGAGAAGAAGCAAATTTTCTTTGCTTAGGATCGATGACCATAAATGCCATCCTGCTGACAAAGTCCAGTGCAAGCTCTAGGAGGTGTTGTATTCGACACACCTTCTTTAGTTCCACCTGGGGAAAGCAGTGTCACTTCCTCACCTAACGCACCCAAAACCACACGGAAGAAACAGGCCCCAGAGACCAGGGTGCATGAGGAGCCACTCCAGGGAAGGTCTAGGCATGATTAAAACGTTTGGTAATAAAATGCTCCACACCACTTTAGATACTACATTGCCCTGACTACCTAGCTCTTCCAATACAGAGAGCCCTTCTGGAACTCATCAGCATTTCCATCCACCATGGCAGAGTCTTTTTTATCCTAATTAAGGGCTTCCAATTCTTAATTACCTAAATCTCTCTGGGGAAGTCTCAATATACAAATCACAGATTGATTTGTTTGTGGTGGGACAAAATGACTGTGCATTCCCTTTAGCTTAAAGTTCTCTTCTAAATACCTATAAGAATCTATGATTGGGGTCATACTTTATATCAAATAGTAGCATATTACAGGAGGAGAAATTCTCAATGACCCAATCCATGCTCATATGTACATGGTACCAAGTTTTACAATCAGGTTCCAAGATTGGAATAGAGAGGAATAAGGATTAGAGAAGAGCCTTTAATTTACTACTTGGTACTCTAATTTGGAGTAATAAATGAGTGTGAATATTCACTCTACCTTAAAAATTAAGCCCCAAATCCCACATATATTGGGGGGGGGTGTTCTCAAGCTATAATTGACATATAACATCATGTAAATTTGAAGTGTATAATGTACCCTAGGGTAGCAACTGTCAAACATACAAAACAGTATATATCGTTAACTCTAGTCACCATGTAGACATTAGCTCTCCAGACTTACTCATCTTACAACTCAAAGTCGTACCCTTTGACCAACATCTCTCTATTCCCTCCTGCTACTCGGGCCTGGCAACCACCATTCTATTCTCTGTTTCTATGAGTTCCATGTTTTTAGATTCCACATTTAAGTGAGATCACATTTAAGTGAGTCAGTATTTCTTTCTCTGACTTATTTCACTTAGCATAATGTCCTTAAGGTCCATCCACGTTGTCACCAATGGCAGTATTTTCGTCTTTATGAATATTACATTTTATTCATATGTATATGATATATATATATATATATATATACAACACATTTTCTTTTTAAAAATTTTTTAGTAATCTTTATTTTTGAGAGAGAGACAGAGTGCGAGTGGGGGACGAACATCCATCTGTTGGTAGACACTTAGGTTGTTTCCACATCTTAGCTATGTGAATAATGCTGTTGTGCACAAAAGGGTACAGGTATCTCTTCTAAGTAATTTCATTTCCTTCAGTATATACCCAGAAGTGGGATTACTGGATCATATTATAGTTTTATTTTTAATTTTTTGAGGAACCTCCATATTGTTTTCTATAATGGCTGCACCAGTTTACATTCCCACCAACAGTGCACCATGGTTTCCTTTTCTCCACATCCTCCCCAGAATTTATTATCTCTTATCTTTTTTACAATAGTCATTCTAACAGGTGTGAGTTGATATTTCATTATGGTTTTGGTTTGTATTTCCCTAATGATTAGTGATGTTGAGTACCTTTTTCTATACTTGTTGGCCATTTGTTTGTCTTCTTTGGAAAAATGTCTATTCAAGTTTTCTGCCAATTTTTAAATTGGATTGAGTTTTTGTTTGTTTTTTTGTTGCTATTGGTTAGAAGTTCCTCATATATTGTTGATAATAACAAACTCAGGTATATGGTTTTGCAAATATTTTCTTCCATTCCACAGATTACCTTTTCATTCAGTTAATTGTTTATTTTGTTGTGCAGAAGCCTGTAGTTTGATGTAATCTCACTTTTTGATTGCTGCTTTTGTTGCCTGTGCTATTGTCATATCCAAAAAATCATAGTCAAGACTGTTGTCGAGGAGATTTTTCTTTAGCTTTTGTTCTAGGAGTTTTATGGTTTCAAGTCTTACATTTAAGTCCTTAATCCATTTTGAGTTAATTTTTAGTAGTTGTGTAAGATAGGGTTCCAATTTCATTCTTTGCATGTGGATATTCAGTTTTCCCAATACCATTTATCAAAGAGACTGTCTTTTCCCTATTGAGTATTCTTGGCTTCCTTATCAAATATTATTTGACCATATATATATGGATTTATTTCTGGGATCTCTGTTCTGTTCCATTGGTATATGTATCTGTATGCTATCACCATACTGTTTCAATTACTGTAGCTTTGTAACATAGCTTGAAATTAGGAAGTGTGATCCCTCCAACTTTGTTCTTTCTCAAGATTTCTTTGGCTACTCAGGATTATTTATGATTCCATACAAATTTTAGGATTTTTTCTCTTTCTGTGAAAAATGCCATTGGAATTTTGATAGGAGTTTCATTGAATCTATAGACCACTTTGGGTAAAATGGACGTTTTATTTTTTTATTTTATTTATTTTTAATATATGAAATTTACTGTCAGATTGGTTTCCATACAGCATCCAGTGCTCATCCCAAAAGATGCCCTCTTCAATACCCATCAGCCACCCTCCCCTCCCTCCCACCCCCCATCAACCCTCAGTTTTTTCTCAGTTTTTAAGAGTCTCTTATGCTTTGGCTCTCTCCCACTCTAACCTCTTTTTTTTTTCTTTCCCTCCCCCATGGACTTCTGTTAAGTTTCTCAGGATCCACATAAGAGTGAAAAGATACAGTATCTGTCTTTCTCTGTATGGCTTATTTCACTTAGCATCACACTCTCCAGTTCCATCCACGTTGCTGCAAAGGGCAATATTTCATTCTTTCTCATTGCCATGTAGTACTCCATTGTGTACATAAACCACAATTTCTTTATCCATTCATCAGTTGATGGATATTTAGGCTCTTTCCATAATTTGGCTATTGTTGAGAGTGCTGCTATGAACATTGGGGTACAAGTGGCCCTATGCATCAGTACTCCTGTATCCCTTGGATAAATTCCTAGCAGTGCTATTGCTGGGTCATAGGGTAGGTCTATTTTTAATTTTCTGAGGAACCTCCACACTGCTTTCCAGAGTGGCTGTACCAGTTTGCATTCCCACCAACAGTGCAAGAGGGTTCCTGTTTCTCCACATCCTCTCCAGTATCTATAGTCTACTGATTTGTTCATTTTGGCCACTCTAACTGGCGTGGGGTGTGGTTTTGATTTGTATTTCCCTGATGAGGAGCGACGTTGAGCATCTTTTCATGTGCCTGTTGGCCATCTGGATGTCTTCTTTAGAGAAGTGTCTATTCATGTTTTCTGCCCATTTCTTCACTGGATTGTTTTTCGGGTGTGGCGTTTGGTGAGTTCTTTATAGATTTTGGATACTAGCCCTTTGTCCGATATGTAATTTGCAAATATCTTTTCCCATTCCGTTGGTTGCCTTTTAGTTTTGTTGATTGTTTCCTTTGCTGTGCAGAAGCTTTTTATCTTCACGAGGTCCCAATATTTCATTTTTGCTTTTAATTCCCTTGCCTTTGGGGATGTGTCAAGTAAGAAATTGCTGAGGCTGAGGTCAGAGAGGTCTTTTCCTGCTTTCTCCTCTAGTGTTTTGATGGTTTCCTGTCTCACATTCAGGTCCTTTATCCATAAAATGGACATTTTAATATGAACTCTTCTGATCCATGAACATGGGTTATCTATGGGATATAAACTTATGTCAATCTCTTTAATTGATGTCTTATAGTTTTATGTATAGATCTTTCATTTCCTTGGTTAAATTTATTGCTAAGTATTTTTTTTTTTGCATGCTATTGTAAATGGGCTCATCCACTCATTTTTCTTTTCAAGATAGTTAATTGTTAGTATAGAAATGCAACTGATTTTTGTATGTTGATTTTGTATCCTAAAACTTTACCCAATTCATTTATTAGGTCTAATCGTTTTTTGAGAGTCCTTAGGATTTTTTATATACAAAATCGTGTCATCAGCAGAGATAATTTTAATGTTTTCTTTCTGATCTGGTTGCCTTTTATTTCTTTTTCTTGCCTAATTGCTCTGGCTAGGACTTACAGTATTATGTTGAATAAGAGTGATGAGAGTGGGCACCTTTGTCTTGTTCTTGACTTTAGAGGGAAGACTTTTAACCTTTTAAACTGAATATGTTAGTTGTGAGATCATATATGGCCTTTATTATGTTGAGCTATGTTCCTTATATACCCAAGTTTGTTGAAAATTTTCATCATGAAAGGATGTTGAATTTTGTCAAATGCTTTTTCTGCATCTGTTGAGATGATTATATGATTTTTGTCCATAATTTTGTTAATCTGGGGTATCACATTTACTGACTTCCATATGTTGAATCATCCTTGCAATCTCAGGGATAAATCTCACTTGATCATGATGTATGATCCTTTCAATGTGCTGCTGAATTTGATTTCCTAATATTTTTTTTTAAGTTTTGCATCTATATTTGTCAAGGATATTGGCTTATAGTTTTCTTTTCTCTTAGTACCCTTATCTGGCTTTGGTATCAAGGTAATTCTGTCCTCATAAAATAAATTTGGGAGGGCTTTCTTCCCTTCAATGTTTGGAAGAGTTTGAGAATAACTGGCATACATTCTTTTTTAAATGTTCAGTAGGATTCAACTGAAGGCATCTGTCCTGAGCTTTTCCTTGTTGGGAGGTTTTTGATTACTGAGTCAATCTCCTTATTTATTATTGGTATATTCAAACTTTCTGTTTCTTCATGATTCAGACTTGGTAGATTTATGTTTCTAGAAATTTATTATTTCTTCTACATTGTCCAATTGGCAGGCATATAATTTTTTTAATGTTTATTTATTCAGAGAAAGGGTATACACCAACAAGGGAAAAGCAGAGAGAGGGGAGGAGAGAGAGAATCCCAAGCAGGCTTCAGGCTGTCAGTGTAGAGCCTGATGCAGGGCTTAGTCCCACAAACTATGTGCTGAGCTGAAATCAAGAGTTGGACACTTAACCAACTGAGCCACCCAGACACCCCTTTAGTAGTCTATTATTATCCTCTATATTTCTGTGATATCAGTTGCAATGCCTCCTCCATTTATAATTGTATTTGAATCCTCTTTTTCTGTTGGAAAGTCTAGTTAACGATTTATCAATTTTGTTTATATTAAAGAAAATCAGGGGTGCCTGGGTGGCTCAATTGGTTAAGCGTCCGACTTCAGCTCAGGTCATGATCTTGCGGTCCATGAGTTCAAGCCCCACGTCGGGCTCTGTGCTGACAGCTCAGAGCCTGGAGCCTGTTTCAGATTCTGTCTCCCTCTCTCTCTGATCCTCCTCCATTCATGCTCTGTCTCTCTCTGTCTCAAGGATAAATAAACGTTAAAAAAAAAAATTAAAAAAAAAAAAAGAAAATCAACTCAGTTTGTTGACCTTTTCTTTAAAAAAAATGTTTTAATGTTTATTTTTGAGAGACAGATAGAGTGAGAGAGAGAGAAAGAAAGAGCATGAGTGGGGGAGGGGAAGAGAGAGAGGGAGACACAGGATCTGAAGCAGGCTCTAGGCTCCGAGCTGTCAGCACAGAGCCCGATGTGGGGCTTGAACTCACAAACTGCGAGATCATGACCTGAGCCAAATTTGGATGCTTAACCAACTGAGCCATCCAGGTGCCCCTAATCTTTCTATCATTTTTCTATTCTCTATCTTATTTCTTCTCTGGTCTTTATTATCTTCTTCCTTCTGCTAACTTCGTTGTGTATTTGAGATATTTGTTATTTTTTTTCTTAACGTAGTTATTTATCACTATAAACTTCCCTCAGCATTGCTCTTGCTATATAAGTTTTGGTATGCTGTGTTTCCATTTTTGTTTTTTTTAATGTGTTGATTTCCCTTTTAATTTAATCTTTGACCCATTGGTTGTTCAGGAGTGAGTTTAATTTCCACATATTTATGATTTTTTCATCTTTTCCCCTGTTACTAATTTCTAGCTTCATATCATTGTGGTTGAAATTATACCAAATATCTTTTCCAATTTTTAAAAATTTGCTAAGACTTGTTATGTGTCCAAATATGTGATCTATCCTGGAGAATATTCTGTGTGTTCTTGAAAAGAATATATATTCTGCTGCTATTTTATGGGATAGTCTATATATGTCTTTTAGGTCCATTTGTTTTATAGTGTTGTTCAATTTAGTTGTTTCCTTATCGATTTTCTGTCTAGATGATCTATCCACTGTTGAAAGTGGAGTATTAAAGTCCCTACTATTACTGTATTGTTGTCTATTACTCCTTGCAGATCTATTAGTATTTGTTCAATGTATTTATGTGCTCTGATGTTCAGTGTATATATATTTACAATTGTTTTCTCTTTTTGATGAATTGACCCCTTTATCATTACAAAATGACCTAGGACTCTTGTTACAGGTGTTAACAAAGGCTTTTTTACCTAATAAAAGTATGGCTACCCTGCTTCCTTTTGGTTTCCCTTTGCATGGAATAGATTTTTCATCTGTTCATTTTGAGCTTATGTGTGTCCTTGAAGCTGAAGTGAGTCTGCTATAAGCAGCATATAGATAAATCTTTTTTTTGTTAAACCATTCATCGGCTCTATGCCATTTGATTGGAGAACTTTATCCATGTACATTTTAAATAATTATGGGTAGATAAGAACTCACTATTGCCATCTTGTTAATTGTTTTCTGGCTGGTTTGTAGTCCTTTTGTTCCTTTCTTCTGTGATTGCTGTGTTCCTTTATGAAATAACGCTTTTTCTATAGTGGTATACTTTGATTCCCTTTTTATTTTGTGTTTATTTACTATAGGTTTTTATTCTGTGATTACCCTTCAGCTTACTTGAGACATCTTAAACTGATAACAGTTTAACTTTGAGCACATACAAAAACTCTTTTATTTCCTTCCCCACATTTTGTGTTCTTGATGTCACACTTCACATCTTTTTATATTATGTATCCATTAATAATTGTAATTATATCTGTTCCTAATACTTTTGTGCTTAAGCCTTTATACTAAAGTGGTTAAGACATCACCATATAACATTAGATAACATTAGAGTAACTGAATCTATATACTTGCCTTTGCCAGTGCTTTTAAAAATTTTTATGTTTTCACATTACTATTGGTGCCCTTTTGTTTCAACTCAAAGAACTTCTTTCAGCATTTCTTAGGCAGATTTAGTGATGATGAATTCCTTCAACCCTTGTTTGGAAAGTCTTTCTCTCACCCTTATTTCTGAAGGACAAATTTGATGGGTAACATATTCTTGGTTGGAAATTTCTTCCTTTCAACACTTTGAATATATCATTCCATTCTCTTCTGGCCTGCAAAGGCTCAGCTGAGAAATCTGCTTATGGGCGTCCCCATATATAAGATAATTTTATTTTCTCCTGCTGCTTTTAAAATTATTTCTTTTCTTTGATTTTAAATCAAAGTTTTGTTATAATGTATCTTGGAAAAGATTTTGATTTGAAACTTTGAGGTGACTTAATAGCTTCATGAACTTGGATGTCCAAATCTCTCCTCAAGTTTATGTTCTTAGCCATTAATTCTTTTTTTAAAAAATATTTATTTATTTGAGAGAGAGAGTGGGGGGTGCACAGAATCTGAAGCAGGCTCCAGGAACTGAGCTGTTAGTACAGAGCCCGACATGGGACTCAAACTCACAGAGGGTGAGATCATGACCAGAAATGGCCAGAAGCTTAACCAACTGAGTCACCCATGTGCCCCTTAGCCATTAATTCTTTAAATAAGCTTTTCATCTCTTTCTCCAACTCTTTTTCTGGACTCCAATGATATGTAGATTGTTTTTTCTTAATAGTATCTATAAGACCTGTAGGCTTTCTTCATTTCTTTTCATTCTTTCCTCTTCTTTGATTAGATAATTTCAAATGACTTGTCTTTGAGCTCAGTGGTGGTTCTGCTTAATCTAGTAGTCTGCTGCTGAGGCTTTCAATTGAATAATTTAGTTCAGTGACTGTATTCTTCAGCTCCAAAGTTTGTTTGGTTCTGTTCTCTATCTTTGTTGAAATTCCCACTTTGTTCTTATATTGTTTTCTTAACATCATTAAGTTGTTTATGTTTTCTCTTGTAACTTTCTGAATATCTTTAGAACAATTATTTTGAACTCTTTGTTGGGAAATTCCTGTATCTCCATTTCTTTGGGGCCAGTTATTGGAGATTTACTATATTCCTTTGGTGGAGTCATTTTTACCTGATTCTTCATGATCCCAGTAGTCTTGTATAGATGTCTGTGTATTTGAAAAAGCAGTCACTCCTTCTAGGCTTTCTGGACTAAGTTTGGTAAGGAATGACTTTTACCGATAGGTTGGGGCATGTTGGAGCATTCCGTGACCCTGGGTCTACTGATGCAGGCCACCAAGAGCTGGGGTGTGTTGTAGCACCAGATTGGGGAGGATATATTGACCAGCCTTTTGGGGTCCACAACAATTAGATGGTCTTTATTGAGCACTTTAGTGGTGGGGGCTGTCAGGATCCTCAGCAGTGCCTCCAGGTATAGTGGCTAGGAATGAGGGCAAGCAGGAGTAGTACCTGGAGCTGGAGCTATGCATATGTTTGGTAGTAGGGGCCATCTACAGGTGCCTGTGTAGTGGTAGGGGCTAAGAGCAAACACATGTAGTGATGAGGGCCAGAGCAACTAGCAAGGGTCAGGGCCAACTATAAGCACACTGGTAGCTGTGGTGGTACTGGCTGTTGGTAGGTACTACTGTGACTTCAGTCTTCCCTGGGTGAGCCCATCACAGCGGAAGCCAGTGACAGCTGCCAGGCTGGTGGCAAGCAAATGCATAGCTGGAGGGATCAGCCCTGGGTATGCACACTGTTGTGAAAGTCAGCTGTGGAGGTGTAGTATAATGTCCTACACTCACATAGCCACAGAGGCCTGGGCTTCCAGTGTGGTTCCCAGTCTCTGATGAGAATGGGAATGGGGAGGGAGCAGGGTGGACTCAGGTGGCTGGTGTCAGCAAACACAAATACCTGTGGGGTAAAAGCTCGTGAAATCTGCAGGGGGTCTATGGCAGCCTTGTGGACTGTTGAGTTTCTTCGGTGGCAAAAGATGCTGAGGTCATTTGCAGAGCACATCACTGTGAAACTCAGTTATTCCCTCAGTATGGTCAATACTGGTAGATCCTGCTTTTCTTCATTCCTAGCTGTCTCTGTTTCAGCTTTGCCAATCTCTGGTTGGAGTGAAACTGAAGTGGGACCTTCATGTAGTATCTTGAAAATCTGGGGAAACTGGTTGCTCATCATGTTCTTCCTTTCCACAAAAGAGGAAATCTTTCTCGTTAGGGAGTTCCTCTTGGTGCTCATCAAGGCTGGCTTGGTGGCTGAGATGATGCAGGCAAAATGAAGCTATTCGTCCTTCTCTTCGTGTGCTGTTATTTTCAAGGTTTTTGCTCTACTATGTTGCCAAAGTTTCTTAAGTTGAATCCAGAGCTCTCCCAAAGCTGGATTTTGAGATATAGCTTTTTAATTGGTCTTTGTTGGGAAGATGGAGTCTGGGGTATCCTATTCTGCCATGTTGGTGACAGCATTCTGGAACTTGGTCATTTCTTCTTCTCAGGGAGAACAGAGTCCTTCCATGTAGAATCTGACACCCAGAAGCCTACATATTTTTTCAGTTGTTGCAGAGTATGGTGAGTATCCTGGAAAATCTGTTTTTCTAAGGGGCACTTTCTAAGTTCTCATGAGGACAAAAAGATCTTCCGTAAGCCCAGAACTACAGCTCCAACTGCTTCACCAACAATTCTCTCCATTCTGGCATAGCTTGAGGTCTATTGGACTATTTGTCTTACAGTGAAAACTTTATCAGTCTTTTTGCCATTTTTCCAGCTAGCCAATATCAAGGACATTTGCCTTCTGAGTTAAAATGAGTAGCAAGACACAAGACTATTTTCAATTCTGGGCACTATTCCAAAAACATAGAAATTGGGAATGATTCTCTTGAGAGATTTCTAAGTATTGCAGGTATCATTTGGAAATCAGCTATATATCCTGATACTTATTTCTAGTTGAAATAGTAAGACATTATATACCAACTCCTCTTAAACTTGGCCTACCAAGGGCCTCACTTCTAGATACTATCATTTTGGGTAGCAGTTCCTTTTAAAAAATTGACTGTAAGACACTCAGTAATGATAACCAACATCAGTTATCTGCATGATAACTTTAGTCATAGTATCACATATTTTAGTACTAGATGTGTTGGAGCTGCATACAGTTATTATGATTCAGTCATCCTAATAATCCTTTATTCATTTTTTCCAGCTCTCATTTAATGGTCACTAATGAAAACATAATAAACACAGAGCTCCTAGCAATAAATATGTCCTGGGGAACTCAGTTCCTTGGCTTTTGCCTTGGCTTACCATCTAAAAATGCCTGTGACTCAGATAGTCTTCCACTAATACTGGTTTTCAGCTCTGTTTCTATTGTGTGATCAAGACATTGGATGTGTCCAGATCCAAGGGCCTTTCTCTCTCCAGTCTAATCAGTATGAAAAACATCCAACGTAGTAAATGCCACTTTAATTATAAGCTTGTTCCAACTGGATTAGAATCAAAATAAGCACGCTTAAGACAAAAACTGTATCTGAAAGGCAAAATTAGTAATTGAACTTCTGAGATAAAAATGGACTTCTATTTAATGATTAGTGATTTTCTTTTCTAATTCTTATTTTAATACTCTCGCTTCCACCATAAACCTATACTACCCTCCAATCCCATACGTTATGTATTAAGTAATTCAGTTCCCTTTTTAATTGTCTTTTATTTACCTTTCTCACATCACTTTGGGTTTACTGACTCCCCACTTCAGGGCATCCCAAGTTTTAGATGCAGATGCTAAGCACTGCAGAGAAGCCCTAACTGTAGAGGTTAGTATGTAGAAACTAGTACGTGGTGACTTTAGAGTTAGACTTAGTTTCAAATTCTGACTCCAACACTTAGTAATAGTATAGCTTGCACACAGTATTTACGTCTCTAAGCTTCCATTTCCTAAGTCACAAAACAGGAAGAAATCACATTTATTTCACAGGCTGGTTTTAAGAATAAATAAACTAATATAGGTCATGCCCTTGGCAAAAGACTGCCAAATTCTATAAGGTCACCTGACAAATGCTACTTATTGATGGGAGTAAAAGCATGCTCATCAGATCTATCTGTACATCTGGAATCAGCATGACTTGAGTTCAAATTCAGATCTGGCTCCTGAGAGTTACAAGACCTTGGTCAAATTGATTAATTTCTCTTTGCTCTGTTGTCTCTTTTGCAAAAGGGGAATAAAAACACCTGTCTCATAGGAATAATTTCTAGGATCTATGTTGATTAATACAAGCTTCTTACTAAAAGATCAGTATCAGGCTATACAGTATCAGGCTTTGTACATATAGAATAAAGTGACCATCATACATCTTCCTCTGAAATACCCTGATAATGAGAATGAAACATGACTATCATCTTGTAAAGGTTTCCAGGGGCAGTTACTCTTGTATCCCATGGCCATAACTATCACCTTCTTTTCAAATCATTCAGTAACAGATTTTTTTTACTTTACGTGAGGTTCTCTGTGATTAGAATAGGTAGAGTTTTCTCGCTTTGTATTCACTCTACAGATGCAGATTATAATAGGAAGGAAACCAGTATAGCTGAGCTTAGGTTGAGGCTGATAACAGATTCCAGAAACCACAGTGGCCTATTGTTGATAATGTTGAAGAACTAGATGCTTCAGATGTTCTAAAAACAGGATTCCTTTTTCTATGTAGATATAAAAATACTACTTAGGAACCAACTACATTTTAACAGGCTATATAAAAAAGAACAAGTAAGCTATTTATTTTACCATTAACAAAGGGCCTTGTCGTAGGTTGTATGACTGTCCCCATTTGCTGCTGCTCTCAGTGAGGTGACTATACATTTGCATTTCCATTAATATCAGGTTTCATTTAGCTTGATCTGGCCAATGAAATGTGAGCAGTACGCCCCTTCCAAACAGAAGCTTTAAGAGCCACTGCTAATTCTTTGCTCTTGAGAATTCCTTCAAAGAATCCTAATGGTTCCTTTATGTGGGTCAGAAGTATGTGATGGTCACTGGACTTGACTGGTCTCTTGTAAGCAATGCTGCAAAGATCAGTACAGTATATCTAGCACTTCACTTTAGAATGGAGAAACACTCTGTTTTCAGTCAACACAAACTTGTACACAAGTGTATGTGTACACACACATATGCCTCATATACATTTATTTTTTCTAGACCATTGAGTAAATTTCCCTGCCTTTTGTTATCTTATGTGAGATAATTTAACTTCTTAATGCAGTTGGAAAATGTGGTGCAAATGATACTGTAGTAAATGAAAGAACTTCATCAACTTCTAATTAGAAATTGAATCACTATGTGAATAGCATAATAAAATAGCCTGCTTTTAGTAATCTACAACAGAAATTGGTTCACAGAAGACTTTACTGAAAGGATAAGATTTAAAAGCTCTAATTAAATTTATTTTAAGATCTATCTCCTTAACTGCCAGACCAGCACTGTCCGATAGAACTTTTCATAATGAGAGAAGAATCCTCTATTTCTACTGCCCAATATGGTATCCACTAGCCACATGTGACAGTTGAGCATTGGAAATATGCTAGTACAACTGAGGAACTGAACTTTAATTAAACTTATACTTAAATTTAAATAATCACTTATAGTTAATAGCTACTGAATTGGGCGTTCCACCCTAGACCTTACATTGGAACATTATCTTTTCCTAATAATTGAAAAACTCTTTCATGTTACTATATTTGGCACTAAGAAACATATGTATGTGTATATATGCGTGCATGTGTATATATATGTACATATCTGTATCTTTCTAGTTATCTCTCTATGCAAGTATACCCTTTTATATTCAGGCACTCATATCACCGTAGATGCAAGAAAATATTGCCTGATCTGTTTCAGACTCAAATGGGTACTCTCAATTCAGAGCTAATCAGCTTCATGGAGCAAATATTATAGTAAGGCTTTTCCCGATAGTCCTAATATGCAAGCAGATAGTCCCACATCCTAGAATCGTAAGTCAAAGACATTCTTATTTGGTTCATCCATTGATCTAGAAAGAAATACTCCCAAATTATCCTGACAACTTCCAATATTGTACTTCTAAATCTCTATACTTTAGCTTTTTATCTTTATACTGGAAATTAGATTCCCAATTTCTTCAAACAAGCAGATTTGGTTTGCCCCAGTCACTGAATTGAAACTGAACTATAGTTCCATCTCACTATACAATTAAATAAGAAGCTTGTGCCCCATTTTCAAAAGATTCACCTCACTGCAAAGGTATAATACTCTGGGGTCTACTGTAATGGTTAAGACCATGGGGTTTGGAATAGTAATTCTTGATATAATTATTTGTGAAGACTGGAGGCTCATGTAATATTAGGGACACTTGGACACTGATTCTTTTCACTTTCTATGGCTTTGCCTTACTTGATGAACTCTCTTAGGGGCTAGAGGTAAGGAAATCCTCTTCAAGACAGGCCGTGCTGGTCACTGCCTGGAGAGGTTCTTTATCCTTGGCTAATTAACTAAGACATTTAATCTATTCTTAATGAGGGTGTGGTGTGTTCTTTCCCTTTTAATTATAGAGCACCAGAAAGACCTGGCTCTACTTCTTAATCACAATATGAGAATTAATTCATCTATAGGACTTAGCATAGCAAATAACTAATATCATTCTCCCAATAATTGGTGATTGATGTTGTTTTGTTTTTATTGAATTTTAAAATTAAATGTAATTTTACTCAAAGAACAACGACAAAACTTCTAAGGAGCATAATATCTTTTGGAATAAAGTAAAAGACTATTAGATAGAAAGAGATAAAGCTACACCAAGCATATTGATACCAAAAGTATTACCAAATGTAAAGTTTTATAGTTTTCTATTAAAAAAAAATATGATGTGGGACATCTGGGTGTTTGAGTTGGTTGAGCATCCCAGTCTTGACTTTGGCTCAGATTATGACCTCACGTTTTGTGATTTTGAGCCCCATGTTGGGCTCTCTGCTGACAGTGCTGAGTCAGCTTGGGATTCTCTCTCCCTCTCTCTGCTCCTCCCCCACTCAAGCTCGCTCGTGTGTGCTCTCTCTCTCTCTCTCAAAATAAATAAATAAAAACGTAAAAAGAAATATGAAATGACTAAGTTAATCAGGATCCCTTCTACAGACAAGCCAGGCATTACCAACCTTGACTTTTATCCATCTGAGGACAGGAAATTAATGAAAGAATATAAAGAAGGAAAGTTGAGGCACTGAGGTTTCCATATGTTTGTGGTTGTTCATGTGGCAGAACATAAAATTTCTCCCAGATTATGTCTCGAGTTCCCTCAGCTCAATTAGGGTATATTCATAAATCTCTAAGGTACTTGCCCCCATGAGCAGTGGGTCCCACAGGAAGCTCCCTGTGTGGTCTCAGAGATCCTCTCTGAAGACCAGAGGCAGAGAGTGCTAGTCATCAAGTCTTCTCACAATAGAGAAGTCATGCCACCAGTAGGATTAGCCTCAAATATACCAGATAACACATTTGAGTCAGATTTTCTTAACTTGGAAACTAAGACAGTATTAAAAATGTATTAACTCTTTCAAACACTATCCTGAAAAAGATATCCAAAGTGGCTGACCAGCATCAGCACCTGACTTAAGCAATGGAGAATTCAAATTTATAGCAAGACAATACTAAAACATGGGAGTAGATATTTTGCAATATTTAATGTAAACTATCAATCTTATATTACTCGTTTTTAATATAGCATACAAATCCAGATTATTTATTTCTTGGGGCACCTGGCTGGCTCAGTGGGTACAGCATGCAACTCGGTCTGAGTGTCATGAGTTTGAACTCTATGTTGGGCATAAACTTTACTTTAAAAAAAGATTATTTCTCAAGATATAAATGGAGCAGAAATCAGAACATGGATTTATCAGGAATAGGTTACATATTTGTTGTATCTTTATTACCCAGGGAAAAAATGTAAAACTGTGCAGCTAAAGCATCAACTTGATTGCTTAATGATGGTTAACATTTAAGAATTTGCTCTGGGGGAAATAAAGTGGAAATTTAAATAGTGTTGCAACTTGCCATTACTGCAGGGTTTCTCTATTTCCAAATGAGGACACAAGCGGAAAATGATGGGGGGGGCACCTGCTCGTACATATTATATTCAGTCAAATCCTCTTCCCTTATTGCTTCCGTAGATACATGCTGCTTTAACTGCATAGATGGCTTTGTTATTAAGCTGTTAGTCTAAATTTTTCCTATTTAGCAAATATTTCTGTAGTTCTTGGAAGCAAAATGTCTACATGTGCATTTAGATACAAAGATATTTTTACCAATCAGGATAGCAATTTATTCCAAGCTGCAGAGTCACCCCCTCTAAGGAAATATTGACTCCTCTCATTATTGATAATGTACACACTTCCTCTCTTGCCAGATGACATTCTGGTCTAGCCCTTTACTTCTGAACCCCAGCAAAGGGTCTACAATCCTGTGAGATGAGTCTAATTATGTTTTAGGGCATATTCGAGTGCCAGCAATAAACAAAATAAGAGCCCACCCATAATAACAACAGCAATCGTCAGAACAGCCATTTAAATTAACACCTTTAATCAAGCAACCTAAACATCATAATGCAAAAGTAGAATAGAATTTAAATTTAAATCAACATTCTACCCCATAAAAAACAGGGAGGTGGGAGTGAAATTGACAAAAATACTTTTACTTTACCCATGTAAACATCAGACTGTTTTTCTCCCTAGGCTTGCTTTTCTTTCTTTGGCATGACAGTTCTGATTCTTCAGCCTCCCCATGAAGAAGAGAAAAATTCCCTTGAAGCTGAACTAAATTCATCAGCAAATGAAATTACATTCATTTGATAAAATGCTAAATGGAAAAAGGCAGGTTTATTTTAAGCCGTCAACAGGCTGTTGTAGTTAATCATGCACAGTGCAGAAGACAGGAGTTTGGTTGCTAAGAAAATGGTTGGCATGTTTCCACGAGATCCATGTGATGTGAAATGCATCTGCTCGCTTTAACAGTGAAATAGAAAAAAATAAAATAAACACTTCAGGGTATATTTGGTGAGTCACTATGGAACACAAGGCCAAAATAACTTCTGTGTTGTCAGTTTATTTTATACAACCTTATTATGATGTTAGCCTTTTCTTATAATTCAAAAAATTTCAATTTAATAGTGATATTTTGTTAGAAAATTGATAAATATTTATTGTAGAGAAATTAGAAAATATGAAATCTGCTACATCACATGTAAATACAAATATCAATATCTAATGCCTGGTGCATGCATCGTAGGGGCTCAATATTTATTTGGTGAATATATATTTTATTTACATATACGGGATCATAATGTATACACTTTTACAACCTGTTTTTTGTTCATTAATTTATCATATTTTTATGTTATTAAATATTCTTTAACATTATTTTAATAGTTTCATTATTATAGGACACATAGTTGTTGCCTTGTAAAACTTTTGTAATATTCAGGAACCAAAAACAAGCATCTCCCCAGATGAGAATAACATTATGGTGCTGATGAAATCTGAATATGTTCAAGATTTTCTGCTTGGATGTCACACATTTCTCTGATTATTGTGACAGTAGGGTCTCAGCTATTTGGATCCTGTGTAATTCTACCATTTTTACCACCATATACAGACCTTTGCTACTTAGACACTACTTCCTGTAAGCATGCAGGCATAATAATTTGAGAGAGAATAGCCAAAGATAGCATTATTCTTGGCATCGTCCTGCACATTATAATGGTCCTCAGAGTGAAGTAACCATGGACATCTATGTCCACAGCATCTTCAAGATAGCTATAGGGGCGCCTGGGTAGCTCAGTCAGTTGGGCGTCCGACTTCAGCTCAGGTCATGATCTCGCAGTTCATGGGTTTGAGCCCTGCATCAGGCTCTGTGCTGACAGCTCAGAGCCTGGAGCCTGTTTCATATTCTGCGTCTCCCTCTCTCTCTCTGACCCACCCCTGTTCATGCTCTCTGTCTCAAAAATCAATAAACGTTAAAAAAAAATTAAAAAAAAAAGATAGCTACAGTGGACAAAGAGGACAGGCCAAAAGAACAGTATTCACGTACAATGTAGAAAAATATATTAGTTAAGAAAACTATTGGTGACTTGGTACACAAGGCTGAGAAGTTCAAAACAGAAAAATGAGAAGCAGAGAAACATAATTGACATCTGAGAACTCACTTAAATCCACCGCCTTCACTAAGGACAAAATGGAAAACAGGAAAATTAAAGGCAAAAACAATAATAGAGGACAAACAGAAAAGGTTCTTGAAGACTCAGTAAAATGATCAGCTGGCTAAACAAGAACTAGCCTGCTGAGAAAAAAGAATTTGAGTATCAGCAGGAATATTGGAGAATTCCAATATTGTGCAAGTTCATCATCACAAGGAACAGGGCTCCTCTGTCAAAATGTGCCTCATCTGAACCCACTATCAAAAAGTGTGACTGTGCTGACCAGAAAGAAAGCACGTTCTACAGATTTGTTGCAAAACTTAAATATGTGGCAAGTCAGTTCAGTGGCAGTTTAAAACACTAGTTAAATACAATACAGAGCTACAACAAATAATCCTAAAATTTGTATGGAACCACAAAAGACCTTGAATAGGCAAAACAATCTTGAGAAAGCACAAAGCTGGAGATATCATCTTCCCTGATTTTAAATATACTGCAAAGCTATAGTAATCAAAACAGTAATCAAAATGGTACTGGCACATAAATAGACAAAATAAATCAATAGAAGAGGATAGAGAGACCTATGGTCAATCTATGACAAAGGAGGCAAGAATATACAATGGGAAAAAGAGTCTCTTCAGTAAAAAATGTCAGAAAAACTTGACATTACGTGCAAAAGAAGGAAACTGACATTTTCTTTTTTTTTTTTTTTAATATGAAACTTATTGTCAAATTGGTTTCCATACAACACCCAGTGCTCATCCCAACAGGTGCCCTCCTCAATGCCCATCACCCACTTTCCCCTCCCTCCCACCACCCATCAACCCTCAGTTTATTCTCAGTTTTTAAGAGTCTCTTATGGTTTGCCTCCCTCCCTCTTTTTTTTTTCCTTCCCCTCCCCCATGGTCTTCTGTTAAGTTTCTCAGGATCCACATAAGAGTGTAAACATATGGTATCTGTCTTTCTTTGCCTGACTTATTTCACTTAGCATAACACTCTCCAGTTCCATCCACGTTGCTACGAAAGGCCACATTTCATTCTTTCTCATTGTCAAGTAGTATTCCATTGTATATGTAAAGCACAACTTCTTTATCCATTCATCAGTTGATGGACATTTAGGCTCTTTCCATAGTTTGGCTATTGTTGAAAGTGCTGCTATAAACTGACATTTTCTTATACCACATACAAAATAAATTCAAATGCACTAAAGGCTTAATACAAGACCAGAAAACATAAAACTATTAGAAGGAAACATAGGCAATAGCTTTTTGACATTGGTTTTAGCAATATTTTTTTGTATATGTCTCCTCATGCAGGGACAACAAAAGTGAAAATAAACAAATGAGATTATATTAAAGTAAAAAGCTTTTGCAAAACAAAAGAAATCATCACAAAAAGAAAAGGCAACCTACCAAATGAGAGAAGATATTTGCAAATGATATATCTGATAAGAGGTTAACATCCAAAATATATAAATAACTCATACAATTCAACACAAAAAACAAGCCAATTATTCAGGCAGAGGACCTGAATAGCCGATTCTCCATAGAAGACCTGCAGATGGCCAATAGGCACATGAAAAGATGTTCCACATCACCAACCATGAGGGAAATACAAGTCAAAACCACAATGAGATATACCAGTCAGGATGGCTATTATCAAAAAAGAGAAAAAATAACAAGTGTTGGCAAGGATGTGAAGAAAAGGGGACCCTCATGTACTGTTGGTGGAAATGTATATTGGCGCAGCCACTGTGGAAAACAGTATGAGGTTCATCCAAAAATTAAAAATACAACTATCATATGATTCAGTAATTCTACTTCTGGGTATTTATCTGAAAAAAATGAAAACATTAATTCAAAAAGATATATGCACAACTATGTTTATTGCAGCATTATTCATAGTAGACAAGATATGGAAACAAACTAAATGCCCACTGATAGATAAATGGTATGTATGGAATATTACTAAGTCATAAAAAATTGAAATATTTTGTGACAGCATGAATGGACCTAGAGAGTATTATGCTAGGTGAAATAAGTCAGAGAAAGACAAATACCACATGACTTCACTTATATGTGAAATCTAAAAAGCAAAACAAAACAAAACAACACAGACTCATAAATACAGAGAACTGATGGTTGCCCAAAGGGAGCTGGTAGGGAGGAGGTACGAAATAGGTGAAGGGGATTAAGCAGCAGCCTTCCAGTTATAAACAAGATAAAGGGATGTGATGTATAGCATAGGGACTATAGTCAGTAATATTGTAACAACTTGTGAGGTTTTTAAAATTTATTTTTAATGAACCCCATTTTTTGAGTATATTTGACACACAAAGTTACATTAGTTTCAGGTGTACAACTTAGTGATTGGACCAGTTTATACATTATGCTATGTTCACCACAAGTGTGGCTACCATCTGTCTCATGGAACAACTTTGTATGACAGATGGTACCTAACCTTACTGTGATGCCACCTTGTAATGCATGTAAATATCGAATCACACTATGTACACCTGAAACTAATACAATATTGTATGTCAATTATTCAATAAAATGTTTTAATAAACCTTAAGTAACATATTGTATTTAAACTGTGAATTTTGGGGCGCCTGGGTGGCACAGTCGGTTAAGCGTCCGACTTCAGCCAGGTCATGGTCTCGCGGTCCGTGAGTTCGAGCCCCACATCAGGCTCTGGGCTGATGGCTCAGAGCCTGGAGCCTGTTTCCGATTCTGTGTCTCCCTCTCTCTCTGCCCCTCTGCTGTTCATGCTCTGTCTCTCTCTGTCCCAAAAATAAATAAACGTTGAAAAAAAAAATTTTTTTTAAAATTAAAAAAAAAACCTGTGAATTAAGCAGTAGAGATAAAAAGATTTAGACGTATAACATAGCGCAAACAAAATAGAAGTTTGCTTAACTGTCTAAGGCAGAGTTCCTGGTTGGTGGATGGTTCTCCATACAGTGACTCAGGGACCTACGCTCATTTTGTCTTTCTTCCACCAGTGTTTCTTACTCCTCCTCCTCTGCCTCCAATCAATGGAGGAAAAATTAGAGGATAGAGGGAGCACACCTGCTTCTTTAAAGCCTTGTCTCAAAAGGATATTCATCACTAGAATTCAGTCATGTGATCTAACTTTAGGGAGGCTGGCACAGGCAGTTCAACTGTGTGCCCAAAATGAGAAAATGTACCTGTGGGAAGAAGAGGGACTAGCTAAGCATAGCTTGCAGTTGTTTAAAATTTGGTCACATTTTGAACACTTGAGTGAGTTCTCATTGCACTCTAGTTGTTCTGGAAATGAGCGAAAAATAAAATTCATGTCTCAGTGAATAAAGATTCACTTCAAATTGGTGACATAAAAACAAGTAGGGAGCCCCTGGGTGGCTCAGTCAATTAAGTACCCGACTCTTGATTTCGGCTCAGGTGATGATCTCACAGTTCCTGGAATAAAGCCCTGTGTCTAGCTCTGTGCCAACAGCATGGAGTCAGTTTGAGATTCCCTCTCTCTGCCCTGCTCCCCTACTGGTGCTCTCTCTCTCTCAAAATAAATAAATAAGTGTTTTAAAAAAATAGAATATCTGGGTCAAATGACATACAAAATTCTGAAGTTTTTCATTAAATAGCATTAAATAGCATTAAATTGACCTTGAGAAATCATCCAGTTTATTCACTCACCTCCATGCCTCCATATCTACAGCATTGCTAATACTGTACACGGTATTAACATCTTAAAGCTTTCATATATAGAAGTATTCAAACAATAGAGAAAAGATGAGTCAGCTATATATATATAAATCATCAGAGGTAATCACCGCTAATCTTTTGTTGACTGTTTTTTCATATAACTCTATACAGATATAGTCCACAAAAAAAGATTACACTTGTTTTAAAAATTGTAAATATTCCTCTTCTCTTGTTCTGTTTCTTTTTGTGTTGTTTTGTTTGTTTCTTTAGCTCCTCCCTCTCTTTTCCCTTCTTTCTTTCTTCCCTCCCTGCATTCCAGGGTCTCATGCTTTCCTGTTGATGGCCCTAATTGCATTACTTTACTCAGGCCTGACTTGAGAAGGAACTACAGCATGGTAATTGAAAACACAGACCCTAGAGCCACACTGATTTGATCTGAATTTCACTTTGTCCTTGTATTTGCTGTTATGACCTATCTTTGTCTCAGTTTCCTTACCTGTAAAATAGGATAATAATAGTACCTACCTCATTAAGTACTATTAATTCCTGTGAGGATTAAAGGAGTTAACCCATGCAGTGTCTTGGAACAGCATGTGGTATGTAGTATAATGATTTGCTATTATTAATCTATCATATGTTATGAATATTTTCTCCTGCCTATTTGTCTTCTGGTTTTATTTATGGTACTGTTTTCCATACAGACTTTGAAATGTTTTTATGCAGTAAAACATGTCTAACCTTTCCTTTATAGCTTCTGTATTTCCAGATGTGTCTTATGAGGTCTATCTCCTTAATTTCTTTCATGTCATCCATGTCACATATATGTTTTTCTAATTTATGTTTTCTTTCGATTGAGAGTAAAGTTTTTGGTGATTGTTTGGCTAAAGTAAAAGTTATCATTCTTTTTCGTCAAATTTTCTACATTGGTTTTGCTTAGAAAAGGCTTTGCCATCCATTTACAGTTTATTAATCAAGAATTGATACAGGTAGAGAGAGAATTTTTTTCTAATTGTTTGCTAGCTATCCAACACCATTTATTCTTTTCTATGGTCTGATTAAAGAGATCCATTGAGGATTGGTATGTGCCACACTGAAGCTTGACTGGACTGAAGCCACGCCCCTTCTTGTTATAAAGCCACTTAAGAGAAAGAGGTCTGTGTGTACAGTCAACTCTTAATTACCATTTCATACATATGCAACTTAGGAGATCAATAAAAAACAAGCAAAAAAACAAGCCAAAAAACAAAAACGAAACACTGAAAAACAAATCTCAGCCTGGGCTCCACACACTGCTTTCCTTTGGGCTTCGCTCAGAAATGACAGCTAACATTACCTTAGTCAGCTTGGAAGAACTTTTTTTTTTTTTTTAATTTTTTTTTCAACGTTTATTTATTTTTGGGACAGAGAGAGACAGAGCATGAATGGGGGGAGGGGCAGAGAGAGAGGGAGACACAGAATCAGAAACAGGCTCCAGGCTCTGAGCCATCAGCACAGAGCCTGAAGCGGGGCTCGAACTCACAGACCGCGAGATCGTGACCTGGCTGAAGTCAGCCGCTCAACCGACTGCGCCACCCAGGCGCCCCCTTTTTTTTTTTTTTAAAGGCATATAAACAGGGGCGCCTGGGTGGCTGAGTCAGTTAAGTGTGAGACTTCGGCTCAGGTCATGATCTCTCTGCTCATGGGTTCGAGCTCCGCATTGGGCTCTGTGCTGACAGCTCAGAGCTTGGAGCCTGCTTCAGATTCTATGTCTCCCTCTCTCTGCCCCTCCCCTGCTCTCTCTCACTTTGTCTCTCTCAAAATTAAGTAAACATTACAAAAAATAAAAATAAAAGTATATAAACATCTTACAAAGCTAATTACAAGTGACTCTTGAAATTTCCTATGCATCATGCTCTTGAACGATTACAAGTAATGGAAAGCTAAATAGTATATTTGAAAAAAAAATGAAATCCACATGTTTTTTCTCTGAATCGGGGACTCTGATATGATTTTATAGAATAGGAATCAGAAGACAAAGGGAATTAAAGGAAGTTTGGCAGAGGTAAGTCATCCAGGGTAGGCAAAAGATTTTTGACTTAGCGATTTAGGATTCGTCAATCAACAGCTCACAAAACTTTTTCCCACAAAAATTTTTCTTGCCATGGAGGGCTTGAGCCTTAGCATTCTATGAGTGAGGAGCTTAAAGAACCTCAGATGCCACCATGTCTTTTTTTAATTCAAAAAATCTTGTTAACAGAGCTAAAGACCTAGCACTTTAATACTTAATTCTTAAAAAATATGGCACAGTGATGGTGTGTGCCAATGCGCCTCAGACTCTATGGTAAAAACCCACTTTTTTTTTTTCTAATCTGCAAAGGAACATTTTTGAAAATATAAAAATGAATTACTAGAAAAATTAAATGAAAATGAAAAGTATATACAAAAATAGAAGCCAAATTTTTTATTAGATTTAACAGATACAAAATTACTATGCCAAATTGCTATAGAAGTTTCTAAATGCTAACTTTAATTTCTGTGCTTACTTCATTGCAGACTAGTAATGGTTTTTGGATTTGTATGCGTCCGTGTATCTGCCCCATCCCACTTCTGGCCCCTAAATGAATACATTTTTCAAAGCCAAAGACTCCTACATCCGCAAAGGGTAAAGAGAGGACCAATACACAAAATTGAGCTGTTATCTATGAAACTGCAGCAAATGTTAGGACCTCTTCATTTCTGTGATTTGGATAAAGTTCCCAAAGCATGTCCTTTGGCCTAATATTTAGTTCTAAACTGCTAAGTCATGATCCATTTAGAATCTCTGATTTTGTAAGTAATGTTCAAATCCTAAAGGTTGCATAGCATATTCTGCTTTCCAAATGTAATTTTTTCAGTGTTTGTTTTCCATACTTAAGGATCTGTTGGTTTTGTTTTGTTCTGTTTAAATCAATGCCTATGAATTTAGTGCTACATGGAATGGGGCTCCTGATAGCACAGAACGTCACATTCTGGTTTTACTCCAAATAAGGATCTCCAGAATCGATGTTTCCTTATACTGGGAACTCTTGGCCTTTCTTTCAGGCACTGGCTCTGCCTTTCTCTTCAACATTGAAAGGACCCATTGCATCCAAATAGGAGCAGTCATGGGATTTTATGGATTTCCTTTCCTCTACTTCTACAACTCCTCTTACACGTCTAGCACTTCTAGCATCCTGTGTTTTGCTTGTGATATACACCATTCAGTGCGGCTAGACTGGAAGAGTGTACTAATAACCCCAATTTGTTGGACCATAAGGAAATCCATTCCATGATGGTCCTTTCTCTCTGAAAAATGTGAATTTAATCTCCCAGAGTGAAAAAAAATTGATTTTTATGCAGTTTACTTAGCAGCATGATATCTCCATTTTACTGTTTATACCAGGTAGAAATTTTCTTTAGCAGTACTGCTTCATGCAAAAGAATATTGGTCTTTAGAATACCTTTAAACCTTTCTAGATATGAGAACAAAAATTAAACCATTTATTCACCTTCCACAGTACAATTCTTTCAGTGACTTTTGATCAGCGTGTGTTTAGAAAAAGTCAGTTTGTGGTGAATAGAGGGGGTACAAGAAATAAGCAAAATTTTAGTGTCAATTTCCCAGTGAAATGTCATTGCATAATGTTAATTTTATCACAATCTATCTTAGCCCATTGACCTTACTGACAGCTTTATCTTAGCATTAACACAGTAGCTGACCTCTTTTTTGTTGTTGTTGTTAATTGCCATCTTCTTTCATCCCTTAAATTTGCTATATTATCATTTTAAGAAAGAAAAATCTGCTAATGTAAAGATTCACATTCACCAAACAGACACAACTCTGAAAATATTTATACACCAATTAAAACATATACTATTAATGGTTGTATATATTAATTAGCAATTATAAGTGAGGATAATTTATAAACAAGGATAATTTCTAGCTCCATTCTAGATATGTTTTTCATTCCCTGGAAAGATGAAGTCCATTAATAGTCTTAAAATTCTCTGAATCTGCTTCAGAGAGAGAAAAGGCCTATCACAGTTTCAAAAAAAACAAAAACAAAAACAAAAGGGGGACTGAATATCCAGAAACCAGGCACTTGCCTCAGGGACAGGGAGAGAAGGTGAGAAGACCACAATGGGTTAGTCACAGATCCCAGAGCTACTAATGACTAAAATTTGGAAAGGCTTAAGGCAAATCAGATTTCATGTCCACTCATTCAGGCATCCTCCTCTTGTCCAGGACTTGACTTACCACTTCCATTCTAGATCCTATCTCTTCCTCCTTTGGGACCTTATTCCACTTGTCCTGGACTATGGCTACATAAAAATTAAGCCTAGGGAACTTCATTCACCACATTCTTTTATCTTGTTCATACAAAGTTGAGAATACTTCTAAATCATTTCTAACTAATCTGCACATCTCTGATACCTGGCATTACACCAATGAAAACCAACTTCTGACATTCATTAGGCTAATTAGCAAAACCTCCGGTGTTAGAGGTAAAAAAGAGCTAAGGCATCTGTAACTGTCTCTGAAGTTTGCTACCAATAACCACCATAGGAGTATGTATTTCCAATTGCCATAACTGCCTGCCCTAGGATCTGGGTGAAAACAAACTAAAACACATATTTGCACACATCATGTCTGCTGAAGGATTTTAAAGTAAATCACCGACCACATAACATTGTTCCTTTAAAAAGTCAAGCTACTGGAAACAGGACTATATATAGCATGTCCTCTTGGTCTCCTATTCATTCTTCTTTTAAAATTTATTTTAAAGAGAGAGCTGAGTGGGGGAGGCAGAGGGAGAGAGGGAGAGGGAGTGGGAGAGAGAGAGAGAGAATGAATATCTTAGGGCTAGATCCCATGACCCTGGGATTATAACCTGAGCTAAAATCAAGAGTCAGACACTCAACCCATTGAGCTACCCAGGCACCCCATTTTCTATTCATTCTTACCCCATAGCTATCCAGCTCCCATCCTTAACATTATATTAAAACTGTTCCTGCCAAGGTTGTTTACCACCAAGATGCTAAATCCAATGTGGTGTGCTAGGTCTAAGCCCAGTTCCTGAAATGTAGTTTTAAAGTATCAATATTCAGTTCTATAATTTTAGGAGTTAAACATGTCTCAATCCTATTTTCCCCCTTGCCATATACTCTGAATGTTTTAAATACACTTCTGAAAAAATGTGATTCAGGAGAGAGATAGGAGAGTCAGGAAAAGTAATTAAGTGGAATAGGACATGTTTGTTATTCAGTAAATGAATTCCCACCTCCATGAAATGGTAAATTAAAATTTAAAAAGTTTATTTCATTAAGTCCCCAAGATCTCCTGAAAATGCTCAGCCTGAGAGCTGAAATGTGTACAAATATCTGAATGATATTTGTGATAACTAAACGCCTTTGGAAAAAAGCACAGCTAGTAAAGATTCTCTCATGGACAAGTTAGGTCCCACATTTTTCTAGCAAAATTAGTAGTCTACTAATTGCTGACAAGACTCCTTTTTGTATTAAATATACACTATTTCCCTGTACATATCAGTTTTAACTTCTCTTCAAAGACTCCAGACTAAATAAAGGAATTAGAAGTAGATTAAATGTTCACAGGGGCATTTTTAGACATGCAATGGTTATATTAAAATATATCCTGTTCTGAAGCTGCCTGAATCTTAATTCAATACAAACAGGAAATGCATGTTTTCCACTCAGTGTATTTAAGTGCTTTCCTCCCACAGAATGGAATGTTGGGTGTGCCTTTATTTTCATTCAAGTGGGTAATATATATGTGCATAAAATGTGGGAGATGCCACTAGTAATAACTGAAAATTTAGCTTGAGAAAAGATTCAACTGCAGAAAAAATAAGAACAGATTCAAAATGGGTTTGAGGCAGGGCCAAATCATGAGTAGAAAAACACGTTAAAAAAATCCTTCTCTGATTTTTTTTCAGACTCTAAGAATTTGGATAGCTCCTCTGATTATCTTTTAAACAGCCCCATCATTCCCAGCTAGCCATATGAGTAAAAGTCATCCTTTAGAAGGGAGAAACATTTAGATTCTAATTCAACTAACGGTTAGGGTGCACCTGATAAGTTCCAGATATAATGGTTGGTGCTTTCTCAAAGAGTAACATACTACTGTGTACTGTTACGTAGTTTACTTGTGTTCAAAATATAATCTCAGGGAGGGAAGAGAGAAAATGTGTAAGTACAGATAAATTTTTTTCTTTTAATCGTATATGTATTTTATAATTATGTATAGTTATGTATGTAAACTATATATGTATATCCATAAATATTTATGTATATATTCATTTAACAATTCCAGTGATTCACCCATCATTTTAATGAACACGTAAATGCTCCTACAGAGATTATGTCTGTAATAGGCTTAGTATAGATGAGTCCTTCTACCTTGGCTACTCAGTTCCCAAATACCTCTCATAGTTGATCATCTCACGATGGACAAGGTGATCCTGGTTTTAAAGAAAAACATTTTGGGGGCGCCTGGGTGGCTCAGTCGCATAAGTGTCCCACTTGGGCTCAGGTCAGGATCTTGCAGTTTGTGAGCTCGAGCCCCGCATTGGGCTCTGTGCTGACAGCTCAGAGCCTGGAGCCTGTTTCAGGTTCTGTGTCTCCCTCTCTCTGCCCCTTCCCCGCTCATGCTGTGTCTCTCTCTGTCTCTCAAAAATGAATAAAGGTTAAAAAAAATTTTTTTAAAGAAAAACATTTTGTCATGTAAAATAATGCCTCAACACCATCTAAATTCCCCTCCTATTCTTTACTAAAGAATTAGTAATTACTAAAGAATTAGTGAAGATGGCAGAGTGGGAGGATCCTGAGCCTACCTTGTCCAACAGACACATGGAGAGAACAGTTACAACTATAAAAAGAACTTTTAGAACGACCTGAAGACTGGCAGAATGGACTTTCCACAGCTAATCACAGAGAGAAGGCTACATCGAAAGGGGAAGGAAGGGCAGAGATACAGTTGGGAACCAAATCCCCAGCATGATTAGCCACAAATGGGAGAAATATTACAAGCATAAAAAAGTGAGAGGGTCACATCCCACAGTGGGCATCCCTGGCACTGAGGATCTGCACTAGGAAGATTAGTCCGCATAATATCTGGCTTTGAAAACCAACAGGATTTAACTCTTAGAGCTTTAAAGTCAGATGCTTAACTCTGGGAGAGCTAGAGAGTTCTAGGAAATGGAGTCTCTACCCTTAAAGATCCAGCATACTAAATAACTCACTGGAGACCCATTAGAGAAGCAATAGTTGGAAAAGCACCTGGGGTGTACATGGAAGATTTACTGACTAATCCTAGAATTCACCAGAGCACAGGGATTGGCAGGAGATTTCTCCTGGAACAAAAATGCTTGCAGGTGCCACTTCTCTTCCCCTCCTACAGCCTAGATAGCCAGTAGCTTGTGAGAGGGAATGTTAACACTATCCATTTATTTTGCTCTAACACACCTGCCCCATCCAAGCAGGCTGCCTCAGCAGGCATGCTTCCAAGGCAAGTCCTGCCCCACGACACCTGGTAGGCAGACCTAGTCATTCCAAAGTGACTCCTGCCCTGAGGAAGGGAGGAGATAAGGTCACACACCATTGCACCCACATTTCCTGCAGCGGAGCCCCTTAGCTGGCTGCACAAGGAGCCTGCCCCGCCCTTTGATGCACCTGCAACTATGGCAGAGGGGTAACTGCAATTAGCTAGGGTGACAGCCAGCCTACCCACAACTGAGCCTATGGACACTATAGACAGACCTCTCAACAGTGCAGGGAGCAAATCCTGCTTGTACACTCATAGCAGGCCAAGTGGGTGATTGCAACCAGCTGGGCTGAAGGCAATCATGGCTCAGCCACAACAGGAGGGCAAGCAGTCCCCACAGGGAAAACCCCTAGAGCAGCTGGTTCTGGTGACCAGGTGGGGGGCGGGGAGGGGGATTATACACAGCACCTCTTTTAACAATGCCATTACTTTCAAGACCAGAAGATGTAGCTGACATACCTAACACATAGGAATAAATGCAGAGCATTAGACAAAATGAGGAGAAGGAGGAATATGTCCCAAGTGAAAGAACAAGACAAAACCACAGAAAAATAGCTAAATGAAACATAGATAAGCAATATGCCTGATAAAGAGTTCAAAGTAATGGTCATAAAGATATTCACTGAACTTGAGAAAAGAGTGGATAAACTCGATGAAAACTTCAACAAAAAGATAGGAAACATAAAAACCAGAGTGGAGAATTCAATAACTGAAGTACAAACTACTCTAGAGGAAATCAGCAGTAGATAAAATGTAATGCCCGAAGTTCCGAAACCTCCCACAAAAGTCCACCAGAGTCGTAAGTCAAAGCCAAGCGGCAAGGGTCGTTTATTGCAGGTTCGAACCTGGTCCCCCGCGCACTCGTCGCCGGTGACACAAGAGGCCACGATCAGGGTTGGTACAGCGCTTTTATAGACAGAGACAAATAGCACAGGGGAGGTTTCAAATTATGAGGGGCCTGATTAGTTGATTTTAAAGTAAGGACATTTGTTGTTCTCTGATTGGGCGTCCTTTGTCTGTCCTTTGGCGGGAAGGCTTTGTCCGTTACTTGTGGCGGGAGGAGAAAGGGGGAAGGGGAAAGGGGGTAGGGTAGGTGAGGAATGTGCTAAGCAAGCAGGTTTACAGAAGCGAGAAATGCCGGTTAGTTTATGTACAATCACTCATTCCATCACATATCAGACTACATTTAGGAAGGTTTACAACCCATTCTACTACACAGCGGGTTACATTCAGGAAAGGCCTCACAATGCTCGTAGCAAACAGCAAGCAAAACAGACTTCTCAGCAATTGTATTTCTTATCAAAGATCCATAATAAGCAGAAAAGAGAACTTTAGCTTTAAACTAAGGCAGGGCTGTCATTTGGATTTAAAGCTGTTCTTTTCAAAATTGCGGAAGAATCAGTAACTAGAAGACAGAAAGTAACAAAGTTGAATAGTAAAAAAAAAAAAAAAAATTTAAAAAGGTGAGACTAAGCTAAGGGAACTCTGACATCACCAAGCATAATAACACTCATATTATAGGGGATTCTAGTAGAAAAGAAGAAGGCAGAAAACTTTGAAGACATCATAGCTGAAAACTTCCCTAATCTGGAGAAAGACATAGACATCCAGATCCAGGAAGCACAAAGAACTCCTAACAAGATGAACCTAAGAGGTCCACATCAAGACACACAATAATTAAAATGGCAAAAAGTAATGATAGAGAATTTTAAAAACAGCAAGGGAAAATAACACAGTTACATATGAGGGAAACATATAGATATCAGCTGATTTTTCATCACAAACTTTGCAGGTCCGAAGGGAGTGACATGATACAACCAAAGTGATGAATGGGAAAGACCTAAACCAGTAATATTTTACCCAGCAAGGTTGTCATCCAGTAAGGTTTCCATTCAAAATGAGATAAAAAGAGTTTCCCAGACAAACAAAAGTTAAAGGAATTCATTATCACTAAACCAGCCCTACAAGAAATGTTAAAGGGAATTCTTTAACTGGAAAGAAAAGCCAGTCAGTCACCCTATGTCTTTTGATTGGACCCGTTAGTCTATTTACATTTAGAGTAATTATTGACAGATATTTACTAATTAGTATTTTTGTTTGTTTTCTGGTTGCTTTTATAATTCTTCTATGTTCCTTCTTCTTAAAGGGCCATCAACTTAATACAGACTACTATATACTTAGAATGTTTTAAATGAACCTTATAGTAACCACAAACCAAAACCTATAATAGATACATGAAAATAAAGCCAAAAATAGCAGTAAAGAAAGTCACTCACACGGAAAGAGTAAAGGAAGAAAAGAACAGAGAAATGAGTGGATAAAAAAAGACCCATCTATATGCTGCCTACTAGAGACTGACTTCAGACCTAAAGACACATACAGACCGAAAGTGATGGTAAAACATATACCATGCCAATTGACATGAAAAAAAAAATTTAAATCCAGGCTGGCATTACTTATACTGGGCAAAATAGACTTTACTTTTTTTCTTTTGTAATTGAGTTTTTATTGGTTGTTCTGAGGATCAATATAGATATTTCAATTTGTACACAATTCTTAACCTATATACCAAAAATCTAAAAAATCATGTAATTGTGATTCTTTTCTAAAAGTTATTCCAGTGAACTTCTAGTTTAAAATTTGGATACAAATTTTTCTTAACAGTATATCAAGTACCAATACCTTCAAATGTTGATATGCTGTAACATTGTTAAGTCCTATTAATTCACAATTTAATACCATATACCGTACATACTCAAATTTTCAATCTTGCACAGCACATTCACAAATTTACTAGGAAAACTTGACTACTATTACCAAGATGTTACAGAGTGCACAAAATTCTGACGTGAAGAGCCAAGATCAAGGAATAGTTTTCTTTAGGCAACAATTCTACCAAAAATAACATGGGAATAAAAGTAATTTAAAATGTTCAAGACATATTAAATGCATGACTGACTCCAAATCACCATTTGCTTGGTATTATATGATACAAAATCTACCTCATCTATGGAATGTTTATCTGACACCCAAGATAGTCAAAGCCTCCCATATTCAATACCCCACTATTTTCTGGTTGTACCTAAAAATAAACAACAAGCAAATGATTTCACCTCTTAATAAAAGCTTTTACACTTAAAAAATGGGATGAGGTGGGATTCTCTCCTTCTTAAAAATGTTTCTAGAGCTACTAAAAAACTTGCATTTACAAAATAGTTGATAAAAATATTCCTGTGGATTTACAAGAAGGAAGACAGTGACCACTGATAAGACATGTTATTTGATATTAATCAAACGTGGCTTCTTTCTTTCCTGCTTCACCAGAGGCTGGACTCTCCTCATTTTTAGTTTCTCCATTTTCTGCAGGTAAGTCTTCTTTTGTTTCCTGGTTAGTCACTCCAGCCTATTTTCCTCCAGCCTATTTGCTCCCCTTTTCCCTTTTGTTTGCACTTTTTGGTTGAGAAGTTATCCTTTCCTGTTACCTTTTTCTGGCTTCATTTCCACTTTTGCAGGAGCAGATTTAACTAACAACCTTGCTGACCTCCCCTTAGGCTCCTCCTTCACCACTTCCTTGGCAGAACTGACCTTACTTTTGGGCTTCATGGAAGTGGGGCACGTTTGTACCAGGTACCTACGTGCCATGGTGAAACAAGAGCCTTCATGAAGCTGGGCTGCTTCACTGTTGCCACTACTGCTGCTGCCCAAGCTCCAAAACAGACTTTAAAACAAAGACTGTAGCAAGAGGCAAAGAAGGGCACCACACAATGATAAAGGGATCAATCCAACAAGAGAATATAACAATTGTAAATATCTATGAACCCAACATAGGCACACTTTAATACATAAAACAAATATTAACAGACATAAGGGAGAAAGCGACAGTAATACGATAATAGTATGGGACATTAACACACTACTTACATCAATGGATAGATCATCCAGACAGAAAATCAATAAGGAAACCGTTATTTGAACCACATATTAGACCAGATGGGCATAACAGATATATACAGAATATTCCATCCCAAAATATCAGTATACACATTTTTTTTTCAAGTACACATGGAGCATTTTTCAGGATAAATCACATGTTAGGCCACAAAACAAGTCTCAATAAATTCAAGAAAACTAAAATCTTATCAAGCATCTTTTCTGACAACAGTATAAACCTAGAAATCAATTACAAGAAAAAAAAACATGAAAAAATGCACACACACGAAGGCCAAACAAACACTACTAAACAACCAATGAGTCAACAAAGAAATCAAGAGAAAAATTTTAAAAATACATGGAAATAAATGAAAATGAAAACATAATGGTCCAAAATCTTTGGGATGCAACCAAAGCATCCCTTCTAAGAAGGGAAGTTTATAGCAATGCAGATCTTCCTCAAGAAATATCTCAAACAACCTAAGCTTACACCTAAAGGAGCTAGAAAAAAGAGGGACAAAGCCCAAAGCCAGTAGAAGGAAATAAGATGAGTGAAGAAATAAATAAAATAGAGACTAAAAAAAACAATGTAAAAGATCAATAAAATTAAAGGCTGGTTCTTTGAAAAGATAAACAAAATTGATAAATCTTTAGCCAGACCCATCAAGAAAAAGAGAACTCAAAATCAGAAACGAAGGAGGAGAAATAACAACTAATACCACAGAAATATAAAGAATTATAGGAGAATATTATGAAAAATTATATGCCAACTAATTGGAAAGCTAGGAGAAATTAATAAATTCCTAGAAACATACAACCTTCCAAAACTGAATAAGAAATGGAAAATTTGAACAGACCAATTACTAGTAGTGACACTGAATTCATAATTAAAAAAAACCCCAACAACCAAAAGTCCAGAATCGGAAGGAATCACAGGTGAATTCTACCAAACTTTTTTATTAAGTTTATTTATTTATCTTGAGAGAGAGAGAGCATGTGAGCAGGGGAGGGGGCAGGGCAAAGACAGAGTGTGTGAGCAGGGGAGGGTGGGGGGGAAGAGAGAGAGAGAGAGAGAGAGAGAGAGAGAGAGAGAATCCCAAGCAGGCTCTGTGCTAACATTACAGAGCCCAACACAGTTCTCACACATGAACTGTGAGATCATGACCTGAACCTAAATCAAGAGTCAGATGCTTAACTGACAGCCACCCAGGCGCCCCTCTACCAAACCTTTAAATAGGAGTTAATGTCTATTCTTCTCAAGCTATTCTAAAACATCAAGGAAAAAGGAAAACTTTTAAATTCACTACAAGGTCAGCAATACTTTGATACAAAAACCAGAAAAAGGCACTACCAAAAAAGAAAACTACAGGCCAGTATCCCTGAGGAATATAGATGCAAAGACACTCTATAAAGTATTAGCAAACCAAATTCAACAATACATTAAAATAATCATTCAACACAATCAAGTGGGATTTATTCCAGTATACAAGGGTGGTTCAATATTTGCAATCAACCAAGGCAATAAATCACATTAACAAGAGGAAGAATAAAAACCATAAGATCACCCCAACAGATGCTGAAAAGGCATTTGACAAAATACAACATCTGTTCATGATACAAATTCTCAACAAAATGGTTTAGAGGGAACATAACTCAACAAAATGAAGGTCACGTATGAAAAACCCACACCTAATATCCTCAGTGGTGAAAAACAGAAAACTTTTCCTTTAAGATCAGAAAAAAAAGACAAAGATGTCCACTCTCATCACTTTTAGTCAACATAGTATTGAAGTCCTACCCACAGCAATCAGGGAGGAAAAAGAAATAAAAGGCATTTGAATTGGTAAGGAAGAAGGAAAACTGTCACTATTTGCTGATGACATATTATATTTAGAAAACCCTAAAGACTTAACCAAAAAACTATTATAAGTGATAAATGAGTTCAGTAAAGTTACAGAGTAAAAAATTAATATACACCAATATTTGCTTTTCTATCACCAATAATGAAGGAGTAGAGAGATAAATTAAGAAAATAATCCCATTTATAATTACACTGAAAAGAATAAAATACCTAGGAATAAATTTAACCAAAGAGATGAAAGACCTATACTCTGAAAATTATAAGACCCTAATAAAAGAAACTGAAAATGACACAAATGGAAAGATATTCTGTGCTTACAGATTGGAAATATTAATACTGTTAAAATGTCCATACTACCCAAAGCAATCTACAGATTCAATGCATTCCCTACCAAAATACCAACATTTTTCACAGAACTAGAATAGTCCTAAGGGTTATATGGAACCACAAAGCACCCCAAAGAGCCAAAGCAAACTTGAAAAAGAACAAAGCTGGAGGTATCACAGTCCCAGATTTCAAACTATACTACAAAGCTATAGTAATCAAAACAGTATGATACTGGCACAAAATAGACACATAGATCAACGGAATAGAATAGAGAGTCCAGAAACAAATCCATGTTTACATGATCAATTAATCTCTAACAGAGGAGTCAAGAATATACAATGGGGAAAAGACAGTCTCTTCAATAAATAATGCTGGGAAAACTGGACAGCTACATACAAAAGAATGAAACTGGACCACTTTATTACACCATACACAAAAGTAAATTAAAAATGCATTAAAGACCTAAATGTGAGACCTGAAACCATAAAACTCCTAAAACATAGTCAGTAGTCTCTTGAACAAGCCTTAGCAGCATATTGATGGATATATCTCTTTAGACAAGGGAAACAAAAGCAAAAATAAACTATTGGGACTACACTAAAATACAAAACTTTTGCACAGCAAAGGAAACCATTACAAAAGGCAACCTAGTGAGTGGCAGAAGATATTTGCAAATGGTATATACAATTAGGGGTTAATATTCAAAATATATAAAGAATTATACAACTCAACACTAATCATAATCATCATCTGACTAAAAATGGACAGTGGACCTGAATAGATCTTTTGTTCAAAGACTACATACTGATGGCCAACAGACACATGAGAAGATGCTCAACATCACTTATCCGTCAGGAAAATGCAAGTCAAAACCACAATGAGATGTCACCTGACACCAGTTAGAATGGCTAGATTCAAAAAGACAAAAAAATTCAAAAAGACAACCTCAAATGTTGGTGAGGAAGTGGAGAAAAGTGAACATTTGTGCACTGTTGGTGGGAATGCAAACTAGTGCAGCCACGGTGGAAAATATATAGAGATTCCTCAAAAAATTAAATATGGAAATACCACATGATCTAATAATTCCACTACTGGCTATTTCCCCAAGCAACCCAAAAACACTAAATCAAAAAGGCATGCTCCCCTATGTTTATTGTAGCACTATTTGCAATAGCCAAAATATGGAAACCCAAGTGTCCATGGGATAAATGGAGAAAGAGGATGTTGTGTGCAATGGATGTATACAATGGAATATTACTCAGCCATAAGAAAGAATGATCCTACCAATTTGATAAGGATGGACCTAGATGGTATAATGCTAAGAGAGATAAGTCAGACAGAAAGACAAATATATGATTTCACTTATATGAAGAAGGACAAAACAAATGAAGACACAAACCAAAAATAGACTTCTAAATATAGCGAACTGGTGGTTGCCAGAGGGGAGGTGGATGGAGGGATGGGCAAAATAAATAAAGGGAACTATGAAGTACAAACTTGCAGTTATAAAATAAATAAGTCACGTAGATGAAGAGTATAGCATGTGGAACATAGTCAATAACATTGTAATAACATTGTATGGTGACAGACGGTGATTACACTTACAGCAAATGCTGAGGGGGAAGAAAAGAGTAATTCATTCTGGTGCTGGAATTAGGACTTCCCAGTAGGCTGGGTTCTAACTAAGAGGGCATTTTGAATTCAGAACCTAATCCTGATACAAAATGTTTCTCCACTGAATATCTTTTAGTTGTATTCTCCCAAGAAACTTGGATTAACAAGTAGTTATTAACAGTGTTCCCCCATCCCCACCCCAGTAATAGCCTTGTCTATTCTTTGGAGAACTGTGCCACCCTGACTCCAATCCAGGTAGAGAGAGGGCTTATCAGGTCAGGGTCTCCTTCGTCCCTGACCACAAGAAAAGTCATGTGACTCAGGATGACCTATTAACCTGGTCATAGTGATTGGTTCGGAGATACATACATGAGACCCAAACAAGGCCCCTCAGTGTCGTCCCCCAGAATTCTTCTGCTAGAATTAACAGGATGGCCTAATGACAATAATGGACAACAGCTCTTGAGTCTATGTGTCAGGTCCTAATGTTAAGAGTTTGACATTAATATACATTACAACTTTATCTAAAACAGCAGCCCTATCACTCCATCTCCTCATTCTCTAACCATGCTTTATGTTTCTTCATAGCATTACATGCTATGAATTACATATATTTTTTAAATTTCCTGACACCTTGTATTGAAAAAAACAGTCTTTCCCTCCTACATGTCTCCTTTAGTTTTATGCAGAACACTTCACTTCTGACAATTCTGATCACATGTGTAGGGGTTTTTCCCTACCAAGCAGTTCTTTGTGGCACCAGCTAGGGATGCTATATTTTAACTCAATGCTGACATGGTCTACTTGGAGTAAGCATCAGATCCCATAAGTTAAGTGCTCTGTGCCACAAGACCGTCCCCACTTCAGATGCCAATGGCAACTAGTAGGTCCCCAAGTTACCCACAACTTCTGGTTGACTTGGCTGCAAATTGGAGGTGCCCATCTCCTCCCCTTGGATTTGATTATTTGCTAGAGCAGCTCCCAGAACCCAGGGAAACACTTACATTTATCAATGTATTATAAAAGAATATGATGAAGGATGCAGAGGAACATCCAGATGGAAGAGATGCATAGGGCAAGGTATGTGGGAAGAGTAACACCACTTTCCCAGCACTTCCACCTGTTCACCTACCTAAAAGCTCTACAAACATCCTTTTGGGTTTTTATGGCTTCATTACATTGGCATGATTGATTAAATCTTTTGCCGTTGGAGGTTGAACCCAACCTCCAGTCCCCCTCCCAGGTCCCCAGAGGTCGGAGGAGGATAGAAAGGAGACTAAAATTACTAATCTCCTAATCATGTGGTTGGCTCCAAAGGCAACCAGTCCCCATCCTTAGGTGCCTTCCAAAAGTTACCTCATTAAAATATCAAAACATACCTTTGTCATGCTAATAACTTAGGCCACTGGGGGCAGGGGAAGGGGTTAAGGGCTCTGTGCCAGAAACAGATGAAGACCCAATATATATTTATTATTAACCATAACATCACACTACCAAACTAAACTTTCAGCTGTGAGGACAGAACTCTGTCAGTAGCCTGTACTTAGATTGCTGGAAGGCCATGAGTTTTCAGCTAAAATTTGAATGAATGATAATGCTGTCTAATTTCATCACAAGATCCTTATGGGAAAAAGGTTGACCGATTTGAAAGAGAATTTCATTTGGCTGCCTCCATTTTGGCCTCGAGCTTTCTGGTTAGGTTCTTCTTTCCAGTTTTCCTTTTGGCTCTGGGGAAAGATCCCTAGAACAAAGCGTCCCCTGATGGGAACTGAAACTACCCCCTCATGCAATAAGGACTGCAAGACAATTACCGATTTGACCTTCATGGATCACCTGCAAGTACCCCACCCACCTTTGCCCCATGTTTTCCTTATATAAACCTGGAAATATTTTCAGCATTTTGGAGACAGTCTTTGAGATGTGAGTCTGTTGTCTTCCTGGTGTTGGCCTCACTAAAATAAATTTCTTGTTTCATCACCACTCCTCTCTCTGCCTTTGGATTTTGTCAGTGATGAGTGGCCAAACCTGGTCTGTGTGGGATCCCCAGAGCCAGGTGCTCTTGCACCCGGCTACAGGTTAAGTCAGTTGCACAAGACAACAAGCAAGGAACAGCAAGACATGCAGCAAGTAACAGAATAGGGATGTGAATCCAGCTGTATGTGACTCACTTTGAGCCACCAAGTTATACCAGTTATACAGAAGGAGGGGCTGCCCTGAAACATTTATCAGTAAACAACAGGAGACAAAGAAGAGGGAGGACTTTGCCCAATTCACATCTCAGTCAGGGTTTGGCCTGTCACCGGTATCTGCTAAAGCTAAAGGGTTTGAAGTTAAATCTGTTAAATCCACCACTCCTCACTCAAATGACCTCAAGTCCACCAAATTTCTCACAATCTCTGTTTCTTCATTTGCTGTGTCCTAAGTGTTACAAGATTTAAATGAAATAATGGCAAAGAATTAATGGCAAAGAATTTAGAACAATTGCTGACTCCTGGTGAATTTGAAATAAACAGTAGTAGTGATCCCGAGGAGAGAAATTAGTCATAACACAAGGAAACAGCTAGACTCCCCTCTGCCTCCAGACTACTTTAGGCTGGCTTTGAGCCAGGGTTGTTGGTCAGCCATTTGCTGATACCTCAAGCCAGGATGCAACAGGAAGTCACTCAAATAAGAGGGTTGAAAGCTATTTGCAGAAGGGAGGAGGCAAAGGGACAAAAGCAGGGAAGGAATGTGTTTTGTTTTGCAGAACCAGCAGTTCCCACCTAGAAGACATCCAGCTAAGTGTTTCACCTGACAGCCCCTTAGGTGAACCAGTTTGAGCTGGTTTGAAGCTGAGGACCCTGCGGAAGCCCCATCCCGCACCCCTCCCCCCTTGCCCCAGTTACCTTTTTAGCTCCTTTCCTTTCCTTTTCTTTCCCCTTTTTTTTTTAAAGGCATTCTCTCTTTTAACCATTGTTTTAGAGATGCACATTGAATGTGGCATTAAATTTAAACATCTCTATGAGAAATTTAATAATCGCATGTGTTTTTTTCTTTGAATATATTTTTTTAACACATTTATCATAGGTTCTTTATAGTCTTTGTCTGCTGAAGTCTACATCTGGGTCATCTAGGAGTTAGTTTCTACATTTAGCTCATTTTCATGCTCAGATCTTCTCCTATGGGTGGGGTTTCCCATCATTTTTTGAACATACAGTGTATGCACTAGCACGTTGACATACCAGGCAAATGCAGTTGTGCAGAAGTGCTCAATAGAAAATGTACAAGTCCCTTCATGTATACGCCAGATCCCTGCCCCTGCCCCCCTAATATACTGAGTAACAGCTTCCTGTACTAACCCCACAGGAAGACAGTGCTTTGAGAGCTATCTGCCCATCTCCTTACTTACAACAATAAAAGTTCTTTGCTTTCAACACTTCCTTGTGTTCAACTAAATACACCCCAAGTGGTGAATCTCTTGAGTTCAGTTACAACACCACGGTGCACTTCTATTCTATTTCAAAATACTTCTTGTTCCTTGCCAATGTTCCTAGATGTACAGTGAGATCTCAAATGTCAATGCCTGAAACGGCTTTGCTAGCCATGAAGAATTCAATCACAACTGCCCAGAGGAAGGATGCACAGCTTTGTGGTGGATTATTGGGCCTGTGCACCTTCCTTTTTGTGGGAGCACAACCCCTCAAACATAAGAGGGTTTAAAACATATTTTCCAAATTGCCTGGCAATACATTTGAAGCTTGAGATATGTTGAAATAATTTTCTAGGCCCAAGATGAAGGCCTAAGACGCCCTGTATCCAGTCAGCCAATCTGCAAACACCTAGCCACCTCTGGACCTTCTCACCCCAAACAAGGTTGACTGTGTGGCCTCAGCCAACCTGATAGTTACTATTTTTCTCTTCTTTGTTCTTTATTCTTTATCCTATAAAAGCCCCTGGTCCTTCTGCCCCCATTTTGCAGTTCTCTGAAAGGAGACGGTCTACTTCATGAAGTGTTAAATAAAGTTTCTTTGTTTTACCTGAATTGTATTCTTTTTTGTGTTAACATATCTGGGGTTATTTGCCCAGGGCTATCATTACGAGCTGAGAGAAGCATAGATCTCTGACAATTAGTTGGGTAGGTGTTTATTTCTGCCTTTATATATTTTTGTCAATACAGATGACCATTGGCATGGCTATTTTCTCTAGTTATGTATCTGCTCCAATATTTTTAAATGTTTATTTTTGAGCGAGAGAGACGGAGTGTGAGCAGGGGAGGGGGCAGAGAGAGAAGGAAATACAGAATCCCAAGCAGAATCCAGGCTCTGAGCTGTCAGCACAGAGACCCACGGGGGGCTTGAACCCATGCACCGTGAGATCATGACCTGAGCTGAAGTCGGACACTCAACTGGCTGAGCCACCCAGGAGCCACTGCTCTAATTTTTAACCAAAGACTTTTTAATTTTAAGAAATATTACCTAATACTATCCTTCCCCCAAAGCAATTGCCCATTGACAGAGGAGATATATTATGAAAAACAGTTATAGTGACTTAGCTAATGAATTGGAGTTGTATGAGTCACATTAACATCTAGCACATACGTTTGGAAGCTGGTAGCACATTTATGTGTGTAACATCTAAACTATTCCATGAACAGCCATCTAGGAAGCTGAGAAGCCCTTGCAGTAACATCTTGGAACCTCAGAGACTGACATCCTGTAGCTTGGGAACCAATGCCTGAAGCTATTTAGCTGAGAATTTGGAAAAGAAAGTATCACGAAGTTCATTTCAACTTCATCTCTCTGAGCGGTCTATAATTCTACTGACGACTTGCTCAACTACAAAAACCATTTTTTTTTTAGGTTTACTGTAAATAGAATTTTATTTTGAAACAGGAAAAACATGGATTTCTAGTTGCTTTGGAATCTGATTTTTAACTACGGTACAACGATCTAAGTCTTGGCAGGATGCTGGACATAATTTGAAATCACGAAGGCATAAATCCAGGGAACAATGTGTATAATGCTTGAGTTATGTTCAAACTGATTGGGGGGATAGCTAGGGGGATTTCTTTATTAAAACTATTGAGCAGAAAAGTGCCCTTAACCATAACAAAAAAGGCAATTCACAACTACTGTTCTAGTTTTTGTCCACTTTCCATTCTTATTTTAGTGCACAGTTTGCAGCAAAACCTGCTTTTGCATCTCCTGAATTTTTTATATTTTTACAGAAAAGAAATGCCACCGTATAACAAATTGCTCTAAATTTAAATGAATTAGTCTCATTTCTGGCCTCCCTGTATCCGCTAGTATTAAAGGGAGTTTCAGATTTATATAGAATGAAGAGCAAATTCTCTTCTATTGTTAAATAATCAGGCAGTTGACATTGTCACTATTTTAAACATTCTAGGGGTAAAATTTAACTGTATGTTACATTATAAAAGTAAAAATTTGCCTTTTTAAGGCAAATAAGTATTTTAAAAGTGGAATCAGGGGTGCCTGGTTGGGTCAGTTGGTTAAGCGTCCAACTTCAGCTCAGGTCATGATCTCATAGTCCGGTTCCTGGGTTTGAGCTCCGTGTCGGGCTCTGTGCTGACAGCTCAGACAGAGCCTGGAGCCTGCTTCGGTTTCTGTGTCTCCCTCTCTCACTGCTTCTCTCTCTCTTTCTCTCCTCCTTCCTCTCTCTCTCTCTCTCTCTCTCTCTCTCTCTCTCTCTCCCTCTCAAAAATAAATAAATAAACATTCAGAAAAAAGTGGAATCAAATGAAATTTATATATTTTAATCACTTCAGATAATTTAGCTGCTGGGCTATCCAAAGATGAATTTCTTAATATAAGCAATATAGCTATTTAAAATAAAACCATGAATTTGGAACTTATCAACCTAAGGATCCTAAAATATAGGCACACACAAAAATGATCATTTTTCATGGGTTTGGATGAAAATGTTATTTTTTCTTAGTATTTTATTTTTTACTTATAGACTCTTGTTTTAAGTTAAAATGAAAGGTTAAGGTGTACAGAAAAAATTTCACAAATAAGCAAGTAAATCAATGTGTGAAAACACTTCATAAATTCATAAACACTTCATAAATTGTGAATACTAGACCCGGGGCACCTGGGTGGCTCAATTGGTTAAGCATCCGATTCTTTGTTTTGGCTCAGGTCATGATCTCACAGTTTTGTGAGTGTGAGCCCCACGTCAGGCTCTGCATTGGCAGCACAGAGCCTGCTTGGAATCCTTTCTCTCTCCCTCTCTCTGCCCCTTCCCCACTCAAGCTGTTTCTGTCTCTTTCAAAATAAATAAACAAACTTAAAAAAAAAGCTTAAAAAATGGGGCACCTGGGTGGCTCAGTTGGTTAGGCAACTGACTTCAGCTCAGGTTATGATCTCACAGTTCGTGGGTTTGAGTCCTGTGTTGGGCTCTGTGCTGACAGCTCAAAGCCTGGAACCCGATTCAAATTCTGAGTGTCTCTCTCTCGCTCTCTGCCCCTCCCCCGCGCGAGTGTGCGCACACGTGCATGCTCTGTCTCTCAAAAATGAATATTTTTTAAAAAACTAAAAGAAGAATACTAGACCCACACCCATCAATAGTTTAATTGAAAACCTATTTCACAAAGAGTTGTTGTCATTTACTTATTTCTTCATTTACCTGTCCAACAGGTTATTTGTTGAGTAACAGGGATTCTGCAGTGTGCTTAGGATTAAAATCTGCCCTGCACAGGCTGTAACCTTGCAGATGGATTTTGGCCCATCATAACTTTCCCCATAGCAATAAAATGTGTGTAATTATCCTAGAAGAATACGAAAGAACTATATTCTTTAGATTGAGTCACAATTTTTAAGGAAGAGCCAAAGAACCTGATTTATTCTTTTTCTTGCAATGAGTGATTGCTTGATCCAAGTAGACACTATTTCACAGGTTATTCTGCCTGAGAAGAAATTTACCAAGGATTCAATGACAACTTGTGTGGACAATGTGGTCTGTGACCAAGTTCAGAATGCCATCATGGCAAACATCACCAATGCTGATGCAAAACCCCTATTTTGGCACCAAGAAACTTTCTTGGGTCTTCTCTGACACAGAAGAAATTGCAAAAAACATGCCATGTGCTCTGATGACACCGATGCCTGGGGGACAGAAACAGGCCGTGAGGAAATTAGGAATGCAAAGTCCTCTGTGCAATTCCCAAGAGCTACAGGTTCAGAAACACAAGTGTCTCACAAAGTCCAAGACAAGGCTGGTGCAGCTCAGAAGGAAATGGCTGCATCTTGGGCTCTGAACAAAGCCTCAGTGGTCAGTACCTGATTCCCTAGCACTTTTGTATGAGAAACAGCCAGGCACCAACCACCAAAGATGCTGAAAAGAATTCTATGATTGTCTTTCTCTATTCACAGATTTGTGGTGAGGCATTAAATTAGTTTTCTATGACTGTTGTTTCAAATTACCATAAGCTTAGTGGCTTAACACAACACAAATTTGTTCTCTTATAGGTCTAGAAGTCAGAAGTCACAAAATGGGTCTTATGGGCTAAAATCAAGGTATTGGCATGGCCACATTCTATCTAGAAACTTTAGAGGAGAATCCATTTCCTTGCCTTTTCCAGCTCCTAGAACCTGCTTGCTGCACTCCTGGGCTTGTGACCCTCTTCCTATCTTCCAAGCCAGGAATTGCATCACCCAGACCTCTGCTTCCACTGTCACGTATCTTTGTCTGACTCTCCTGCTTCCCTCTATTCCTTTTAAGGGCCTTCATGTTTACACTACACCCACCCTGATATTCCAGGATAATTCTCCATAAAAAAATCCTTAACTTTATTACACCTGCCAAGTCCCTTCTGCTGTGTTAGGTATATACTCACAGGTTCTGGGGATTCAGATCTTTGGGGAGCCATTGTTCTGTCTACCACACACATCATGGAACAAAATATTGAACTGGAAAGGCCAAAGAAATTTACTTTCAACAATGAAGGAAGAATAGGGAAGGGTGACTGGAATCTCCCCCTTCCCTCCTCTTTGCCCCACATTGACTTTGGCATGCCTAGAACACATAGCAGTTGAAAAGAATTGTTAGCCTGGAAATACCAAGAGACATACAGCTTGGTAATTTATGTAAGAAAATCTCGTTCAATAATATTCAACAGTTCTTTTTTTTAATCATTCAGAAGAAGGTTAAATTCTTCCTCTCTGTGGCTTCTACAGTGTCATTATGCACCGTGCAAGCTAGGGCAAAGTCCAATGTGTAGGTTAGAACTTTCTCTCATTCTTTTGTTCACTCTTGCAGAAACTCTATTTGAAGAAAATTCCCCTATACCTGTTTGGTTTCTGAACCCAAACACTATTGCAAAATCATCCTCACCTCAGAATACACATTTCCTTGCCTGTGTCTGCCAGCACAGATGACGAAGATTCCCAACCCTTCTACCACTTTAAATCTACCACTTTAGAAATGAGAAATGGGGCTGGCTTATTGTAACAGTTTTGAGCCTTCTTTATGAGTGCATAATTCCTTTGTGGGTTGTCTTTTGAACCAGGTAAATACTGTTCTGTAAGAACCTATTTTCAAACATCAGATTTGAAATCCTTCTGTTTTGCTTTTTAAATGAAATTTTCTCTACTGAGCCATAGCAGCCGAGGCAGAACAGCAATTTGAACTAGCTCTTCTAACTATTTGAATAGCTTCAGGACTAATGCGCTTTTTCTAATGTCTTTAGGAAAACAGTGTCTCACACCCTGCCTGTGGTATGCTATTGTGCACTGTGAAAGCCCGGATTAAGATGCCTGGTTCTTACAGTGCACAATGATACCTATCTGCACACTGGAATACATCACTTGTAGGGCAGAAAATGGCCGATGAAGCTGGGAAGATGCAATCAAACTTGTGAAACAAAGAGAAAAACAATTCCCTGCCTACCTTTTGTCCATTTGCTTCCCACCACTCCCAACCCCCATCACATAAATGAGCCTGATAGAGACAGCTGTCCCCTTGGATCTCTGTTTCCTCATCTGTAACGTTAGGATGCACCCTCCAACTCTTAAAAATCCATGAATTTATGTGCATGGCCCTCCTTCTCTTTGGTCTAGGAAGCCAGCTATTCATTTATATCATTTCTTCTTTGAGGCTCCGAGTTCACCCTGAAAAGCCCAGAAGTTAGGCCATCCTTTCCCACAGCCAGTTTTGGCCTCTGTCCTTGGATTGACAAGACTTGTTAGTCCTAGCTTCAAGAGTAAGCCCTTCACCCCATCTCTGAGCTTGGTTCTACATTCCGACTTCCCACACCCAGGCTCCTAGCCAAGCTTACTGAACACGAACACAAAACTTAAGTTTTCTAATGTAGAATTCAAGTTACATTCCCTTACCAAAATTTAAAGTTTGATTTTATCTGCATTCTCAGAAATATAACCCCATCCTGGTTGAAAAATCGCTTATCTGACTTAGAATAACATTTTAAAAATTAATGGAAACCAATGAAACAGAAAATGTGGTGTGCTGTCAAACATGGCTTCTTAGAAACCTTGGAACCTGGAACTTGCTTCTACCAGCTCTGCTCTGCTTTTCCTTAGCAATTTCCTAGCCCAGAGAGGCATGTGCACACATACCTGCCCCTGTGTCTGGTGCAACAAAATGGAGTGGTGTTTTATGGGGCAGTATTTCAATGAATGACTGAAACCTTGATGTCTGGTTCCCCAGGGTGCAATTCCCACATTAGACAATGTGTCTGAGTGGAAGGAACAAGGCTGGGTTGAGGCCTCTGCGTGATGCTCAGTGTCCTGTTATTCTGCTACTGCTAAAAAGGAAAGCACCCACTCAGGACATGCAGCCTTCTGGGCTACAGAATCTGCAGGGTCTTTGCAAAACCACAGTTGCAGAAAGAGACAGCGATTGAAGAGCTGACTGCATTCTTTGATTTTAATAGAGGTCTTGGCCTAATGCCAGGAATCAAATGGGACAGAAATGTCATCCAATTTATTTGACAGCCTCTGTTTTACAAAAGGTTTGTAAAATATTTTTTTAAGCATAAATCTTTTTAAAGGCATTGATGGTAACCATGCCTGCATGGCTAAAAATCCCAGGGCAAAAGTGAGTTGCTGACCAGCTGTTAACAGCCGAGGAAAGACCAGAGTATAATAAATAGGTGTAACAGATCAACACCCAAATGCTATCATAAAACTTAAAGGATGGCTTGTTAAAACTATTTAACCTCAACTTGAACCTGTCTTTAATTCCTAATGTAACTGTATCAAATATTTATAATCATATTTTTGCTCTAATTATTTTTCCCCCATTCTCCCACTTTTCCCAGTAGGAATCAGTTCAGTTCTATGACCAAAATTTAAAATTTGAGGTACTATATGTAATTAGTGCATAAAAAGAATACCTTTAAGATCCAGAAAAATGCAATGACATGGCACTTTTAGGAAATCATTACATATGATTTCAAAATAAAATTCAGGCCCTCCAGGAAAACTAGTACCATTATAAAACTATGCCATTATAACCAATAAATATCTTTTTTTAAGCGTCATTACTATTATATGATTTTTACCCAAGTTGAAGGGCAAAGTTAATATTAGGGTAGAAAACTGGAAGAGATGACAAACATTTCTGTAACATCTGCATTCTGGCCACCAGAAAGAAAACTAGATTCAAAACAATGATTTCTAGGAAAATGAAATTCAAGGTCCTCAGGAAAAATTATTTAATGATGGTTTTGTGTGGAAGTCATTATTGCATCTTTGAATAAAAATACGGGTGTTCTTTAAGGTCTATTAGAAGTAATTAAGGCAGTGAGCTATTGGAGGAAAAAACTAAAACTATTGCTAAGAAAGTAACACAGAACAATCCTATGTGAGGTGATGGGATTCATTTCCCAGTTAGGAGTTGTGCTTCACACTTGTGAACCTCCACGTTCAACTGTTGTTTTATGTCACTCAATTCCTTATTTGGTCATTTTTATGTGGCTAGAATGAATGATGCTGATTATTTAGCACCAACGAGAGCCATTCATTTGTAGAGGAATAGTTTTCTAAGTGCAAACCACTAGAAGACACTTTGTGTGCATATGTGCATTGAGGGTATGCATCTGGGTAATTTAAAAGAATTCTCTCAGTTGGAAGGTGGGTGAGGAAAGAGTAAGGAGAATAATATAAGCACTTGAATAATTCGCAAGGATTTAAATCATTCAAAAGAGAGACCATGAGGTCCCTTAACTGTGGTGATAGAATTCAGTGTACTTGAAAAAGTCAGTAAAATACTGTGTAGCTGTGACCTAGCACCCAGAGGGCCACAATAGTCCATTAAGTTCTTCAAAAAATGATGTTTTATGCTCCTTTACTTTAAAAAGATTTTTTTCTCAATTACATTATCATTGTAGTATAAAAACTTTGCATTTCCATTTTACAAGGTTCAGTAAGAGCTACCTTGTGTCAGACATATTTTTGTGGCTTCCAAATAACTTGTGAAATGCCAGTCACGTTTCTTACATGGTCTCAGCCATAGGTGATCAGAATTGCAGTTTATGAGGTCAGACCTCAGAATGCATAGTACTATGTGGTTGTAATCATTCTTTAACCCAAATTGTGTTCTCTTGTCCACACTACAGCTTCTTCCAAATTCTTTCAGTCTTCTACCTCCTCACAAGGTCAGGGATGACATTGGAAATACATGCTGCAAACAAACCACACAAGGGCAGACTCATCAGTGGTTCTAAAAGTAGTGCCGGGAGAAACAGCTGAGATTCTAATGGAATAAAAAGCCCTGCCTCTCAGCCTGGTGCTGGAACCTCTTCTTCAAGCTAGATCAATGTGGTAGGAGAGCTCGCTGCCTATCTAGGTCATGTCGCCTTCAATTAAGATGTAATTACTATCCTGGCAGTCTACCCCTTACCAAGGATAAACAGGTGGGTGCAGTTGGCAGTAACTGATCTCTTTTTCTGACTCAGAAAGAACCTGGCACACTCCCCACAATGGCTGGCAAGTCCCAGAAGCCCCAACATCAGATAATTGCTTGATTGTGACTGGATTAGTCCTGGGGGCTAGAAGTGACAGATAGGAAAAGGGATATAGAAATTGGAATATTTTCCTGTTATATTTGGCATTTTAGTAGAAATAAAACTGGAATCACATTAGAATTTTAATGAAGAGATTTTTCAGCTGAGTCTTAATTAGAATATCAGGTTCTACTCTCTCATCACCTTTCCTTTGCTATACAGCTCTTACCTAGAAATTGGTGCGTATTCACTGTGTGGTGAGGACAATACATGCTCACAAAAGAGAGCCTGCGAGTTAAACCTGCTGGGTCAGGAAAACAAGCAATTATCTGAAAAATTCTGACCCCTAATCTTTTGTGTTCTGCACTGCTCAGATAACTCAGGTGGAGATGGGGGCTTCCAAATTGTCTCAAAATTGCTTCAATTTCCTTCTTTGCTAGGGGAGATTTTGTTGTATTGTGCTTTTTCAGCTGAAAGGTGTTTCAGGCAAGAAGGAGGCTAGACAGACATCGTCCTGGTATCATAGAGGGGGCATGGGTTTTCTGACAGATTAGCATAATTGCATGTGTTTCTCTTTACTGGTCATTGCTGTCAACACTCCAGAATGCTGAGGACTCTGGGCTAGTACAGCTTGAGCCTCATGCAAAACTGTTACGGAGGAAGAGAGCCCGCTGAGAAGAGCATAGAACCTGTGGTCAGCTCGACCTGGGCTCCTATCTTGGCTCTTCCACCTGTTTCCCTATACATGTAATCCTTCTAGCTCTAGTTCCTGGTCTGAGAGAGGCCAAGCTTGGTAGGATTGTTGTGATGATCAGACAAGATGGCCCATATTTACACAGCTAACAGTGCCTGGGAAATACAAGCAGTTAATATCTCATTTCCCTTCTTGACCACATAGGAAGGATGGCTGTACATTCTGGTTTCCTGTTTTGTCAGTATAATTATTAACAGTGCCCCAAGTGTCCCAGTTAGGATGATAAATTACATGGTAACTCTATACCCAAGTAAAGGAGGTTTGATCACATCCCTCTGTCTTTGTCAGGGAACTTTAGTGGCAAAGAATGAAACCCCCTCTAGCCAGCTTAAGCAAGGAGGGGAATTGACAGGTATGGTACAGAGGTAGTTCACCAAATGGCCGGACTTTATCAGGGGCCAGAACTCCGATATTGAGTCTCTGCTTTTCTCTTTCCAGAGGTGCATGTTCCCTTGATTGCTTCTCCTTACACATCTGGTTTTGTCTTTTCTCTTTGGCACACTGGCTTTCCTTGCTTTAGCACGCATATGGCTACCATTATCTCCAGTTTTATATCATCTTCAGCTCACACTGACTAAAGTCAGATCTTGAACCCTGACTTCCATATTCCTGAATAAAAGGATTCCTGGCTTTTTTTCATATACACAAATACATTCCAAGTGCATTGCTTTGGGTCTAGTATCTGCCTATAGCCAAGTCAGCTGTGACTGCAGAGGAAAGAGTGTGTCACATGGTCAGCCCCCCTATTTAACAGGTCTCTGTGAACATTCTCTCTGCAAAGGGAGCCCGGGAAGATTCTCTAGCAAAGAGTGTGGGGTGGAGAATAAATGGTTGATGGAGGAAAAGTTGACCTCTCCAGTAACTCCATCCCTTACATATATTATTCTGACATCCCACCAAGGCACATACCTACTCTTGCTCAACAGAAATTATTTCTGTGCTTCCAGAATTCAATCAAACTTATGCTTCTGGGGTCTCATTACTTCAAGTATTTTCTTTGGCCTGGTGAATTTAAAATAATAAATTCGTCTGTCCTCAAGTGCTCATATTTGGCAGGGAATGTTAATGTTCCCTTACCACTACCAGTCACCATGTTTTCGTTTTCCCAGAGACAAGGTACCTTCAACTAGTGCACCTCAGACTTTTCCAACAGAGTAGTAGCCTATAAGGACTCATAGAAAGAATTCATACGCTTGGACTTCTGGGATTATAATGTAAAGCAAACATGAAGTTTCTCACATTTTAGCTTTTAAACTCAGTTCAAATTTGCATTTTATAAAATATCGATGTTTGTTCTGGTAAAACTTTTCCCTCATAATTTGGCACGAAACCACTGTTCTTGAACAACATACCATGATTCTCCTGTAACTATCTCCAAGCACACTGCCACATGCTATGTATAACCTAGTTGGACAAATGTGGATTTAGCTCAGTAAAAGGGAAATATAATAGTAGAAATCTAGGCATTAAGATAATTGAGTAGAAGATAGATTTTGGACTAGAAGACCTTTGCTTTGGTCTCTCAGATCACATAACATTTGAACATTGGTGTGTAGGGTTGAGTCTGAATGATATTCGTCCTTTGTTCCACTTTCTAGATGTACATACAGCTTCTAATCCTAGCTCTACCTGGGTTCTTTTCCCAACTCTCCAACTAGCTGTGGGATCTTGAGCAAATTACTAGACTTCTCTTTGTCTCAGTTTCCTTATTTCTATGTCAGAGAGGTTAATAAAGGACTACTATAAGAAGAGAGTGAGAAACCATATGTCAACTACCGGGTATGGTGTCTGGCAAATATTCTGTTCTTCTTTCTTTCCTGTCTTCCTTATGCACATAGTTTGCACTCTCTCTCTCATTTCCCATTAACTCACACCCTTCATTACTCTTGTAAGTATACTTGTTTCTTTTGTGAAAATACCTTATTCTGGAGACTTGGGAGGGAAAAAACAAGGCAGTGCTAAAAAATCAGGCTGGATTCCTGCACAGCTGAGGGTGGCCACTTGTTTCTTCTGTCCAAATGTAAAGGAAATGTTTCTTGTACTGTCACTCACATCCACCCTTTCTTTCCTCTTCTTCTTTCACATACCATATGGAACCCAGAAATGAAAGGTTACCAAAGAAAGCTGGCACAAGCAGTTTCAGAATTTAAGGCTTTAAAGGAAAAGTATCTGAAAGGACCATCCAGTTCTGGAAAGGCTACAGATAACATAGAGAAAGCACCAGCAACTACCTTTGGGGATCTCTCTGGGCTTACCTCCTGTTTTGTGCCTGGTTTCTACCTTTCTACCAAGCCCATGCTCCAGTATCTCTCCCCTTGATCCTCCTATGCCAGCTCTGGCTCTTAGAAGCCCAGGCTGGTTTCCACTTGTCCAGAAGGCAGGTTGAGGGCAGAAGTGGATTTCACCTTCCTGTTAAATTCTTCCTGAATGAGTTCTCAGAGAACAATATAACATGGACTCAAAACTTGGGGCCCAGGAAAAGAAGAAGCCCATTCCATAATTGGATAGATTTACCCAAGTACTATTACCTAAGTAAGGATAGAGCAAGATGGTACAAGACTACTGGCAGACCACAAAGAGAAGGGCAGAGTACAGGACTATAGCACAGTTTCTCCTTCTGTTGTTTCAAGGACATGGAAAACAAACCAACCTGGTAGTTCCTTGAAGGCCCTTCTCCTCAAGGCTATGTTATGTTGTAAACTCCAGCACTCACTCACCTTCCTTCTCTGCCCCTATACAACTATACAAGGTAAAATCCCAAGGCAGGAGAGTGGCAAGGAGAACCACTACCTGTAAAGGGCCTGATAAAGGGACTGTCTCAGTTTAGGGAGAACCAGGTATTTGCAAGTCAGCTTTTGTTATAAAATCCTGAGTAAACCACAGCTCAGTGGCTTACAGTAAGAAGCATTTATTCTCACACTCATGGATCTGGAGATCAGTTGGGGTCTGCTGATCTTGGCTGCAGGCTGGGTTCAGGCCTGTTCTACATGTGTTGAGTCTAGAGCCAAGGCTAAAGATGCTACTAGAAGCATCTCATAGTTGATCACAGGGGCTCAAGAGCCAAGCAGAATTGAAGCAAGTACATAAAGACTCTACTTGAGCCACATCCAACATTTTGCTGACCAAAGCAAGTCACATGGCCAAGCCTAGAGTCAATGGGACTAAGGGATTATACTCTACCCCAAGCAGAGGGAGTCAAAGGACTATCTGCTCACCAATAATCTATTCTATTACATCAGATTTAGCCAAGTGAGTTTCCCACTACCAATTTGTTGAATCCTAGCAGCTTAGAATTGGGAGTTAATTGTCATCTAGCACAAACTCCCTTCCCCAATACAGGGATACCCTCCACAGCATTTCTAAGAGGTGGTGGTGGAGCCCCAGTTTAACATGTCACTCAGCCTAGACCTTTTTTTTTTTTTTTTTTATCTTTGAGAAAGTATTTTATAAAGTTCTCATGTTGGAAAACTCTTAAATTACACACAAATCTGCTTACTTTGTCATATATCTTGGATTTGGATCTTGGAGTCAACACATAAAGCATGTAGTCTCTTGTCCAGATAGGTCTTTGATAAGCATATGCTTAATGGAGCTGTGGCCTCCATAGAGGGCCTCAGAGCAAGTTCTAGAGCAGGCTTCCTCCATCAAATCCTGGCTCCACCACTTCTAGCTATTTATACTGTGTCTCACTTTCATTTATGTATAAAATGGGATAATAATATCCATACTACACTATTAGGCTTGATCAAGGTAATGCCTATAGCACACTGTAGTAAGTGCTGGATAAATACTGGCTATTATAGGCCTGAAGAAAATAATTGTTAACTCACATTGTCTTCAGATTAAATATCCTGTATTCTTTCTACTGTATTGTAATCAACGGTCTAGTTTAACACTATTTGTCAGCTGTGATCTCAACAGGGACAAGGGAGATCATCCATATTCCCCCTGACTTTCAGGACGGCTGGCTTGTTAGTGCAGCCCAGGATGGAATCAAGCGTTCTACAGGTCCAGTATGTTGTTAACTCCCCCGAGGATGCACTCTCCCACCCTGGCTTAGTTGTGTCCAAATGTACTGTTATCTAGTAGTCTTCCTGATACTATATTTCTTCAGGAGACTTTTCTTAAAATTTAATACATAGTTGTATCATATCCTTATTAAAGCTTGCTGCTTACTAGGATTATTTTATGCTTTTAAGATATTTTGGAATCCTGAGTTTGTTGTACTTGTCCCAGTTTTTTTTTCTTAACCTCTATAATTTTTTACACCAAATTGTTAACTACAGGTACTATGTTAGACAGATCTCTAGAACATGTTCATCTTGTATAACTGTAACTTTATACCCACTGAATGACAGCTCACCACTTCCCCTCTTCTCCCCATCTTTTGGAAAGCACCACTCTTTTCTGCTTCTATTAGTTTGACTATCTTATATATCTTGTATAAGTGGAATCAGGTAGTATTTGTCCTTCTGTGACCGACTTATTTCACTTAATGTAATTTCTTTTCAGGTCTATCCATGTTGTTGCAAATGATAGGATTTCCTTCTTTTTAAAGGCTAAATACTATTCCATTATATGTACCTACCACACTTTCTTTACCCATTTATCTTTTTTTTTTTAAATTTTTTTTTCAACGTTTATTTATTTTTGGGACAGAGAGAGACAGAGCATGAACGGGAGAGGGGTAGAGAGAGAGGGAGACACAGAATCGGAAACAGGCTTCAGGCTCTGAGCCATCAGCCCAGAGCCCGACGTGGGGCTCGAACTCACGGACCGCGAGATCGTGACCTGGCTGAAGTCGGACGCTTAACCAACTGCGCCACCCAGGCGCCCCTACCCATTTATCTTTCAGGGGACCCTCGGGTTGTTTCCATATTTTGGCTACTGTGAATAATGTTTCAATGAACATGAGAGGGCAGATCTATCTTAAAGTTCCTGATTTAAATTCTTTTGGATATACATCCAGTGGTATTACTGGATTATATGGTAACTCTATTTTTACTTTTTTGAAATTTTACCTCCATAATTTTGATCCGTTTATGTTTATGATTTCATCCCAATCACTAATAGCTATGTTGAACAGGGCTCTGGATTCTTTAACTCAATTGTCAACAACATATTAAGCATACACTAAATTTCAGGCTACTTGCAAGGTAGCAGGAATACAGTGAGTAAGAGAAACAGCCATGGTCCCTACCCTCATGGGGCTTACAGTTTAGTGGAGAAAATAGACATATATTATACAGTCATATACATAAATTATTATAAGAGATGATAAATATTGGGAGGAAAAATAGAAGGTGTGAATCCCCATCTGACCTGGTATAAGGATTCAAGAGAGCTCCTTGAGCAGGTGCTATTTGAGTTGGAAAGCCACAAGGTGAAGAGGGGAGGGCACTGCAGGCAAAGGGCTAGTGATAGAGCCTGCATGGTCAAGAGATAAGAGAAGGCATGGGAGTGGCATGAGGCAAGGGCCAGTTTAGAAGTTGAGTCTTTATTGAGGGAGCTGTGGAAAGCTTTGAAAGTTTCAAAGCAGGGAAAAAGCACAGTAAGATTTTCTTATATTTTTAAGTTTATTTATTTATTTTGAAAGAGAGAGAAAGAGAGAATCCCAAGAGAGAATCCCAACATGGCGCTGGAACTCATGAACCATGAGATCATGACCTGAGCTGAAATCAAGAGTTGGACACTTAACTGACTGAGCCATGCAGATGACCCAGAGCTTTATTCTTAAAAGATCACTCCATGGAGTGAAGTTTAGAGAAGGCAAGAGGGCTTATGGGGAGACCATTCAGGAGGCTACTGTAGTAACTCAGGTGAGAGATGAAAGCTGTTTGGACTAGGGTGTCAGTAGTAGAGATGGAGAGAAATGTATAGATTTAAGAATCCAATCCAATTATAATCCTATTTTTCCTATTTAGGAATAAAATAAGTAGGCCTTATTGATAATTTGTATATGAGGAATAAGGAGAAGAGGTATAAAGGACGGCCCTTACCTTTTCATGTTTGTAACTATGTGAATAGTAGTGCTCTTGATTATGACAGGGAGTACTGGAGGTACAGCAGGTTTGGGAAGTAAATATGTTTGATTTCAGACATGTAGGGTTTGGGTACCACTGAAACAACCAAATAAAGACGTTGAGACTAGAAACAGCAAACACATGTCATGTTACATGTCAGGTGCTGTTCAAAGCACTTTATACATATGAACTGATTTAGTAACCCTATGTGGTGGGTAGTGTTCTTATCTCATTTTATAGAAGAGGCAACAGAGGCACAGAGAGGTTAAGTAGTCTTCCCAGAGCCATGCAGTCAGGAGAGAGTATAATACATAAATTTGGGCCTGAGGTAGAAGGTCTGGACTGAAATTATAGATTTGAGAATCACTGGCAAGCCGTAGGTATGGAGGAAATTGCTCCAGGAAGATTGCATAGAGTAAAAGGGGCTGAACGTTGAGATAGGAAAACTATCCACGATCTGTAAATAAGGCCACTATGATGGCTGCACATTCTTTTGAGGCATCCTGAGTCACTGTTTACAGACCCACCCATGGATTATTTAATTTTCTAGGAAAATATGCCATAGCTTAACTTTGCATCTTTTCATTATTGGTTAAGGGCTTACTCTGTGAAGTTCCATTTACTTGTATGTTTGTGGCTGGTAGATAATGCAAATTTGTGAAAGAGTCCCATTTTAACTTCCGAGAATTTACCTATGATAGAAGTGGGTCTTGAATATCTTCAACAATTTTGGGGACATTTTAGCAGCCACAAATCCACCCACTATACCTGAGCCCGTATTTCTCCTCCTTTTCATTTATTCTTTCTTTAAAAAGTATTACTGGAGAAGTACTTAGCACAAGGCATTGTATAAAGCTCAGAACTTGGGAAAGAGAAATTGAAATATGAAATGATAGCTTTCAAGTGCTTATGGTCTATGGGGGAAAAACAGACAAATCAGCAGGAAGCCATAATATGAAAAATGTCATACAAGAAGAATGCTATGAATTGCAAGACTTGCAATAGCCCTAAAATGATGAAGGAGACTTTGTCAGGTAGAAATGAGAAGGATGGAATAACATGAACAAAAGCAACACAGAGCAAAAGAAGATATCATGTTAATGTTTGGGTGGCATTCACGTACCCTTCGCTTTGACAGTCTGTGCTGTGCCAGTGTAGATTTGGGGGGGAATCACTTAACCAGAAACCCAAGCTGGCTCTCAGCACTTACTGCCTGCCTTCCCAAAGGCCCACAAATGGTTCATGGCCACAGAATCCCCTGACGTGTGACTCCTCATCTTGAATGCAGAGGGACATTATATTCATTCCAATTGTTACATATGCCCTTTTCATTGCTTTGGGCATGACATCCATATGGGATTTTTGAATCAAGAACCAAAGTTTGCCTTTAACTATAGAAAAGAATCTATAAAAACAGGGAAGTAAAAAATAGTTACATGGATTTCTGGATTTATTTTCCTGAGGAGGCAGCTTTGAAACTCATGCAAAGAATTGACAAAACAACTATCCAAACGTAGATCTTCAGAAACAATGTTCCTAAGCAAGTTCTGTGTATTTACTGGAGGCAGTCCTTTCCTGTGCCCTGGAAGGCGGCACTCAGCATGAGAAGGCTGTTACTACATAGTGGGCACTGTGCAAGCTTCCTTCACTTGATCATTCTTAATCCTCACAAAAACCCCGAGGATTGTTCTTTCCATTTTACAGAAAAGCAAGGGGACTTTCAAAAAGAGTAAGCAGAGTGCCAAAGGTCATGGAACTGGGGTTTAACCCCATTTTGTAACTTCAAGTGCACAAATGTAAAAGCAATTAGACATCAGGTACCATTTCCGGTTTGGGCTTCCTGGCTCTATTGGCAGATTACTATGAACCCATGTCCTTCTTGTACACTTGGGATTACCAGCCACATTCTGATGGTGCCAAGAGGAGGCCCCAGACCACTAGGTCTTTCCATTTTACTGGTCCAGGGGCTTTACTCTCAGAACTTCCTGTTAACTCCTCAGAAAATCTTATCTAAGATCTTCATTATAAGGAGACATCTAAGTAGACTATGCCATTAATTAAAAACTGAACACTTAGGTAGGGGCTAGAAATAGGATCTCAATCTATAGGAGCCAGATCAGAGAGCTTCCACAAAGAATAAATAGCACCTTCCTTGCCTCCAGAAGAAACCTGGTGTTTTACATCTATGCAGTTCATTTTGTGTCTGCAAATATTTATCAAATTTATATTATGTGCCAAGCACTACTCTGTGACAGAGGTCACCTAGAGTGGCAAAACATAAAAGGTGTAGTCCCTGACCGAAGAAAATTATGTTTTCAGTGACTAAGGGAGATCAAATTTGTGCAAGGTGCTATTAAATGAGGGTCTGAGGACTCTTTGTGGGAATTTAAACTGGGATAGCCTATTTGGATGACAATTTTGCAGTATCTACCAACATTTTATATATGTACATTCTTTGATACAGGAATTTCACATCAATAAGTTTATCCACAGAAGTGCTCACATACATATGCAAAGATATATTTAAATGTAGCAGGATTTTTTTAACAATAGAATGTCAGAAAATAAATGGCCATCTTAAGTATTGCATTGAAAACAAATTACATTTTTATGTACTGATATGAACAGTCCATATGTTCATATCTTCATATGCAATTCCCAAAACAATGCAGAATAAGATTTAATTTATGAAAAATATTACCTTCAATTACATGTGTGTGCCTGCATACACATGCACACATGTATGTAAATGCCAAGCAAAAGTTCTGGGTGGACACACAACAAATTTCTGATAGGACTTCCTTCTGGAGGCAGGAATGGGACAGAGAGTGGGGGTAAAGGTGTTCTTCCTTTTTTTGCTATACATAGTTCTATGTAATTTAAATTGCTTTTTATCACCTTGGATATTCATTTAAAATAGCTTGAGGGAAAAAAATAAAATAAATAAAATAGCTTGAGGGGACGCCTGGGTAGCTTGGTCAGTTAAGCATCTGACTCTTGGTTTCAGCTCAGGTCATGATCTCATGGTTCGTGGGTTTGAGCCCTGCATCGGGCTCTGTGCTGGCAGCGCTGAGCCTGCTTGGGATTCTCTCTCTCTTCTCTCTCTTCCCCTGCCCTGCTACCTGCCCCCTTTCTCTCTCTCTCTCTCTCTCTCTCTCTCTCACACACACACACACACACACACACACACACACACACAAAATAAAGAAATAAACTTAAAAATAAAATAATAAAATAAAATAAAATAGCTTCAAAGTTGTGACACTGGAAAAGCACAGTGTGCTGTAGGAATTCAGAAAGGTAATAAACGGATTCCTTCTGTCCTAGGGAAATCACAGAGGATGAAGAGATACATTTAGATGTTAGGCCTCGAAGGATCAGAGGTGTTTTAAAACAAGAAAGTATTCCAGATGAGGAAATGGAGTGGAAAGAAAGCATGCTGTGCCTTCTACAAGGAGCATTTTGACAACTAGCAGAGGGCCTGGGCGCTCAGGGGTTCAAAGGACTGAACTGAAGCATTAGCAACTCTGAGAAACTTTCCATGATCCTCCTCCTTTAATTTGGATCCTTTCTGTGTTTGCCATTGCTTGTATTGTCCTAGGTGTTTGATGAGTATTTTAGACAAAGTAAATTAAATTACCACTAATTGTCATTAATTATTTAATGCACACTATTCACGTGCACACCTCCGCAGCAGCACTTATTAAGTTCCACTGTGATTGTCTCTCTTATTCGATGATCAGTCTTTGGGAAATAAATATCTTTTCTCTTTTTATCTACTAGGGCTAGTACTCAAAACAAAATAGACAATTCAAAAATTTTGTTGAATAGATGAATATGCCAATAAATAATCAAGCATGAGATTAAAAAAAATAGTACATATAGAAATGAAAAGGCGAGGGGAGGCTGGTGCTCAACTATAGACAGCTGTGAATGCCAGACCAAGGCACTTTGGCTTATTCTGATGGCAGGGGGAAACCACTACAATTTTTGTGCAAGTAATGGTATCATCAGAGTTGGCTGAAGGATGGAAGGGAAGAACAACTGTTAAGCTCTTCAAATAGTCAAGATATATAAAACTACCCAAATCAGATCAGACTTGGTTCAGTTGGAAGAAAAAGTATCACAGTGAGAACAAATAGAGGGAACACAACTTAACATATTTTTATCACCATCTGTATATCATGGAGAACAGTTCAGCGTTTTCTTTAGGGGAGACAGAGAGACCAGGAGAGTACCATAGAAAGGGAAGCACCAAGAATCAACAGATGACTCTGTAGCTAACGGCAAAGATCACCCTGTTTCCTATTTTCCAGGACAGCTTCTTAATTTCATCCATGCACAAAATACAGCTGATCTGTATGATCTGTCTGCTCACATTTGCTCCTTAGCAAGGAGCCTGGTTCAAGAAAACTTTGAAACAGCAAAAGACCTTTGCTCATTTGTTTTAAGATAAGAAAGCAAGGGGCGCCTGGGTGGCGCAGTCGGTTAAGCGTCTGACTTCAGCCAGGTCACGATCTCGCCGGTCCGTGAGTTCGAACCCCGCGTCGGGCTCTGGGCTGATGGCTCAGAGCCTGAAGCCTGTTTCCGATTCTGTGTCTCCCTCTCTCTCTGCCCCTCCCCCGTTCATGCTCTGTCTCGCTCTGTCCCAAAAATAAATAAACGTTGAAAAAAAAATTAAAAAAAAAAAGATAAGAAAGCAAGAAATAGGAGCAGCCTTTGTTATTCTAACAAACAATGTTGTAGGTACAATGAGAAATGGAGAATGTAAAAAGGTAAGGAGAATTCTGTTACTGAAGCATAAAGTTCCTAGGGCCTCTTGTAGCTTTCTTTACTACATGTTGCAGAAAGGAAATAAAATTGATGTCAGATGAAATATTTACTGTTTTGACTGAAGAAACATGAAGAATTGGAAGCTCTTTATACTAATAAACTCCAGGGACCATTTTCTGCTGTCAAATTCTAGTGGCAGCATTTGGCAAAGCAATGCATGAAACTCTGGTGGCAAACTCTTCAGTCACACGCAGAGACATCATGGAAGTAGCCAAGGGAGGAAGGAGTGACTTGGTGGACCTCTTACAGAGCAACAATTTTCTTCTCAAAATGAGAAAACAAACTTAAAAAAAGTTGTAACGCATATGACTTTAGAAGCAGCTTAATTTGTGTCTGATTTCCTCAGAGTCCAGATATAAAACACGAAAGTTTTCTCCTTTTACCTCTGAAAAGACACATTACTTGGGTTCCGTTTAGCTCAAAGTAGAAAACTGGGTAAGTGGAATTATAAAATAATGAGGCAGACTTTTCAAGTGAACGTTAGAATCTATATGCAACTGGTATTTAGCTGGGCAGCCAGAGGAGCTCCTCGTTTGGTACAGTCTACCCCTCCAAAGCAATTCCAACGAGGAGGCCACTGTCCAGACCAGGAAGGGAATTTCTCTAGGAACTGACTCTAGAGTGAGCTTATCAAAAATGCCAGGAAAGCATGTCTGTAGCTTTGCAATCCACCCTGTTTTCTCCTATGAGATGGCCATTGCTATATTAGCCCCCTGTGAGTTTCAATACGGATTTCCCTCTGTAAAGCTCTCGTCCTGCTTCCGCAGGCAAAAAGGGCAGGGAAGGGAAGGAAAAGAGTGCTCAAGGAGTGTATATACATTTTCTTTGTTCACTGATGGACATTTAAAATCTTTCCATGTCTTGACTATTATAAATAATGCTATAATGAACATGGAGGTGTTCAAGGTGCTAAAATGTAAAACCTTGGGACAAAAATAGCAAGCAAAATGACATGTTTAAAATGAGCCTACTGGGGTCCTTTACCTGTGATTCCTGACAGTATGATAAACTTAGAAATAGCAGTCAGCTAGGCAGTCTCCGTGGAGCCGGCTTCTGAGTTTTGTATCTGCAGAAAACAGTTAACATAGCAGGTTTGAAACTTCTATCCTTAGAAAAGCATGCTAGCAATGTTGGCTCTTGGCTGGCATCTGAGAATTTGAATTTGGGAAGTGTTTCCTTAACTGATAAAGGTGGTTTAATGTGGCTAAATTGTTTGTACTAACAATGTCATTTCTACTGAACAATGACTTACTTTCTAGGAGTCCAGAAGTTTGGTATGTGCTAGGCAAAGGGTGCCTATATGACCAAGGCACAATAAAAACATTGAGCATTAAGTCTCTAATGAGCTTCTCTAGTAGCCATTTCATGTATTTTTATATCTTTTTGCTGGATTAATTATATCCTGTGTGTCTCTACTGGGAGAGAACTCTTGGAAAGGCAACTACAACCTGGCTTCCTCCAGATTTTTCCCCACGTGCCTTCTTCCTTTTGCTGATTTTGTTTTGTATCCTTGTGCTGTAATAAATAATAGCTATGAGACAATGATATACGGAGTCCAGTCTGTAATTTTAGCCAATCACCAAACCTAGGAGTGATCTGTGGGCACCCCTGCTCCATCTTTACTGTACCCTATACCTATGATCAAGTTACCTATATAAGTTCTTAATTAGTGCCATTTTCAGGAGCTCATTCAGTGGGACTTAATGGAAACAGAGAGTCAGGGTGATTTCTAAATAGACAAAAGATAACAAAGGGAATAATGCAGTTTATCCAGATCCCATTGACTCTTTTGGAGTTTCATATATGAAGTTTTCATTATTTTTGTGTTCTATTTAGTATTCGTTATTATTATTACAGTTACTGTTTGGTGTGTGCTTTTTATAGTGTCATACTCAAAACAATTCATATAAGGAACTCGTTACAAAAAAAATCCAATCTGATTAAAAACTGGGCAGGAGATATGAATAGACATTTTTCTAAAGAAGACATACAAATGGCCAACAGATACATGAGAAGATTCTCATCATCAAAAATCATCAAAAAAATGCAAGTCAAAACCACAATGAGATATCATCTCACATCCATTAGAATGGCTATTATCAAAAAGACAAGAAATAAGTGTTGGTAAACATTTCCATGTTCATTGTAGCACTATTTACAATAGCCAAGGCATGGAAAAAATTTAAATGTCCATCAATGAATAAAGAAAATGTATGAAATATCATTCAACCATGAAAAAGAATAATATCTTGCCATTTGCAACAACGTGGATGGACCTTGAGGGCATTATGCTAAATAAAATACATCAGATAAAGACAAATACCATATAATCTCACTTATATGTGGAATCTAAAACCAAAAACAAAATCAAACTCATAGATACAGAGAACAAATTGGTGGTTGCATGTCTGTAGCTTTATAGTTTTACAACAACTGGTGGTTGCCAGAGGTGAGGGGTGGGTGAAATCCGTGAGGGGGGGTCAAAAGGTACAAATATCCAGTTACAAAATGCATAAGTCATGGAGATGCAATGTGCAACATGGTGGATGTAGTTAATAATACTGTATTGCATATTTGAAAGTTGCTAACAGACTAATCTTAAAGGTTCTCATCATAAAAAAAGAAAAATTTTATAATTATGTATGGTGACTAATGTTAACAAGGTATTGTGGTGACCTTTTTGCAATCCTAATCCTCAGTGTCTCAGAATGTGATTGTATTTGGAGATAGGCTCTTTAAATAGCTACAGATATGTCATGTTTTACTGCATTTCAGATACTGCATTTTTCACAAATTGGAGGTTTGTCACAACCCTACATCAGGTCTATTGGTGCCATTTTTTCAACATTTGTTCACTTTGTGTCTTTGTGTCACATTTTGGTAATTTTTGTCATATTTCAAATTTTTCATTATTATTGTGTTTGTTATGATGATCTATGATCAATGATCTTTGATGTTACTAATTGTAATTGTTTTGGGGCAATACAAATCATGCCTATATAAGACAGTAAACTTAATCGATATATGTTGTGTGACTGCTTCACTGACCATGGTTCTCCCAACTATCTCTCTATGCCTAGGCTTCCTATTCCCTGAGGCACAACTGCATTGAAATTAGGCCAATTAATAACCCTACAGTGGCCTCTAAGTGTCCAAGTGAAAGAAAGAGTCACACATCTCTCACTTTAAGTCAAAAGCTAGAAATGATTAAGCTTAGTGAAGAAGACATGTTGAAAGTTGAGATAGGATGAAAGCTAGACCTCTTGGTCCAAATGGGTAGCCAAGTTGTGAATGCAAAGGAAAAGTTCTTGAAGGAAATTAAACGTGTTTCTTCAATGAACACACGCACATAGTGAAGTATAATAGTCCTATCACTTATATGGAAAAGGTTTTAGCGGTCTGGATAGAAGATCAAACCGGCCACAATATTCCCTTAACCCAAAGCCCAATTCAGATCAAGACCCTAACTCTCTTCAGTTCTATGAAGGCTAAGAGAGGTGACGAAGCTGCAGAAGAAAAGTACTACACTAGCAGAGGTTAGTTCATGAGGTTTAAGGAAAGAAGCTATGTCTGTAACATAAAAGTATGAGGCAAAGCAGCAAGTGCTGGTGTAGCTGCACCAAGTTATCCAGAAGTTCTAGCTAATGAAGGGGGCTGCACTAAACAATAGATTTTTAATGGAGATGAAAAAGTCCTCTATTGGAAAAAAGATGCCATCTAGGACTTTCATAGCTAGAGAGGAGAAGTTAGTGTCTGGCTTCAAAGGACAGGTGACTCTCTTGTTACGGGCTAAGGCAGCTGGTGACTTGAAGTTGAAATCAATACTCATTTAACACTCTGAAAAGCCTACAATCCTTAAGAATTATGTTAAATATACCCTGCCTGTGCTCTACAAATGGAACAACAAAGCCTGGATGACAGCACATGTTTATAGCATGATTTACTGAATATTTGAAGGTTCCAAATGAGACTTACTCCTTAGAAAAAAAAGACATCTTTTAAATTCTGACTACTCATTGACAATGTACCTGATCACCCAAGAGCTCTGATAGAGATATTCAATGAGATTAATGTTGTTTTCATGCCTGCTAACACATTCTTCAGCCCATGAATCAAGAAATAATTTCAACTTTCATGTCTTACTTAAGAAATACATTTTTAAGGCTAGAGTTGCCATAGATAGTGATTCCTCTGATGGAACTGGCCACAGTAAATTGAAAACCCTCTGGAAAGGATTCACCATTCCCGATGCCATTAAGAGAATTTGTGATTCATGGGAAGAGGTCAAAATATCAACATTAACAGAAGTTTGGAAGATGTTGATTCCAACCCTCATTGATGACTTTGAGGGGCTCAAGACTTTAGTGGAGGAAATAACTACAGATGGAAATGGCAAATGGTGGAAATGGCAAAAACAACAAAAACAATGACTAGAATTAGAAGTGGAGCTTGAACAGCACTCTCAACAATAGCCAAATTATGGAAAGAGCCTAAATGTCCATCAACTGATGAATGGATAAAGAAATTGTGGTTTATATACACAATGGAATATTACGTGGCAATGAGAAAAAATGAATTATGGCCTTTTGTAGCAACGTGGATGGAACTGGAGAGTGTGATGCTAAGTGAAATAAGCCATACAGAGAAAGACAGATACCATATGGTTTCACTCTTATGTGGATCCTGAGAAACTTAACAGGAACCCATGGGGGAGGGGAAGGAAAAAAAAAAAAGAGGTTAGAATGGGAGAGAGCCAAAGCATAAGAGACTGTTAAAAACTGAGAACAAACTGAGGGTTGATGGGGGGTGGGAGGGAGGAGAGGGTGGGTGATGGGTATTGAGGAGGGCACCTTTTGGGATGAGCACTGGGTGTTGTATGGAAACCAATTTGTCAATAAATTTCATAAAAAAAAAAGAAGTGGAGCTTGAAGATGTGACTGAATTTCTGTAATTTCAGGATAAAACTTGAATGGACAAGAGATTGCTTCTCATGGATGATTAAAGAAAGTGGTTTCTGGAGATGGAATCTCCTCCTGAAGATGCTGTGAAGATCGTTGAAATGATAAAGGATTTATAATATTACATAAATTTAATTGATAAATCAGCAGTGTTTGAGAGAACTGCCTCCAATTTTGAAAGAAGTTGTACTGGGGGTAAAATGCTATCAAACAGCATCAAATGCTACTAAGAAAGAGCATCAATTAACTCTTCATGAAAAGAAGAGTTCATTGATGTGGCAAACTTCACTGTTGTCTTATTTTAAGAAATTGCCATAGCCACCCCACCTTCAGCAACCACCTTGATCAGTTGGCAGCAATTAACATTGAGGCAAGTCCCTCCACCAGCAAAAAGTTATGACTTGCTGAAAGCTCAGAGGATGGTTAGCATTTTTTAGCAATAAAGTAATTTTTAAATTAAAGTATGTGCATTTTTCAAACATAATGCCATTGCATACTTAATAGACTACAGCATAGTGTAACCATAACTTTATATGCACTAAGAAACCAAACAATTTATCTGACTTGCTTTGTTGTGGTCGTCACTTTATTCCAGTGGTCTGGAACCAAACCCACAATAACTCTAAGGTATGCCTCTAATAATTAAGATTAAGTGAGATCATCAGGGTAAGTAGGCCCTAATCCAATATGACTGGTGTCCTCATAAAAGGAGGAGATGAGGACACAGACAGAGGGACAAGTATATGAAGACAAAGCAAGAAGGCAAATATCTGCAAGGCCAGAGAGGCCTCAGAAACCAAACCTGTTAACATCTTTGATCCTGAACTCTACTCTCCAGAATTGTGAGAAAATAAATTTCTTTTGTTCAGTTCACACAGTCTTTTGTATTTTGTTATGGCAGCCCTAGCAAAATAATAAAGAGTGAAAAAGAGAATAATATGGTGGTACCTAGAACAGGATATATGAGTCACAACATTTTTTGTTATATTTATGGTAGAGTTTTAAGTACATTTCTATACTGAGAGAAAAGAGATGGTAAAGCAGGCCTAGAAACCCAGTCCAGGCGTTTTCTTACATCATCTCACTAATTTCTGGTTTATAACATGGCAAGATTCACTATATTCACTTGGCTGTGTCAATGCAGTAAGCATGTGTTCATCATGAGACTGGTATTTTTCTAATGTTGATAAACCAGACCAATAAATGGGCTGACCTACCCTTGAATTGGTAGGTAGGACCTGGTTGTCTATGGGTGAAGAAAAATTTAAATAACCCCACTTCAATAAGTTGTGTTAACTAAATAAACATTTCACCATTTTTATAACTTTTATTCAGATATTCAATTCATTTGCTGTTGAGTAGCAAAATTATTTTTGTTTTAATGTTTAATCAACAATATTTTAACTTGCACTTTTTAAAATTAAGTAGATAGATTCTATCTGTGCAGTAGCATATAGCTAATTTCCATAAATGGGACACAACAGATTCTGGTCCAAGATGGCAATGTAGGAAGAAGACCGTGAATTCACCTTCTCCTCAGACACACCAAATCTTTACCTATTTATGGAGGAATTTCTCTGAAAAGGAACTGAGGGCTGATTGAAGAGCTTCTGCACAACAGTAGATAGATCACATAGAGAACCAGAGAGATGGAGACACGGGAACAAAGAGAACCCCCACCCGTGATGCTGAAAATCGCAGTAGGGAGTGATAGTACTGAGGGATCATGAGCAGATTCATCTGCCCTGGGTCACAGAAAAACCAAAGCCAGTTTAAAAGGGCAGCTAGAATATAAAGAAATCAGCCCTAAGGCCCTGGGAAACAGCAGGGAGGCACCAGAACTCTCTCTGGGTTGGAGAGGCTGGCGAGCATGATAGTTGATGCTCATCCTCCACCTTGATAGTACAGCTGGGAGCAGGATCTGGGCACCATAGTCAGCCTACCAGCTCAATGAGCCCAAGATCCCTAGCCCACACCAGCCCCAGCTGTCCCACGAATGTGGCACTAGCACGGCACATACCAGTCCTGGTCAGTGTTCAACCATCTCACCAAGTGAGCTCACCAAGTGAGCTCCAACCATCTCACCAAGGTGACACAGGCACAAAGCATCCTGAAACATGCCAGGCCCGTAACACACAGCTCCAGACAACTTGCCAGGGCATTTCCAGTGCAGAGCACCCTGGAAACCCCAGCCTGCCTCAACTCCAGCTGTTATGCCAGGGTGCACCCTGGATGGAACACCCAGGAAACCCCACCTTGTGCTGCCTCAGTTCCAGTTGCCCCACCAGTGTCACTGGTGAGGAGTGCCCAGGACCACCTGGACTGTGCCCTGCCTCTATTCCTGCCACACCACCATGATGCCCTCTGCATAGAGAACCCTGAGACTTTCCCAGCCTGTGCCTGCTTCAGCTTTAGCCATATTGCCAGGGAATCCTCTGTGCAGAGAACACCAAAACCACCCCCCCACACACACACACCCACTTTAGCTCTGGCCGTCCTACCAGAGCAGGCCCAGGATGAAGTGCCTGGGGACTCCCCAGTTCACACCAGCCATGGCTCCAGCCAGCCAACCAAAATCACCAGCACACACAGTCTATATAGGGGATGACCATACATAAGAACATCCCTTCAAATATAGAAGTAGTTGGGGCGCCTGGGTGGCTCAGTCGGTTGAGCGTCCGACTTCGGCTCAGGCCATGATCTCACGGGCCGTGAGTTCGAGCCCCGCGTCGGGCTCTGTGCTGACAACTCAGAGCCTGGAGCCTGCTTCAGATTCTGTGTCTCCCTCTCTCTCTGACCCTCCCCTGTTCATGCTCTGTCTCTCTCTGTCTCAAAAATAAACATTAAAAAAAAATTAAAAAAAAAACAAATATAGAAGTAGTTGTTTGCCTAATTCATAGAAACAAATCCAAAAATTTAGTCAAAATGAGCAAACAGATGTATATGCTTCAAATAAAAGAATTAGGGGACTCACAAAATAAAAAGATGGAAAAGAAGACAATATGTACATAAAAATGAAAGTATAAATGAAGTTCTTTTAGGACATGTTCCAACTTAAGTGGCCACCAACTTAACATAGACTGCTATATATTTTGGATATTATATATGAACCTTATAGTAACCACAAACCAAAACCTATCATAGATACACAAAAAATGAGAAAGAAAGCCAAGCATAACAGTAAAGAAAGCCATCATTCACAAGGAAAGAGCAAAAGAAGAAGGAAAACGGAACTACAGAAACAACCAGAAAAGAAACAAAATGACAATGAGTACATACCTTAAATGTAAATGGACTAAAAGTTTCAATAAAAAAATAGAGTGACTGAATGAATAGATAACAAACCCATCTATATGCTGCCTAAAAGAGAGTCACTTCAAACTTAAAGACACATAAAGACTGAAAGTGAAACAATGAAAAAAAGAGTTCCATACCTGGAATAAAACAAAATAGCTGGGGTGCGTTAGTGGCTGAGTTGGTTAAGCACCCAACTCTTGATTCCAGCACAGGTCATGATCTCCCAGTTGGGAGATTGAGCCCCCACTGACAGCATGGAGCCTGCTAGGGATTCTCTCTCCCCCTTTCTCTCTTCCCCTCCCCAACTCATAGACATACATACATACACACACACACACTCTCTCTCTCTCTCTCTCTCTCTCTCTCTCTCTCTCTCAAAATAAATAGACATTTTTTTTAAAAAGCCAAGATAGCAATACTTACATCAGACAAGATAGAGTTTAAAACAAAAATAGTAACAAGAGAAAAAGAAAGGCACTAATGATAAAAAGGTCAATCCACCAAATGCATATAATAATTATAAATATTTATACACCCAACACTGATGCATGTAAATATAAAAAGAAAGTACTAATAGACATAATGAGAGAAATTGACAGTAATATAATAATAGTAGGGGATTTAGCACTCTACTTACATCAACATATAGATTGTCAAGGCAGAATGAAACAAGGTCTTTAAATAAAACATTATACTGAATGGATTAACAGATATATATAAAACATTCTACTCCAAACCAACAGAATGCACATTCTTTTCTTTGTGTTTTAATATTTATTTTTTATTTTTTTAATGTTTATTTATTTTTGAGAGAGAGATACAGAGCATGAGCAGGGGAGGGACAGGGAGAGAGAGAGAGGAAGACACAGAATCCAAAACAGGCTCCAGGCTCTGAGCTGTCAGCACAGAGCCCGAGGTGGGGCTCAAACCCATGAACTGCAAGATCATGACCTCAGCCAAAGCCAGACGCTTAACTGAATGAGCCAGCCAGGCACCCCAATATATTTTTTTTAAGTTTATTTATTTATTTATTTTAAGAGAGACCAAGCAAACGAGTGTAAGCGAGGGGCAGAGTGAGAAGGAGAGAGAATCCCAAGCAGGCTCTGCACTGTCAGCATGGAGTCTGACATGGGGCTCGAACCCACAAACCATGAGATCATGACTTGAGCCAAAATCAAGAGTAGGACACTTAACTGAATGAATCACTCAGGCGCCCAGAATACACATTCTTTTCACTACACATGGAACATTATTCAGGATAGACCACATGTTAGGCCACAAAACAAGTCTCAATAAATTAAAAAATACTGAAGTCATATCAAGCATCTTCATACAATAGTATGAAACTAGGAATCCATCACAAGAAAAAAATAGGGGGAAAAAAAACAAACAGAGGGAGGTTAAACAACATGCTACTAAAGAGCCAAAGAGTCAAGAAATCAAAAAGAAATAAAAAAATACATGCAGGCAAGTGAAAATGAAAACACAATGGTCCCAAATCTCTGGGATGCAGCAAAAGCAGTTCTGAGAGAAAAATCTATAGTGATACAAGCCTACCCTCATGAAACAAGGAAAATCTCAGACAAACAGCCTATGTTTAAACTTAATGTAACTCAAAAGAGAAGAACGAAGTCTAAAGCTAGTGGAAGGAAGGAAATAATAAAAATTAGAGTGGAAATATATGAAACACAAACAAATGGAAAGATATTCCATGCACATGGGTTGAAAGAATTAATTAATATTGTTAAAGTGTCTATAGTACCCAAAGCAAGCTACAGATTCAATACAATCCCTATCAAAATACCAACAGTATTTTTCACTAGAACAAATAATCCTAAAATGTGTATGGAACCACAAAAGATGCCAAATAGCTAAAACAATCTTGAGAAATAAAAACAAAGCTGGAGATATCCCAATCCTACATTTCAAGATACACAGTTAAACCTTGGTTTGTGAGCATAATTCGTTCAGGAAACATGCTTGTAATCCAAAGTACTTGTATATCAAAGCAAATTTCTCCATAAGAAATAATGAAAACTCAGATGATTCATTCCACAACCCAAAAATATTCACATAAAAATGATTATAATACTGTAATAATAAATAATGAAGAAAATACAAAATACAAGGAAAATTAATTAACCTACACCTTTGAAAATCTTCATGGCTGGTGTGAGGGAGACAAGAGAGAGGAGAGTTATCATGTGGGATGACTTTCATTGTCACTAATGGATGTTGACTACAGTACAGTATTAATAAACTCTTGTCATATACGGTATTTAATGTGACTGGCAATAAGGCAGAAGAGGAAAAGGTCTCTATCTGCAGGCAGCCTAGACTAAAGCAAAGCATTTCTAAGCTTACTCTTGTGTGGAAAAGCAAAGGACTATCCATAGGTGCTTCGAAGTGACAAAAAATACATTAGTGTATTTTTTGTGTACATAGTACACTATAGAAATTAGTGTCAGTTGTGGGCACCTTCCAAAGCTCTAAAAAATCAATCACTGATTTCTGCCAAACACCACAGCCTGAGATAGAGCATCTGAGCATGGGAGATATCACCCACAATCCCGCAGTGAGAGAGTGAGAGACAGAGAGAAAGAGAGAGAGAGAGAGAGAGAGAGAGAGAGAGAGAGAAGAGCCATTGGCACAGTTGTGATCATATGAGATTTGGTATCACGTACTACTTGCATTGCAAGACATCGCTCACTTGTTTATCAAGTTAAAACTGATTAGAAATGTTTGCTCACCTTGTGGAATACTTGCAGAACAAGTTACTCACAATCCAAGGTTTTACTGTACTACCAAGCTATAGTAACCAAAACAATATGGTACTGATACAAAAATAGACACATTGATCAATGGAACAGTAAAGTCCAGAAATAAACTCAGAATTATATGGTCAATAAATTTATAACAAAGGACACAAGAATATATAATGAGGAAAAGGCAGTATCTTAAATAAATGGTGCTAGGAAAACAGGGCAGATACATACAAAAGAATGAAACCGGACTACTTTCTTATACCATATACAAAGATAAGCTCAAAATATATTAAAAACTTAACACACATAAAACTCCTAAAAACACAGATAGTAATCTCTCTGACATTGGCCTTCCCAAGATTTTCTAGATATGTCTCCTCAGGCAAGGGAAACAAGCAAAAATAAATTATAAGGACTAGACCAAAATAAAAAGGTTTTGCATAGTGAAGGAAACTATCAACAAAACAGAAAGGCAACACTACTGAATGGGAGAAAATATTTGCAAATGACATATCCAATAAGGGGTTAGTATCCAAAACTTATCAAGAAATTAAACAGCTCAACATCAAAAAACCCCAAGCAATTGATTAAAAAATGGGCAAAGGACATGAATAGACATTTTTCCAAAGACATACAGATGGCTAGCAGATACATGAAAAGATTCTGAACATCACTAATCAGCAGAGAAATATAAATCAAAACTATCATAAGATATCTCCTTACACCTGTCAGATTGACTAGTATGAAAAAGATAAGAAATAACAAGTGTCGGTTAAAATGTGGAGAAAAAGAAACCCTCATACACTGTTGGTGGGGAAGTAAATTAGTATAGCCACTATAGAAATCAGTGTGGAGATTCCTCAAAAAATTAAAAATAGAAATACCATACAATCTAGTAATTCCATTGCTGGTAGTTACCCAAAGAAAATGAAAACACTAATTTGAAGAGTAATGTAGCTCTGTGTTTATTACAGCATTATTAACAATAGCCAAGATATGGAAGCAACCTAAGTGTCCACTGATAGATAAATGAAAAAGATACAGTGTATATATACAATGGAATATTCCTCAGCCATAAAGAAGAATGAGATCTTGCCATTCATAACAACATAGATCCATATATGTATTTATACACCACATTTTCTTCATTTATACCAGGGGACTACATGAAATAAGTCCGACAAAGATAAATACCATGTGATTTCACTTATATGTGGAATGTGAAAAACAAAACAAATAAGCAAAGAAGAAAAGCAAAAACAGATCCATAAATACAGAATACAAAGTGATGGTTGCTAGAGGGGAGAGTGATGATGGCATGGGCATAATGAGTGAAGGGGAGTGGGAGGAACAGGCTTCCAATTTTGGAATGAATCAGTCATGGGGAGAAAAGGTACAGCATAGGGAATACAGTCAATCATATTGTAATAGTGTGGTATGTGACAGATGGTAACTACACATGTGGTCAGCATAACATAACATATAGAATTGTTGAATCACATTGTACACCTGAAACTAATGTAACATTGTGTGTCAACTATACTTCATTAAAATATTAATTAAAATTAAAAAACAAATTGGCCACAAGAGAATCCAACCTCAGTAAATAGTTCAGATCCACAGCCAAAGTCATCACTTTCAAAATAAGAATTCAATATGTATAGAACATTAGGACTTTGCAAAAATCAATGGTTTTTACTGTGGCGTCTAGGAAATATAAGCTTCAAATTATGTTACTTTGTTTTATATTGGCTTTGTTTTAAAATTATGTAAAGCATGACACAAACAGTTTGAATGCCTTCAGTATAAGAACCCATACTTCCAGGCACCTATGCATATTTTATTCACATGAAGAATTTAAGTAGTTTTCCGATTTTTATGTTAATATATATGTAATAGCCTCATAGTCCACATGAAAATAATTTATGCTAATTTGATGCAAAATAAAATACTTAACATATGCTAAGAGTTGAGAGCTATGATACTTCTAGAATCAAAGCATAATCAAATTTATTCAGCGTAAACTTAAGTTATACAACATCAAAGTCAATTCAATTAGGTAAACTCTCCACATTATGTCTAACAAATAATATAAAATGGAAAACTTTAAGCGGCTGTATTTATTAGACTCTTCATTGTGGCAGGGGGGAAGGGCTGGGAGAGGAAGGAAAAATAAATAGGAAATTGCTAAATATTTTTATTAATATTTATTGCTCAGATATATTTTATATGCCACAGAATATTTTAAATTTTATTAAACCAGCTATAGAAATGGAGAATAAATACTTTGTGCTTTACTAGGAAGTTTTTCTGATATAGCAATCCCCAAATGGGGATTCTAATGGACAATTGAACATACTCAAGAACAGTTTTTACAATACTATCAGGAGTTTCAGATTCATATCTTCAATAGTTTCTGTTTTCACTGTATTGTGCTTTGAAATGGGTTTGACTGGAAGTCAGAAAGTAGGAAGACTATCTTTCAGAAAGGTCTCTCTGCACAAACATAAATACAGTCCAAGGGAAAGGCAGAGAAAATTTGCTATTGCTATAGTTTATAATTTTATCCGCCCCCCCCCCCATTTTTCTCTCATGCACACATACGAGTCATTTATGCTAGTGTGCTGGTATCTGGGTGTCTGCTTCAAGACCATCCTCAACATCTTCCCCTAATGTTTTCCTCCATGCTCCACTATGATCAAGAAAACCATTCCCTCTTAATCTTTTGCTTTATCTTTCCAAGTTTCAACTTTTGTGTTGCTTTTTATTGCCAGTATTAACTGAATATTCTGGCACTTTGTGTTTCAAAGCTCTCTTAGATCTGAGCTTAACTCCAACCTGAAGTTGCCCGAGGCAAAAAGAGTACAGCCTCCACACCTGATCAGCTTGGAGGAAAAGAGTAAATACTGTCCTACAAGAGAAAAGTCCCATGTTCTAGTCTTAGTCATCTCTTGTTTACAAGACCTCAGGCAAATCACTCAACTACCAGAGACCTTGGTCTTGACAAAAATTTCTGCCAAGCTAACATGGTGGTTTCAGGATTAAAACACCTACTTACAATAACTGCTATTTCTAATATCTTTTAATGCATGATGAATTTTTGACACTTTTCTAAAAAACTCCAACTTCCCTTGCTTATGATATTTTCTCTAATAGATTTGGCATTCTTTGATCACAAAAGCTAGGACTAATTTTCTTTGAATGGTTAATATCTACTACTTGGCAAATCCTATATTTTCCAATAATATTACTGAATGAGAAAATAAATTAAATGAAAATAGTGTGTGTGATAACAATGTTCCAACGTTAAACAAGCTATACAAATGGAAGATGTTGGTTTTCTTAATTCACCCATTTGATAAAGCACTGTGCTAGACAAAGATAGTGGAAAAAGTCTCTTGTACAAAGTACAGTTCTTAACACTTAAGAGCTCTTACTGAGTGCTCACCAAAGAGTTACTATAACTGGATAGTCAATCATGAAGAGAGAGTAAAACATCAGTAGTTAGAAACAACTTCACTTTTTTGTTGTTGTTGCATTTCTAATTATTAGGCCTCTCATAAAATCATTCTAAATTTAATATTTAAAGAATATTTAATTTAACTGATTATTTAATGAATCATATCAAGTACCCTCTGACCACATTGGTATAAAATTAGAAATAAATTACCGTAAGAAAACTGGAAAAACCAGAAAAACATGGATACTAAACAATATGACACTGAACAGACAATGGATCAAAGAAATCAAATGTGAAATAAAAAATACCTAAGGATAAATGAAAACAGAAATGGGATATACCACAATCTATGGGATGCAGCAAAAGTGCTTCTAAGAAGGAAGCTTATAGTAATACAGGCCTACTTCAAGAAAAGACAATCTTAAATAAACTAACTCTAGACCTAAAAGAACTAGAAAAAGAAGAATAAATAAAACCCCAAGTTAATAGAAAAAATGAAATAATAGGATCAGGACAGAAATAAATGAAATGAAGTCTAAAAAAATAATAGAAAAGATCAATGAAACTAAGAGCTGGTTCTTTAAACAGATAAACAAAATAAACCTTTAGCTAGACTAACCAAGAAAAAAAGAGAGCTCAAATAAAGAGAATCAGAAATGAAAGAGATTAAAATTGATACCACAAAAATGCAAAAGGATCATAAGAGAATACCATGAACAACTATCACCAACAATTGAACAACCTACAAGAAATGGATAATTTCCTAGAAACATACAATCTTCCAAGACTGAATCAGGTAGCAATAGAAAACCTGAATAGACTGATTACTTGTAAGTATGATTGAAACAGTAATAAAAAACCTCCTAACAAACAAAAGTCTAGGACCATATGGCTTCACTGGTGAATGCTTCCAAATATTCAAAGAAAATTTAGTCCTTCTCAACTCTTCCAAAAATTGAAGGGAGGGAATGCTTCCAAACATATTTTAGGAGGTCAACATTATCCTGATTCTCAAACTAGACAAGAATGAACACACACACACACACACACACACACACACACTCACACACACAGTCTACAGACCACTTGATAAACATAGATGCAAAAATCCTCAGCAAAATATTAGTAAAGCCAATTTAAAAATTTATTATAAGGACTATACATCATGATGAAGTGGATTTATTCCAGGGTTCAACATGATACACCACATAAATGAAATGAATAAAAATCATAGGATCATTCCAATATATACAGAAAAAGCATTTGATAAAATTTAACACCCACTTACGATAAAAATTCTCAACAATGTGGGTACAGAGGGACTACCTCAACATAATAAAGGCCCTATCTGGCAAACCCACAGCTAATATCATACACAATAGGAAAAAGCTAAAAGCTTTTCTGCTAAGATCAGGAACAAGACAGGGATGTCCACTCTCACCACTTTTATTCAACATAGTATTGGAAGTCCTAACCATAGCAATTAGGGAAAGAAATAAAAGTCACACACATTGGTAAGGAAGAAGTAAAACTGTCAGTGTGTGTGTGTGTGTGTGTGTGTGTGTGTGTGTGTGTGTGTATAAATATATACACATATATATATTTCTAGCAGTAGAATATACATTTATATTTATATTTCTAAAATCTCCACTAAAAGACAATTAGAATAAATAAATCCAGGAAAGTCAATACAAAATTAATACACAGAAATCTGTGGTGTTTCTATACACTAATAATGAACTATCACAAAGAGAAATTAAGAAAACAATCTTATTTACAATTGCACCAACAAGAATAAAATACCTAGGAATAAACTTAACCAAGGATGTGAAAGATCTGTACACTGAAAACTGTAAGACATTAATAAAAGAAATTGAAGATGACACATATAAATGAAGACATTTTGTGCTCATGGGTTGGAAGAGTTAATACTGCTAAAATGTTCATACTACCCAAAGCAATCTACAGATTCAGTGCAATTCCTACCACCAGAGGGAGAGAACCACAGTCAGGAAGAGGGGAAAGAAACAGACTACACACTGGGGAGTCCACACAGGAAAGATGGATCCCTATAACGTTTGGCTTTGAAAACCAGAGGGGTCAAATTTCTTAAGTTCTTACAATCAGTGGGACTTAAAGCTTGGAACTTCAAACATCAGCAGGCTCACTTGGGAGAGACTGGAGGGTGACAGAAAGTTGAATCTCCCCCTTTAAAGAGATTGCACAACAAACAGCCCCTGGAGACATAACACAGAAGCAACGGGTTGAAAAATGCCTGGGGCTTATGGGAAGGAGAGTTACTTACTAATCTCAGAATTTCCTGAAGGAATTCTCCAGAAACAAAGGAGCTAGCAGGCACCATTTCCCTCCCCTGCTTCCTAGAATAAATACATGGCCAACTGTAGAAACCAGCACAGCATCAGCATTCACTAACTTGCTTACACTATGCTCCCCCTGCCCCCATTGGGTCTGTCTCAGTCCCAGTGCTGTAGGTGCCCTCCCCCCAGAAGATCTACACAAACCTTGTCAACACTATGTCTCCCAACTATGAGTTTTACAGGACCTTGGTCCAGTGGTGGCTGGCCACCTCCCACAGAGGACCTGTGCACCTTGGTAAAATTGTGTGCCCCACCCATGTATGCTTTACAAAGCAGCCTGGCCGGCCAAGTCTTGGCAGCACCTGCATGTCCCCCCTTCCTGTGGAATAGGACTCACACCATCTTGTTAAAAGTGAATACTCTGCCCACTACTTTCAAGAGCAAGAGAGGTAGCTGGCTTTCCTAACACAGAGAAACAGACACAGAGAGTTAGACAAAATGAGGAGACAGATGAATATATCCCAAATGAAAGAAGAGGCAAGAGACCTAAGTGAAACAGATATAAGTAATATGTCTGATAGAGAGTTTAAAGTAATAATCATAAAGATACTCATTGGACTTGAGAAAAGAGTAGAGGACAGGAGTGAGACCCTTAACAAAGAGATAAAAAAGAACCAGAGATGAGGACCACAGTAACTGAAGTTAAAAATATACTAGATGGAATAAATAGCACGATGGAAGAAGCAGAAGAATTAGTGACCTGGAGGACAGAGTAATGGAAAGTAATCAAGTTGAGCAGGTGAGAGAAAAAAAATATGCAAAACGAGAACAGACTTAAGGAACTTAGTGACTCCATCAAACATAGTAACATTCGCATTACAGGGAACCCAGAGGAAGAACGGAGAGAAAAGGGGGAAGAAATTTTATTTAAGGAAATAATAGCTGAAAATTTCGTAAATTTAAGGAAGAAAACAGAAATTCAGATCTAAGAGGCACAGAGATCCCCCCATCAAAATCAACCAAAGGAAGTCCTTAACAAGATGCATAGTAATTCAAATGGCTAAAAGTAGGGATAAAGAAAAAAAATTTTAAAGCAGCAAGAGAAAAGAACACAGTTACATATAGGGGAAACCTCATAAGGCTATCAGCAAATTTTTCAGCAGAAACTTTGCAAGACAGAAGGGAGTGGCATGATATATTCAAAGTGATGAAAGGGAAAAATCTGCAGTCAAGATTACACTATCCAGTAAGGCTATCATCCAGAAGAGAAAGAGAGATAAAGAATTTCCCAGACATGGGGCGCCTGGGTGACTCAGTAGGTTGAGTATCCAACTTCAGCTCAGGTCATGATCTCACGGCTTGTGAGTTTGAGCCCCACGTCAGGCTCTGTGCTGATAGCATAGAGCCTGGAGCCTGCTTCAAATTCTGTGCCTCCCTTTCTCTCTGCTCCTTCCCCGCTCATGCTCTGTCTCTCTCTCTCTCCTTCAAAAATAAATTTAAAAACATTGAAAAAAAATTTAAAAAAATTTCCCAGACAAACAAAAGTTATAGGAGTTTGTGACCACTAAACCAGCCTTACAAGAAATGTTAAAAGGAAATATTTAGATAAAGAAAAAGGGAAATAAAGAAAAAGGAATCCGAGTATATCACTAAAGAAAGCCAACTTATGGAGAGAGAAGAGAGCAACAGAAGAAAGGAACAGAAGATCCACAAATAAACACAAATAACAAAATGGCAATAAATATATGTCCTTCAATAATTACTTTGAATGTAAATGGACTAAATGCTCCAATGAAAAGACAGAGTGCTGGAGTGGACAAAAATAAAAGACTTTTCTATATGCTGCCCAAAGTGAGCATATAGACTCACTTTGTTTTGTTTTTATACATTTTCAAACTTTAATATCATCGATTTCTTTTTTTAATATAACTTACTGTCAAGTTAGCTAACATACTAAAGGTGCTCTTGGCTTCGGGAGTAGATTCCCATGATTCATCTCTTATATACAACACCCAGTGCTCATCCCAACAAGTGCCCTCCTCAATGCCCATCACCCTCTCCCCTCTCCCCCCAACATCAACTCTCAGTTTGTTCTCTGTATCTCAGTTTTTTATGGTTTGCTTCCCTCTCTGTTTGAAACTGTTTTTCCCTTTCCCCTTCCCCCATGGTCTTCTGTTAAGTTTCTCAAGTTCCATATATGAGTGAAAACATATGATATCTGTCTTTCTCTGACTGTCTTATTTCACTTAGCATAATACCTTCCAGTTCCATCCACATTGTTACAAATGGCAGGATTTCATTCTTTCTCATTGTCAAGTAGTATTCCATTGTATATATAAAACACATCTTCTTTATTCATCAGTGGATGGACATATGGGTTCTTTCTATAATTTGGCTATTGTTGATAGCACTGCTATAACACTTGGGGGTACATGTGCCTCTATGAATCAGCATTCCTGTATCCTTTGGATAAACTCCTACAAGTACTATTTCTGGATTGTAGGGTAATTCTATTTTTATTTTCCTGAGGAACCTCCACACTGTTTTCCAGAGAGGCTGCACCAGTTTGCATTCCTACCAACAGTGCAAAAGGGTTCCCATTTCTCCACATCCTCATTAGCATCTGTTGTTTCCTGAGTTGTTAATTTTAGCCACTCTGACCAGTGTGAGGTGGTATCTCAAAGTGGTTTTGATTTGTATTTCCCTGATGATGAGTGATACTGAGCATCTTCTCATATGTCTGTTGGCATCTAGATGGCTTCTTTGGAAAAGATCTATTCATGTCTTCTGCTCATTTATTCACTGGATTGTTTTTGGGGTGCTGAGTTTTGTTAAGTTCTTTATAGATTTTGGATACTAACCCTTTATCTGATATGTCATTTGCAAATATATTCTCCCATTCCATTGGTTGCTTTTAGTTTTGTTGATTGTTTCCTTTGCAGTGCAGAAGTTTTTTATCTTGATGAGGTCCCAATAGTTCATTTTCACTTTTATTTCCCTTGCCTTTGGAGATGTGTTCAGTAAGAAGTTGCTGCAGCTGATATCAAAGAGGTTTTTACCTGTTTTCTCCTCTAGGGTTTCAATGGTTTCCTTTCTCACATTTAGGTCTTTCATCCATTTTCAGTTTATTTTTGTGTATGGTGTAAGAAAGTGGTCCAGGTTCATTCTTCTGCATGTCCCTGTCCAGTTCTCTCAGCACCATTTGCTAAAGAGACTAAAGAGACTTGCTTTGGACCTAAAGACACATGCAGTTTGAAAGTGAGTAGTTGGAGGGGCTTCTACATGGCTCAGTTGGTAAAGCATCTGATTCTTGGTTTCAGCTCCGGTCATGATCTCACAGTTCGTGAGTTTGAGCCTCACATTGGGCTCCACACTGATGGTGTCCTTTCCCTCTCTCTCTCTCTGCCCCTCTCCTGATCACTCTGTCTCTCTCAAAATAAATAAATAAATGTTTAAAAAAAGTGAGGAGTTGGGGGGAAAAAAAGAAAGTGGATGGAAAAACATGTATTATGCAAATGCAGAGGTAGCAATACTTCTATCAGACAAAATCAACTTTAAAACAAAGACTAATGAGAGACAAAGAAGGACACTATATAATCATTAAGGGGACAATCCAACAAGAAGACATAACAATTGTGAATACTTATGCACCCAACATGAAGCATCTAAAAACAAAGTGGTAACAAATATACAGGAACTAATTGATAGTAATACAATAACAGTAGGGGGCTTTAATACCCCACCTATATCAATGGAGAGATAACCTAATCAGAAAATCAACAAGGGAATAGCAGATTTGAATAACACACTAGACCAGGTGGATCCAATAGATATATTCAGATCATTCAATCTTAAAACAGCAGAATACACATTCTTTGGAACATATTCTAGATGATATCACATAATAGGTCACAAAACAAGTCTCAACAAATTAAAAAAAAATTAAAATTATACCATGGATCTTTTCTGACCCCAACACAATAAAACTAGAAATCAATATACAAGAAAAAACCTGGAAAGAATATAAATACATGGAGACTAAAACATGCTACTCAACAATGAATGGGTCATCCAAGAAATCATAGAGGAAATAAAAAAATACATGGAGTCAAATGAAGATGAAAACACAATGATCCAAAATCTTTGGGATGCAAAGTGGTTGTAAGAGAGTTTATAGCAATACAGGTGTACCTCATGAAGAAAAATCCCAAATAAAACAACCTAATTGTACACCTAAAGGAGATGGGGGGGGGGGAGAACAAAACCCCAAATCCAGTAGAAGGAAATAATAAGATTAAAGCAGAAAAAAATGAAATAGAGGCTTAAAAAATAATATAAAAGATCAATGATACCAAGAGTTTGGTTCTTTGAGAAAACAAAAGACAAAATCAGAAATGAAAGAGAAACAACTGATACCAAAGAAACACAAAATATTTTAAGAGATTATAATAAATTATGCCAACAAACTGGACAAGCTAGAATAGGTAACTTCCTAGAAATATATAGCCTACTAAAACTCAAGCAGGAAAAATTAGAAGATCTGAACAGACTGATTCCCAGCAATGAGAATTGAAAGGAAATCATTAATAAAAAAACTCTCAACAAATAAAAGTCCAGACCAGATGGCTTCATGGGTGAATTCTACCAAACATTTAAAGAGTTAATATGTATTCATCTCAAACTTTTGCAAAAATAGAAGAGGAACGAAGCTTCCAAATTCATTCTATGAAGCCAGCATTACCCTGATTCCAAAAACAGATAAAGATATAACAACAACAAAAGTGACCTACAAGCCAATATCTCTGATGAACATAGATGCAAATTCCTCAACAAAATATTAGCAAACTGAATCCAACAATTCATTGAAAAATCATTCACCACATTAAAGTGGGATTTATTTCTGGGATGTAAGAATGGTTCCATATTCACAAATAAATCAACATGGTACATTACATCAATAACAGAAAAGATAAAAATCATATGATCATTTCAATAAATGAAGAAGCAGCATTTGAAAAAGTACAACATCCATTCATGATAAAAGCCCTCAACAAAATAGGTTTAGAGGGAACACGCTTCAACATAATGAAGGCCTTATATGAAAAACCCACAGGTGACATTATATTCAATGGGGAAAAACTTAACCTTTCCCCTAAAGTCAGGAACAAGACAAGGATGTTCACTCTCCCCACTTTAAGTCAACATAATACTGGAAGTTCTAGCCACAACAATCAGACAACAAAAAGAAATAAAAGGCATCCAAATTGGTAAGGAAGAAGTAAAACTTACATGATTTGCAGATGACATGATACTATATATAGAAAATCCTAACCACTCCACCAAAAAACTACTAGAACTGATCAATGAATTCAGTAAAATCACAGAATATAAAAATCAATGTAGAGGAATTCATTGCATATCTATACACTAATAATGAAGCAACAGAAAGAGAAAGAAAACAATCCTATTTACAACTGCACCCAAAATAATAAAGTACCTAGGAATAAACTTAACCAAAAAGGTGAAAGACCTATACTCTGAAAGCTATAAAACACTGATGAAAAAAAAACTGAATATGACACAAACACATGGAAAGATATTCCATGCTTATGGCTTGGAAGAATTAGTAGTGTTAAAATATCTATGCTACCCAAAGCAATCTACACATTTACTGCAATCCCTATCAAAATACCAGCACCATTTTTCACAGAACTGGAACAAACAATCCTAAAACTTATATGGACCACAAAAGACCCAGAATAACCAAAGCAATCTTGAAAAAGAAAAACAAAACTGGAGATATCACAATTCCAACTTCAAGTTATATTACAAGGCTGTAGTAATCAAAACATTATGGTACTGGCACAAAATTACACATAGATCACTAGAACAGAATAGAAAGCCAAGAAATAAAGTCACAGTTATAGGGTCAATTGATCTTCAAGAAAGGAGGCAAGCACACAATGGGGAAAAGTTCTCTTCAACAAATGGTGTTGGAAACACTGGACAGCTATATGCAAAAAAATGAAATTGAACCACTTTCTTACACTGTACACAAAAACAAACTCAGAATGGATTAAAGACCTAAATGTGAGACCTGAAATCATAAAACTCCTAGAAGAGAGCAGAGGCAGTAATTTCTTTTACATTGGTCATAGTAACATCTTTCTAGATCTGCCTCCTGAGGCAAGGGAGACAAATGCAAAAATAAACCATTGGGACTACATCAACATAAAAAGTTTTTTGCGGAATGAAGGAAACAACCAAAAAAACTAAAAGGCAACCTATGGGAGAAGATATTTTCAAATGACATATCAGATAAAAGGTTAGTATCCAGAATGTGTAAAGAACTTATACAACTTAATACCAAAAACAAATAATCCATTTTAAAAAATGGGCAGAAGACATGAACGTTTTTCCAAAGAAGACATCCAGAGGGCCAATAGACACATCTAAAGAGGATTAACATCACTCATCATTAGAGAAATGAAAATCAAAACGACAATGAGAGATCACCTCACACTTGTCAGAATGACTAAAATAAGAGCTCAAGAAACAACAAAATTTTGGTGAGGATGTGGAGAAAAAGGAAACCATGTGTACCGTTGGTGGGAATGCACACTGGTGTAGCCACTGTGGAAGACGGTATGGAGGTTTCTCAAAAAATTAAAAATAGAAGTAACTACCCTATGATCCAGTAATCGTACTACTGGGTATCTACCCCAACAATATGGAAACACTGACTGAAAGGGATACATACACCCCTATATTTATTGTGGCTTTATTTACAATAATCAAATTATGTTAGCAGCCCAACTGTCCATTGTTGGATGAATGGATAAAGAAGATATGGTGTAGATCTGCAATGGAATATTATTCAGCCATAAAAAAGAATGAAATCTTGCCATTTGCAACAACATGGATGGATCTAGAGACTATAATGCTAAGTGAAATAAACCACTAGAGAAAGATAAATACCACATGACTTTACTCCTATGTGGAATTTAAGAAACCAAATGAACAAAGGAGGGAAAAAAAGAGAGAAACCAAAAATAGACTCAACTACAGAGAACAAACAGATGGTTAACAGAGGGTAGATGGTGGGTGATGAGTGAAATAGATGAAGGGGTTTAAGAGTACACTTATTTTGATGAGCACTGAATAATATACTGAATTGTTGAATTACTATATTGTACACCTGAAACTAATTTAACAGTGTATGTTAACCACACTGGAATTAAAATTAAAAAAAAAAAAAAAAGAACAAGGCTAAAGATATCACATTCCCTGATTTCAAACTATACTAAAAGCTGTAATAGGGGCGCCTGGGTGGCTCGGTCGGTTAAGCGTCCGACTTCGGCTCAGGTCACGATCACACAGTCCGTGGGTTCGAGCCCCGTGTCGGGCTCTGTGCTGACAGCTCAGAGCCTGGAGCCTGTTTCAGATTCTGTGTCTCCCTCTCTCTCTGCCCGTCCCCTGTTCATGCTCTGTCTCTCTCTGTCTCAAAAATAAATAAACGTTAAAAGAAAAAAAGCTATAATAAAACAGTATGGTATTAGAACATAAACAGACAAATAGATCATTAGAACAGAACTGAGAGCCCAGAAATAAGCCCACACATGTGGTCAATTAATTTATGACAAAGGAGCAGGGAAAATCTTTTGGATAAGCAGTGTTGGGAAACCCGGTGGGCCACTTGCAAGGGAATGAAATCAGACCACTATCGTATACACACAAATTAACTCAAAACAGATTAAAGACTCGAGTGTAAGACCTGAAAACTTACATTTCTAGAAGAAAACATAGGAGTAAGTTCCTCAACATTTATGTTAGTAATTTTTTTTCTTTAATCTGACCCTAGAGGCAAGAGAAATTAAAGCAAAAACAAACATATGGGACCATATCAAACTAAGAAGTTTCTGCACAGCAAAGGAAACCATCATCAAAATGAACAGGCAACTACCGAATGGGATAAGATATTCACAGATCATATATTCAATAAGAGGTTACTATCCAAGATATATAAAGAACTTATACAACAACAACAAAACAACTCAATTAAAAAAGGGGCAAAGGATGCGAATAGACATTTTCCAAAGACATTCAGATGGCCAACAAGCATATGAAAAGATATTCAACATCACTCATTAGGGAAATGCAAATCAAAACCACAATGACATCACTTCACACTTATTAGAATGGCTATACCAAAAAGGTAAGAAATAACAAGTGTTGGAGAGGATGTGGAGGAAAGAGAACCCTTGTACAATGTTGGTGGAATTATAAACTGTTAGAGCCACCATGGAAAACAGTAATGGAAGTTCATCAAAAAAGAATAGAACTAACATATGATACAGCTATTCCACTATGGAGTATTTATCTGACAAATATGAAAACACTAAGTCAAAACAATATACAAACCCCTATCTTCAGTGCAGCATCATTTACAATAGCTGATATATCCAAAAAAACCCATAAATATCCATTAATGGATGAATGGATAAAGATGATCTGGTATATATACACAGTGGAGTACTACTCAGCCAAAAGAATGAAATCTTGCCATTTCCAACAACATGGGATGAACCCTGAAGGCATTATGCTAAATGAAATAAAAGAGAAAGACAAATTCTGTATGATTTCACTCATACGTGGAATCTAAAAACAAATGAATAAAACAGCACAAAAACAGACTCATGGATAGAGTGAACAGATTGGTAGTTATCAGAGGGAAGCAGACTGGATGGGAGAAAGGCATCAACTATAGGGAAATGGATGGTAACTAGACTTTTGGGAACGATCACTTTGTAATGTATACAGATGTTGAATTAAAATGCTGTATATCTGAAACATTAAAAATTGTACTTAATAGTGGGTCTGGTTCTGAAGGGCATACCAGATTTATTTAAATATCACTGCTACCCTCAAGGAGCTTAAATTTAGTAAAAGAGCTAAGATGTGAGTCCAAATATTCAATCATAATTGAGGAATATAAGGAAGGAGTTAATTTATGCACTGTCAAATATTTAGAGAGAAATTGCTGTTATTGTAAATGGAGCATAATGACAGCCTCACAAGGTGTTAAATTGCCTATAGAGCCTTGAAGTAATTAACAAAATATCTTTAGTGGAAAATCAGTCATTTCCTAGTTATTACTCAAGCCTTCTCCACTTAGATTCCATGCATAATTTCAGAAGCTTTTGTGTAGTAACAATGATTCATCTTGTATTTTATGTAGTCTTTTCTGGAATTGTTTGTATCTCTAAACACAGTCCACACAAGCTCAGATTTTCAATGCAATATTAATGTTGCGTGTGCATAGAAATGTTCTCATTTACCTGTCTTTGCTGTTCTTATTCTAGTACTTTAAAAGCATTTTCAGCTGAGTCGTTTGTTTCTCTCAAAGTGTGAGATGGGCTTATAGCTCACATACAGTGGAGGCATAATAGCTAAACAGTTTTTATTTTAGCCCAGAGAATCATAGATCTGCCCCCTGGGATTTATGCCATCATTTCAAACCCCAAGCTAAGAAAAATGTATTGTCAGCCTTGCTTTACCATTCTTTCAAATGAAAGTTTAATCAACTTGACATTTACAGTAAGGAGCGTCTGGGTGACAGCATTTATGGAACATACAGAAATCTCTGTCTTAAAGTAAATATGAAAATGTGGTAGAAAGGAGGATAGTGGAGTGTCAAATCAAGATTCCAAGTCGAAAAACAGTTTTCTAGTGCTGAGGTACAGCTGAAGATGCTGAAGATGCAGTCTAGGGTTTTAGAGGCTACACTTTTTCCTTCAACGTTTCTAGGTTTTATGAGGACAGAAAGAATTCTTTAGTCAAATAAGTTTGCAAAACACCTGGGTCAAAGGAAAAAAGACTCAGAATTTCTCAAGACGTTTAATATGTGAATATACTTAATCGTACACTTAAAAATTGTTAGAATGGTAAATTTCATGTGTTTTTTTACCACCACTTAAAAAATCATGTGATTTTTCAATATAGTACTTTATTAAATCAGCTAAATGTAAAGAGAAAAAATGAATTTGACTATTAAAAATTATTACTCTCTTTAGGAAATAAAGAGAAATTTCTTACTGGTAAAGAAATCTAGTTCACTAGAATGGAAATCCAAAGGTTTCAAAATAGCTACTTAATTAAGGTAGCAACAGTACTATTTAGGGTTGCGATGAAACTTTGAAAAATTGTATGAATTTTAAAATAAAAGGCATTTAACATTTCCAAATTAGGTGATTTCCCTAAATATACAGAATCAAAATATGATCAATAATAACTTGCCTATTTCTAAATTAACTTATTACCATGAATGAGAAATTTACTCCTAAATTTTAACTTTCGGTACTCTAAACTTATTATCAATACTATTGTAATTTCCTGTGGACTTCAGGCTAGACTTACAGAAACAATCACCATCTTTAAGGAAGAGGATGTGCCTTGCAATGGGGGAAATATGCTTCTGTACTTCTTTCTTCCCTTGTTCTGTCCTTGAGTACTGTTTGGCTTTTTTTGTTCTGTATGTGTAGTATTTATTCAAAGCACAATTCTTTGGGGAAGTCAAAGGAATGTGTGAAGGAAATACAGATCCCACACAATAGTTAATAATTGTGCTTAGCTGAATTTGAGAAATAAGATATGTATAGCAACACAAAACATCTTCTCACATCTAGAGCATTTACTGCCCCACTCCTCTTTTAGGCAACACTAAGCAGGTGCTCCCAGAAAATAAATATGGAGTTTAAAATTAATAAAGGATGACAAAAACAATATTGCTGCTACACGGCCAAACCCATCTTGTATGATAGGACTATATTCACTGTGTACAAATGGAGCAATAAATGTCCTCAGCGAGGTGATAACTGAAGAGGCAGTTGTAGGAATTCCAGGTGAGAAGTAGAGGCATACTTGACTTTTGTCTTCATTATAGCCCTGGAACAGAGTTCCTAGAAGCTGTGTATGCGATTGAACAGGGAAGCCTGGGAAACTGTTACAGGGCAGTAATTCAGGAACAAGGGAGGGGGGATCAGGTGGGGATTCCAAGGCAAAATGACTAAAGATGAGGCTAGGACAATAGAAAGTCCCAATTTAAGGGAATAGAAATCATCCCCAGAGAGAACACAAATGTCTTTCTTCATGACCAGAATGAAAAGGTCTCTCATGAGCTCCAAGGTAATTCAAAGTTTCCACAGCGCTGAAAAGGACAGGTGATCAATGTCTAGCTTTCACCCAATTCACATTCACCTGTGCTAGCCTGGAAGACCTGGAGACTGAAGGCTGATGGAGAGGCATAGGGAAACAGATGTCCTCTGAATTCCCACCTATTAGGTCAACCTTAAATCTCCAGAAGAGCTAGTTCTAGAAAGAGGTCCCTAATGGGTAGGAATTGTACTTGTGAAGAAGGCAAGAGGGAGCATGGATGTAAGCCTTATGCCCCACCCCATTTTTTTAAAAACATGTAAGATACCATACAGAGACTTTATCAGGATAATGCAAAGAGGGAGTCCATGCGGAAGGCAGAAGAGGAGACCAGCCCCATTTGCAGGCTAGGATAGAATAAGAGTAATTACTAGGAGAGTTTTTGGAGAATTCCTAAAGCCTTCAACAGTCCACTGTTAATGGCTTTGGTTCCCCACCCTGTTTCAGAAGTATTTAGAACCAAAACCCTAAAATAAAAAGGGTGTGTGATCTTTTAATTCTGGGTCAAAGAAAAGACAGAAAGCTAAGGAGACTGCATCCTAATTACTTATGCAGTCTTGAGAGTGAGAGCAGCTACAAGGAAGACAGTCAACCACATCCTTGAGATGTGGGATTCATCAGAGGCCATGGAGGGCCTGCTTGGGATGAAGCAGTGAGCCCAGGAGTTTTAGCCAAAAGAGATTCTGTATTGGGTCTTTCAAAATGACAGATTCAAACGTGTTTATTATTTTTTCAGTTGAACAACTATAATGAGACTACAATTGAGTCATGTCTACTACATATCCAGATGTTTTAGTATAAATTTGTAAGCTGAACTGTAAAATGAAAAAGAAAATAATCTTTTCAAGCTCCAATGTAAGGCAAAAACAATAGGAAATCCTAAGTCTGGTTACTAAATCATTTGGACATTTTTTCCTATAATGGTAAATCATCTGAATTAAGAGTTGTACCTAGAGAAATTCTAAAAGATACTCATTTGATTCTAGAAAACACCATTAAATGTGTCATCTTGATTCAGAAGTTCACAGAACCCAGCCTGCATTCTTTTCTCTCATGTACTTCTATTTCCATATCAGTAGTGACACAAAGTTAAATGTCATCATTGTTCTCTATTTATACAAGTTAAACATTATTCTGCTCCATGGCTTCCTGCTGAGGCATCTTTTTATATTAGTTCCCACATTATATTATTTGAATGGTCTGACTCCACGGACAGTCCCAGAACACATCATGCTTCTTTTTGCTGCAAGTTCAGGCCATTGTATACACCAACTCCCAAATACCTGAAAATGGTTCTCAAACCTTTCCATGCACAAAGTCACCTAGGGATCTTGTTAAAATGCTAACTCTTGGCTTTGCATTTTAAAACTAGTTGGCCCAATGGTTCAAGAGCAGAAGATCCACAGGATCCTATTTTAGTAAACACTGCTTTATTTTTCCCTTCCTGCCTCCCTAGTAGATCCTACCCATACTGATTTCTTTCTCAGACTCTAGGGTGGTATGTTGACCTCTGATTTAGCCCTGAATAGTTTAACCTTTTTTGCACTGTTTATTTCATGTGGTTGTATCTCAGTTTCGAACTCTACTGAACACTCCTGGGGGGAACCCCATGGTATAATAATGTACAATAATAATATTGCATGGAATGTCCATGGAACAAAGAGCCTCTCAAGGCAGAAGGATGGAGGTTTTTTACAGCTGTAAAGATGTCTGGAGAAAGAGGCCATGGCAGAAAGCCAAGGCATTCAACAAAGGAAGCATCAACATGGGGGCAATGTAGCAGCCTCCCCCCTCCATGCCACTACAGGTATGGAAACATGGAAGCAATGCAGAAGCAGTGTGGGGCCACACAGAGCCCAGGCCCCTGGTATTTCTGTGCTTTTTATTTGGTATGTTACTTGGGTGCGTCCTTTCTCTAGACTTTAGAGTACCCAGCTTAAAAAGGAAATTTTATTATGTGCTGTCTAAAATCTCTTCTGATGCTATAGAGTCTGGGAATCTACTCCCGTCTAGAAAAAGTACCAGAAAGATAAGTGTTACACTAAGGAAGTACTTTCTGGCTGTGAAAGTTGTTAGTTCCTTTGTTCTCAGCTCTCTTTTCCTAATTTCAAATTATTTGCTCATTAAATGTTGTTCCTACATATCTTCTCCACTGTTTTTAATTTCTTATGAGAGGCAATGCCATTTGATGTTATATGTAGTTATTCTGAGACTTTTTAGCACACTGATATTCTTTCCTGCCACTTCATGTGAGAAGTGTCTTCTCTGAAGATTTTTGCATCTGAGAATCTTCCTGAGACATTCTGTTTTATTATCCTGTCTTCTTTTTGCCAATATCTATAAAACCATGTTCCATTTCATCTCACAATCTCGTTTCCATTGCTCTGTAAAATGTGCATTTCATAATATAACCACATTATATAAGTCCCCAGGCTCCTTCCAGCCCTAAAAGAATGTGTATAGTTTTATAAATAAGGTTTTTGTAAGTTGATTCCTATTATTAGTCTAGTTGATAGGTATCATTTAGGTATCTTTACTTTCACAGTACAAATGATAATGGAGAAGAAGATTACTTGTTAAATTTTCCTTGTAATTACTCCAACAAGTATTTAAGAATTGCTTCTCTATCTTTTCTAACATATTTTAAATATTTAATTCTGTTTGACGTTAAATGTTATCACTTTTTATCCAGACAAAACAACAAAAGTTAAAGACAAATTTAAAAGAAAATATGTTCATTATAATTTCCTCAGCTTACCACAAAGGCTTTCATTCATGCATGTTGTTGACATGAGTATTTTAACAACATTATATTCACATCGTGTCACCTTATAACCTTTACTTGTTAATATACCAAATATTATCTCAATCGTAAGGTTTAATAATTGCATGTTTCATTGAGTTAGTGTGACATGCTTCTCTTCCTTTTGCACTCTTAGGTTTGTTATCCTATTAGTTTTTGTTGTTTTTTTTTTTTTAATTTTTTTTTCAACGTTTTATTATTTTTTTATTTTTGGGACAGAGAGAGACAGAGCATGAATGGGGGAGGGGCAGAGAGAGAGGGAGACACAGAATCGGAAACAGGCTCCAGGCTCTGAGCCATCAGCCCAGAGCCTGACGCGGGGCTCAAACTCACGGACCGCGAGATCGTGACCTGGCTGAATTCAGACGCTTAACCGACTGCGCCACCCAGGCGCCCCTCCTATTAGTTTTTGATACTGCTATGATTATCTTCATGCAAACAGCTTTTCACTACTTTAAGATGGTATCTTCAGAAATAGGATAGCTAAGTCAAAAGACAGGAACAGTGTGAAGGTTTCTGATAAAAATTATCATACTGCGTTCCAAAATGAGTTGTATAAATTTACATTCCCACCCTCACTATAAATGCATGAGTTAAACACAACATTATTCTAAGCAGCTATTCATCTTTGAAAAGATTGTGGCCAAATATAAGTAACATAAAAAATGGTTAAAAGGTTAAAATGTAAGTGTACAACTCAGTGGAATTAAGTACATTCATAATATTGTGTAGCCATCACCACTATCCACTTCCAGAACTTTTTTTTTAATCATCCCATACAGAAACTCTACCCATTAAACAATTTGTCATTCTTCGCTCCTCCTAGTCCCTGGTAACTTGCATTTCTACTTTCTGTGTCTATGAGACCTAGTCTAAGCACTTTATTTAAGTGGGATCATGCAATATTTGTTCTTTTGTGTTTGGCTTATTTCACTTAGCAAAACATTTAAGGTTAATCCATATTGCAGCATGTATCAGAATTGCATACCTTTTAAGGGTGAAATAATATTCCATTGTATTTTACATACCACACCATGTTTATCCCTTCATCTGTCAAACACGTGCGTTGCTTCCACCTTTTGGCTATTGTGAATAATGCTGCTATGAACATTGCTGTACAAATATCTGAGTTCTTACTTTCAGTTCTTTTGAATATATATTGAGAAGTAGAATTGAAGGATCATATGGTAATTTTATGCTTAACTTTTATTTTAAGCTGTTCTCTTAATGGTTAAAAAAGTTCTGTTTTATTTGCTATAAATTTTAATTTTTACAAGATTTGAGTATCTATTTCACCTATATTGCTTTACATTGCATCTTCTATGAATTCTAATTTGTGTCCTCTACCCATTTATTGATTTTCTTCCTCTGTGTTTTCCTGAAGCTGAGTGAGCCCTATGGTGGGCACCTGCTCCTTTTGCCTGTAGAGAGTCCTTTCCCTTTCATACTGGATTTTCCTTTGGGAACTACCCCCTCTTCTGCTGCAGGCTACACTGGTGGGGCATCCAGCATGTCCCCATTCCCTGGCTAATTAGATGCTCCTTGCAATTTGAGTTTTAAGAAAGAAACAAAAATAGAAAGCGATGAAAGCTACATCATGATGCTCACAGCTTCTGAAAAGACTGCTCAACCATTACAGTGCCTGTTACCCATATTTACATATTTCCCCTGGTCTCATTCATAATGACGCCTGATTTATTTTTCCATTTTAGTTTTGTAAGCTACAAATAATTCCACTTTTTAAAGTAAAACTGTTAGCCAGAGTTCATTTCTATTATTTGTTTATAATCAGACTAAATAGATTATAGTCCTCAAATTTTATGTAAATTTTTCCTAGTTCCTTTATTCCTTTTAAATTTTAGTTTTATTATTTTATATTTAGTTATATTATTTTTACAGTTTAGAAAACTTCAATTTTGCAGAATTCTGTGGAATTAAGTTTTTAAATCTTTCTCCCAATGCTTTCAAAGCTAAAATACTAGCTCCCCACTACCAGTCAAAAATATAATCAAAATAGAAAGTGAAGAGATTAATCTAAATTGTTCTAATGTATGCCCACTTTCTATTATTTTTAAATGTTATTTTTTTCACATCTCCTAGTAGTAAATGACTTCAGATTATTTTTTATTATATATAATTCCAACCACCCAGGCTCTGAATGTGTTTGGCTTTAGGGTGAAATAGCTACTTTCTTCTTTCAAAGGAATCCATTCCAAAGCTCTTAAAGATAGTGATATTCTTTAAATTTTCTATTTTAGGAAGGAAGGAAGTAGTGGAAGCATGTTCATAGCTATGCTTTCTCCTCCTAGTCTTATTTTTCTTGCTAGTGTAGAAAAGATGACAACTGTATAGGAGGCACAAGAGTGGCTCTGGATTGTAATCTGGGAGACAGAAGCAAACGTGAGTGCTCGAAGAGTACCCTAATCAGGAGCAAGGGTCATATGGGAGAATATAGAATAGGAGAGCATCAACTAAGGGTAACTGATATAAAAATATTGGAAGCTCATGCCAGGCCTCATGCTAAGGGTCTAACCAGAGAGTCTAAAACAGATATAATAACAGTAATATAAAATTTTCTTATCACATTAAGTCTTACACAGAAGGTAAATATCTACAGCAGGTAAGCAGAGTTGCTGTTGAAATCAAACCTGTCTGATCTCTTCTTATCCTGCAACTATCCCTACAAGACCCATGGGACTCTAGGATTCTATAGGACATGATTTGAAAATGACTAGTTTAAAGGAAAAGAAGCATCATACATCATGACAATTTGTGCCCAGGAGAAAATGGCTGACAGTAGCTTAAATAACACCTCTCTCTCAGAAGGAGTTTTCATTGGAATAGGGATCAAAGGCACTAAGCCTCAATAGAAGAATTTCATAAATCACAGTGAGTGGAAGAACTGGCAGGGGAGGGAGGTGGTGGCAGGCATGGAACCAATTCAACTGCTTTAAAATCATGAATGTGTCCTGTCATCTACTTCCTGAAGTCCTGGCCACAGACAACTTATTATGAGTCATCATTATTACAAAATACCTGATACTTTAGAAGCCCTCAGTGCACTCTTCACACAAATTAATCCTAATCCTACCAAATAGGCTGCCTCGTATATATACCTAATAACAAATATACATTTGAAATGATTCCGAACAAAGACTGAGAGAGTAAACTTTGAATAGAATTATGGCAAATTAGAAGAGCTTAAGATTTTCTCCAAGTCAATCAAACCAGGCTAACATATTTAAAAGGAAAATGGCAAGTGGTGATTATTTAGTGTTTGAGAGCCTGACAGAGGGTTTTGTTTGTACTCTCAACCAAAGAACTGAATGTTCCATAATGTTACTGAAGAATGAAGTGTCATCTGGTGGAATTAATGGCTGATAAGTTTAGAGCAAGTTGAAGAAACTATTACTTTGTACCACATTTAGCCAACTTGTGAAACCCACTGCCATAGGAGGTTATGGAGTTAAGCACTGTTGCTAGATTTAAAGCAGAATGAATAACTTTATGATTAATAAATGCCAGTTCCAGTCTTTATGCCAAGATAAAGGGAGTGATCAGAGTACATATTTGAGAACACAGGCCTACTGCAGCAGGGGTCAGAAGCAGGGACCTCTCCCTTATAAACATTGGTACGTGATGAGCTATACAGAACTCAGGAAGCATTTACCCCTCTGTTAGAGCTAGGTTTTGTCTCAGCCTCCCGAAAGCAGAGGTCTACGTGCTCACCAAGGAGAAGGGCTGCTATAGACTTAAGCATGTAAGATGGTCAGTGCAATGCCTATGCTTCTGCAGCCCAGGAGCTACAACCAACGAGCAAACACAAGTCAAGACTTTTTCTCTTGCTACCCTTACTTACCTTCTCCACCAGCCTCAAAATGAAGTTCTATCCTGCAGACCAAAACAAATGTTGGGTCTCTCCCTTCTTTACCAGCTGAGTACCTGTTTTCTGCTAGTCCATTCTGTGCTCTTATTATCTTCAACAAATGAAGAGTCTCTATTTCTGAGCATCTGCTTACGGTTCCTGTGCATCCTCCCATCCTGACGATCTGGGCTGGATCAGGAAGAAATATGAAGAATCCTTGAAAGCTTTCCTTTTACACAGGTGTTCAAAAATCAAAAGTCAAAAAAAAAAATCCAAGTAGGTAACATACGTACAGCACCCCAAGGACAAGAATATTTGACTTTCTGAAGTAGAATCAACAATTTTTATTTTTACTATATTAGAAGTACACTGCAAAATCTAAACAGAGGTTGTATTTTGGATTATAGATTAATTTAAAAAAAGGATTAAAAAATTTCTAAATCTAATTCTTCTCATTTGGAATTATAAAACTAACATTTTCTTCTACAAAAGATGTATTAGGTCTTACATTTCCCTTTGAAATGGACAGTCCAGAATTTGGCCTTAAATTCCTTAATTGGGAACAATATTTAGTTTTATTCCATTGCATAATGGAGAACAGATGTACCCAAATGTAGTTACTTCTAAACATAGTTTGGTTTTATATTTAGAGTAACTACTCTCAAGACATTTAAAGAAATCTAATTTTCCAACACCATCACATCTAGCTTTCAGTATATTGTACTGTTATGACTTTTTTTTAATAACTCTTCATTCTTTTTATCAGTATTAATTGTGAGAGATTAAGTGAACAAAATTAATTTTCAAAGTTTGAAGGAGAGAATCATGTTTAAAATTGCATCTTCAATTCTGTAACTGGGGAATTCTTACAATGTCCAATTCTGAAAACCAATTTTAAAGTACACTGGATTATTGCTTGCCAAAATAATGATTTTCCTAAAATTAAGATAATGAAAACATTTATTTTAAAATTTATAAGCTCTTGGCACACCTGGGTGGCTCAGTCAGTTGAGTGTCTGACTTCGGCTCAGGTCATGATTTTGCAGGTCAGTGAGTTGAGCCCCGCGAGGGGCTCTGTGCTGACAGCTCAGAGCCCAGAGACTCCTTCAGATTCTGTGTCTCCCTCTCTTTCTGCCCCTCCCCCACTCACACTCTATTCTGTCTCTCAAAAATGAATAAACATTAAAATTTTTTTTGTAATTTATAAGCTCTTTTACATTTGTATTAATAGGTAACTTCTCAGGGTAGCATTACTTACTTGATTTGATTTCAAAATAGGACTCCGCTGAAATTTCTATTGCTTCTCAGCTCATTAAAATTTCCATCATACATTGTCTTTATATGATTTGTTCATAATGTCTTAAATTACATTCTTTTGACAGATATATTTAGTATATGAAACATTAGAGTAGTCTTAAGTTTTTATTTAAATTCCAGTTAGTTAACATACAGTGTAATTAGTTTCAGATGTACAACATAGTGATTCAACACTTTGATACAATACCCAGTGCTCATCACAACAAGTGCACTCCTTAATCCCCATCACCTATTTCACCCATCCCTCCATCTCCCCCTTGTAACTATCAATTCGTTTTTTATAGTTAAGAGTTTGTTTCTTGGTTTCTTTCTCTTTTTCACTTTTCCCATTTTTATTTCTGAAATGCTACATGAGTGATATCATATGTGTGACACACACATACACATACAACCACATCTTTATCCATTCAACAGTTGATGGACACTTGGGCTGTTTCCATAATTTGTCTATTTATATAATGCTATAAACATTACGATGAATGTATCCCTTTAAATTAGTATTTTTGTATTCTTTGGGTAAATACCTAGCAGTGCAATTGCTGGATTGTAGGGTTGTTCCATTTTTAACTTTGAAGAAACTTCAGAGTTTCCTCATCACAGCGTCTGCACCAGTTTGCATTCCCACCAACAGTGCAAGAGACTTCTCCTTTCTCCACATCCTCACCAATACCTGTTGTTTCTTGTGTTGAGTTGAGCCATTCTGACCAGTGTGAGGTGGTATCTCATTATAGTTTTGATATGTATTTCCCTGATGATGAGTGATGTTGACCATCTTTTCATGTGTCTGTTAGCCATCTGGATGTCTTCTTTGGAAAAATGTCCATTCATGTCTTCTGCCTATTATTTATTTAAAATCCAGGAAAATATCCATTTTTTTTTTATTTTTTGAAAGTTTTATTTTATTTTTATTTTATTTTTATCTGTTTTTTCATTATTTTATTTTATTTTTAAATTTACATCCAAGTTAGCTAGCATATAATGCTATAGTGATTTCAGGAGTAGCTTCCACTGATTCATCCCCTCCATATAATACCCAGTGCTCATCCCAACAGGTGTCTTCCCTAATGCCCCTTACCCATTTAGCCCATCTCCCCACCTGCAACCCCTCCAGCAACCCTCAGTTTGTTCTCTGTATTGAGTCTCTTGTGTTTTATCCCCCTCCCTGTTTTTATATTATTTTTTGCTTCCCTTCCCTTATGTTCATCTGTTTTGTATGTTAAATTCCTCATATGAATGAAGTCATATGATATTTGTCTTTCTCTGACTGGCTACTTTTGCTTAGCATAATACCCTCTAATTCCATCCACATAGTTGCAAATGGCAAGATTTCATGCTTTTTGATTGCCAAGTGATACTCCATTGTATGTATGTATGTATGTATGTATGTATGTATATGTATGTATACACATCTTCTTTATCCATTGACCTGTCGATGGACCTTTGGTCTCTACATACTTTGGCTATTGTTGATAGCACTGCTATAAACATTGAGGTGCCCCTTCAAAACAGCACTCTTATATCCCTTGGATAAATTCCTAGTAGTGCAATTGCTGGGTCGTAGGGTAGCTCTATTTTTAATTTTTTGAGGAACCTCCACACTGTTTTCCAGAGTGGCTGTACCAGTTTGAATTCCCACCAGCAGTGCAAAAGAGATCCTCTTTCTCTCCATCCTCGCCAACATCTGTTGCTGCCTGAGTTGTTAATGTTAGCCATTCTGACAGGTGTGCTTTTGATTTGTATTTCCCTGATGATGAGTGATGTTGAGCATTTTTCCATGTGTAGGTTGGCCATCTGGATATCTTCTTTGGAGAAGTGTCTATTCATGTCTTTTGCCCATTTCTTCCCTGGATTATTTGTTTTTGGGTGTGGAGTTTGATAAGTTCTTTATAGATTTGGATACTAACCCTTTATCTGATATGTTGTTTGCAAATATCTTCTCCCATTCCATTGGTTGCCTTTTAGCTTTGTTCATTGTTTCCTTCTCTGTGCAGAAACTTTTTATCTTGATGACATCCCAATAGTTCATTTTTGCTTTTGTTTCCCTTGTCTCTGGAGATGTGTTGAGTAAGAAGTTGCTGCAGCCAAGGTCAAAGAGGTTGTTGCCTGCTTTGTCCTCTGGGATTTTGATGGCTTCCTGTCCTATGTTTAGGTCTTTGAGTTTATTTTTGAGTATAGTGTAAAAAAGTGGTCCAAGTTCATTTTTCTGCATGTTGCTGTCCAGTTTTCTTTGCTGAAGAGACCGTCTTTATTCCATTGGATATTCTTTCCTGCTTTGTCAAAGATTAGTTGGTCATATTCTATTTTTAATTGGATTATTCATTATTTGGGTGTTGAGTTTGATAAGTTCTTTATATATTTTAGATACTAACCCTTTATCAGATAGGTAACTTGCAAATATATTTTCCCATTCCATAGGTTGCCTTTTAGTTTTGTTTGTTTCCTTTGCTGTGCAGATGCTTTTTATTTTGATGAAGTCCCAATAGTTTATTTTTGCTTTTGTTTCCCTTGCTTCAGGAGACAAATCTAGAAAGAAGTTGTTACAGATGATATCAAAGAAGTTACTGCCTGTATTCTCCTCTAGGATTTTTGTGGTTTAAAGTCTCACATTCAGATCTTTAATCCATTTTTTATTTTTGTAAACATATAAGAGCCATCTTTAATTCAGCAAAGAACTCCTCTCTCCTACTTTTCTTTAATTATATTTCCCTCCAACTCTCCAACTCATTTTCTACTTTTGCTTGAGGTGTAAGACACAAAACATTTCTTACCTCCAGAAAAACAGCACAACTATTTAAAAAAATGAGAACTGACTCTTACCCTCTGTGTCAGGCTCATAAAATAAGATGGGACTGCCAAAAACTGGACAGAGTGCCAGAACAAAGAGAATGGCAATTACATAGCTCCAGCCAATTGCTACCTTACAGTGCTAAGACACAGTGTTGCTAGAATATCTGGATATTTCTGAAAAGGGCAGATGCCTAGATTTTCTCCCAAGTTTTAAATGTAGTTGACTAATTAAAATTTTAAAAATATAATGTATACTGCTACACGCTTACAAGAAGTGCTATCACTCAAAAGATAAACAGTAGCAAGTGATGGGGATGCAGACAAACTGGAACCTCATAATAATGCTGGTCGATAGTACAGATCCCTGGAAAACAATATAGCGGTTTCTTTAAAAGTTAAATATAAAGTTAACATATGACCTAGTTATCCTACTCCTAGGAATTTCTTCAAGAGATAACTATAGTCTACACAAAGGCATTTTGTAAGAGTTTACATCAGCATTATTCATAATAGCTCCAAACTGAGAACAAAATGTCCATCAACTGGGGATTTAATAAACAAAATGTAGTATATCCATATAATGGAATATTATTCAACTGTAAAAAGGAATTACCTACTAATGTAAACTATAGCATGAATGAAGTGTGAATCACTATGCTAAGTAAAAGCCAGATGCAAAAGACTACATTTTTATGTCTTCATGTATATGAAATGTCCAGAATAGGAAAATCTACATATACAGAAAGCAGATCAGTAATTGCCTAGGGCTGCAGGGAGTAGGGGAGTTGGAGAAAAATGAAGAATGACTGATAATGGGTAGGGGATTTCCTTCAGGAATTATAAAGACATTCTAAAATTGATTGTGCTGATCACTGAACAACTCTGTGTATATAATGGCAACCACTGAATTATCTGCTTTAAGTGTGTGAATAGTATGGTATTATGAATCATAGCAATAAAGTGTTGTTGTTTTTTAAGCCAGAAAATGGGAAGCCAAGTTTTAGGATGGGAAATCAGAGAATGCAGCAAAGAGTGGGGAAAAAACAGAAGTGAGACAAGGAAGCTGGGCATTATATATTGTGGCCTGGCGAGCAGAGGGCAAAATCTAGCACTGGTGGAATAAATGGCTGATGGGTTCATCCTTAAGTCCACCCAGAGATGAATGCTTGATTGATATTAGAAGTTAATACTTGATAGCATCATTAGGGAGAAGGTTCAGCATCAATACTGGTGACCACCGTGACTAACCAGCACCTCCCCTGGCTTTCTGAATGCCTTCTGATCTCATAGAGAGGGAGGAAACCCCAACGATAATGAAAATTAAATGTCCCATCACTTATGTGAGTGGGATCTCAGATTAGATTAAATTTGATTTAGAGGAACACTGCAATAAAGCAAGATGAAAAGACATGCTGATGATCTCATTGATATTCATACTCTTCCTTACCCTTTGTGTATAGCATGGAGGTTGGCAGAGCCACATCCCCAAGGACAAGCCCTGATCAATCGGAGTCAGAGCAAACCCATCCCCTTTGCCACAGTACAGACCTACTTCGCATGAAATGTTCTGCTTTTTGCTATAATAGTATAGTTTTTGAAAAGTCATACCATTTTCAGACCATTATTCCTTTTTCCTGCATGAGGTTTTTCCTTTTTATCCCCAAACACTAAAAATAGAATAGAATAAAAAAATAAATACAAATAATATTTTTGCGACTACGGTTCAGGCAAAGACATGCTCATCAATTTACTCAACACAAACATTTTCTAGGGAGACAATATCATATGGGTCTAATTTGAATTGCATGCAATGTTTAGATAAACCCAAAACAATCGACTTTGCTTATGTATGCCAAATGAGAGGGATAAAGGGTTTGCAGTTTCAACAACTCTTAGTCTATTGTGAACATGCACTACTTCCATGGGTTTCAAAGCATTCTTTTGCTTAGCTTTTATTTTATCCTAAAAGTGTTTTTCTAGGATATAACTTTGAAGTGCAGTTGGAGTGCAAGATCAACTGAGTTCCAAAAGACTGGACAATTGAAGAAAATGGTAAGGAATACGCAAACCCTTATTATACCCTGTTTTATGTATAAATTTGTATTTACTTTCAAATTATTGGATTTTTAAAAATTAAATTATTTATATTGTTCAGTTGTTATTGGGAATTGGGAGTGAAATGCATCACTACTTTTAAGATTAACGGAAATAGGGGCACCTGGGTGGCTCAGTCAGTTAAGTGTCTGACTTTGGTTCAGGTCATGATCTTGCAGTTAGGGAGTTCAAGCCCCATGTTGGGTCTGTGCTAACAGGTCAGAGACTGGAGCCTGCTTTGAGTTCTGTGGCTCCCTCTCTGCTCCTCCCCCACTAGTGCTCTGTCTCTCAAAAATAAACATTTAACATTTTTTTAAAAATAGGGGCACCTGTGTGGCTCAGTCAGTTAAACATCCGACTTTGGCTCAGGTCATGATCTCATGTTTTGTGGGTTTGTGAGTTTGAGCCCCGTGTTGGGCTCTGTGCTGACACAGTTCAGAGCCTGGAGCCTGCTTCAGATTCTGTGTCTCATTCTGTCTCTGCCCCTCCCCCACTTGTTCTCTGTCTCCCTCTGCCTCTCAAAAATAAATAAATGTTAAAAAAATTTTTAAGTAAAGTAAAATTAATGGAAATAGGTTTTCCACTTAATGACTTTCACCCAGCATCAGGGGTTTCAGGAAGGAATTTGTCCTCAAACAAGGACAGGTTTAAGTCTTTCCAGTAATAAAGTCAATGTGAGCATGACATTTCTTTAGCTATAAAATTTGGTTCAGTGTTTTCATTGGGTCTCATTAGGAACAGTTCAGGAAACTCATTTGACGGTTTGAGAAAGGACTAGTTTTTTGTACCTGAATGTGGATAATGAAGTGTGTAGCTGTGCAAGTAGCTGGCAGCCATTTTGTGACCATGGCACATACATAACAAAGCATACATAACAACAGAAGCAGCATACATAACAACAGAAGCAGCTACAAATACAAGATTTGAAGACTTCTGAAATGTAGCCAAAAGTTTTTAGAGGGGAATTTAAAGCCTAAATGCTTATATTAGGGGGATAAAAGCAAAACTCCAAGTCAATTGCATAAGTGTTTACTTAAGACATTAGAAAAAGAGCAAAATAAACCCAGAAAATATAGGAGGAATAAAATAATTAAGAATGGAAAAGTGTGAAGTAAAAACGAGAGTGGCTTTTTTGGAAAAAAAAGAAAAATGAGTGAAACTGATGAACCTCAGTGAAGACTGATTAAGGAAACAAGAGACAACACAGAATATTAGCAATGGAAAAGGGCATAACGGAAAGGCAGCAGAGATTGAAATAAGAAAATAAAAGTAGCTCTCATATTATTACATTTGAAAAATTGGGTGAAATAAAATACTTCTAAAAGTTACCAAAGTTGACTCAACATTGGTCCAGAAATAAAAATCAGAATGATTATTAGTTCAAAATTCTCCTTGAAAGAAACTGGCAAGACCAGGTGATCTTACTAACTCCAAACCTAAAGTTCAAATTAATAAAATGAAGGGGAAGACTTTCCAATTTAGTTTATATATCTAATTTCTTTTGTTATCAAAAAATAAAAGAAAAAACAAGTCCATCTTTTATTAAGGTAAGAGCAAAAATTTTCTTAAAAAGTGCAAACTTAATTTAGCAATGCATAAAAAGGTAATCTATCATCACTGTGTTGGATATATTCTAGGGATACAAGTTGATTAGAAAATCTATTAAGTAATGTATTACCTTAACATATGAGAGAAAATTTATATAATTTCAATAAATATAGAATAAGTAGTTGATAACATTTAATAGTCGTTTTTGATACAAATTTTCAGTGGGTAAAACATAAAAGGGAATTACTTTAACCTGAACACAAGTGTGCATAGAAAAGTTACAGCAAACATTATTATCAACGGTGGACCACTATCGTTATTCCTAATGTAACTATTTTTATTCAACAATGGACTAAATATCATAGTTTGTGCAATGGAAATAAAAAGCTATAAAGATTGGAAATAAAGTCAGTTACTATTCAGAGATAAGACTGTCAAAATTATAATTATAGATTTTAGCAAAGTTACCAGTTACAAGATTGATAACCAAAAGTCAGTGGCATTTTTGCATATCAGCAACAAACTGCTAGAAAATGAATACTTAGGAATATACTATTCATAATAGCAAAAAATTTTAGAGTACCCAGGTAAGGATTTTAATGGAAAGTATGCAAAAAAACATTATTTTTGTTTTGGTTTGTTTTTATCATTTGCAGTTCATTCCTTAAAACAAATCAAACAGAAACTTAAGCTATGATTTAAGTGGGGTTTTTAAAGGGAGTTAATGTGCAGTCTTAAATAGACTTTCAACCAATTTTTTTTTTTAGCACCAATTTACATCTGACACCCAGAATTACTATGGTCATAAATCCTTTGCAGATTCTGCAATGCAAATCAGTGTGCTTCTAAAACTTCCCCACTGGTGGTTTATCATTCGGCTGTCTTGGATTTGCTACGTAAACATCAGTTACCACACACCCAACAACCACCCAGATTTCACCGTCTTCTCCTTTCTTGTTCTTTGTCCTGCAGAGTTTACTCTCCCACAACCTTTACTGTTGTTTGAGAGAGCTTCTGAAGGAGCATAGACGTGAGTGTGTATGTATTCAATTCACTATGTCTTTTTTGCTTGATTTTGTATCAGTGGGCCATTCTAAATTTATATAAGCATATCCAAGGAATTCACTTGGAAATCAGACTAATCAAGTATATACTTGGCAATTGAGGAAAGAAAATGATATTTTGCAACAAGACAGGCTGTTCTTAGAAACTAACCAGTGGGCAGCAATTACATTAATTGGTTTGACCAACATGCCCAATTCATTTAAACCTGGATTGAGGGTTATTTCCAGTGACTGAGTTGGGGTCAAGTCTAAATAGCTATGGAGGGGTTCCAAAGTGTTGCTCTTTGGAGTAGGGGTAGGGTAAGAGAATCCAAGGCTTTAGCAATTTTAACAACTCCCTTAAAAGCAGAAGGTTGACTAGCACATGACAATGCTTTTTTAAGGTGTGTGAATAAGGCACGTCAGCAGTGATTTGCCCTTTTCCTTTCTCCTCGACACTGAAGAGATATAATGCAATGACATGCCTTTTAGATTTCCCCCCTTTGCAACTCATGTTTAATATGCACTTTGCTACTGCTCTTCTTTTCTAGGTTTTTCATATTACACACGTACCTCAAGGGTGATTCTCACAATTGACAGTTTTAGAAATACTTTTTAATGATGATTTTAAAAGATAAGTTATAAGAACTTTACTAACTTAGGCTGTGGATTCTTATCTATAGCTGAACAAAATTACACTGCAATTTCCTTCAAAACTTATAATTCAGCACAGAATCAAATCTTTCCTTTCATCTTCAGATCGTCTGCCTAGTTTCCAAATCCCTGGAGATCAATCTAATTCTCCAAGATTTTGTTCCCTTTAACTCCTTCCTTCTCAGAATCTCCAATCATGAACCTTTTTCACAGAATCTGTCAGTGAGAGTCCTGTAGCATATCTTTGGCAACATTTTAAATGTTAAACAATTGATCTCATGACCATTATCCAGGTCTAGGAGGTTAGGATTTTGATTCCAAATTTATGATAAAGTAAAATATAAATATATTAGCATATATTATTGTTCCCAGTTCTCGATACCAGAGTATGGAAATATTTTCTTTTAATTTTTTTAAGTGTTTATTTATTTTTGACAGAGAAACAGAGCATGAGCGGGGGAGGGACAGAGAGGGAAGGAGACACAGAATCCAAAGCAGGCTCCAGGCTCTGGGCTGTCAGCACAGAGCTCAACGCGGGGCTCGAACCCACAGACCGTGAGATCATGACCTGAGCCGAAGTCAGACACTCAACCGACTGAGCCATCCAGGCACCCCAGAAAATATTTTTTTAAAAGAATAAAATAAATGGGAAAGGGGGAGAGAAGAATGATGTGAATTACATGAAACAATGTAAAGTGACTCTTCTAGAGGAAAATGTGGACAGACTTTTTTTTTTTTTTTTAGGAAGGTCCTTTCCAAATAGGTGATGTAAAAAAAAAAAAAAAAAATCCTAAACTGCATAAACCAGGCTTAACAGAAAAGACTGACAAACAGTAAATAAAAATAAAAGGCAGGCATTATTATTTCAGGGAGCTGGGAAGTGGAAAGTTTCTTCCATAGAAATAATTATTTTAATTATGCCTAATAAAAGAGCTTTTTACTTAGTGTTCATTAAAAAAATGTCACACTGCTGCATTTATACCTTTAAAAATCATCTGCTTGGCATTTTTTTTTTTTTTTTTTTTTTTTTTTTACTGAATTTGCACTTGTTTCAAACATTATACCCTCCCTGAAGCCTTTTCCAACTTCCAAAACAAGATTAATTACTCTCCCCTTAAGGTCTCATAGGGCTTTGAACTGAATTTTCTTTTAGGTCTTATAGTTGACATTTTTGGTATTGTTCTTCCTTTCGTATGCTGCCATGAGCTCTTCTAGGAAAAATACTATGACTTACTCTTTTAACTTCAGTGCCAAGGTACATAATATAAATAAAAGACTGTTTTCTTTATCCTTTTTTTATTATTGGCTTTTAATGTGAACATTTAACTGGACATTTCACTAGTATAGTTTATAAGGTCTATTCACTCTCATTTATAAGTACATTTATCATTTCTTTCATTTAATTAAGATACAATCTCTTACTAAAGTTCTAATTATATTGCACCAACAGCCATAAAATAAAATGGCAATAGTATCTATTTTCATTTGCTGATCTTCCTCATAAACAGAATTCTTTATTAGTATATTACTGTAACAAAGTTCAGTGGTCCCAGTGGAATGAAAAAGTCACCTGTACCTTACTACAAGTTGCTTGCATGTGGGACTTAGCCAATGACGACAGCCTGTTTCAAGACACAGTTGACTTCCTTACACCTCAAAAATTGTCTAAATGGGAGGAGTAAGAACAGTAATGAGTTTTTAAAATTGCCTTTCATTCAAGAGAGAAGAAAGTAAATGACAGTGACATTTAAGTCCATTAACAAAGTGTCTGGTTCCGGTTCCAAAGCCTGTCATTAAATATATGCTTTGTCTGTGACATTTTACTCTTTCCTAGATTAAAAAAATAAGGGTGAGGGACTAGATGACAGCCAACATTCTTTCTAATATTTCAGCACTACCACCCTGTAAAAAGGCCTCTTCTATTTGTATAATCAAAGCACTTGGGATGGGGTTCAATCTCTACCTGCCCCACATGAAACTCAAGACTCACCAAAATAGTGTTACAGGGAAGCTATAGCATGCATGTGTAATCACACTCCATGCCCACAGGGTTGGAAATGCAGTTGTATCTCATGATATAAAGCAGCTTTGAGCTGGTGATAGGTTAACATTAAAAGGATTAAGCCTTGCTTTGACATGGGCTGACATTCAAAAATTAGGTTTAATGTTAACAGCTGGAATGCTCAAGAAACTAAAGAGTAAGTAAGGGAGAGACAAATGGAGTTAAATTAGAGCAAGTGGGTGTTAAAGGCATGATGGAATTATTTTCAACTCCGTTTAGAAATGTTTCATTGAATAGCTAAAAAAGATAGAGTTGGCATAAATTCTCAACTATGATTACAAAATATAGAAAAAATGCCTTTAGGTGGAAATTTTCATCTTTCGAGGTAAGTATTGTGCCACTGGAAACTTTTTTTTTCTTTTTTTTTTTAAGAGAAATGACTAATCCTGGAGGTTTTTTTTTGTTTTTTTTTGTTTGTTTGTTTGTTTGTTTTTAGCACTTTCCAGCTTCACAGCACTTGAAAAACATGCTAATACTTAAAAATCAAGAAGACCTGTTAAGTCTCAGGAGGCGGATTTATTTTCCCCTCATCATATTTGCCAGAAAATTAACTTACAGGTCTCAGCAGCAGAGGTTAAGATTGATTAAAAAGCTTTTTGATGGCTCACAGGGGGTGAACCTTGAGGTATATTTGGAGAGCTGTAGGTAGTTGATAAGAACCAGGATGTAAGAATCTCCAAAGTATCCACAAATTCCTTTCTACCTACATCTCTGCACTCTGTGGACCCCCTGCATCAGAGTCACAATGAGGAGGGAAGTTCGGGGTAGGGCTTATTAAAAATGCAAATTTATGGCCTTCACCCCAGACCTATTGAAACAGCAATTCTGGGGTGATGCATAGGAACAAGCACCCCAAGTGGTTCTCATGCTTAACAAAGTGAGAAGCCCTGGACTGTTTCTTAACCACTCTCAATACTCTCTAGACTAGATCACTCATTTTTACTGAGAAAACACTTGCTAAACATTATCTTACACTTGGTTGGATGGTGGGTATTACCAGAGTTTGAGGTCTTCACTCTAGAAGGTCTAGTAAGTGAGACATAAAAACAAATGTGCTCATGTTCATTCTACTTGAAATGTCTCCAGTTCCCCCTCACTGTGTAGCCCTGCTAAATTCCTTCCTTTTCATTCTCAAGACCCAATTGCCATATCTCTATCTCCTAACCCCCTACAGTAGGATTGATTATATTCTCCTTTAGGCCATTAGTTGGACTATTAAATTTACAGGCTGTAGAAGTGCTATTACAGCATTACTGAAACTGTCCTGTAAGACTGCTCACGTGATGTCAAAGAGAATTTCTTATTTTATCCCCACTTCCTCACAGAGTGCCTGGTACAGAGTGAATTCTCAGTAATTTTTGTGTGCTCATAGGGTTCACAACGTTTGGGGAGGTGGTTGAACTTTGAAAAGAACATGAATTATAAAGAAATATGAAATTAAAACACAATAGTCTTTGAGAGTTACAGAGACCTACATTGCCTATAGCAGACACTTCACTGGATGTATTGGCAAATTCATTCCTTTTGTGATAAAGGGGGAACCTGGAAAGCTCAAGAACTGTAGAAGAAGCTTGATTGCTTTTTCTTCAAAAAGGCAGTTAAGTTAAGGCTAATTAACTCAATCCTTTTAATAATGTTTAAACTTTCAGCCATTACCCTCTTAAAGTCTCTGGTAAGTACAAAGATTGTGAATTTCTGTAATAATCCTTTGATGCACATGAGCTATGTGCAAACATAAGCATACATTTTCTAGAACTGAAAGACTCTAATGTCTTTAATTCCAGACTCTAAACCCCCTAATTTTACATAGTCTTCTACCTACAGGCTTTATAATCTATAGTTTATATTTTACACTAGTAATCATCACTAAAAATTCTGCTAAATCATATTTCAGTGATCCTAAGATACACATTTCTCCTATTTTCACATGGCAGAAATCAGGATTTTAAAACTGATGTCTTACTTAAAAAAAAATATAGTAGCTTTATTCTTATCAGTAGTAACCCTAAGCAACTAACAAAGGATCTCAAACACTATCTAAAGCTTGCCAAATACATAGCAAAATATATATCTTTAGCACATAAAGCATTTGCTTGTAAAAGAAAAAAATTAAATTTTGTATTTAAATCTTTCAATGATAACCTAGGAAACACAACAATTTCTTAAGTGATTCTATGAAACAGACCACAAAGTTTAAGGTATAGCTTTATCTTTTCCCATCTTACCTGAAACTATGACTTTGTAAAATTCAGAAACTAAAGAATTACTGGAATTTTTTTCCAAATTACCTACCTGGACAACTTCTCTTTGGGTAAAGAAATGTGGCTCATGTTAGAAGTACTTGAAAGAGACAGGAGTCCCTAGAACTAAGTAGAGAGGTGAACTTTTGTAGTTAAACTAGTTAAAATTAACACATTTATGGATGAAAGTAGTCCTGTGTAGAAGATACAGCCTAAAAAATGGTTTAACTCATCCTGGCTGGAGAAGTCTGGCAATAGAGAGGTTAAGTCTAAAGTTACTAGAGGGTAATCATGGAGAAAGACCAGAGCAACGATGGCCAAAAACAAAGGTTTCCATAACTAGAGACTGTCTTAGGAGGGGAGAATACAAGGATTCCAGAAAAGGGAATCCCCAAAAGCAAAAATTCAGTGAGTTTCTCTCTCATAGAATAGCCACTCTGAGTCTGGCAGACCCACATATTTTAATTCTGAAAATGTTATTCCTTTTGTGGGGCAGGGGTAATTCACAAGGCTTTACCATATCCCACGAAGCTCACTGTGCTCTGATTTTATTCTCACCAAGAGTATTCATATCATTAGCACATTTTTAAAAACATTAAAAAGCATTCTATCAATTTAATAATGGGTTTTCAGGGGGTGGCCTGTGTGGCTCAGTCGGTTAAGTGTCCGACTTTGGCTCAGGCCATGATCTCGCAGTTTGTGGGTTCAAGCCCTGCATCCTCGGGCTCTGTGCAGACAGCTGGGAGCCTGGAGCCTGCTTTGGATTCTGGGTCTCCTCTCTCTGTTCCTCCCCTGCTCACACTCTGCTCTGTCTCTCTCTCTTTCTCAAAAATAAATAAAGATTTTAAAAAATTTAATAATGGGTTTTCAGGCAAATATCAAGTACATATCAATGTCCGCACAATGCATCTGACTTAAGGAACATCAAAATGTGAAATAGACAACTAGAATGAGACCGATATGGTGAGCAGAGATTCCCACATGCTTTCTTTTTTTTTTTTTTTAATTTTTTTTTTCAACTTTTTTTATTTATTTTTGGGACAGAGAGAGACAGAGCATGAACGGGGGAGGGGCAGAGAGAGAGGGAGACACAGAATCGGAAACAGGCTCCAGGCTCCGAGCCATCAGCCCAGAGCCTGACGCGGGACTCGAACTCACAGACGGCGAGATCGTGACCTGGCTGAAGTCGGACGCTTAACCGACTGCGCCACCCAGGCGCCCCACCACCTGCTTTCTTCAACATCCAATTTTCCCTTTCTGCTTAGTAGCAAACATACTAATTCAGGACAGCAATGCATGCATGCACTTAAAGATTAAACTTTTGAGACTTTCTTGCACCAGTTATAATCATAAATTTTAGTAAATGTGATATAAGTGAAATCCAGTGAGGATTTATTTCTCTTCCTCCTTTGCTTTCCTTCCTTCCCTGGAATATGGAAATAATGGCTGGAGTTTTAACATATTGGGCTTTCAATTTTGAAGATGGGAGCCACATACTGAAAATGAGTGATCACAGAGTGATAAAAGGGTAGGTCCCTGATGAAATCTGTAGGCCATACCAGCACTGGACTGTGTATTCACACATTTCTTAACTATGAGAGAAACATATTTATCTGGTTAAAGATACTGTATTTGGTAGTTATCTGCTATATTCAGCCAAACTTATCCTCACTGGTGTATGTGATGATTCTACTTCCCTGGTAGCTGATATTAGGAAGTGGTATCTAGGAAAGCAGACATATGTATTACAGTCACTAGAAAGGAGTATCTCTCGTAACAGAAGAAGTAATTGTTCTGAGGTTTGCGCATTAGTTTCTTTTGGGTCTAGTTATTGTGTAGCAGTTCCTGAGAGGCTCCTCAATTCTTGGGTACCCTGGAAAAAATGGTTTGGGGAGTTCTGCAAAACTGAGGGTAACATACAAGGTCTTGCCTAATTGGTTAACTGGGCTCTCTTTCCCTTTTATCTTTGTATTATCAAATTCTCTAAACCTATACAGCTGCTTGTATTATATTTGAATGTAGAATTCCATATACTATGTTCAATATGGAAAATTCTGTATTTTAAGAATAAGGCAGGTAAATTTTCTTTTTATTAAGCCAAAAACCTACAGAATTCTGAGAGAAGAAGCCATCCACTGCTTAAAACAGTACCTGGCACATGATTGCACATCCATTTATGCTGTGTAGCAAACCATATTAAAACTCAGTGATTTTCAAAAACAAGTATTTATTTCTCCCTTATGCATTGCTGGGTTGGCTGGGTTTCAACTGATTTAGGCTGGGCTTAGCTCTAAGCTGCAAGTTTGATCTAGGCCTGCTCCATGTGTCTCTTCTTCTTGGCTCTGACACTACTTCTGAACTATTTTTACTCACAACACTGCTGATGCCAGATGTGTGGGTTTTTCCCCCACAACAGCCAGTTCTTCAACTCTCCAACTGGTGTCCTATAATTCAGTTCAATTCTGATACCAACTACCCAGAGTTAGCACAGACCCCATAGGTTAAGGATTCAGTGCCACAAGATTATCCCTAATCAAACACCAGTCAAAAGTCTCAGATTGCCACTTGTGCTTCTGACCACCTGGCAGAATTTGAGGGGTTCCCACAACTGCTTCCTCAGGTTTGCTAGTTTGCTAGAATGGCTCACAAAATTCAGGGAAACTCTTTACCATTTTTGCTTTATTATTAAGGATATAACTCTCAAGAACAGCCAAATGGAAAAGAGGCATAGGATATGCAAGATATGGGAGGGGTAGCATGGACCATCCATGCTCTCTTCAAGGAGGAAGACCCTCCCAGCACCTCTATGTATTCATCAACTTAAACTCTCAGAACCCCACCATTTGGAGGACTTTATGAAGGTTTTGTTAGGTAGGCAAAACTGATTAAGTTATTAGCCAGTGGCTGTTTACTCAATCTCTATCTCCTCTTCCCTCCCTGGAAGAAGTGGGGGTAAGGTTGAAAATTCCAACCCTCTAATCATGCTTGGGTCTTCTTGGTGACCAGCCCCCATCCCGAGGCCAAAAGTAACCTTTTTAGAGTAAACTCAGGTATGGTAGAAAGGAGACTGTAATCAACAATAAAAGGTACTTCTGTTAACCCTATCACTCAGGAAATTCCAAGGATTTTAGAAGCTCTGTTGCAGGACCTGGGGACAAAGACCAAATATATATTTATCACACTTGCCTAAAGCACATTTTTCTCATGAAAAAGTCAGGAGTAGAAGCTCATATCAAACCTTTGTTTACATCACATCTACTAATATCCCATTCATTAAAGCAAGTCATATGGCCAAAGTCAAAGTCAACAGGCAGGAAGTATAGTACTCTGCCTACCTGAACCATGTCAAGAGTGTGGATGTGCAATACTAGGTTCAGGGAGGTGAAGAATTGAGCACAATTATTCAATCCACCATAGGTCTCAATAAAAACCTGATAGAAATAAAACAATATGGTAGAAATTAAAGTTAAAATGTGTGGTAGCAGTCCAACTGAATCAGACACTGAAAATGCCAGATAAATACCAGGAGATGAGTACAAAAATTCTGAAAACTGTAAATACAGAGGTAATCGGGGGTAGAACCATGTTTGGATATTTACGGTTTATTAACCAGGATTCAGCAGGAATGATGAGGTGAGCAAATGAAGACAAAAGGAGACATTCTAAAGTCAACACGGTACTACAAAGAAGTATACTGCCATTGCGAGACAGTAATTAAGTAAGGATTTGTTGGTTCCAAATGAACCTGGGCTAGCTACCATCTTAATCCTCTCCTTATCAAAACTTTGTCATTACTTATTAAGAAATATTTTTCTCTATGGGAATACACCTCTAATTTTATAATGATATAGTCAAAAATTTGACTCACTTTATGGAAATTCATTTTGACAGAATGCATCTACTTTGCTTTGAAATAGTATAGTAATGAACCAGACAGAAAATGGACTCTCCCCAAGTGGCTAAGTAACATCTAGAGAGTGATTTAGGCACTAGGAGGAATAGAAATCTGAGAATCATCACCACTTGCAAAGAGAAAATAAAGCATTGTGATGGAGAATACAGGCACTGGAGACATTTATCTTGAATTCACATCCCAGCCCAATCATCCTTATGAAAAGGCAGTGAATATCTATTTCATAAGCTGTTAATGAGAATTTGACCAATCACATAGAAAATGATTAAAAATAATAAGCACTTAACAAATATTGCCTATCCTCTCAGCCTTTGGTGGACCAGAAGGAGAAGGTAACTTAAAAATTAATGTTGCATGTAGGTTGAAATGCTTCTCTAGTGGAGAGATGAGCTTTGACAGAGTTATATATACATGAGATATGTATACCTCACATACATATGATAGCTCACACACACATACATATATATACACACCTGTTGATATACATATAATACAACCATACACACATGTATCTATATACATATACCTCGAAATATTTTTAGAATATAAATATATACTTCTAAATTCTTCTGGCTTTCTCTTTGGGGAAGGAACATTCCAAAGGTAAATAACTTGGCAAGCTTTATAAAAAGTAACTGAAAAAATAATTCTTTGTGTCTCTTGATTGGGTACTGATAGTGATGCAATGATATAAAATAAGAAAAATACAGAATATCAGCATAACTTTTTTAACTGTCATTTTTATAAAATAGTCTATATGTTACTTCTTCTAAGAAGCCTTCCCAGATTTTTTAAATAAACTTCATTTTCCTTCCTAATTTTTTTTATAAAATTTTGTTGTAATCTCATTCAAGCCCTGTTAGAATTAATATTTTAGAAATATATATCCCCCATTAGATAAGTTCTGGGACATAAGGTATCTATATAACAATTGTTATAAGTGACATTTAAATCTTCTTATATAGCTTACAAACAGCCCCTATGTACATTTCTCATTTTTTTCCTCTCACAAAAGACCTATAATAGTTTTGCTTTCTCATCAATACCACATAGAATACTTAGCATATAATAGACTTTCAAAAATATTTTGGTTTTAAGTAAAATTAAAACTGGATTTTTAGGGGCGCCTGGGTGGCACAGTCGGTTAAGCGTCCGACTTCAGCCAGGTCACGATCTCGCGGTCTGTGAGTTCGAGCCCCGCGTCAGGCTCTGGGCTGATGGCTCGGAGCCTGGAGCCTGTTTCCGATTCTGTGTCTCCCTCTCTCTCTGCCCCTCCCCCGTTCATGCTCTGTTTCTCTCTGTCCCAAAAATAAATAAACGTTGAAAAAAAAAAAACAAAAAAAAAAACTGGATTTTTAGGTTAAATTAAAAGGTTGACAATTCCCTGAATTTTTATTTCCTGTAAAGCAATTAAGAGAGGAAAAAGATTTTGAATGCTTTCATATTTTCAAAATATCTCAGATAAAAAATTAAGTATTCATTAGATAATTAAAATTACATAGAATGACAACATCTAAACAAAGCAGTCAATAGTGTGTACATGCATGTATGTCGTTTGAACGTCTCTTCTTTTCCCTGCTTCTTTTGATTGAGTCGTGGTCTGTACTGTAAATCTCCTCATCCAGTGGATACATTATGAGAGAAAGAATTAAACCAGCCTTCAAGCAAGTGATTCTGTTGGTAATCCATGACCAAGTCAGTTCTCCCCATTCAATAATTTTTCCTTTAGAAAACACAGCTTCCTATAACCCTTTGGGATGCATTTAAATTCCGACATTCCTGTATTGGAAAATGAACTGAAGTCATCAACTCTCATTTCACTTCACAGATACCCTTCAATCACTATTAACTATGGCCGAATTGTAACTCATAAGATAACGATCTCACATGACAAAAGTTTTCTCCCCCATTATCCACTCGAAATCATCTGATTTATCTGCAAGACTTTTCTATTTTCATGAGCAATTTAAAAATCATTAACAACTCAGGAAAGAGTTCACCTCTTATTTAGTTCTTGAAGTCCATTGTAAGCAGATTCTACGCTGTGTCAACAACCAATTTCTTATTTTCACTGGACTCAAACTGGAAAAGCTCTCTGGAACGTAAAGACTATTCCAAATGAAATGGAATAGGAGGGAGGTAGATATCCAGAACTAGATTTTTTTTGCCTTATTAAAAATAAAATTTGAGAAGAGATGAGAAGCTACATATTAGGAGGAGAGGTAAGACCTCTCGAAAAAAGAAAACAGAATAGAGTTGAGTACCAGAAAAGGAAGCAATGAATTAAGAAATGATTAACAGAATTTGCATGTAGAGTATAAGCAAGAAGAAGAAAACAAATTCCATTTGCAATTCAGACTTTTTTTTCTGTGAGCTTTGAGGATATAGTAAATAAAAGTGAAATTTTGCCAGCAGTAGTGGCTGTGTTCCCATAGGCCTCTGATGGGCCAGATCCTGGGTTAAGGAATGAGGAAAATAATGAACAGGACACAGTCTTGCTCATAGCCTAATGGTGTATGCTATGTAATACTAGAGAAATTTGAATGAGAATGATCAAATTAAAGAAATAGGAATATTTTTTAAAGTGCTAGGGGAGCATAAAAGTGAGAATAATTAATTCAAATTAAGGAGGATTAGGAAAATCATCATGTAAGAGTTAAAGTTTCATTTGGCCCTTGAAATTAGGCCAATTCATTTGATAGGAAAAGGAAGGAAAGCATGTGCATGTTCAGGAAGCAGCAAGTGGTCCCACATGACTGAATGTGGGGCCAGGAGAAGAGGTGGGAGATGATACCAAAAAGTAGATTGAGACTCTATTGAACCAGCAGTTTTTGTACAGTGACACAGTCATATCTGTGCTCTAGAAAGGCCATGTCTGATAGCATTATGAAGATAGTATGGGAAGAGAAAGACACTAATAAAGAGCTTGAAGCCATTGTAATAGTCTAGAATCTAACAGTGACATTGGGATACAAAGAGACAATGAGTACAAAAGATACTAGGACATATTTCAATTGGGCTTAATTCTTGAAATATAGATGGTAAAGAGGAAGGAGAAAGTGAAGCTAGGAAGTTATTTTATACTTTTATAGAGCTTTGATGGGCCATGAAGTAGCCATTAGATACATTAGTTGGGAATTTAAAAACAGGAAGAAAAGAAGGCCTTGAGAAGAGGGGTACAGTATACTATCCAAAGCAATCTATACACTCAATGTAATCCTTATCAAGATACCAATGACCTTTTTCACAGAACTAAAATACTAAGATTTGTGTGGAACCACAAAAGACCCTGTCGAGCCAAAGCAATTTTAAGAAGAACAAAACTAGAGCTATCACAATTCCAGATTTCAAACTATATTACAAAGCTGTAGTAATCAAAACAGCATGGTACTGGCACAAAAGGACACATGGATCAATAGAATAGAGCCCAGGAATAAACCCATGCTTATATGGTCAATTAATCTAGACAAAGGAGGCAGGAATATTCAATGGCGAAAAGACAGTCATTTCAACAAATGGTGTTGGATAAAACTGGACAGCTACATGCAAAAGAATGAAACTGGACCACTTTCTTACACCATCTACAAAAATAAACTCAAAATGGATTAAAGACCTAAGTGAAACCCTAAACTATAAAACTCCTAAAAGAAAACATAGGCAGTAATCTCATGAACATTGGGCTTGGCAGTAGTTTTCTAGCTCTGTCTCCTAAGGCAAAGAAAATAGAAGCAAAAATAAACTATTGGGACTGCATCAACTAAGAAGCTTTTGCACAGCAAAGGAAACCAACAAAACGAAATGGCAACTGACTGAGGGGGAAAAGATACTTGCAGATGATATATGCAATAAGGGGTTAACATCAAAAATATATAAAGAACTCCTACAACTCAACACTGAAAAAACCCACATAATCTGGTTTAAAAATGGGCAGGAGATCTGAATAGGTATTTTTCCAAAGAAGACTTAGAGATGGCCAACAGTCACATGAAAAGATGCTCACCGTTACTAATCATCAGGGAAATACAAATTAAAACCACAATGAGCTATCATCTCACACCAGTCAGAATGACTAGCATCAAAAGACAAGAAATAACACATTAATAAAGATGTAGAGAGAAGGGGACCCTTGTGTACTGTTGGTGGGAATGTAAATTTGTGCAGCCATTATAGAAAACAGTATGGAGGTCCCTCAAGAACTTAAATACCACACAACCCAGTTATTTCACTCCTGGGTGTTCACCCAGAGAAAACAAAAACACTAATTGGAAAAGATAAGCACACCTATGTTTATTGCAGCCTTGTTGACAATAGGCAGACATAGAAGCAACCTAGGTGTCCGTCAATAAGTGAATGGATAAGGAAGATGTGGTATACATCAATTTAGACTGTCATAAACTTAGGATGTTATATATGAACCTCATGGTAATGGTAAAACCAAACCCTTAATACACAAAAAACTAAAGAGAAAACGCCAAACATAACACTACAGAAACTCAGTCACAAAGAGAGCAAGAAACAACCCCAAAACAAGCAGAAACAATGAAAATGGCAAAAAAGTACATACCTATCAATAATTACTTTAAATGTGAATGGTCTATATGCTCCAATCAAAAGACACTGGGGTGAGGAGAAGAATGGACTTAAAAAAAAATACCAAGACCCATTTATATGTTGCCTACAAAAGACTCACTTCAGACCTAAAGACCCATACAGACTGAAATGAAGGGATGGAAAAACATTTACCATGCAAATAGAAGCAGAAGGAAAAAAAAAAAAAAAAAAGGAAGCCAGGTGGCAATACTTCGATCAGATGAAATAGACTTTAAAACAAAGAAATATGTACACACCCAATATCAGAGCACCTAAATACATAAAGCAAATATTACAAACATAAAGAAAAAAATTATGGTAATACAATAACAGTAGGGGACTTTAACACCTCACTTACATCAATGAATAGATCATCCAGGGAAAAAAAAGTCAATAAGGAAACTATTTTTGAATAACACATTAGACCAGATGAACATTACACAGAACATTCTATCAAAAACAGAATACATATTCTTTCCAGTTGCACATGAAACACTCCAGAATAGATCACATGTTAGGCCACAAAACAAGTCTCAATAAATTTATAAAGACTGGAATTATACTGTGCATCTTTTCTGACCACAACAGTGTGAAACTAGAGCTCGGTGACAAGGTGAAAACCTAACATGTGGAGGCTAAACAACATGATACTTAACAATGAGAAATAGGTAGGTTAGTAGGTCAATGAGAAATAAAATGAGAAAAAAAAACCATGGAAACAAATGAAAATGAAAACACAACAGTCTAAAATCTTTTTAGAACTAAAGCAGTTCTAAAGAAGGAAATAAACAACGCTACAGGTCTACCTTAAGAACCAAAAAATGTTCAAATAAACAATCTAACCTCACACCTAAAGGAACTAGTGAAGAAAGTCCAATTGTGACTAAAGGAAATAATAAAGGTCAAAGCAGAAATAAAGGACCTAGAGACTAAAAAAGAGAATGAAGCCAAGATTTGGTTCTTTGAAGCCATAAACAAAATTGATAAACTTTTAGCCAGACTCATCAAGAAAAGAAAAAAAGACCTAAATAAATAAAATCAGAAACAAAAGAAGTAACAACTGACACCACAGAAATACAAAAGGTTATAAGAGAATAGTAAGAAAAATTATATGCCAACAAATTGGACAAACTAGAAGAAAGAGGTAAATTACCAGAAACATATAATCTTCCAAAACTAAATCAAGAAAAAATAGAAAATCTGAGAAGACAAACTACTAGTAATGAAATTGAAATTTATAATAACAGAAAAAAACTGTGAAAAAAATTAAAGTCTAGAACCAGATGGATTCTAAGGTGAATCCATTTAAAGAAGAGTTACAATTTATTCACCTCAAGTTCTGGGGTGAGGGAGGGAAAGAAGATGAAGGAAAACTTCCAATATATCCTATGAGGTCCGCATTACCCAGGTACCAAAAATAGACAAAGACACCACAAAAAAAGAAAACTATCGGCTAATATCCCTGATGAACATAGATGCAAAAATCCTCAACAACTATTAGCAAACCACACTCAATGCATTAAAAGCATCATTAACCACAATCACATGGAATTTATTCTGAGTATGCATAGTTCAGTATTTGCAAATCAATGTGATACATGACAAACTGAAGGATGAAAATCATAGAATCATCTCAACAGATGCAGAAAAAGCATTTGACAAAATTCAACATCCATTAATGATAAAACCTCTCAAAGTGGTTTAGAAGGGACATACCTCAACATAAAAAAGACCTATAGAAAAACCACAGCTAACACCATACTCAATGGTGAAAAACAGAGCTTTTCCTCTAGATCAGGAACAAGACAAAGATGTCTACTCTCACCACTTTTATTCAACTAGTACTGAAAGTCCTAGCCATAGCAACCAGACAACATAAAGAAATAAAAAGCATTCAAATTAATAAAGAAGTTAAACTGTCACTATGTGCACATGATATACATAGAAAACCCCCAAAGACTCCACCAAAAAACCGATTAGATGTAATAAATGAATTCAGTAAAGTTGCAGGATACAAAATTAATACCCAGAAATTGGTAGTGTTTCTATACACTAATAATTAAGTAGAAGAAAAATTAGGAAAAAAAAATCAATTTACAATTGCACCATAAAGAATACCTAGGAATAAATTTAACCAAGGAGGTGAAAGATCTATACTCTGCAAACTATAAAACACTGATGAAAGAAATTGAAGGTGACAGAAACAAATGGAAAGATATTCCATGCTCATGGATTGGAAGAATTAACATTGTTAAGGAGGTCCATACTACACAAAACAATCTAAAAATTCAGTGCAATCCTTATTAAAATACCAAAGCATTTTTCAAAGAACTAGAACAAATGATCCTAAAATTTGTATGGAACCACAAAAGACCCCAAATAGCCAAAGCAGTCTTAAGAAGAACAAAGCTGTAAGTATCACATTTCTGGATTTCAAGATATCCTAAAAAGCTGTATAATCAAAACAGTATAATACTGGCACAAATATAGACACATAGATCACTAGAACAGAAGAGTGGGCCCAGGAATACACTCATGCCTATATAACCAATGAATCAACAAAGGAGGCAAGAATATACAATGGAGAAAAGATGGTCTCTTCAACAAGTGTCGAAGAAAACAAGTGTTGGGAAACTGGATGGCTACATGCAGAAAAATGAAACTGAACCACTTACCATCCACGAAATTAAACTCAAAATGGATTAGAGACCTAAATGTGAAACCTGAATTCATAAAAATCCTAGAAGAGAACATGGGCAGTAATTGCTCTGACATCAGTCATTGAAGCATTTTTCTAGATAGGTCTCCTAATGCAAGGGATACAAAAGCAACATTCAGTTATTGGAACTACAGCAAAATAAAAAGCTTTTGCACAATGTAGGAAACCAACAAAATGGAAAGGCAATCTACTGAGGGGGAGAAGATATTTGTAAATAATATATTTGATAAGGGGGTAATATCCAAAACATATAAAGAACTCCTATAACTCAGCCCACAAAAACAATCGATCCAATTTAAAAAATGGGCAGAAGACCTGAGTAGAGGTTTTTCAAAGAAGATCTATGGATGGCCAACAGCCACATGAAAAGATGCTCAGCATCACTAATCATCAGGGAAATACAAATGAAACTATAATAAGATATCACTTTGTGCCTATCACAATGGCTAAAATTAAAAAAAGACAAGAAATAACGAGTATTGGTAAGGCTGTGGAGAAAAATGAACTTCATGCACTGTTTGTTGGTGGGAATGTAAACTGGTGCAGCCACTGTGGAAAAACAGTATGGAGATTCCTCAAAAAATTAAGAATAGTTATACCACATGTTCGAGTAATTCCACTATTGGGTATTTGCTCAAAACAAAAACACTCCTTTAAATATATATATGCACTTCTATGTTTATTACAGCATTATTTACAACAGCCAAGATATGGAAGTGACCTAAGTGTCTATCAATAGACAAATGGATAAAAAAAAGGGATATATATATTACATTATGCAGCCACAAAAAAGAATGAGATCATGCCATTCAAGACAACATAGATGAACCCAGAGGGCATTATGCTAAGTGAAATAAGTCAGATAAAGACAAATATCACATGATTTCACTTGTTTGTAGAACCTAACAAACAAAACAAATGAATAAACAGAAAATACAAAATCAGACCATAAAAGCAGAGAACAAACTGAGGGTTGTCAGAGGGGAGGAGGGAGGGGAGATGGGCAAAATGGGTGAAGGAGAGTGGGAAATACAAGTGTCCAGTTATAGAATAAGTCACAGATATAAAAGGCACAGCATAGAAAATACAGTCAATGATATTACAATATCATTGTATAGTGACAGATGGTAGGTACACTTGTGGTGAGTGTAGCATAAATTAGAGAAGTTGAATCACTTTTCTGTACACCAGTAACTAGTATAACATTGTGTGACAACTATACTCAAAAAAAGTAAATAAATGTGGTATATATATGTAATGGAAAATTACTCAGCCATAAAAAGGGGGGGGGCATTTGTAACAACATGGATGGACCCAGAGGGTATTGTGTTAAGTGAAATAAGTCAGACAGAAAAAGACAAATACTATATGGTTTCACTTATACGTGGAATCTAACAAACAAAATAAATAAAAACCCAGAAAATGGATTCATAAATACAGAGAACCGGTCATTAGCAGAGGGAAAGGGGCTAGGAGGCTGGGCAGAATAGGTGAAGGAGATTAAGAGGTACAAACTTCCAGTTATAAAATAAATAAATCAAGAGGATGAAAGGTATAGCACAAGGAATATGGCCAACAATATAATAACTTTGTATGGTAACACAGTAACCTACCATGGTGACATTTTGTAATGTTTATGTCCTGTGAAAGGGAGGTAAATACACAACCCCTCCAAAGGCACCATAAGACCAAAGAGAAATGCTGACAAGTCCAGCTTGACAAGAAGTCATTTATTAAGGGTACTCAGAGACTGAAGCTGGTCTTGGGAAGACATGAGCTGAATCGACCTCCACAAAACTACCTCCCCTTAGACCTTCTTTTATAGCCTCAGAGGCTGAGGAGTATGTGCTTGTAGACCACCTGGGAGGAAATGCTTGAGAATCATTGTCCTATCTCCATAGGGGATCAAAGACATTATTCCCCAAGGGTGTGGTTAAAGAATGGGGATTGGGGAACACCTGGGTGTCTCACTCAGTTAAGCATCTGACTCTTGATTTCAGCTTGGGTCAAGATCTCCTGGTTTATGGGATGGAGCCCCTTGTCAGGCTCTGCACTAACAGCACGGAAAATGCTTGGGAGCCTCTCTTCCTCTCTCTCTGCCCCTCCCTTACTTGCACTTGCTTGCAAGAAGGGAGGGAAGGGAGGGAGGGAAGGGAGAGGGAGGGAAGGGAAGGAGGGAAGGGAAGGAGGGAGGGGAAGGGAGGGGAGGGAGGGGAAGGGAGGGGAGGGAGGAGAGGGAGGGGAGGGAGGGGAGGGAGAGGGAGGGGAGGGAGAGGGAGGGGGGGAAGGGAAGGAGGGAAGGGAAGGAGGGAAGGGAAGGAGGGAAGGGAAGGAGGGAAGGGAAGGAGGGAAGGGAAGGAGGGAAGGGAAGGAGGGAAGGGAGAGGGGGGAAAGGGAAGGAGGGGAGGGAAGAGGGAGGGGAGGGAAGAGGGAGGGAAGAGGGAGAGGGAGGGAAGAGGGAGAGAAGAGGGAGGGAAGAGGGAGAGGGAGGGAAGAGGGAGAGGGAGGGAAGAGGGAGAGGGAGGGAAGAGGGAGAGGGAGGGAAGAGGGAGAGGGAGGGAAGAGGGAGAGGGAGGGAAGAGGGAGAGGGAGGGAAGAGGGAGAGGGAGGGAAGAGGGAGAGGGAGGGAAGAGGGAGAGGGAGGGAAGAGGGAGAGGGAGGGAAGAGGGAGAGGGAGGGAAGGGAAGGAGGGAAGGGAAGGAGGGAAGGGAAGGAGGGAAGGGAAGGAGGGAAGGGAAGGAGGGAAGGAGGGGAGGGAGAGGGAGGGGAGGGAGAGGGAGAGGGAGGGGAGGGAGGGGAGGGAGAGGGAGAGGGAGAGGGAGAGGGAGAGGGAGAGGGAGGGGAGGGAGAGGGAGGGGAGGGAGAGGGAGGGGAGGGAGAGGGAGGGGAGGGAGAGGGAGGGGAGGGAGAGGGAGGGGAGGGAAGGAGGTAAGGGAGAGGGGGGAAAGGGAAGGAGGGAAGGGAGAGGGGGGAAAGGGAAGGAGGGAAGGGAGAGGGAGGGGAGGGAGAGGGAGGGAAGAGGGGGGAAAGGGAAGGAGGGAAGGGAGAGGGGGGAAAGGGAAGGAGGGGAGGGAGAGGGGGGAAAGGGAAGGAGGGAAGGGAGAAGGAGGGGAGGGAGGGGAGGGAGAGGGAGGGAAGAGGGAGGGAAGAGGGAGGGGAGGGAAGAGGGAGGGGAGGGAAGAGGGAGGAGAGGGAAGGAGGGAGGAGAGGGAAGGAGGGAGGAAAGGGAAGGAGGAAAGGGAAGGAGGAAAGGGAAGGAGGAAAGGGAAGGAGGAAAGGGAAGGAGGAAAGGGAAGGAGGAAAGGGAAGGAGGAAAGGGAAGGAGGAAAGGGAAGGAGGAAAGGGAAGGAGGAAAGGGAAAGAGGAAAGGGAAAGAGGAAAGGGAAAGAGGAAAGGGAAGGAGGAAAGGGAAGGAGGAAAGGGAAGGAGGAAAGGGAAGGAGGAAAGGGAAGGAGGAAAGGGAAGGAGGAAAGGGAAGGAGGAAAGGGAAGGAGGAAAGGGAAGGAGGAAAGGGAAGGAGGAAAGGGAAAGAGGAAAGGGAAGGAGGAAAGGGAAGGAGGAAAGGGAAGGAGGAAAGGGAAGGAGGAAAGGGAAGGAGGAAAGGGAAGGAGGAAAGGGAAGGAGGAAAGGGAAAGAGGAAAGGGAAAGAGGAAAGGGAAAGAGGAAAGGGAAAGAGGAAAGGGAAAGAGGAAAGGGAAGGAGGAAAGGGAAGGAGGAAAGGGAAGGAGGAAAGGGAAGGAGGAAAGGGAAGGAGGAAAGGGAAGGAGGAAAGGGAAGGAGGAAAGGGAAGGAGGAAAGGGAAGGAGGAAAGGGAAGGAGGAAAGGGAAGGAGGAAAGGGAAAGAGGAAAGGGAAAGAGGAAAGGGAAAGAGGAAAGGGAAAGAGGAAAGGGAAAGAGGAAAGGGAAAGAGGAAAGGGAAGGAGGAAAGGGAAGGAGGAAAGGGAAAGAGGAAAGGGAAGGAGGAAAGGGGAGGGGGGGAGGGGGGAGGGGGGAGGGGGGAGACGGGGACGGGAGGGGGGAGACGGGGACGGGAGGGGGGAGACGGGGACGGGAGGGGGGAGACGGGGACGGGAGGGGGGAGACGGGGACGGGAGGGGGGAGACGGGGACGGGAGGGGGGAGACGGGGACGGGAGGGGGGAGACGGAGACGAGGGGGAGAATGTGGGGGTGGGGGGGAGTTACTGAAGAAGGTTTCAGGTCATAGAGTGATCATCACAGTGGATTTGTCCAGGATGGTGTTACTTTGTTTCACACAGTGTATAACTGTTGAGTAAGTATGTTGTGCACCTGAAAGATAATATTGTGTGTCAACTACACTTCAATTTTAGAGAAGAGGGTACAGTAGATAGGGTTGACTTGCATTTAGTTGAAAATGTCACATCATTGACATGACGACAACAGGTAAAATCATGGGAGTGGTCCTGACATTAGAAAGAACATTTTTTTTTAATTTCATGGAAACCATTTATATTAACAGGTTGATGCAATAAACTTAATATATAATTTAAATCAGTTAAATTAAATCATTCACTTCAGAGACACTGAGATTTAAGATATGATGGATACATGTATCCTGCTTTATGGTATAGGAACCTTCTAGTATTCAATAGTGACTGAGAAGCTCCCCATCCTCATAATGTGAATGCCTACTTTCCCTCCTTACTGAATTTTAGGGAATCTGTCCTTCATGGAAAAAAACAAAACAAAACCCCACACATCTCATTTAATCTCATTTTCTCTGCCACACTGAGTCCTTCTAGGAAGCAGTAGTTCCCACCCAGGGCAGGCCTCCACCATGTGAGCAAGTCCCCTTAGGGTTCTACCAACCTGAAACTCAACATGCTTCAGGGTCACTCACTTACATGGGCCCTTTCTATAGTCCTAGGAGGGGATGCTGGAGACTTTTTTTTTTTTTTTTTTTACACAAAAGGAACCCAACGTTTTATAAATTCGGGTCCAACAACACTTGTATTGGCTCTCACCCACACTGTCCCTCCTAGAGTGGCTTCTCCATGTTGGGAAAGGAAGCAGCAGCCTCCTACCTCTCTATCCAGGTTTTCGTTGTGCCACAGCATGGCAGCCATGGGCTTCTCAGGTACAACTCTAAGGACAGTGATAGAACTTAATTGTGAACAAATGCAGGAAGCACACCCTGGCCTCATCTAAGATGCTTAGGTCATTCCATACAAGCTATGATACGATGTTGTTTCCCTAATCACCCCAGGCTCTGGTATGGAGCCAGACAGCAGTTCCACTTTTCTCTTCCCAAAGGTTTCCCTTCAGAGTCCTTTGCTGTTCCTATGGCCAACTGGCCTTAGCCTAGACCACCTCAGTAATCAGACACATTGCAGCAACTTTGAAACTCAAAATATCCGTCTCTTTCCTATTCCTCCAGAAATGGCCTCTATGCAGATTTGACCAATTTTCCCCCCAGAAAAACCTTCAATCAGAATAGTTTTGATGTGCAGACAGCCAGAAGCCATCTGCCTTCAGAGCTCAGGTTCCAAGTATTAGAAGCCTAAGGGGGAAATTGTCTCCATATACCTTTCCTTCATAAACATCAATGACTATTTATACCAATAAAATGAAATGGGCCATTAAAAGGTCTTTTTCTCCCAGGACAGAGAAAGGCAGCTTCCAAAACATCTTCCTAGATATAAGTACATACGTGCTATAGCCTTTAAGTAGACTGATCTCATTCTCTCTCTCTCTCTCTCTCTCTCTCTCTCTCTCCCACACACACACACACACACACACACACACACACACACACACACACACTTTTAGCACCTGAAAATTCTGTCTCATTGAATTCTTTTCAAAATGATTACATGGACATAAGTAAGTTTAATTAGAAGCTTCACCCAGTACACGGCATGCCTGGGTGGCTCAGTCAGTTAAGCGTCAGACCCTTGACTTCAACTGAGGTCATGATCCTGTGGTTCCTGAGATCAAGCCCTGGGTTGGGCTCTACACTAACAAGTTCCGAGTCACTTGGGATTCATATTCTCTCTCTCTCTCTCTCTCTCTCTCTCTCTCTCTCTCTCTCTCTCCCCCTACCCCCAAAATAAACAAATAAACTTAAAAAAAAATCTTCATCCAATACAAATTAGGGTTACCCGCTACCAACAGCAAGCCTATACAATTCTGGGACTTGTAAGATTCCTTTGAACTTCCAAGATATTGCCTTGATTTTCAAACACAGTGGAAATCTGGCTTTAAGTACCCTGGACACAACCCTTTTGTTGCTGCTATGGATGAAATTGAATCTTAAGAACCTGAACTGAATATGACCACCTTCATTTAAACCTCAGGAGAAATGTAACTAAGGCTTATTCAGGATTTACCTTTATATCAGAAAGGATAAATGTCTTGTATTAACTTGTCTTCTAATACAGTTAACTTAAGTGATGTAAGAGGCCATATTTCATTGCGAAGTGATTTTTTCACTCTTGATTTTTTCTAGAAAAAATCCAAAATCTTACGATATTTGACTTTTTAAAAAAATGTTTCCAGAAGCAACTATCTTCTCTTTCTAAACCTGTAAAAAGCCATGTGGGAATTGACATTATGAACTATTTTTAAAATTGGGGGATAAGTAAACTCAAGATATTGAAAAGAAGCTAAAGATCTCAAGAAATTTTAAAAATGAGTAGTTAGGGGGATACTAATTCTAGAAATTATTAGGCATGTTTAACGTTAAAATAAATCAGTGTGGAACTAACAAAAGGTATCACTAGTACCTATGAGCTATTGTTTCCAATGATAATATTATAGGGACTCCCCAAACCTATCCTCAGCATAGTAACTTGAGGCTTCTGAACCTCTCTGATCAGAACTCTCAGTCAAAAAAAAAAAAAAAAAAGAATTCTCAGTTTAGAGGATTGCACGTGTGCTTTTATACAGGAGTATATGTTGAATGGCCAGTCCTGACCCAGTTCTTCAGCCAACTGCCTACAAGCTGTTCCTTCTGCTAGTCCATACAGCCCCTAGTGCGAAATTATTTTGCAATTCTCCTAGGGAAATTCATTTTTTTTAAAGACTCCCTTTTGTCTCTATACCAGTTCCTCAGTCTGTTGTCTCATGATTGATCTGTTTGCCTCTGCTTTATGTGTTTCAGAAACCCCTTGCAGCTCTGGCCTACAGGTCAGGTCCTCCTGGAGTTTCTATGTATTTTAAAATAAATATTCTCATTTCAGTGGGATTTGGTGTGGATATTTTAGGGTGAGTTTACCCCAAATCTCATCTTAATGAGAGTATGTATGTATTCCATTTCAATGGGATTTGGAGTGAACTCACATTCATGTGAGTTCATTCAGTCTAATTTGTTGAAGAACTCTTATGTTATTCAGTAAAATCACCATCCCCCACCCCCCAGTGAGTTCTTTCTTTGCTATTCTGTTTTCCTCTGAATAACTTTTGACATTTTATATCTAATTCTTTAATTAGCTTTATTTTGTCCCAAATACCTATTGTCCCAGTATTATTTATAAAATTATTTGCATTTTTTTGAAGGAAACTCATATGCATTTTTATCTTAAACACATGTCTAAAATACAGTAATTGAAAAGGAATTTGCAGATAAATGTGTTTGTTTGAAAAAGGAATTTTATATATAGATCACTACATATTATACATTATATATATCCATGCACATAGATAGAAATTTATGGAAGGATATAAATCAAACTGTTAATTGGAGTGTGGCAATGTGAGGAAATCAGAGATAAGGAAGGAATTTCCCCAGGGAAAAGCTCCACTCCAAGATCCTGTGAATGAAGAGTAAAAAAACAGCTTATAGGCAGTCAGCAGAAGAAAGGGCTAGGACCAGCTGACTCCAGCATTTGCTTGAAGATAAAACCACAAGTATACACATTCACAAACCGAATGTTACTGCAAAACAATAGCTAACATGTATTAAACTCATTGTATGTGTCAGACATTGTTTTAAGAGCTTTATATGTACGGATTCATTTAATCCTCATAACTCTGGGAGATGGATACTACTCTTATCACAACTTTAGAGATAGGGAAACTGAGGCACAGAACAGTTTGGTCAATTTTCCAAAATCACACAGCTGTACTTGGCAGAGCCAGGATTTGATCCCAGCCGATCTGGTATTAGAGCCTACCCTTAGCCTGTGCTCCACTGCAGAGCCTGAAAGACCATCTCCCCAAAGTACAGCCTCTCTCCCACCCTTCTGAAAATTGTGATCTTAAAAGTCAAAGAAATGGATTTTCTTACATTAATTAACAGTGAGTCTTATTTTCCTTTTTAATATTAGGATTATGGCTTTGTTATACACCTTTTCCATTATATTTCTTTATCACATCATGCTTTTTTCATTCTTTCCATCACACCATCTATTCTCATGAGTCCCTTGTCATTTCCCTGAAGACGGCCCTCCTGGGGATCTATCTGCCCATTCCTGCTCCCTTCCTTACCGATTGCTCTTTAGCATGGCTGTTTTCTTCACTGGTTGTCTGAACTGAAGCTTCGGTTTTCCAAAATCCCATGTTGTTTTCCTCGTGCTTGGTTTGCCTCTACTTCTAGAGGGAGTAGCTCCTCAAGGCAATTACATTTTTAACCTCCAAACTTCTCTCATGTAGAGAGAAGTAGAGAAGAGAAGAAGTAGCTCTTTTTCCAATAGTCTTTTATATACTTTTCTTTGCACTATTCCCCATGAAAACATCAGAACTTTTCTTTCAAGTTCTGTGTCCTTCAATTTTTTCTGCTGCTTCTACGATCAGTTTGCATGTTCACTTTTTTGTTCTTATCTGTCCTCTTTCATTTAGTTTCTTTTCCTTAAATATCTAACGATCTTTTTTTCGTTCATCCACATCTAGGAATGAGAAACTCAATTGATTATTTTTAGCTCCTGTGGGTTCTCCCTCCCCAGTGGCAGGGTTGACTGCAGGGCTTCTGTAACTGGGTGCAGCCTATCCACTGGGAGCCTTCACATTAGGGCATCTGGGCATGGAGCAGGCAGGCAAGCTGTAGCTCCCTGTTGCTAAAATAAGAAAGGCTTTTCTTTGGTCACAGCAGTCTTTAGTGTTTCTCCCTCCTGAATATGGCTGCCTTATTCCTTTAGTTTGGCTGCATTTCTTGTTCAGACATCTATACCTTCCCCAGGAACAAACTCCTACTTAGGATGTTACTTTCTAAAATCTCCAAAATACATTCCCAAGACTCAGGTTAGTACTGCTTTTCTAATTTAATTGTTAGTGCTACTGTTCTAGTTATTATCCTCTTTATTGCACTAGCACTCTGTCTAGTTCTTGGTATTTGTTCACTACTTTTGGAGGATCAACGGATCTTGTCTTCTCAGGGTTTCTCATCACACACGTATTTTGTGTTTCTTCAACTCTGGTCCATCCAAGCTCACTGATGTCTTTCTTCTGTGTGTACATTGCAATTTCCAGTCTGCTGATGGTGACTTGTCTTGCTTGCCAGTATTGATACCACTATGCCTACACAAATTCTCCAAATTTAAGGGATTGGGGTAGGTATTTACAGATTAGTCCCCTAATTTATTTGTTCCACTAGAGGCCATTTAAGCTAGTCATTTGCTGGAATAGCATTAATCTCTTGATTCAAGCCACAGTATTATTAGCCTACCCTAAAAATGTTACACTGACTTTTTAAATACACCTTTAGTTCTATTTTAATTAACATAGGAATTTCTTGTAAAAATTCAACCAGTACTAATACAAAACCATCCTTGACTTCCCACTACCATCCTAGAGATGATCACTTTCAATATTTGCTTGTAAAACTTTTTCTATGCGTTTATAAAGCTATATAAGAACACATAGAAATAGTTTTAAAATATAAATGTTATCATAATGTTAATTTTGTTTTGCAATTGTTTTATTTAATGATAGGTCTGAGAGCTTTATCCATGATCAATAAATATGTATCTATCTCATTCCTTTTAATTAGTTTGGACTAATTTAGTCCAAACTTTTAATTATAGTTTGGACTAGAGTTTAACCTCAAGTATTAGTTTTGCTATTACAGTGCTGCAGCAGACATCCTTGTACCCTTCTACTTGAACATGGGAGTATATAACTGGTCAAGAATGGACGTTGCTGGTTGTAAGGATATACACATTGGGTGAAATGGGTCAACTTTTTACATTTTAATTGAATAACCCATTAAAAAAATAAATTGAGAACATTAAATAGTTTAACCACTTGTAATCTCTACTTCATCTAAGAAGTGGTGCTACATTATAAATATTAAATTTGTTCTGAGAATCCAAGCATTTCATTATTTTCTATATATTTAGAAAAAATGATTTGACATACTAAGAAGAAAGAAAGAGGGGTGCCTGGGTGCCTCAGTTGGTTAAATGTCTGACTCTTGATTTCGGCTCAGGTCACAATCTTCTGGTTGTGAGACCAAGCCTAGCATCAGGCTCCACTCTGGGCATGGAGCCTGCTTAAGATTCTCTCCCCCTCTGCCTCTGCCCCTTCCCCACTTGTGCATGCTCACTCTCTCACTCTCAAATTACATGTAGAAAAAATTCTATGTGTGTGTGTGTGTGTGTGTGTGTGTGTGTGTGTGTGTGTAGAAAATCTCTACAAAGGATTTTTAGATCTACAGAAAAGTCTTTAGATATAAAAGCCTTTCAGATGGATACATGAATGTGATAGCTTTTTTAGAAGGTATAAAAATATATAAAATACTATAGGTGTTTTGAGGAACTATATGTAATATTGTATAAAGAAACCAGAACAATGGTTCCGGTTTGGAGGGAAAGAGGAGAATAAAGGAAAAATATATGGGAGCTGCAATCTAGGTTTAATTTCTCAAGGCGGTAAGTTGGTGGATTTTCCTTTATTCTTTTTGTGGTCAAACTAAATACAGGTAGGTCAAGCATTAGATTTGTTCTACTTAATTTCAGTGTGGAGAGATTGGAGATCCTATTTGCAGGGAAAAGAACATGTTTACCAAAATATGGAAGTCAATAACTCTTGGTGCTAAGAAAACTGTATTAACCTAGAAAATGAGAAAAAGCTTGACAAGAAACTGTTATAGGCAGGGCTCCTGGGTGGCTCAGTAGGTTAAGTGTCTGACTTCGGCTCAGGTCATGATCTCATGGTTGATGAGTTCGAGTCCCACATCGGGCTCTGCATTCTGACAGAGTGGAGCCTGCTTGGGATTCTCTCCCTCCCCTCCTTCTCTCTGCCCCTCCCCTGCTTGTGCTTTCTGACACTCTCAGAATAAATAAGCTTAAAAAAATTGTATTAAATAAAAAGAAAGTGTTACAGGCATCTTCATGAATTACAAGTTGGTAGAGAGTCCCTATTTATGAGGCCATTGTACTTCCTAGAAACTTTAGTATCTGAACCTTTATATTTATACATTGTTATTGTATTTGTAGTTATATATTATATGTATAATTAATAAGCCAATGTCAAATCCCATGATGCCCAGCTGTTATATTCCTTTTTAAAATTTTTTTTTAATGTTTATTTATTTTTGAGACACAGAGCTCTAGCTGGGAAAGGGCAGAGAGAGGGAAATAGGATCGAAAGTGGGCTCTGCGCCGACAGCAAAGAGCCCAATGTGGGCCTCAAACCCACGAACCATGAGATCATGACCTTAGCCAAAGTCAGATACTTAGCCAACTGAGCCACCCAGGCACCCCCCTCCCCCCCCCTTTTTTTGGTCTCTCTCCCAATTGCCATATTCTAAGAACAAAGATGTCCTTAAAATGAGGCTGAATATCTTAGCTTTCCTTTGTAGCGCTTTGGGTCCTCTTAGCCTCTTCAGTCAACAATTGCTATTTCTTCAACATTACAGCCTTTGACCTATTGAACACCAGATACCTGCAGGCTGCGCCCGCCCCCCCACCTCCCTTTTAACCTTTAGCAAAGACTCATACTGGCAGAAGAGGGTCTTTTTCTTAACAGAAAAAGCTCCGCTTCCTGCCTAGTGGAACTTAATCTACCGGTTAGTTCTTAAAAGAGGAACTGACTAGAACAGTATTAACACAAATTCCCCAGAGCTCAAAGACCTCCCCAAAGAAGAGGCTGACATGATTTCTAGATTGCTCTTTGACATAAGTTTCTCAGATGTAGGATATTTTAGAGAATTTTACACAATACACTAGAAAACCACATCCCCCTCACATATGACCTCAGAGATTCACATTGTAGCATATTATGTATATTTTCTATTATGTCTACCAGAAATGAAAAATCTCAGTGGAAATTTGGGAACTTTCTGGTCTTACACAAACAGAAAACAAACTTGGCTGCATTCTGGTATTGAATTGAGTAATAAAGAAATTGCCTCTTATGAGCTCCAGAAGAGAGATGGTATTTTTATGTGGGTGACTTTTAAGAACTAGCAAATCACTAAGAAGACTGGGCACCCAAATTCCCAATCTTAAGAATATATTAGGAGTATAATTTTAAGATTAAAATATAAGTCCACAAATATATAGCTAAGAACACAAACTCCTAAGATGAGACAAGAAAAAAAAATACTGATATTTGACTTAGTTAGTTCTTCTTTCTGACAGGAGATTAAAGCTGCCTGTGAGATTTCTTTGATGCTGACTCACTTAATTCATTTAGACATTGCCAGCCAAGCAGGCTACAACAAAGCAGGTCTATTTTAACAAGCTCACTCCTGGCTGTTCTAATAAAGAAAAATAATTGAATTGCTGATTTTGATTTTTTAAAAATGTATTCAGCATTTGAGTTTTTTGCTTCGCACACCAAAAAAAACATACAAATATTTATTGCATCATCTTCCCCACAGAATTCATTCTAGGTACCCCTTAGACTAGTGTAGCAATGAAATATCTTCCTTGAGTTCAGTTTATTGTAATTGAACTTTTAAATTAAAACCTTAGAATCTTATTTGGAGCCAGCACCAATTCTAAGCACACAGATCTGCATGAATAAGTGACTACGTTGATGTTAAGCGTGTCTATAGTCAGTGGATTTTCTCAAGAGGCAGCTGTGGCAGCAAAGAGGGAGTCTGTCAAAGTGGGCAGCATAGAGAGAGCCACAGCGGCAGGCTGGCAGCCACAGACATGGTTTTATTCAACCTGAACATGGTTTTTTAAAAAGCTGAACCAACATTTAGAAAACAGAAGATTCCACATAAAAATTCAGACTTGCAATTCCCTTGAAAATGTATAAGAACTAGCAACAGGGAGCCTCATTCCAAATCAGCGGGAGCTGAGTCACAGCAGCCTCTTCCATTGCTCAGTCTATGCATATGGACTTCACGAAGCCAGCCTCATTTGTATTCCCTGCCTAACCTCCACCACTTGAGCGTGAGACCACTAAAGCAGACAGTAAAGCAGAAAACAGAATTAAAAGACATATACTCACATCCCAAAGCTGGCACAAAGATAGTCTTTGTATTTGTAGATAAGCTAGCTCACATCCTATCTGCTGGTAGGACTGGCTGTGTACATCCACTAAATGGCAGCTCTCCATGGCTGGCCTATTGCATAGCAAGCTTGCTCAAGTGACAAATTACACTTTACTATAGAGTGGATGGTTTCTGTGTCTTGTCTAGAGTGGGAGGGGAGAAGGTTATCATTAAAGTCATACCTAGGACTTAGAACTTTAGCTATGACCTAATTTGAACCTCACAATTGGGGTCAAGAGGTAGATATTTTACAGATTAGGAAGTCAAGTTAGGCAAAATAAAGCAACATACTTGATGATAAACAATTACTAAGTGTTAGGACCACTATTCAAAGCCAGATCTTGTGATCAAAAACAAAATTTAAAAACCTGTTTTATCAGTTTTACCATAATTTTTAGACCTATTCCCCCTCTCTACAAAATGAGAAAGTATTAATCATTGGATTCTCAGTGGTATGCCTAATGTGGTAACCTAATGATATTTATAAAATGTTTGTGTTTCTATGGCATAATATTGGCTCATAATGCAACTATTTCAAGCTTTAAAAATGTAGAACTTTAAACAGAACCATTTTACCAATCTCCCAATGAGCAGTTATCTTTCCCTAGATCAGTTTGGCAGCAGCTGTAACAGAAACCCAATTAATAGTGACTCAAACACAGTAGAAATGTATTTCTCTTCACATATAGTCCAGGAGTAAGTCTACAGGTGGCATTATGGGTCCAAGTGATCAGGTGCTAGGCTTTTTACTTGTTTCGCTGTCCTAGAGTGATGTTCTCATCACCCTTAGTATAAGACGGCTTGCCACCACGTTTGTAACTGTAGCACAGGTTGTAAGCACACATTATTTTTACTCAAAGCTCATTAACAAGAACTTAAACCATGCAGCCACACCTAGATGGAAGGGAGTCTAGGGAACATAGTCACTAGCTAGGGGGCCATGTATCCAGCTCAAATAGGTTTATGGTAGAGGAAACCATTACTGTGAGACAACTATATACCTTGAGTACATCCTTTAAAACTTACAGAAGGTACTACACCAAACCACACTTCTCCCTTCAGAGGTGAAAACACCTCTTTTTCTTACAACCCAACTCTCCCCATCTTTCCATTTTTAGATCATTGTTAAAGTCCTGAGCCAATTGAAAAGTCCTCCTTAAGTTAGATCTTACATCCACATTTAACTGCACATTTCTTGCCATTCTTTTTCAGTATTTCTCTCTCCCAACTTCATGAGTTTTCCTGCATTGTTCTCACTTGAGAATTACTATTTCCCTATGTTTCAACAAGTGTCAGTCTTCCTTTGGATTAATTCAAAATACAAATTTCTGATTACCTCCTGTGTGGAGGTAGAATGCTCATCTTAGGTGATGGGTGTGCAAATATATATTCAATGGTGTACTATTTTGACTAGAAAAAGACAAGACTGTTTATGTTTACATTTCTTAGCATCAGGTGTATGGAAGCATTTAACAAGTAGCAATCAGTGATAGCAACGCTCCTCACATTTTAACAGAATCATTGGGCATCCCATTAGGCAAGCAAAATTGCAACAGTTATCAACAATACTCATTTTGAGAATTTATCTGTAGAATCAATGCAGTCCTAATCAAAATCTCAGCAGGCTTTTTGGAGATATTGACAAGCTGATTCTAAAATTCAGATAGAAATGCAAAGGGCCAATAATAGCCAGGACAACCTGAAATAGAACAAAGGGGGAGGCAACCACTACCTGATTTCAAGTTTTATCATCAAGCTACAGTAATCAAGGCACTGTGGGGTCAAAAATAGACAAATAGTCACTGGAACTGAATCCAGAATCCAGAAATAGACCCACACATACATGGGCAACTGATTTCAACCATGGTGTCAAGGCAATTGAGTGGACAAAAAAATAGCCTTTTCAACAGGTGATGCTAAAACCATTGAACATGCATATGAAAGAAAATAAACTTTATCAATAGCTCACATATGCAAAAATCAACTCAAATTGGATCATAGACCTAAATGATCAAAACCATAATTCAAAGAACAAATTGATAAATAGACTTGGTCAAAATTTAAAACTACTCTTCTTTAAAAGACATGGTTAAAAGAATGAAGAGACAAGCCAACAGAAAATATTTGCACATTATTTATCTGGTAAAGCACTTGTATCTGGAATATAAGCGAATCCTCAATTTGTTAATAAAAAACAACCTAATTTAAAACGGGAATGAGTATGCAAAAGATTTAAACAGACACATCACCAAAATGTAAATAAGACAGTATACAAGCACGTGAAAAAATGCTCAACACCATTGGTCATTAGGGAAATGCAAATTAAAACCACAATGTGATATCATTACAAATTGATAAGAATGGTTAGAATTTAAAAGGCTGACCATGCCAAGTATTAGCAAGGATGTGGGGCAACTGCTGGTAAGAAGGTAAGATAAGGTGGTACAACCATTTTGGAAATGGTTGGGCAATTTCTTAAAAAGTTAAGCATACACCTACCACATAATCCAGCCATTCCACTCATGAGGATTTTTCCAAAAGAAATAAAAGCATATGTTCATACAAAAACTTGTACATAAGTGTGCATAGAATATTTATAATAACCACAAACCACAAACAACTCAAACATCCATGGACAGATGAGTGGCTAAACAAATTGTAGTAGATCCATAAAATGGAAGACTATTCAGTAATTTTAAAAAGTGCTATTGATAGATGCAAAGACTTTGATCAATTTCAGAATAATTATGCTGAGTAAAAGAAACCAAACAAGAAGAACACATATTATGAATCCATTTGTATAAAACTCTAGAAAATGCAAACTAATTCATAGTGACAGATCAGGTCAGTGGTTGCCTGGAGCAAAGTTACAAGGAGGAGTTTATTACAAAGGGACAGCAGGAAGGTTTGCTGTTGTTGTTTTGTACTTTTTGTATACAATACAGTAATTTAACACTTCTGTACATTACCCTGTGCTCATCACAAGTGCACTCCTTAATCCCCATCACCTATTTAACCCATGCCTCCACCCACCTCCCCTCTGGTAACCATTAGTTTGTTTTCCATAGTTAAGAGTCTCTTTCTTAGTTTACCCCTCTGTTCATTTGTTTTGTTTCTTAAATTCCATGGGAAGAAGGTTTTCTGAATGGTGGGAATGTTCTATATATGACAGTATCACACTATGTGTCAAAACTCACAGAATTGGATTGCCTCTATGATAGTTTAGGTTAAAAAAAATGATCAATAAATGAATTGCTGGGACTTTTGTGTGTACGATGAAACAAAATCAATTTTTAATAGAAAATAATCTAAAATACTCCTGAATTTTCTCCACTTTTTCCCTTGACGCTGGCCTGTAACACAATACCAAAGTATAATTCAGGAAAGTTATATTTCAAGAGTTTAAAAGAGAGAGAGATCCAAGGGTAATGATCTTACTTGTTCTGAAGAAAACTTCTAATACCTAGAAGAGTGAGTGGATTGCTTAACCTAAGCAATTCCTCAATATTAGTTCTTACAACAATACTGGTGTTAAGCACTAAACATCTGAGAGTTAAGTGCAAGAACCTGGAATGCAGACAGTACATATTCCCTATGCAAAATGAGAAGGCTAACCTGGACATATCCAATCTCCATTTCCTTAGAAATAATGGTCCACACCAAAAGACAAATGAACAAGCAAGTTCTAGCTCAATAGAACAATTTTGAAACTCCTAGCAAATTCTCCTTATGATGAAATACCAATAAACAAAACAGATAAAAGTGATAGATAGGTACTTATTCAGTTAAGTTTAAATTTTCACATTTTAGAAGAAAAATGCATATTATTGCTTACATTTAAGTCACCATCTGGGCTTTAGAATTAAGAACTGGTTCAATTATTTAGAAAACATTCACTGAAAACAGCTTATGTCTAGCACTATGATAGATGATAGAGATACATCAGTGAGCAAGAGAGATTCACAATTTCATTCAGTTAACTTCTGGCATAGTTTAGAATCTCTTCCAGAAAGCCTAGCCGCAGTGATTTTAGCCTTGACAGCGTCAAAATAAAAATAGCCAACCACCAATCTTCATCCTTCTCCCTCTCCCTTCCTCTCTCCCTCTCCCTCTCTCTCTCTCTTTCTCTCTCTCTCTCACACACACACACACAGTCTCTCTCTCTCTCTCTCTTTCCCTCCCTCTAGATATAGCTATAGATATTTAGATACAGATACACACACACACACACACACACACACACACACACACACACACCCTATGGCTGGCTTATGTCCCAATAAAATTGAAACTTTACTTAATACACCTAAACTACTCAACATCATCATTTAGCCTACCCTACCTAAACATGCTCAGGACACTTATGATGGCCTAGAGTTGGGCTAAGTCATGTAACACAAAGCCTATTTTATAACAAAGGGTTGAATATCTCATGTAGTTTATTGAATACTATACTGAAAGGAAAAAACAGAATGGTTCTATCAGTTGTTTACCCTCCTGATCACAGGGCTGACTAGAAGCTGTGGCTCACTGCCCCTGCCCAGCATTAGGAGAGATTATAGACTGCATATTCCTAGCCCAGGGCCCAGGTAAAGATCAAAATTCAAAATATGGTTTCTAATGAATGTATATCACTTTCACATCATTGTAAAATCAAAAAATTGTAAGTTGAACCACTGTAAGTCGTGGACTATCTGCATATTTATATTTTAGGGTTGCCAGATAAAATATAGAACTTCTACTCTAACTTGAGTTTCAGCTAAATTATGAATAAAATTTTAATATAAGTATGTCTCAATATTGCATGGGACATACTTACACTGAAATTTTAATTTATTGTTTAGCTGAAATCCAAATTTAACTGAATATCTTGGTTATTGTTTTGGGCTAAATCCGGCAATCCATTTATATTTATATTCTATATTTTATAGAATATATTTTATGTATTTTATACATACACACACATATACATGTGTATATATATATACACACACATATATATACACATGTATATATATAAAATATATATAAATATATATATTTAATATATATATTTTAGTATATATTTTAATATATATATTATATTTTTATTTTTATATATTTTAATATATATTAATATATAATATATATATATATATATATTGAGGTTACCAGATATCTTTATCTACAGAAACAGCCATAGATATATGATGTATGTCATGTCTGTTTTTAGGCAACTTCTTGCAGAAACTTCCAAGATGAACTATGTGCAAATTATCATCCTAGGTAATTAAACATAATGATCAGTGATTTAAAGTTATTTGGTATAAACCAATTAAGTAATGTAGGCCAATTACCAAAACTAATTATTTTTATTTATTTTTAATTATTTTTTTTATTTTTAAAAATTTAAATCCAAGTTAGTTAACTTATAGGATAATAATAATTTCAGGAATAGAATTTAGTGATTCATCACTTACATATAACACCCAGTGTCCATCCCAATAAGTGCCCTCCTTAATGTCCCTCACCCCCTTTAGCCCAACCCCCCCACCAAGCAGCCTGCCAGAAACCCTCAGTTTGTTCTCTGTATTTGAGTCCCTTATGGTTTGTCTCCCTGTTTTTATATTTATGCTTCCCTTCACTTATGTTCATCTGTTTTGTATCTTAAATTCCACATGTGAATGAAGTCATGATATTTATCTTTTTCTGACTTATTTCACTTAGCATAATACCCTCTAGTTCTATCAACGTTGCAAATGGCAAGATTTCATTCTTCTTGATCACTGGATAATATTCCATTGTATCTATATATGTCATCTTCTTTATCCATTCATCAGTCAATGGATATTGGGCTCTTTCCATACTTTGGCTATTGCCAACAGTGCTGCTATAAACATTCAAACGGGCACATGCACCCCAATCAGCATTCCCATATCCTTTGGATAAAAACCAAGTAGTGCAATCGCTAGGTCATAGGATAGCTCTATTTTTAATTTTTTGAGCAATCTCCATACGGTCTTCCAGAGTGGCTGCACCAGTTTGCATTACCACCAGCAGTGCAAAAAGAGATCCTCTTTCTCCACAACCTCACCAATATCTCTTGTTGCCTGAGTTGTTAATTTTAGCAACTCTCACAGGTGTGAGAACTGCATGAAATTGTGAATCTCTCTTGCTCACCAGTGTATGTCTGTCATAGTGCTTGACATAAGCTGTTTTCAGTGAATGTTTTCTAAATAATTGAATGAACCAGTTCTTAATTCTAGGGCCCAAAGGTGGTATCTCACTGTGGTTTTGATTTGTATTTCCCTGATAATGAGTGATGTTGAGCATCTTTTTGTGTGTCTGTTAGCCATCGGGAGGTCTTCTTCAGAAAAGTGTCTATTCAGGTCTTCTGCCCATTTCTTCACTGGATTATTTGTTTTTTGGGGTGTTGAGTTTGATAAGTTCTTCATAGATTTTGAAAACAAACCCTTTATTGGATGTGTCATTTGCAAATATCTTCTCCCATTCTGTATGTTGCCTCTTAGTTTTTTTTTATATTTATTTTTGAGAAAGAGAGAGAGTGTGAGCACAAAGAGGGGCAGAGAGGGAGACACAGAATCCAAAGCAATTTGCCTCTTAGTTTTACTGATCGTTTCCTTCTCCATGCAGAAACTTTTTATCTTGAGGAGGTCCCAATAGTTCATTTTTGCTTTTGTTTCCCTTGCCTCTGGAGATGTGTTGAGTAAGAAGTTGCTGCAGCCAAGGTCAAAGAGGTTGTTGACTGCTTTCTCCTCTAGGATTTTGAGGGCTTCCTGTCTTTTTAATTTATTTTTTTTTCAACGTTTATTTATTTTTGGGACAGAGAGAGACAAAGCATGAACAGGGGAGGGGCAGAGACAGAGGGAGACACAGAATCGGAAACAGGCTCCAGGCTCTGAGCCATCAGCCCAGAGACTGACGCGGGGCTCGAACTCACGGACCGCGAGATCGTGACCTGGCTGAAGTCGGACGCTTAACCGACTGCGCCACCCAGGCGCCCCGAGGGCTTCCTGTCTTAATCTTTAGGTCTTTCATCCATTTTATGTTTATCTTTGTGTATGGTATAGGAAAGCAGTCCAAGTTCATTCTTGGGAAAACTGGACAGCAACATGCACAACACCATTGGCTGAAGAGACTGTCTTTGTTCCATTGGCTATTCTTTCCTGCTTTAGCTGTACATTTGTTGGCCCATTTCTGCGTTCTCTATTCTGTCTCATTGATCTATGTGTCTGTTCTTGTGCCAGTACCATACTGTCTTGATGATTACCGCTTTGTAACACAGCTTGGAGTCCAGAATTGTGATGCCTCTGGCTTTGGTTTTCTTTTTCAGGATTGCTTTGGCTATTTGGGGTCTTTTCTGGTTTCATACAAATTTTAGGATTGTCTGTTCTAGCTCTGTGAAGAATGTTGGTGTTATTTTGGTAGGTATAAGATTAGGTTGTGTATTTGAGACCTTTCCTCCTTCTTTAGGAAGGCCTAGAATGCGATATACTTCCCTCTTATGACTGCCTTTGCTGCATCCCAGAGGTCTTGAGCTGTTGTGTTTTCATTTTCATTGGCTTCCATGTACTTTCTTATTTCCTCTTTAATTTCTTGGTTAACCCATTCATTCTTTAGTAGGATGCTCTGTTAATCTCGAAGTACATGATCTTTCCAAATTTTTCCTCATGGTTGATTTCAAGTTTCATGGCATTGTGGTCTGAAAATATGCAAGGTATGATCTTATCTTTGTACTTATTGAGGGCTGATATGTGACCAAATATGTTATCTATTCTGGAGAATGTTGCATGTGCACTCAAGAAGAATGTGTATTCTGGTGTTTTAGGATGAAATGTTCTGAATCTGTTAAGTCCATCTGGTCCAGTGTGTCATTCAAAGCCATTGTTTTCTTGATTTTCTACTTAGATGATCTGTCTATTGTTGTAAGTGGGATATTGAAGTCCCTTATTAGTATGGTATTATTATCAATGAGTTTCTTTATGCTTATGATAAATTGATTTAGATTTGGGTGTTTCACATTGAGGGCATAAATATTTACAATGGTTAGATCTTGGTGGATAGACCGCTTAATTATGATATCATGCCCTTCTTCATCTCTTATTACAGACTTTATTTTAAAACCTAGTTTGCATGGCTACTACAGCTTTCTTTTGATAGATGATAGATGTTTCTCCATCCCCTTACTTTGAATCTACAAGTGTCTTTGGGTCTAAAATGAGTCTCCTGTAAGCAGCAAATAGATGAGTCTTGTTTTCTTATCCATTCTGATGCCCTATGTCTTTTGATTGGAGGATTAGCCCACTGACATTTAGACTGAGTACTGAATTTAGCACCATTGTGTTGCCTGTTGAGTTGGTGTTTCTGGTGATGTTCTCTGGTCCTTTCTAGTCTTCATTGCTTTTGGTCTTTTTTGCTGTTTTGTCTTTTCTCCACTCAAAGGGTCCCCCTTAAGACTTCTTGCAGGGCTGGTATACTGGTCATGAACTCCTTTAGTTTTTGTTTGTCTGGGAAACTGTCTCTCATTCTATTTTGAGACACAACCTTGCTGGATATAGAATTCTTGACTATATATTTTTCTGATTCAGCACGTTGACCATATCTGACCACTCCTTTCTGACCTGCCAAGTTTTTATGGATAGGTCTGCTGTGAACCTGATCTGTCTTTCCTTATAGGTCAAGGACTTTTCCCCCATTGCTGCTTTCACAATTCTTTCCTTGTCTGTGTATTTTGTGAATTTTATTAGGGTATGCCTTGGTGATACCTGGTTTTTGTTGAATCTAATGGGAGTTCTCTGTGTTTCTTGGATTTTGATGTCTGTGTTCTTTCCCAGATTAGGAAAGTTTTCTGCTAGAATTTGCTCACATAAACCTTCTGTCCCTTTCTCTCTTCATCTTCTGGGACTCCTATGATTCGGATGTGTTTCCTTTTATGTAAATTAAACCATTACAATTGGAAATAGTGAGCTATCAGACCAGTTTTCTCTGAGGCTACTGACAGTTCAAGAGAACAAAACATTAGCATGTATCAGAGGGGTTCATACAAAAAATGAGAAAAGTCACTAAGCTACCAGGTAAATAAGAAAAACATCTCCCTGTTTTACCCTACTAAAATTAACATCTTTTATACTAAGAAGGGATTCTAGGAAATGATTGCCATTACCCACCTGTCTATTCTCAACTCCAGGCTACAGACCTATTTTGACCTGCTATCCTGACCATTGCAGAGCTGGGTGTTAACATGGCTTTGGGCTCTGAGGACATCCAGAGAAAGACCCAGAGTGAGGCTTTCCTTTAGGGCTGGGCAAGAGCTGGACATCTGCATCAGACTGCCCAGGACAAGGATTAGAAAGAAGTTTTGGAAAAAACTTGTCCCCCAGGGATCTTCTTACCATGGAAAAAAGATCATTATATGACCCACATTAAGGGGTCAGAATTCCCCACTAAATAAGCCAAGCAAGTGCTGAGTGACTGTGCTGGTCCTCCCATTCTGGAGTCTGAAGGTAAGAGGAGAGATTGGGATCCTGGTGTCTTCTTTTGGTAGCTAACCTAGATACTGGCAACCTGACAACCCTTGCACTATCAGCCAATGTGGGACTGCCACCGTCCATTACTTGCTGTACTGCCACAAGTTGGGTAACCAGCCCAGAACAAGGTAATGATCTAAAAACCCAGCTAAAGGGCCCAGAAGCCAGAGAAAGAATGATCAGTCAGGAAAAATGCAACTTTCCTGGTAGAAAAAAACTGCTCTAAGAGAAAGATAGAAGAAAAGGTGTTCAGGAAGACTCAAATGAAGCACACCACATACACCTGCACCCACATTATCTGGAGCTAAAACAAGTCCTAATTTCCCTATGAAAAAATTCAGCACATGAATAGAAGATGATTATAGGGTCCAAAAAGAATGACCTAGAAGACTACAGAAGAAATAGTTCCACACACAGGCATGTGAAATCATGAAAGGGCAGGTAAGACAATCTGAAGATAGATTTTGTAGATATAACATCTCATAGGAATTCCTGATATATAGATTATTGGATTGGTGACAAAAAATTTCTTGAGCCAAAGAAAGATTTGAATCTGCAGACTGAAGGAAATTGCTGACCGTTAGGCACTGGTGAGAAAAGGACATGTACCTGGGTATACTCAGGTGAATTCCTGGCCCCCCACTCCCAAAATGATAATAATTGGCAAGCATAAAAAGCAAGTTATCTACATGAAATATGATAGTACAGAAAAAAAGACAACAAATTGTTATTGTAAGAATTAATGCACCAGAACTAATGGTAAAGTAGAAATATGTACACTAACAAGGGAAGAAATAGCATGAGGAGGAAGTGATTAAACCAGCAAAAATAAGGAAAAAGACAATATTTTTTTAAAAGTGGACAAAAAGGATAAAATGAAATAGATCTATTATTACATTAAATATCAGTGGACCAATGTCTTCCATTAAAGTCAGAGATTGCCATATTGGTTAATACAAAACCCAACTGCAAACTTAAAGCAGTAAAGAAAGGTTAAAGATAAAGGGATACACAAAAATATCAAACTAATGCAAATGAAAAGTAAGTTAAGAGTGATATTTAGATCTGATAAGGTTGATTTGCTATATGGTAAAATTTGCATTTTTGAGATTAATAATTTTAATAAATTGGACAATGAAGGAACAAGACTAGCTAGAGGAGAAACTTCTGAACCACCCCAACTTCAGGAGGTGAGTTTTGGTGTTTATCAAATTAAAATGGAGAACATTTGTTTTAAAACTTTGTTAGTTCAAGGAAATAAACAAAATCAAATAGTATTTAATTTGGTGTGATCCTTGGGAACTTTAACATCACCTGAAAACTTGTTAGTAATTAGATTTTAGGGCCCCACCCTGGACTCCTAAAAACTCTGGCCTGCAGATAATTCTGATGACATTGAAGTTAAACACCCATCAAGATCATTAGGCTACTTTCTATAAAATTATTTTCTAACAAAAATGATTATTTAATGATATAACACCTCATAATAGCCGTACCAAAACTTCAGTCAGCCTCACAATACGGCAGCTAAAAAATATTAAGCAAAAATTCTTGGAAATGTAAAGAGAATTGATAAAACTACAACTAGATAGACTTTAATAGAGGTCTTCCAAAATTGGATACACCTAGAAGACAAGTCAGTAATTTTATAGGATATATGTAGAACTTGAAATCCTTTTAAGAGAATATATCTTTTCTCCCATAGGTTCATAAATATTTTTTAAAAAAATCAATCATGTTATTTGGCCAAAGAGAAAAGCTTCACAAATTAAAGTTTCAAAAAATATATACAGAAAAAGACTTTCAAGTTATCTTCCTTGACCACACCCCAATAAAATTATAGAAGTTTTGGTTTTCAGAAAGTTAATCCATGAATCAAAAATAAAAAGTGAAATTACAAACTGTTGAGAAAGCAATTAGTGAACAGCAAAATCTAGACCCTGAATTCGTTAAGTATCTTTATTATTAAAGAGAAAAGCAGAAAGACAAAGAAAACTTGTACTCATTTATCAGAAATTAGGAAATGGATAAGAAACAAAGAATTAAAGTAAAAGCTGAAGTAAACCAGAAAAAACAAACTGAAATAAGGCAGATAAAGGATAAATAAATCCAAAAGTTGAAAAAAATTTAAGACCAATAAAACAGATAAACTGTGACCTTGATTAAAGGAGAGAGTGCACATGTTAGCACACATAGGCGTGCACTTGGAAAAACATGCAGGATTAAAAATGAGAAGGAGACAAACCACAGATCCAGGCATGATTAAAAGAATTATAAGAGATTACTGCTTGCAAGTCAATGGCTACAAATTTGAAAACACAGAGGAAGTGAATGATTTCCTAACAAAATATAAATTACTTAAATTGCCAATCACTGCAGAAGATGTCGGGCTGGTGATTAAGAATCTATCATGGATAAAGGCCCAAAGACCAGATGGGTTTAATTTTTAAATAACAGATGATTCCAATGTTTAAACATTTCCAGGCCATGGAAAAGGGGAGGGAAAAAAATCCCAATTTTATGAAGTCAGATTAATTTTAATTTCAAAGCCTAATATTTTTAAAAATGCTAGACCCATCTCACTTAAAATTGAAGATACAAAAATTTTGACTTAAGTATTAGCAAATAAAATGCAGCTTGCTTCTGTCTTAGATCCAGGTTCCCTGGATAGACTCTGAGGTACAAATATGCATGCCAAAGGTTTTTGGGGCTAGTGCTTTCAGGAACACCTTTAGGAAAGTGAGAGGTGGCAGGTGGGGTAGGGACAGAAGGTGAACCCCAGTTCAGTTGCAACAGTGGCTTCAGCCTCACCCACGGAGCGCTCTGAACCAGCCATGGAGGGCAGACAGCCCCCAAAGGAGAAACTGCTGAGAGCTGTCAGCAACCCAACACTCCAGACAGCTGGGTGAGGGAAGGAATGCCTCCTGCTGATAGCCACAAGGGAGCAGGACACCACTGCCGCTCACGAGACTCAAGTAACTAGAGTTTCAAAGGATACGATATGAACAAGTAGAGTGTATTCCTTTTTTTTTTTTTTCTTTTTAAAAGTGTATTCATTTGAGAGAACGAGTCAGGGGAGGGGCAGAGAGAGAGGGAGAAAGAGAGGATCCCAAGCAGGCTCCACACTGTCAGCGCAGAGCCCAATTTGGGGCAGGAAATCACTAACCATGAAATCATGACCTGAACCAAAGTCAAGAGTCAAATGTTTAACCAACTGAGCCACCCAGGCACCCCGTTAGAGTGCATTCCTGATTATAAGTGTGGTTTGATTTCAAGAAACCTGTCATCATTATTCTTTGCATCAACAAACTTTTAAAAATTGCAAGAAGATCACACAATTATTAGATGCTGAAAACACATTTGAGAATTTTGTTAATTCATCAGCCATTTATGATGTGTCTAGTTTTACATATTGCAGATTTGCGAACATATCATATTCAGATTTATGTGCGTGTAATCTTCTTTTTCTTTCTTGGCTTTCCCTCTACATCTCCACCCACATCAACCCCAGTACAGTAAGCAGAAAATAACTATAATATGCTGGCTCTGAGTGGATATAGATTTAAACTTGTCCTAGATTTGTTTCAGGGACGAGCATCCTTGCTCTATCAGGTTTGCTTTTACATAGGCATGTGCTAGAGAATTTTTATCTAATTAAAAACGTCTATCTCCAAAGCCACTCTCTAGCTGTGCGTTGAGCACACCACCAATGGTATTCCCTGAAGTTAATTGACTCTGCCAGGATATAAATAAAAATAAGTAAAAGCTAGAAAAATCTTCAATGTGTGACCATATGTCCAAACAGAAAGCACATATCTTCGTGGAACTATAGGTGTAAAAGTAAATCATCACCTAGTTGTCAGAGAATTAAATCAGATCCATTTAGAAATTCTCAATCTACCTTTATCAATGGCAAATATTCCCCCAACAAATACCCCCTAACCGTAAGAGATTTACAAAAAAAGACTCACATAGGAAAAAAATGTGCAGACTCTAGGTCTCTTGCAGATACACAACACACATCAAAAATTAATCTGGATCCTTACCTTTGCAGATTTCATCTGGGGACTTTATAGGTGGAGAATCTCAATCACTGGAAGAGCAGGTAAGACTTAAAAAGCACATCTGGGTTCAAAGATTGTTAGAACCATAGCTTGTCACCTATGGAATTCACTAACTCTGGAGGCTTAACCACTCTAAGGACAGCTCAGAGGCATACTCTCTGAAAGAGCAAGAATGGCTCAGGCTCTGTGTTTGGCTCCCTGATACCCGTTTGCACACGCCCCAGCCCAGGTGTGGATCCTTAGGATCACCAGCTGAAATTAGGAAGCACAATTGCTTTCCCCTGCTTGTCATGCACAAACCAGGACAATCTCAAACCAAAAGAATTTTTAGAGGCTGCTCATTCCCAGAATAAGTTTTCTAGATTTGATTCTAAATGTTTTCTGGTCTGCCCAGGGTCAAGATGATTTTCTCCTTGTAGGCAGAGCTTCATGGAAATCCTAATGATAATAGAAGTTTTCTTGATAAGTATTTTATCAGGGCCCAACTGAATTTCAAGTTTAATATATGCGAGCTAAGTCATCTTAAAATATTGATCTCAAAATAGAAGTGAGATGCCCATTGTGATCTCAGTACTTCAAGTCTGGTGACGAACACTCCTTTTCCTCTGGATAGGGGCTGAATGAGTGCCACTAAGATTTTCTTCTACAGTTTTCCTTTTTCAGTGTTGCCAATTCTAACTAATCCCCCTTCAAATCAGTTCATTCTTTTTCACATATGTAGAGCTAAATTCATATCTGCTGGGAAATTTTTAGTATGTTGCTGGTAACTTGATCCTTTTCTTAGTATTGATACAACATAAAAACAGAAAAAAAAACAAACCTAAAACTGAGTCTAGATTATATAATGTTTCAGATAATATTTTCTTTAAAGAAATTTTAAAAATCAAGAAGAAAAACAGGTCGTCCTTTTTTTATTTTTTGTTTGCTTGTTTTTACATAAAAGAAAGACCTAGCAAAAGTAGATAGGAACCACTTATTTCAAGCAGTTGAGGTCTTCATCCTACTGGATACAGAACTGGACTGGACCAGTCCTCTGGACCCTTTCCCAGCTCTATATACATGGCTCATGTGACAAAAGATACTTGTTCACATATCATTCTTCCACTGACAGTGAGAACATTTGTGAAACAATGTAAATAATTCTGAAGTGCAATAGATTTCCAATTCTTTATAAGAAACAGATTTTTTTTTTGGACTAGAGATAATTAATTTCATATTTTCCATCCATTTCAGTGCTACTTTCCCAAGCCTTTATTTCTTTTCATTTTAATTCTCCACAAATTCCTTGCTGGAAATCTACAATTACATTTAACTACACAGAGGTAGTTAGATGGTGCATGCATAAATTTCATGTTTTAATTATTCTTTCATCCTTTTGTTAAATCAGAGTAATATGTATCTATTCAACTGGTCTAAAAACCAAGGTCAATTTAGTTAAGCTGTAATGTTAAAACAACCCAAATCAACTTGTATTGAATCCATCTTGCTAACAACATGATTACTTTTTGTCTTTATTTTATTCCTTAAAACAAACACAAACGAAAAAAAACAAAACAACAAAAACAAAAAACCCACCTCGCAATGCCAATCAGAATAATGGATAATGGATAATGGATAATGTTCTTTTCATTCAACACTCATTCCTTTCACCTACCCTGGACATATAAAGGATTTCTTTTTGACAGCGCTGGAATTTGTATATAGGAGGAACCTATGGACAGTACTCTGCTTAGAACTGCGAATGGGGAGAAGCAAACATTCTGTTTTTCTTAGTTGTATGTTAACTGAAAATGAGTTTGTGGGAGTGCTTAAGATTATGGTGGAAGGTGTTGAAAAAAGAGAGACCTTACCCAGGTGATAGATGAGCCACAAGTCAAGACTCCTACAGAGGAATCATGTCACATTTTAAAGTGAGACCACCAGGATAGAACATAACTAGAGTCCAGAGTCACAGCCAGGTAAAGGGAAATGGAATGCATGGAGTATGGTTGATGGCAACCACAGGGTTCCATTAAATACCTTTAAATAAGGCACATCCTTTTGCCAGATATTGATTGTCCATTAATGCTACAGCTGAGTACCACCAGGGGCGATTCCATAATTAAGTCGTCCTAAGCCTCAGGAGTGAGAAATATATGTACTTTGAGTTCCTCTGTAACATTTTCCTGAGGATCTGCCAGGAAACTAATGTGTTACAGGGTCCTTCCTCAATTTCTAGTTATGATATACAAACCTTTGTACGGTTTCCAAGGGGTCTACCTCAAGTCATGTCAGTTAATTGGCAACACAATAGAAAGCTTCCAATGGAAGAGAGAAATGAAGAGAAAATATGCCCTTTCTGTGTCCCTTTTTTAATATGGTTTTCCTTCAGGGTGATAACTCCATTATAAAGATGTTGAGATTTTGCTGCTTTCCTTTGGCTTTGCTGGAAGATTTCTCTTGCAATGTGTTCACACAGCTGTAGCCTGGAAAGTATGTCATGTATTCTTACCTGCCTTTCCCTATCTTTTAAGAGGCAGGGATATAGGGGAACATGTTCTGAGACTGAAAATCAGAAGAACTAATTACCAGTCCTACTTCTATTATTTTTTAAATGTGTAACTTAAAACAAGTCACTTTACAACTCTAAGCTCCATTTATAAAGTGGAAGAGTTACTAATACTCTCGTTTTTTTTTTCAACTTGGAGGGGTACTTCCTTATTAGCAAGTATATTTTTATTCAATAACCCTAACAAACAAAACAGATCAAAGTGGAATTAATTTGAAGTGGGGAAACGGTGGGTGGTATGTGGATCCCTATCTACTTCTGCTGCGTTAGCCCCTGAGTCACTTCGCTGAGACTGAGAACCCATCTGAAAAGCACAAATCTAGATGAGCCTTTCCAGATCTCTCCACTCGGATGCAGAACATCTGGCTCAATTTCAATTAGTGTGTATAATGTCAGAGAAAGGAAAGTCAGGAAGTAAAAGCCTTGAAAAATATAAAAAAGAAAAACATGTTTTTTTCCTAACAGCAGAAAATAGACTTCACATCTCTGTAGGAGTTAATTAGGCTTGATTTCCCATTACATTTCCAGGTCATCTTTTGGGTTTGGATCTGTGAGGCTAGCTTTAGAGTGGAGACCCTCCTTCAATGTTGAATACAAGGATGCTTTCTCCCTATAGACTTGGGCTTGCCCCCTTTCCCACACCCTGATCAGTGAAGGAGAGACCCATACAAATAAACCAAGCCTCACCCCCACCTGCCAATTCATCTTGTAGCACCAGAAACTGTCATCCAGAATCCAGCAGCCTAGCTAACTCTGCAGTGCCCCTGTGTCTCCATAGGTCCTCTCTATGGCCAGCCAAAGAAAGGGACAGCAACAATGTAAGAAAGCTCTGGTACAAAGAAAATAACTTAAAAGGTAATAATTATTCTCATTTCTTGAGCATTAACTATCTGGAAGTTATTATGCTAAGAGCTTTCTTACTATACACGTAATAAAACATATGCAAGGCACCCTGTAAGGCAGGTTTCCTTTATCACCTCCTCACAGGTGAAGAAACTGAGACTCAAGAGGTTTTTTTTAATGTTAATTTATTTTTGAGAGAGAGAGAGACACACACAGAGTGTGAGTGGAGGAGGGGCAGAAAGAGAGGGAAACAGAATCTGAAGCAGGCTCCAGGTTCTAAGCTGTCAGCACAGAGCCCAACCCAGAGTTTGAACCCACAAACCATGAGATCATGACCTGAGCTGAAGTCAGACACTTAACCGACTCAGCCACCCAGGCGCCCTGAGACTCAAGAGTTTTTAAAGTCACAAATATAATATCTAGCACACCACAATGAGCCCTAAGCAACTGTAGTCTCCTTTCCCTGCACTGGAGCTATGCTTGGGATGCCAACCTGCTTAGCTAAAACCCAGAGATCCCGACAGACCTTTGCAGCCTTGGATGACTGGTCTCCTGATCTCTTCCATGGTGTGGCTAACAAGTTGGTCACAGGGAGACCATCAACCAAATATAGGCCGTTTATTCATAAAATGATCTAACATTTAAAGTACCACTAGCTGTTTAGAAAATATTTTACAGCACTATGATGGAAGGTAATTTAAATTATGGAAGCAATCATTTAATCACTGCAATTAGCCAAATGATTACCTATTTAGCTAATTATCTTTTAATTATGTAATTAAAAAATTAAACATTATATTATTCTAGCCAATGCCAAATTCTTTTTTATAATTTCCCAATGAAAAGTATAATTTACTATATGGTACAATGTAATTTCCTACAGAAATTAAGTTTCATTTTATTTTAATTACAAGGTAAATCTTCTCATAACTACCATGACCTGTACATAACAACCAATGAGAGAACTTGGCCTTTCAGGAAACTGTAGTTCATAAAGGCTAAAACAAAAGCAGCTGGGTTTTTTCAGACATGTTAAGAATGTGCTGACTTTCTGGGGCTCCTGGTTGGCTCAGTTGGTTAAGCGCTGGACTCTTGATATCTGCTCAGATTGTGATCTCTCAGTTGTGAGATCGAGCCCCGTGATGGGCTCTGTGCTGTATGTGGGACCTACTTGGGATTCTCTCTCTCTTCCCCTCCCCCACTTGCCCATGGAGCACTCTCTCTCTCTCACTTCTTCTCTCTCTCTCAATAAATAAATAAACATCATTACAAAAAGAAAGTGCTTACTTTCCATACAAAAAGATGATAGCATCAACCTACCAGTGGTTATCAACTAGCTGCACATTCAAATTCTCTGTGGAGCTAAAATGACAAAAACACCTCATGCCCAGGGGTCACCCCCAGGGACTCTGATTTAATTGGCCTAAGGTGAGGCCCACCAGATTATTTAAATCTCTGAAGGTGATCCTGATGTGCAGCCAGGGTTGGGAACCACCGAGAAAGTAATTTTAGTTTGTGCTCCCTGTAGTGGTGTTCATTTGTTTGTTTGGGGGGCAGGGAGGGTGGATATTGGTAAACAGTCAAGCACCATTTTGTTGGGCGGGTAGGAGCAGTTGGGCAGCGTTTCAAGGATGAATGTAAAAGAGCCAAACAACCCAATCTGACTGAAGGTTTATAACCTAGAGAATTAGGAGTTTGCAATTATAGAAAGGTGAGAACACAGGATACAGCCCAAGATTCTAGATAGCCACACTCAGTTGCTACATAATCCAGTATCATTTTTCAGGCACTTGTAAATAGTCAGATAATTTATCTGCTGTAGGGACTATGCACCTTGAATCCAAAAGTAAAACTTACGTGAGTTAGTAGACTCCTTGAAAAATTCTTGGCCAAAGTAAACCTATGAGTATATTCAATAGCCATAGTAGAAAACTGTGATTCCACTCAATTCATTTCAGTATACAAATACCTACTTCACACCTTCCAGGCCCTGGAAATGATGATTCCATGATCACAAAGTTGAATGATAGGTAGTTTCTGCCCCAGGGGGCTCACAATCTGGTGGTATCCTATACTTTCTGACATTGTCTGGAGAATAGATGGAGGAGCCTTGGCTACAATGGGTTCTGAGTGAAACAACAAGCAAAGTTAGGAGGCTGTCTTCAGACACCAAAGATGTTTCTATGGGGGAAGCTCAACGATCACATCGTTCCACATGCTAAATAGTTAAGTTAACCAACCCCAGCAGCCCCCAAAGCATGTGTGTATGAAACCTGAGCACAGAGCTCAAAAGGAGACATACATGAGTTTGTTCGTTTTTAAAATAGCTTTTTGAGGCTTAACTGACAATCAACTAACTGCACATATTTGAAATGTGCAATTTGAGAAGTCTGACTCCTGTGAAACCATCACATTTAACATAATAAACATCTCCACCATCCCCAAAAGTTTCCTCTTGCAACTTTGTAATCCCTGCCTCTACCCCTCTCTCTGTTCTGAAGCAACCACTTAATTTTCTATCACTATTTATATGATTAGTTTGTATTTTTTTAGAATCTTATGTAAATGGACTGATACAGTACATACTACTCTTTTCTTGTCTGCGTTATCACCCAGCATGATTCTTTTGAGATTCACCCAATGTTGATGGGCTGCTGAAAAGTTCATTTCTTTCTATTGCTGAATAGTAGTTCATTGTATGTGTAGACCACGATTTATTTATTTATTCACCTGTTGATGGGTACTTTGAATATTACAAATAAAGCGACTATGCATGTTCACATCTTTGTAAGGACACATGCTTTCTTTTACCTTGAATAAATAAGAGGAAAATGACTAGTTCTGTGATAGATGGAGATTTAATTTTTTAAGAAACTGACAAACTATTGTCTATAGTAGTTATACCATTTTACACTCCCAGCTGTTCATGAGAGTTCCAGTTTCTCTGCACCCTTGCTAACAGTGGACATGGTCAATTTTTTTTTTTAATTTTGTACATTGTAATAGGTGTGCAGTGGTATCTCATTGTAGTTTTAATGTGCATTTCCCCAAGGACCAATGATGTTGAGTGTCTTTTCATGTGCTTAGTAGCTATCACCAATATTCTTTGGTGAAACGTCTATTCAAGTCTTTCAACATTTTTTATGAGGTTGTCATTTTCTTATTGTTGAATTTTGAGAGTTCCACATGTATATACTGGACACACATCCTTTATCAGGAATATAATTTTCAAATATTTTTTCCCAGCTTGTGGATTATCTCTTTATTTTCTTTTTTTTTTTTTATTAAATTTTTTTTTTCAACATTTTTATTTTATTTTTGGGACAGAGAGAGACAGAGCATGAACGGGGGAGGGGCAGAGAGAGAGGGAGACACAGAATCGGAAACAGGCTCCAGGCTCCGAGCCATCAGCCCAGAGCCTGACGCGGGGCTCGAACTCCCGGACCGTGAGATCGTGACCTGGCTGAAGTCGGACGCTTAACCGACTGCGCCACCCAGGCGCCCCATCTCTTTATTTTCTTAATGGTGTCTTTTGAAAAGCAAACATTTTTAATTTTGATGAAGTCTAAAATACCAACATTTAACATACGATAATTTTGGTGTCATACCACAGTTTTGATCACTGAAACTTTAGAATAAGTCATGTAATCAGGTAGTATTAGTCCTCCATCTTTGTTCTTTTTAAAAATTATTTTGGCAATTTCTAGATCCTTTACCTTGATTTGAGACCTTCCTTTTTAGCATACATGTTTAGTTTTATAAATTTTCTATTTACATATTGCTTTAAAGGTACTCCACAAATTTTGATATGTTGTGTTCTCATTTTCAATCAGTTCAAAACACATTCTCATGTTCTTTTTGATTTCTTCCACCTATGGATTATTGATGCCAGACAAGTATCTGCAGATTTTTCATACATCTTTCTGTTATTGACTTCTAATTTAATTCCACTGTAATCAGAGAACATATTTTATGGGGCCTGCATGCTTTTAAATTTATTGAGACATTTTTATTACACAGAATATAATACTTTAGTAAAAGTTCTGTGTGCAACTTGAAAAATATATATTTTGCTTTTGTTGGATGCAGTGATCTATAAATTTCCCTGCATATGTTTTATTGTCCATTTATTATTAAGTTTTGAGATCAGTTATAAAAACCAATTAAGATTGCCATCTCTTTTAGAAAAATGTGATAAAATGATTTACAAGAAATATATATTTGGTCATTCAGATGATATTTGGTCAGCCCTAAAGGAGAGGGCTGCTAACCAGGAGGACTGACCATGTGATTAGTAGGTCGGGACTTTTAGTCCCACTCCCTGATTTCTGGGGAGGAGAGAGGTGTTGGAGGGTGAATTAGCCTATGGATGATGATTTAGTCAATCATGGCTATGTAATGAGGCCTCCATAAAAACCCAAGAGGACAGTTTTTTTTCAATTTTTTTTTTTTTGAGACAGAGAGAGACAGAGCATGAACAGGGGAGGGGCAGAGAGAGAGGGAGACACAGAATCGGAAGCAGACTCCAGGCTCTGAGCCATCAGCCCAGAGCCCGACGCGGGGCTCGAACTCACAGACCGTGAGATCGTGACCTGAGCCGAAGTCGGACGCTTAACCGACTGAGCCACCCAGGCGCCCCTTCAATTTTTTTTTGAGGCAGCTTTCATGCATTGAGAACCAGAATGCTTCAATGTGCCACCAGGCTGGACCCCAAACTCCACGAGGACAGAAGCTCTTTTGCTAGGGACCTCACCTTAGCTATCTCTTTATCTGGTTGTTGATTCATATCTTTCAGTCTGTCCTTTAATAAACTGGTAAATGTAAGTTAAGTGTTTTCTTGATCTGAGTGAACCTCTCTAGCAAATTATTCAAGCCTAAGGAGGAGGTCACTGAGGCAACAGCCTGGGATTTGCAGCTGGCATCTGAAGCATGAGGGGAGCATCTCATAGGACTGAATTCTTAACCTGTGGAATCTGATGCTATCTACAGGGAGATAGTATCAGAATTGAGTTGAATTCTTAGATACCCTGCTGGTGTCTGAGAATTGCTTGGTGTTGAGGGGCCAGCCCCACCACTACATTAGAATGGGGTCCAGGAACCTAAAAGGAAAGAAAAAAGAATTTTACATTGTGGACTTAAGACTCAAGCAGTCTAAGTGCAGAAAAATGCATATTCTTATCCACCATCCTAAGCATCCCCCATATTTAATTATGAAGAAAACACTAGAAATATCTGAAGTAAAAAAAAGTTATGTAATAGTCTATTTAATATTATTTCACACTTAATTTTTTAAAAATTTCTTCTTGCACAAGGAGTGGAAAAATACATTACAAATTATCTCTAGGTGATAAAATTGTGGGTGATTCTAATTTTCTTTGTAATGTTTTCTCTCTCTTTTCTTTTTTTTTAACAAAGGGCATATATTTTACAATAAGAAAATTTCAAAGTATTTTAAAGAAAAAGTCCTATGTCACATGAATATAGGCTCATCAATTATGTACCAAGTTTACCAGCAGAGGCTAAATTCATGTCTAACCTTATTCCTCATATAATTCAAAAAAGATTACAAATATTGGAAGATGGTCAACTTCATCCCAAAACACAAATTCATAACCAGAAAAGGCAGGATTTATGCAAATTATTCTTGGCTCTCAGGTGTGATGATCTTTAAAGCTAGACTCAGAATCTACCATAGCTAGGAAGCACATGAAAAGACACACACTTAAGAGTCTTGCTTGAAGCTTTTTAAAAGTATAATAATAATAATAATAATAATAATAATAATAATAAACTTTGTAAGTCAATGGAGCATCACACTTATCCCTGATCTTTTAGCAGCATTCTGCTATACCTTGGGAAGGGACCCCACCACTGATTATGCCCTTGACTCAAATGAGCACAGAGACACTTTTCAATTAAGACCTTGAGTTACATTAAATGACCAACCCTGACACAAAATAATTGAAATAAACAAAATAAGCTGAAATTATTTTAATTGACTGGCTATTTCATTCATTTATTCACCCTCCTAACAAATTTTTATCGGCTCCTAGTAATCATTGAGTTAGAAACTAACTCAAGAAATGGTCTTGGCCAATTGCAAGAAAATGCGATACTTGACTAGATTTTTGCCTGTTAAAACTCTTTCCTTCTTTTTTTTTTGTCATTATATTCTAGATACCCTCACTTTAAAGAAATCATTAAGCAAATGCAATAGTTAACAAATACAGATGTTAGAATTTCATGCTAAAGAATCACCAGGTCCCACCTTGCTTGCTCCCCAGGCTTCCAAAATTTCACTAGCCACAAGTTACTCTACAGGGATGCTTGCTATACTAGCTGCTAGCTACATCTTTGAATCCAGTTTGGTACCCTACTATATGGGTGCTCTGTTCATGTTCAAATAGGGATTATAGGGAAAGTTCTCAGAGAGCTTTTACTTCTGCTTTGATTCTAAAGAAGATCCCAGTTCTACCATCATATGACTTCTCTGAGGCTTAATTTTGTCATCTGAAAATGAAGCAATAGAAGCAGAGGTTCTCCAGGTCGCTTCCAGCTCTAACATTCTCTGACTAGACCACACTAGGATAAGGTCACAGGTATGAAAAGCCAGCATTGTCATCCCTGCTTCTCCATTTATGCCTTTGCAATCTCTTCTACTTCACCTTGTTGCGTTTCCTCTATACTTCAACTAACAGTGCCCAGCACCAAGGCTTCTCTCTCCCTCGATATTGGTAATTTTACTAAGGATTTTAGATTGAGGAGCAAAATTCTATTCTCAAACCATTAGAGAGATTATATTTTCTGATAGCTTGGAACCCCTCAGACTTAGCACACTTACTTAAAACTGGCTGAAATTGACTACACACACTTTCATAGTCCTGTCCTTGCAATAGTTGTGTTTTCCTACAAAAATATTAGCCCATGTATAATCATTCCCTTCCTCTGATGAAGAAGGTTTGTCTTATTTTTAACAAATGAGTGCTTTCACAGCCAGTTATACCTTTTCTATTTCCAACTTCATTTATTTTTTCCTCTGAATTTCCTTTTTTTTTAAGTTTATTTATTTTGAGAAAGAGACAGAGAGAGAGAGAGCACGCAAGTGGATGAGGGGCAGAGAGAGAAGGAGAGAGAGAATCCCAAGCAGACTCCTCACTGCCATTGCAGAGCCTGACCCTGGGCTCAATCTCCCCAACCGTGAGATCATAACCTGAGCCGAAATCAAGAGTCAGACACAACTGACTGAGGCAGCCAGGTGCCCATCTCTGAATTTCTTAATAAGAAAACATTTCTTAAACACTTCTTTGGATTTGGGAATCCCCTTGTTTGGTCCTTTCCTTTCTTTTCTTCTAGATTCAATGCTATTTTTCCCAAATAAAGATACTACTGTAGGGATATATAGGAATCAATTATTATACAAATTATCTTATATATTATTATTTGATATTAAATATACATCTGTTTTCAAACATCACAAACTGACCTGGGGACTCTTTTTTACACACAAATACCACTATAAACACGGCAAGGCAGAACTTATGATTGGAAACATAAAGATGGAAGGATATTGCTTGCCCCACCCCCTGCAAAAAAACCACTACACATCAAAATCACACAATTAGTCTGAGTTTACAGGGGGTATCACAGTTTTCCTAAAATATCAGAATGATTATCAGTGGGAAATGGATAGATATGTTTATGTTGGCACCAGAGATTACAGTTATGACAAATGGATTGAAGTTAAAGTCATGTTTTTTAAAGTATAAGTAATATTTCCATTAACTGTTATATGGAAACTATTTTATAGGCCCTTCAAGCATAAGGTGTCAGGATTTGAATTTGATGACTTTCCACTTTGAGGTTCTCTTATTCTGCTCCAGAATGATTTGAAGCTGGTAATGACATCTGTTAGTGTTTGGTGAATTGTTTAATAGCTTGATTTTAGAGTGTAACATAAATAGGCTTTCTGATCTAAGAGTCCAAGCCTCAAGGAAATAAGAATGTATTTAAATGAATTCTTAAACCAAATAACAAATAGGTAGTCTATGTGATTTAATCTTAATATTTTTGTCAACATAAACACACAGCTTGATATTTAAAGAAAATATGGCTTTGTTCACATGTTGCTTGAGAAATTGAAAATGGGTTAAGGTTTAGCTTCAGATCTGAATTTGCCTAAGGTACATTATTCAGCAACTCAGAGACCTGATTAAAGAGCCTAGAGCTGTTCACAGCTGGGCTGGAAAGACCAGTTCTTGATAGTTTCTTATTTCAAAAACTGTGCTATAAAAACTCAGCTTCTTAGATATACATTCTCTAAATAATATAGAGCCTTAAAGAGGTTCCTCAGGTAACCTACTCCATTTTGATGTCCTGTTCCATGAAAGTAAATCTCCTAGACATTAAGATAATAGACTGATCTTACTAATTAGGTAAACAAAATAAATATTAAAATAGAACCTAAATGCACAAAAAGTGCATAAACATTAAAACATCAAGAGTCAACACTCCCATCACTTCCTCCATGAAGCTCAAGTAATCACCAAAAGCCTACAGGGAATTTCCAACATTTAATTTTTCTGACCTCCAAAAACAGCAGTTTCACAGTCTAACCTGATATGAAGTGGGAATACAAGCAGCAGGTGAATAATTTAAACTAGTTGCTCAGAGTACATTTTTCCAGTTGGAAGAAAATTATCATAGGATTGGACATAGTTTCTAGATGCAACATGATCTTTTCAGATTATGACTGAAAGGGGGAAAAATAGAGATTGAAAGAAATGGTAGTTAGAGGATTACCTGGGGAAGAAGAAGAATCAGGTAAGTGAGGAGAGCCAAGCCCCGACAGCAGGTCACTCTGATGTAGGCAATGATCTTGTGATGCAGCTTGCAAGAGAAGGTGGGACAGACCCTAAATGTAGTATTCAGACAGCTGAAGGCCAAAGGCTTTTCAAAATCTGGAAGAACCAGGAGCACCTGGGCGGCTCAGTCAGTTGGGTGTCCAACTTTGGCTCAGGTCATGATGTCGTGGTTGGTGGATTCAAGCCCCGAGTTGGGCTCTGTGCTGACAGCTCAGAGCCTGGAGCCTGCTTCGGATTCTGTGTCTCCCTCTCCCTCTCTCTCTGTCCCGCCCCTACTTGTGCTCTGTCTCTTTCTCTCAAAAATGAATAAACATTAAAAAAAAAATTTTTTTTAATCTGGAAGAACCGTAAGCAAGAGAAATAAAAGGTCTTCCTGAGGCTATAAAATCAAAGCAAAGTGATGACCATTGAAGTTAGTAGGAATGCTATTTAACTTACATGTCACTTTTATCATTATTTTGATTTTAAGCTAACATAACTTTATTAAAAGGTTTTTATTAGAATTAAATGAAATCACGTAAAGAACCTTGCATTGATCACTGCTGAGAAGTATCAGTTCACTTCACACTCTCTCCTGGCTTCTCAGATCTTGTTAAGTGAGGGAAACGTATTAAAACATAGCCTAGAATGATTACTCAAATAGCCACTAGCAGGTCTGTGTCAAAGAGTGCCATTCAAATGTAAAGACTGTGACACTTTTCTTACAATACCATGAAAATATTTATGTTTGCTCTCCCTTCTTTCTCAACCAGCATAAATTCTCAACAGCAGTAACTTGGCTTCCACCCAACACTGATCTAAACTGGACTGATGAATGTCACCAATAACCTCCTCGGTTCCAAAGTCAATGTAAACTTTGAAATGCTCTGCAGCATTGGCTTCTTCTTGGTGCTCTCTCATCCCTCCTTCTTCTGTTGCTTCTCTTTCCTGGTTGATTTCTACCTCCTTCCATCTTCCTTTTCTCTGGCTTCACTCATAAATGTCAATGCTCCCCAGAGCACTCAGCTCATTTTCATGAGTTTCTCCATAGCTTTCTCTGAACCCACGACTTCCACGCTACCTTACATATTCCTGTCACCAGTTCCACCACTTAGGTTGTCTGCTCCAGCCTCTGGCTTGTAAATCCAGCTGCCAAATGGGTAGATCCACTTGAGGGTCCCAAAGACACCTCAAATTATACGTGGCTCCTAATTCCCCAGTCCTCTGTCCCCATGGCACTTTGCTGATGACTTACCTTTGCATTTATCACACTATGCTGGGGTTTAAAGAATATATTATTATTTTATTGAAGACAAGGACTATTTACTATTCAAATTAGAATTCCTACATCAAAGCACTGGCACATAGTAGGCATATACTCAATACGAATAAGCAAGTACAAGTCTTGTTACTTTGCTGCCTTTAACCTGACACAGAACATCTCCACTCTGCCTGTAGTGTTTTCTTCTTTCCTTGACTCCTTAGTAGGTCTGGGTTATGTTTTGGTTACTGGGTTGCTTTGTTTTCAACTTTCTGATTGTTGCCGGGTGATTTCCTTGGGACTCTCTCCTGGTTGCTATGCTTCACACACTCTGAGATTTCCATTTGTAGCTAAATGGTAACATTTTTTATCAGCCTCTGGAATGGATCAGGGTCTCAGAGAAGCTCAATTGCAACATCACACATATTCATGGGCTGTAACAGGTAGAGAACAGGTTTGGAAGGGGTCTCGTTATCTCTGCTCAGAGGCATCCTTTGTGTCTTATTTCACCGTCTGCTTCCTCAAAAAGGATTTCACTTTCTCACTGTTCAACACTCCAGTCTGAATGTATAGTCCATTGGTAATGAATCTATAAACTTAAAAAAATGGAGAGATTTGTTAACTTCAAAAATAAAAATAAGAGAGTTGAAGGTTTTACTAGCTTTTGTGAGATGAGGTCTTTCTGTTGTTTGTGTTTTGAACTTTAAAACAGATATTCTAAAACTGACCTTTTGCTTGTTTTTAACAGAAGCTTTCTACCGAAATCAGAATTTGGGACAGACATCTGCTTTCTACAAATATGTTACAGGAAACTTCCTTTATCTGGAAATACTGCGAACTGAGATATTCTGATTAATTGAATACCCTACTTAATCCAAAAACATTTATCAATCCTGTCCTAGACATCAAGGGAAAACAGAAAAATGTTAAAATACAGTTGGGTGTGAAAAGTCCAAGACACATGTAATAATTTGTGAATAACTTAATAGTCACAAACCAGATAAATCCTTAAATGGGCTCTTGAAATAGGCAAAAATACTACTATATCCCACTAATCAATTTATTCTCCCACTCTCCAAAATGGGTATTCAAGATTTCTTCACTCTTTTCAAAACTGTGATTCACTGCTGTGGCTGCCACTGCCTCAATCCCTAACTTCACCTACACGCCCTCACCTTCACCCCTTCCACCTACCCTGTCTCAGAGTGTAATCTTAACTCAGACTTCATAGGAGAGAAGAAAACACAGAAACCCTCAGAAACTTCCTCATCCTCCTGATGCCAAATATATCAACCCACACCCATCCCTTTCACTCTATTCTGATATAATAAAGGAGATAACCTTTCCCCTCCAATCCCTCCAGGGTGTGATGAATCCTGCCCCTCCCTTTCCAGAATTCTTAAATAGCCATATTCTTTCTTACATTTTTGTTTTTAGTTTCACCTTTTCCTCACTGCCTCCATGAGAATTTCCCAACAGTTAGTAAACATCTTCAAGACTTCTTTGCAAAAATGAATTCTCTCAACTATCATTCCCCCACAGGGAGTGTGCTATCTTTCTCTCCCCCTCCATATTTTGTAGAAGAGTTATCTACACCTGCAATCGCCACTTCCTCAACTCTCACCCACTCATCAACCCAATCTGGCTTCTGCCCCATCATTCCATCAAAAGAGCTCTAGCTATGGGAGCCTGTGTGGCTCAGTTGGTTAAGTGTCCAACTTCAACTCAGGTCATGATCTTGCTGTTCATGAGTTCAAGACCTGTGTTGGGCTCTGTGCTGACAGCTCAGAGCTTGGGGCTTGCTTCAAGTTCTCTCTCTATCTCTCTGCCATATGCACTCTCTCTCAAAACTAGATATTAAGAAAAATCTTTTTTAATAAAAGAATTTTAAAAATTAAAAAAAAGAGTGCTAGCCAATGTGAGTGATGTGTTCCATGTAGCCAAATCAATAGGTGTCTTCAGATGGCTTTAACTGTCATTGATGATAATAATTCACAGATCTATTTGCTCACATACTCTGTGACCAGACTCTCCGCATCTGAGTCATCTCTCTACCACTCAATACTTCTGTGGCTCAGAGAATTTATTGAACCTCTCTAAACTATGATTTCCTCATATGAAAAATATAAATAAAAATAAATAACCCAAAAGACCTGTAGATAACAAATTCGTTAATTCTCTCACACACATATAAATTAATTACAATAGAGCCTAGAAATCTTTATTATATTCCCTGCTCAAATTTTTCTTCTGAACCCCAAACTCACATATTGAACTGCATACTGGACATATTTCCACTTGAATGTCTCAAAGGCACTGTATTCATTCTCTGTGGTTGCTGTCACAAAGAATCACAAACTTTGTGGTTTTAAAACAACCTAAATTTATTAGTTCACAGTTCTGAAGGTTAGAAATTTGACATGGGTCTCAATGGGCAAAAATCCAGGTATCGGTGGGTCTGGTTTCCTTTCTGGAGGCTCAAGAGGGGAACCTTGTTTCTTTGCCTTTTCCAGTTTCCACCTGCATTCCTTGGCTCATGGTCCCTTCCTCCCTTTCCAAGACTAGCAACACTGCATCTCTTTCTTTGACTCTCTTCTGCCTCCCTCTTCACTTTTCTTTACATTTAGATGTAATTCACATACCATAAAATTCACTATTTTAAAGCATAAAATTCAGTGGTTGTTTGTATATTTACAAAGTTGTGTGTCACTGCTAATTCTAGAAATTTTCCATCTCTCCAAAAAGACATCTTTTACCCCTTACCAGTCATTCTTCATTCCTCCTTCTCTCAGCTCCTGGCAACCACTAATTTACTTTGTGTCTCTAGACAGGTTTGCCTATTAACGGAAATATAAATGGAAACATGCAAATTATAGCCTTCCATGTCTGGTTTTCTTTCACTTAGTTTATCCATGTGGTAGCATGGATCAGTAGCTCATCCTCTTTATGGCTGAAAAATATTCCATTGTATGGATATACCACATGTTGTTTATCCACTGATAACAGCTGATGAATATTTGGGACATTTTCACCTTTTGGCTACTATGGATAATGCTGTTATGAACATTCATGTACAAGTTTTTGTATCAACATGTGTTTTCAGTTCTCTCGGGTATAGATCCAGGGATAAAATCATACTGCAACACTATATTTAACCTTTTCAGGACCTGCAAACAGTTTTCCAAAGTGGCTGAGCCATTTTACATTCCCCCCAGCAGTGGAAGAGGATCCCAATTCCTCCAAATCCTCACTAACACTTGTTATTCTCTCTTTTTTTTTTAATTAATTAATTTATTTATTTTGAGACAGAGAGCACATGGGGGGCAGAGAGAGGGGAGAGAGTCCCATGCAGGCTCTGCACTGTTGGCACAGAGCCCCTCGTGGGGCTCAATCTCATGAACTGTGAGATCATGACCTGAGCTGAAACCAAGAGTCAGACGCTTAACTGACCAAGCCACCCAGATGTCCTTTTTAAAAATTTCTATAGCCATCCTAGTGGCTATGAAGTAGTATCTCATTGTGGTTTTGATTTGCATTTTCCCAATGACTAACGATGTTGAGTATCTTTTCATATGTTTTTTGGCCATTTACATAACTACTTTGGAGAAATGTCCACTCAAATCTTTGCCCCTTTTTCATTCTTTTTATCGTTGAGTTGTAAAAATTTTTTTTATATTCCAGATACTAGATCCATGTCAGATTTATGATTAAAAAAATTTTTTTTCTCCTATACTGTGGGTTATCTTTTTACTTTTTTGATAGTGTGCTTTGGTACAAAAAAAGTTTCTAATTTTTTTTAAAGATTTTATTTTGGGGACACCTGGGTGGCTTAGTCAATTGAGCGTCCGACTTTGGCTCAGGTCATGATCTCACAGTTCGTGAGTTCGAGCCCCACATTGAGGGGAGCCTGCTTTGGATCCTCTCTCCCCCTCTCTTTGCTCCTCCCCTGCTTGCATTCTCTCAAAAATAAAGCAAGTATTTAAAAAAATTTTAAAGTAATCTTTTCACTCAGCTTTGCGCTCAAACATACAACCCTGAGATCAAGAGCTGCATGCTCTACTGATTTGAGCCAGCAAGGCACCCCAAAAAGTTTCTAATTCTGATGAAGTCCTATATAGCTATTTTATCTTTGGTTGCTTGTGTTTTGGTGTCATCTAAGAAGACATTGCCTAGTCAAAAGTCTTAAATATTTAAAGCTCTGTTTTCTTTTAAGAGTTTTGTAGTTTCAGATTTTACATGTAGGTCTTTGATTCATTTTGAATTAATTTTTGCATATGACGTGAAAAAGGAGTCCAAATTCATTCTTTTGTATGTGGATCTCCAGTTGTCCCAGCACTATTTGTTGAAAAGACTACTTTTCCCCCATTTGAATGGTTTTGGCACCCTTGTCCAAAATCAATTGACCATAGATGTATGAGTCAATTTTTGGACTCTGATTCTATGCCACTGATCTATATATTTATATTCTATGCCACTGATCTATATATTTATATTTATATATTTATTTATATAAATATATATTTATATTTATGCTGGTACCATACTGTTTTGATTATCGTTTTTTTGAAGTTGGGTATGAAATAAAGAAGTGTGAGTCCTTTAACTTTGTTCTCCTTTTTTAAGATTATTTTGACTATTTGGAGTTCCTTATAATTCAATATGAATTTTAGGATCAGCTTGTCCATTTCTGTTAATAAATCAATCAATAAATAAATAGCAGTTGAAATTTTGATCTGTAGGATCAAATGAGATAGTACTTCACAGCCATTAGGATGGCTATAGAAATAAAAAAGGGGGCACCTGGTTTCCTCAGTCAGTTAAGCATCTGACTCTTGGTTTCAGCTCAGGTCATGATCTTACAGTTTGTGAGATTGAGTCCTGCATGGGTATCTGTGCTGACAGTGCAAATTTTGTATCTGTAGATTAATTTGGGTGTAGATTAATATCCATCTTAACAATATTAAGTCTTCCAATCCATGAGCACTGGGTGTCTTTCTATTTACTTAGGCATTCTTTAATTTCTTTCAGAAATATCATAATTTTAAGTGTACGAATTATGTGCCTATTTGGCTTAGTTTATTCCAAAGTATTTTATTCTTGTTTATGCTATTACAAGTGAAAGAATTTTCTTACTTTCATTTTTGGATTACTCATTCTATTGTATAAAACACAACTCACTTTTGAATATTGATCTTGTATCCTGCAAACTTGCTGAACCTTGTTATTATTAACCATAACAGCTTTTCTGCAAACAGAAATGGTTTTACTCCTTCCACTCCAATCTGGATTCTTCCCTTCCCCCCATTGAATAGAAGTTATAAAAGCAGACATTCTTTACTTGTTCCTGATCTTAGGGGGAAAGCTTTGGGCCTTTTGCCATTAAGTATGATATCAGCTGTGGGTTATTCATAGATGTTTATTAGTTTGAGGATATTCCATTCTGCCTCTAGTTATTGAATATTTTTATCATGAAAGAGTACTAGACTCGGTCAAATGCTTTTTCTGCTTCTATTGAAATGGTCACGTGAAGGTTTTTTTCTTTTATTCTACAATATGGTGTATTTCATTGATTCATTTTTTATGTTGAAACAACCTTGGATTCCTGGAACAAATCCCACTTGGTCATGTTGTATAATTCTTTTTATATGTTGCTGGATTTGGTTTAGAGTATTTTGTTGAAGATTCACAAGGATATTGGTCTGTAGTTTTCTTTTCACATGATGATGTCCTTATCTGGCTTTTGTATCAGGGTAATGGTGGCCTTATAGAATGGGTTAGGAAGGGTTCCTTTCTCTCCAGTTTTTGAAAGAGTTTGTGAAGGATTGGTGCTAATTTTTCTATAAATATTTGTTAGAATTAGGGGCACCTGGGTGGCTCAGTCAGTTAAGCATCCGACTTCAGCTCAGGTCATGATCTCACGGTTTGTGAGTTCGAGCCCCACATGAGGCTCTGTGTTGACAGCTCAGAGCTTGGAGCCTGCTTCAGATTCTGTGTCTCCCTCTCTCTCTTCCCCTCCCCCCAACTCAAAGATAAATAAACATGAAAAAAAAATTTTTTTTAATATTTGGTAGAATTCACCAGTGGAGCCAAATGGTCCTGGGTTTTTCTCTGATGTAAGGTTCTTTGATTACTGATTTAATCTCCTTGCTTCTTATAGAGCAATACATGTTTTCTATTTCTTCTTGAGGCAGTGTTGGTAATTTGTATCTTCATAAGAATTTTTCCATTTTATCTAGGTAATCTAATTTGTTTGCATATCATTATTCATAGTATTTCATTTTAAGCTTTTTAAATTTCTATATGGTTGGTTAAAATGTTCCCCCTCTTTCATTCCTAATTTTAGTAATTAAATCTTCTCTTTTTTTTTTTTTATCATGGTCAGTCTAGTTAAATGTCAGTTTTGCTGATCTCTTCAAAAATTAGCTTTTAGTTTCTTTCATTTCCTGTGTTATTTTTCTATTCTCTATTTTGTTTATTTCAGCTCTAATCTTTATTACACCCTTCTGCTTTCTTTGGGTTTTATTTGCTCTTCTTTCTCTAATATCTTAAGGTAGAAGTTTAGATTATTGATCTGAAACATTCCTTGTTTTCCTCAGAGCTTAAAGCTATAAATTTCCCTTTGTTAACAGTTTTTTTTTCCTATTTCCCATAAGTTTTGGTATGTTGTGCTTTCACTTTCATTCATCTCCAAATACTTTCTAAATTTCATTGTGGTTTCTTCTTGGAATCACTGGTTCTGCAGACGTTTTGTTTAATTCCCACATATGCATGTACTTTCAAAATTTCCTTTTGTTTTTTATTTCTAATTTCCTTCAATTGTAGTTGAAAGAACATATTTTGTATAATTTCAATCCTTTTAAATTTATTGAAATGTGTTTAACATAATTGCCTAACATAATGGTATATCCTGGTAAATTCCATGAGCACTTGAGAAGAATATGTATTCTGCTGTTGTTGGATGAGTGTTCTATAGATGTGTTAAGTCTAGTTGGTTTACAGTGTTATTCAAATTTATTTCCTTGTTGATCTTCTGTCTAGTTCCTTATTTATTATGGCAAATGAGATATCAAAGTTTTCAAGTATTACTATTGCATTGACCATTTCTTTGTTCAATTTTGTCAGCTTTTGCTTCATATATATTGGGTCTCTATTAGGTATATATGTGTCCATATTTGTTGTATCTTTCTAGTATATTGACTTTTCATCACTATAGTATGTCCACCTTTGTCTCTAGCATTATAAATTATAAAAATAATTTTTATTTTTGCTTATTTTGTCTGATATTACTACAACCACTACAACTCTCTTTTGGTTACTATTTACAAATATCTCATTTCTATCTTTTCACTGTTTTTTAACGTTTATTTATTTATTTTTGAGAGAGAGAGCATGAGCAGGGAAGGGGCAGAGAGAGAGACAGAGAATACCAAGCAGGCTCCATGCTAATAGCACAGAGCCCAACATGGGCTCGAACAACACGGGGCTCAAACTCATGAACCATGAGATCATGACCTGAGCTGAAAGCAAGAGTCAGACACTTAACTGACTGAGCCACCCAGGTGCCCCTCTATCCTTTCACTTTTAACATATTTTTGTCTATTAAAGTAAGTCTCTTAGGAGCATACTGTTGGATCATTTTTGTTGTTTTGTTTTTAAATCCATATGCTGATCTCTGCCTTTTGCCCCCCAATCTCTGTCTTTTATGTAAAGAATTAATCCATTTACATTTAATGTAATTATTGATAAAACAGGATTTGCTATCTATGGGTGTGTATTAGGTCTATAGATAATAAATTTTATTCTATTTTATTTTGCAGTTTCTTTTATATATGTTTTATGTCTTTTGTGTTCTTCAGTTCCTCAATTACTGCCTTCTTTTGTGTTAAATACTTTGTAGTGTACTATTTTAAATTTTTTTTTTCAACATTTATTTATTTTTGGGACAGAGAGAGACAGAGCATGAACGGGGGAGGGGCAGAGAGAGAGGCAGACACAGAATCGGAAACAGGCTCCAGGCTCCGAGCCATCAGCCCAGAGCCTGACGCGGGGCTCAAACTCACGGACCGCGAGATCGTGACCTGGCTGAAGTCGGACGCTTAACCGACTGCACCACCCAGGTGCCCCTGTAGTGTACTATTTTAATTCCCTCATAGACTTTATCTTTTACTATATATCTTAGTTATTTTCTTAGTGGTTTCCTTGGGGATTACCATTAATATCTTAAGTTCAGCTCATTAACAACCTTAATTCCATCTGTAACTTTAATTCCTTTTTGCCATATAACATAATTTATTCACAGGTTCTAGAGATTAGGATGTGGAAAGTTTGAGAGGACCATTATTCTGCCTACTACAGAATACACCTAAAAGTCACTATGTCCAAACCTTTTTATTAAATGTTGCCCACAAATACACAATCACACACACACACACACACACACACACACACACACACACAAACACACACACTAATAGATTCTACAAAATAAACAAGCAAATGACAAACTCCTGGTACTCTTCCAGTGCTTCCTGTATCTCAGTGTCTGGCCGAATCATTTGTTATTGTGCAAACTAGACCTAGGAATTACCTTTCACACTTTCCTTTCTCCCATTCTCCAAATGTCACTCATCATCAAATCATAGTGCCTTACCTCCCCCAAATTTTCTGCATTTCTGCATTTCTACTTCCATCACCCTAATCTAAATCATCTTTACTAATCTTTTCCTTATTATTATGCCCTAAGAAGCCTTTTTAGGCATTTTTTCTAATTGCCCCATCCACAAAATGTAAGCACCACAAATATATTGCATAGCTGTAATTTATATATAAAAACAGTAAGTATATTGAATACAGGAGTTTTTTGTTTACTACAGGATTAAGAATGGCTGAGTAAAATTTTTAAGTTAAAAGATAATTTGGAAAGCTATCAACATTTAACTGAACATTAAAACTATATTTGCTGAGTAACTCTTTTTTAACAAATAAGAAAATTTTATTAGCTATTTATTACAAACCAGGTAGTCTGATACATGCTTTTGAAACATGTCATTTAATCTTTTTTACAATATTTAATTTTTATCAACATCGTATATGTACATTGTTTTAAATGTTAAATGCAGCTTACTATGGAAAATTGCAATCCTCTACTTTTGTCCTTTCCCTTTCCCAATTTACACGAGGTAAATTTTAATGTAATTTATATGCTTATGTAAATCATAAAGTATCAAATATGTGCATATATGCAAATGAGTGATTTATATAAATACATACTATTAATAGACACAGAATCAAGTTCTTTTTTAATCATTAAATTGTATTTTCCAGCAAAAGTATAACTTTAAGAACTGAATTAATTTCTTAAAAATTATTTTAGTTAACTTTTGACTCTTGCTTGATATTGGAAAATAAAATTTAGCTTCATTGGCTGCTAGATATCTACTCAGATATTGTTAAAATTTTTCTTTTCAGCATTTGACAAGATGAATGATGAGTTGATTAACTTCTGTCAAGTTAAATAACAAAATATAAACTGTTTTTACTTAATTCTCAAAGCCCAACTCACACACAAGATCATTAAGATCAAACACAAACAACATCTACAAGGTAGCCAAAAGCAGCCTTTACCCAAGCTCAGACAATTTCTTGCAATAATTAACTCAAGATAAAAAAATCCTACAAGAGAAAGTCCCCAGTTACAGCCACATATTACTGTAGTTATACAGCACTGATCTTGCATACATTTTGTGTATCATCCATAAATCCAATGCCAATGTTGCTCATGTGATACCTCAAAACAACACTAAAATGCAATGAAAGACATTAAATACTGAGGAATAAGATTTTATCAATTAGAGTTGAGTTTTGAAGGGTCACAAACTATAATAATAATACTGAAGATTTTTTTCCCCAATGAACCAATTTTGGCTCTGTTGGGAGTGGTATCGCCCCTATGAAGAGTTCATGGTCTAAACAATTAGTATTTATCACTTGCATTCCTAAAATAATCTCCTGATAGTTCTCAATACCTCCTTCTTGCCTCTCTGATCTGTTCTTTGCAAAGCTGTCAAACTGATTTTCCAAAACAAAATTTGATCACCTCACCTCCTTCAATGCTTTCAGCAGCTCTCCAAATAGAGCAAAAAGGCATAACATTGCCTACAAATTATGCATGATCTGGTCCCTAGTTCACATAATCTCCTATAAAAACCTCCAACTCTCTCTGCACTCCAGCAACACTGCCCTTTATTTCATTGAGCCATCCTTTCACCACAGGGACTTTGCACATGCTGTTCTGCCTGGAAGACCCTTCTCTGCCTTCTTTGCTTATTTAAACTCTATTTCTTCAGGTTTTTGCTTAATCATTCCTTCCTCAAGGGATCTTTTTTTGTTGTCCCCAATGTTATCAAATCTGCCTTTAATAAAATGTAACATCACCATACCCTCCCTTCAATGACACTCATCACAATTGTAATTTTATATTATTTGTTCTGTAAGTTCTATAGTCCCTAAGTTGTATGTGTCTTTTTTCCACCAGTATCTCCCCAGTATCTAGAATAAATCTGGCACAAAGTAAGTGCTCAATAATTTACTGAATGAATCCATAATTGATAAATTGTGTTTTAAAGAACTCAACAGATTAACTAGTTTGAACAAGTAAAAAAAAAAAAAACATTGAAATCCATACCACAATCATAAGCAAAGGCTTCATGAAGCAAAAGTAAAACTATAATAACAAGTATAAACTATAAAAACAAGCAATATGAGTCTAGACCTTGAGTCTTCTATTATATTGTATTCCAGAAATCTTATTTTAGAGTCTAATTAAGCAAAACGTGTTTGACTGAGACTTGCCATATTGTCACCTTAGAATGCTATCAAATGTAATAAATGCTAAAACTGTTCCAAATATAATAAGTCTTTGAAACTTCAGATCACATCCTGAGAACCTGCAGTGCCTTAGGGACATTGTTGCAAACCACAATTATCACAGCACAACTCAGCAGTCACAGACAACACGAGCTTGCTTTCAGCGATCTGTCAAAAATGCTGCACCAGTATTCTGCCTCCCAGCCTTCTGCTGTGTCTGAGCTGACGACAATGCCCTGGCATACAAGCAGGCATGCAGAAGTAGCTCTTACAAGCCTTAGGGTGTGAAGGCAGCCACTAACCTCTATCCACAAAAAACGGCCTTCATGCCACTTATGGCACAGCATTTAATACTGTCAATGCTGAGGACAGCATTAATGTAGTGAAAAGAATGACAGGTGTTAGTCAGAAATTTGGACTTAGTCCTATCCCCATCATTAATCAGTTGCAAGAGCTTAGAAAATGCACTTGACCCCATTTTACCTCTGTAGAACGTTAAACCGGATAAGTAGTTGAAACATTTTCACTACTAAATTCTCCTGCTAACAATTTTTAACCATGGACCTTGTATTTCAAAATATTACGTCTAGAAAAAGTCACTTAGTGAGCAATAATTGTTTCATTTTCTGTTTTGCTAAAAATTCTGACAAATCTCTAAGGGGGATTAGGAATGGTGGCCACACAGACAGAGGAAGCTGTGGGAGGCAGAGGGCAGTGTAGGTGACTAGGCTAGAAGGAGATGTCACTTTCATCAAGTAATTAAGCAACAATTTGATGTCCTGTTTTTATAGAACAAAGACCCATAAAACTGAGCACATTAGGGGGAAAAAAGCCCAGCAAGAGTATGATTTTGTCAAGGCATTTTGAAATATTGAAAATAGCTCACGACATCCCATTACCTTTGTAATTATTCAAAGATCTCAGACTGGACACACTGCACAAGATGATTCCCCAAGTCCCTAGAAAAAGTGCACTCCAAAATGAATTTCTATTTAATGAATTTCATGAATTCATTAAATGAATTAAATGACTTCTGTAATCAAGTTAGGGAAATTTTTTAGGAAGAGGGCAGTCATCCCTTATCCATGTAAAATTATATGTAAGAGGTCAAAAAAATTAAATTATGTAATTGAAGGGAAAAAATATTTTTCTTGCAAATATTCACTTTATAAATATTTTCTATCACTGTTTTAATTTTTTTTAATGTTTATTTATTTTTGAGAGAGAGAGAGAGGAGGGGGGAGAGATACAGAGACACAGAGAGAGAGAGAGAGAGAGAGAGAGAGCGCGAGCAGGGGAAGGACAGAGAGAGAGAAGGAGACGCAGAATCCGAAGCAGGCTCCAGGCTCTGAGCTGTCAGCACAGAACCTGATGCGGGGCTCAAAATTCATAGACCCGGAGATGATGACCTGAGCTGAAGTCGGAAGCTTAACCCACTAAGCCACCCAGTTGCCCCTTCTACTGTTTTAAATTCATTTACATTATGCATTCTCAGTGGGGCACTGTTGCACCAAACAGGACAAAAATTATTCCTTGAGGAGTGTTTAAAAAAAAACAACTGGGGCGCCTGGGTGGCTCAGTCGTTTAAGCGTCCGACTTCAGCTCAGGTCGCGATCTCGCGGTCCGCGAGTTCGAGCCCCGCATCGGGCTCTGGGCTCTGGGCTCTGGGCTCTGGGCTCTGGGCTCTGGGCTCTGGGTGACGGCTGACGGCTGACGGCTCAGAGCCTGGAGCCTGCTTCCCATTCTGTGTATCTCCCTCTCTCTCTGCCCCTCCCCCATTCATGCTCTGTCTCTCTCTGTCTCAAAAATAAATAAACATTAAAAAAAAATTAAAAACAACAACTTAATATTATAGTTGTATGTGGCTCTCCAAAGTGTAACTGTACCTTATAAAATATTATTCCTTCGTATTTCATTCCTTTCGTTGGGTTTTGAGTCCTTAGGGGTATCACACGAGCAGCATTGACATTGAATTCACAGAGGGTACCAAATGTATTCCAGGTCAGTTCTACAAAACTATGGCTAATAGAAGGCTGCGAATTGAGGACTTTCTCTTGCTTAATTGATCTTGATCTCAAAGTTGCATTGTAAGAGGTGGCCTGCACATGGCTCTGGGATGCTGTTGGCCTGGTGGCTATTTATGTTTGTTCCTCATGCTTTTGGGTACCAGTTGAAGTTTGAAAATTAAATAAAAATAGTTCATATTTTACCGCTTAACTTGATAAAAACTATTTGATATTTTATTACTTACGTCAAGTGCTAAAAAGAAAAAATTCAACAATATCTGCATGATAAATTAGCAGCTAAATGAAAGGTTATATTTTCATATCAAGCAAAGGACTAAAGTTTACTTAAAAAGAAATTATTTTATTTTTTTCAATAGCTTTAGTTTTGCTTAAAAATAACACTTTTGAGGGATTTCTTTAAAAATTAAGCTACATTGCTATCATTATTATATATTTATATATATTGCTAGGATGGAATTTAGTTTCTTTTGGCTTTTTCTTTTTTTTTTTTCTTCATTTAATAGCTCTCTTTTTTTAAAATATGATTTTCTCAGTTCATGTAATTTTTTTTCTATTTAAGGATGGAAGGGATTGTCACACTGTCTACATCATAACTGGAACAGAATGTCATTTAATTTTGCCATTTTGATAAAGGGAAAAATCAATAGCATACAGGGATTTTATATGTTTGATTTAAGCCTTTAAGAAAGAAGGAGCATGTCAACATCTGAAATGAAGATTACTTCTCCAGTGTAAAGACACTGACACACAGGTCATTTACTCTGAAGGGGGTCTCAGTACAGGGAGGTAGCCAAAATGAAAGTTTTAGAAATGGGCTACAATTCTGTGAGCAGTGCTAATTCTCAGACTGTGGGACAAGAGCTGTTCACATTCTTCCTGTGTAAAGTCAGTTGCTCCTCACCTTGTAACTAAAATCTCTCATGGTTTCCATTTTGGGTCAAAAGCAAAAATGAAGCCTCATTAGAGTTTTTCCTCTTTGGCCTAGCAAGAGATGTGAGTCAAAATAGTATAAAATGCCAGACTAGACCAAAGATCTACAGAGGGGTTCTACTAAGTAGAAGAGATGTGTGGGATTTAAGGGATTTCTCCCTTGGACAGAAAGGGAGACTATTCTATGTGAAGAAAAAAGGTGTGCACAGATATTTGGGTTACCAGAGATGCTGGTGTACTCGTTTTCTATTGCTGCTGTAACAAATTATCACGAACAGTGGCTTAAGACAACAAACAATTATTATCTTACAGTTTTATAGGTCAGCATGTCTCCCTGGGTTAAGATTAAGGTATTGGCTGGCCTCCTTTTTGGAGGCTCTAGGGAATAATCTGTTCTCCTGCCTTTCCAGCTTCTAAAGGCCACCTGCATTCCTTGGCTCATGGTCCCCTTTCTTCAAACCCAGAAGTGGTGGGTTGGGTCTTCTTCACATAGAACTTCTCTGACCCTCCTTCTTGTCGCATCTACCTTCTGACCATAGCCAAGAAAAGTTCTCTGCTTTTAAGTTTTTATATTGGGCCCACCTAGATAATCAATAATAATCTCCCCATCTTAAGGTCCATACTGCAAAGTCATTTTTTCCATGAAAAGTAACATATTCACAGGAATATTCTGGGAATAAGGGTGTGGATATCTCTGGGGGGCAATTATTCTGCTTGTCATAGCTAGTTAAACCTCAATATCTATTTTCCTGTCCTTCAAAAGTAGAACCTCCATGTTATTTACTGAAAGTAGGGAACATCACTGCTCAGAAAGAGGACCATGTTTTCTAGCTTCCTTTAATATGTTTAACGTGACTAAATTCTACCGTAGGATATAAGTGGAAGTGCTATATGCAGCCTTTGGAAGCTGCCTTAAAGAAAAAGAGCAATTCTCTCTTTCTCTTTTATCCTTCCTGCTCACTAAAATGTACACATAAGGAATAAAGCTGGATCAGCCATCTTGGAAGAGGACATAGAAGCTGCATAATGAGGATGACAGAGTAATGAGTTAAGAGACTGAATCCTAATTTGTCATGGAGTTACCACATCAACCCTGTGATTTTAATGTGAAAAAAGTTATCTTCTATCTTCCTAGCCTCTGTTATTAGGGGATTTTGATGCCCAAACATACTTATATCAAATGCAGCGTGCAATGACATTGACCGTTCAAAGTATACAAAACAAGATCAACAGGTAAGGAAGGAGACAGGGGGTCTTGGGATTTCTCCAGGCTTTGGCCAGCTACAGAAGAAAAAAGTCATGTGTATGACCATAGAATACAAAACAAGAACAAACAAAACACAGCAAAACAAAACAAAACAAAGCCTTCAAGAAGAAGGTGTAAGTAACCAAAGAGACACAATGGAGGTACAAGGTTCAAATACAGCAGCCTTTGCCACTGCAAGAGCCTGTTCATTATTTTTCTCTGCAAACTTTGAAAGAGTCAAATTTTAATTTTAAAAGTTAAAACCTTATCAGTTTTCCGTAGGGGGAAAAAGGACCCAAATCTCAGTGGCTTAAAATAACAAAGGCTTATTTCTATTCACTGTGCATGTTCCATGCAGGTCAGCAGGGAGCACTGCTCATTTCAATAACTCAAGGATCCGGGCTGAGAGGAGCTCATCTTCATGTGTGCCTCTTTGTTCATGGCAGCAGGAAAGAGAGAGTTTGGGGAATCATACACTGACTCTTAAAAATGGTGCTCAGCATAGCACACTATTTACAATAGCTAGAAGGTGGAAGCAACCCAAATGTCCATTGGCAGATGGATTCATAAATAAAATGTAGTATAGTCACACAATGCAATATTATTCAACCTTAAAAAGGAAGAAAATCCAGGGTGGCTCAATAGGTTGAGTGTCTGACTTTGGCTCGGGTCATGAGCTCACAGGTTGTGAGTTTGAGCCCCACATGGGGCTTTGTGCTGACAGCTGGGAGCCTGGAGCCTGCTTCAGATTCTGTGTCTCCTCTCTCTCTGCCCCTCCCCCACTCAGGCTCACTCTCTCGCTTTCGCTCTCTCTCTCTCTCTCCAATGGAATACTACTTGGCAATGAGAAAGAATGAAATCATGCCATTTGCAGCAACATGGATGGAACTGGAAGGTATTATCCTGAGTGAAATAAGTCAGTCAGAGAAAGACAGATATCATATGTTTTCACTCATATGTGGATCTTGAAAAACTGAACAGGGGCGCCTGGGTGGCGCGGTCGGTTAAGCGTCCGACTTCAGCCAGGTCACGATCTCGCGGTCCATGAGTTCGAGCCCCGCATCGGGCTCTGGGCTGATGGCTCAGAGCCTGGAGCCTGTTTCTGATTCTGTGTTTCCCTCTCTCTCTGCCCCTCCCCCGTTCATGCTCTGTCTCTCTCTGTCCCAAAAATCAATAAACCTTGAAAAAAAAATTTTTTTTTTAAAAATAAAAAAATAAAGAAAAACTGAACAGAAGACCATGGGGGAAGGGAAGGGGAAAAAATTAGTTACAAACAGAGAGGGAGGGAGGCAAACCATGAGACTCTTAAATACAGAGAACAAACTGAGGGTTGATGGGGGGGTGGGGGAGAGGGAAAATGGGTGTTGGGCACTGAGGAGGGCACTTGCTGGGATGAGCACTGGGTGTCACATGTAAGCAATGAACGACAGGAATCTACCCCCAAAACCAAGAGCATACTTTACACACTGTATGCTATCAAATTGACAATGAATTATATTTAAAGAAAAAAAATTTTTAATTAAAAAAAAAGGCAGAAAATCCTGTCACATACTATAACATGGATGAACCTTGAAGACATTATACTAAGTAAAATAGGCAGTCCAGACAAATACTGCACAGTTGATTTCATTTATATGAGGTACCTAGAGTAGTCAAATTTCTAGAGACAGAAAGTACAACCAGGGGCTGGGGCAGGTGGGGGAGAAAGAGAAGTTGTTGTTTAATGAGTACAGGGTTTCAGTTCTGCAAGATGAAAAAACTATAGAGATCTGTTTCATAAGCATGTTCATGTGAACATGCTTAACACTACAGAATAGTATACTTAAAAGTGGTTATGATAGTAAATTTTGTTATGTGGTCTTTACCACACACACAAAAAAATGGTGCTCAGAAAAGACAAATGACACTTATGTTCACATTTAATTAGCCAAAGTAAGTTATATAGCTATGCCTAACTTTAAAAGTGGCAGGGGGTGAGGGGCACCTGGGTGGCTCAGTCAGTCAAGCATCCCACTTCGGCTCAGGTCATGATCTCACAGTTCATGAGTTCAAGCCCTGTGTCAGGCCCTGTGCTGACAGCTCAGAGCCTGGAGCCTGCTTCGGATTCTGTCTCCCTCTTCCTCTGCCCCTCCCCCATTCATGCTCTGTCTCTCTCTGTCTCAAAAATAAACAAACATTTTTTTTAAATAAATGAAATGAAATGAAATAGAATAGAATAGAATAGAATAGAATAGAATAAAATAAAATAAAATAAAATAAAATAAAATAAAATAAGGTGGGAGGGGGAGAATGATAATCCCATTAGAAGTAAAGCTGACACAGGTGATGAACAGTACTGACTATTATCACAGCCTCCTCTTCTGGAAGTGAAATCTTTCTTTCACTCTCCTTCCTGCAAACAAAATGCACTTATTAAATCCCTTTGCAGTGAAGAGAACTCGAAAGTCCCAGTGATGACATTAAGCTCAAAGCCCAGGGTCTCTGGGTGATGTGTGGTAGTCTTTATATCAGAGAATAATGGCCTCTGCAACAGGTCCATGTGCATGTCCTCTCAATCCAGGGACCTGCCCCTCCCTGTAGTGGTGGAACAGGGATGATGTCAATCCCTGGGATGATGTCAATAAATACTCATATGAAAATAGGAAGAATGGGAAGCACATGGCAGTCATTGGCCTATTACAATTCTGATATTAGACTCAGCAGAAGTTGGACTCCTACCCCAAAGGTGAGGAATTTTTTCCCTGAATAGGTTTCATGTAGGTTTCCTAGGAGGGGCTCCCCTGTCTATTCAACTCCATGGTACTTGGATCTGCCCTTTGGGAAGCTCCTCTTTTTCCATTACCCTTCTGGGCGCCTTGTCTGAAGTAGGCACTGAAGAATATATCTGCCTTAGAGACTGAGCAGTTTTCTCAGCATACTTCTCATCCATCAAAGGTATGGAACCTAAGGGTCATTTTAAGTCTCATATAGCTACAGTGGCATTTAATCCAGGTTGGTGCCTCTTTATCAGTAAAACCATCTTCCAAACTTAAACTTGTTTGACTTCTTACCTGCTCTCATGTTTCCTTTCTAGACATATGCCTTTGCCATATTTCTGTGTTCTCTTGCCCCAATGCCTGTCTCCCTCTCCCTCCTCCTCTCCCTCTCTGTCTTCCTCTCTGTCTGTCTATATCCCTCTTTCTCTCTTTCCCTCCCTCCCTCCTGCCTTCTCTTCCTAATTGTAGGCTTTTTGAGCCTAGTAGTGACAATACCTTTCCCCCTGAACCATTTCATGTTATTTTGAGCCATTTGGTCCAATTGAAAGGAATTTCAAGCCAGCACACCCTAATCCATGTTCAGTGAATTGATCCTTGCTACAAAGCTGAGTTTTAATAGTCCCTTGTGGCTCAAAGTATCAATTTTATCCTTTAATGTTTGGGTTGAGAAGCAGTTGCATTTGAATCCCTGAATTTGTAGACTTTCTTTTTTATCCTTACAAACGGACCAATTTTTCTCCAAACTTATCTCTCTCTTGTATTTTGCCAAATGCAGTTGCTGGCAGCCAGTTAAATGGGAATAATAATGTTTTCAATCTCTTCCCTAAAATTAGGTAAATTAGGTAATACCTTCAAATTTACTGAAGGCAACACTTTTACCAAATGTTTCACCACTAGAAAATCCATTCTTCCAGTCTTCAGCAATGGTTTCTTTCATACTCTCTGACCAACTATGAAGTCAATGCCACATATTTTAGGCTTTATTTTATTATTAAAACAGCACCCCAAGCTCTTAGGTTCTAAGTTCTATGTCACTTTGTAGTAAGATAGATAAACCTGTGGTAACAAATCCCCCCCAAATATCAACAGCTTAAATAAAAGGTTTATTTTCACCTGTGTCCCATATCCACTTGAGGAGACTTCAGAGGGCTCTGCTCACAGTGGTCACTCAGGGACACACATAGACAGTCTGCATCTCAACATCTGCTTCTATAACCACAGATTCAAATGGAAGAGAGGGTGCCCCTTAAAGCTGGAAATATTTCATAAACAACACTAAGAGAAGTTCTATAGCTCTGATTTCAGATGCAGGGAACAGAACCCATTTTACCTAACTTAAGGAGGAAGAAATACATTCAAGGAATCAATGGCTCATGGATGGTAGGGAGGGCTAAAGAAATAGACTTGACATTGAACTTTCAGGAAACTCCCCCAAAGTCACACCCCAGAACCAGGTCATCAAAGGAGCTGTGTGCTCTTTCTGCCCTCAGGACTCCACCAGTGTCAAGACTCCATGATAATAACAATGCTTTCTCAGTCAGGAAGCCACTGTTGTTCCCCGTTCCAGACCACACCACACCTGCTACAGTCTACGTGTACAGAGTGGATGCAGAGAGTCCTGTCTATCAAAACCCACAAAGCCAGTGCCTGGGATCTCTGCTGATATTGTTGCAGGAAAACAGAAAGCAGCAGACACAGCAGACGTAGCCTAGTGTGGCCTCCTCCTAATCTCTACTTGCCAAATTTCACGCTAGTGCATCTAATTGGGCAAATCCAAATCACACCCAAAACCCGAGCTGCAGCGAGCTCTGGGATATGCTTTTTAGATTCTAGCATCTACAGTACAAGGAGGCCTACTACCACAAAGATGGAGTTGAACAACAAGCCAAAATATCCTGGCCTTAGGCCATAGTCTAGGGCAGCACATTCTACAGCATCAGTTTATAATGTTTATCTCTGCCTATTTTAAAGTAATTTTAAGAGGTTTACACTAAATATTCATAATCAGGCCCTCAGGGATTCAGGGCAAGTTAAAATTTTTCTGTGTTCTCTTTTATAATCTATGGGGGGTTATAATACACTTTCTTGAAACAAAATATGGTAAGTACTATGCTGCAGGCATACAAGCGTTCGCATAGTTACTGTCTCCGGTTTTCACACCAATTCTGTGAGGTAGTCTACCAGTTAGGGATTATATTCAGCTGCATGTCACAGGCACCCACCTACAGTGGCTGGATCAAGCATGCTGTTTGTTTTCCATGCATTAAAAAGTAGTAGAGTGGTAGCCAGTACAGGGCCCGGGATGTCTTTCTCTTTCATCCTTGACTTGTCAGGCTCTCATTCTCTTGGACACAAGATAGATGTTCTACTTCTAGACATTATTATCAACTTCCAGGATGGAGGAGGGGGAAGAACAAAGGCAGAAGGCAGCTGTGGGGCTGGGTCTGCCCCTGTCCCTGTTATAGGTGGTGTTTACAGCACTACCTTGTGATTTTGGCACACATCTCATTCACCAAAACAGTGTCATGTAGCAACCTCTCTGCTGGGGAACCAGAGAGGTAAAGTTTTTGCTTCGCTTTGGCCAGGCCCATTGCCAAAATCAGAATTCCGTCAGTAAGACAGAAGACTAGTGTGAATACTCGGCCAGTAACTAGCAGTGTCTGCCTTGGATAAACATTATTATCATTTTACGACAACAACAACAACAACAAAACAGAGTTCAAAGAGGTTAAATAATTTGATTGCAGTTCGATGACTTGGGATTTTGAGTTCAAGCCTTATGACTCCAAATTCAGGTTTTTGGATAAGCATTTATGCAAAAAAATAGTTAAAACTTCAGAAAATTTTTGACATATAATATATATAAAGAGATAAATTGGATTAATCAGAAAAAAATTTTTTTTGTTAAACTTTCCAAAGAGCAGAAGTGGGAGTAGGAATGAAAAAGAGGGGAAGGATGAGATTTTATGTGGGAATAACACAATTCCATGTTTTAAAAATAACAACAAAAACAGCAACAACTCTGTGCTTAAAAGCAGCCTTAAAGACTATGGCACATTTCAGGCTAGTTTTCCACTGCTGTATAAAAATGTATTGCCTTGAGAATTATGAAAGTTATTAACCACGCTAACCTGAAAAATTATCTCCAATTGCCTTATGGTGTTTTTCAGAATGATTTTCATTTCTCTAAGCCTCGATTTTTTTTATTTGTTTTCACTGAGAAAAGGAAATGGTCTGATCTGCCTTGAAAGGCAGGACCACTGTGAACAGTGACAGGAATGGGGCTGTTGGATGTTTCTTACAAGATTCCAAGGATTCTGAGGTTTGAAGGAAATGCAGAAGACATTGGACATGGGTAGCCAAGCTCTCCAGCTTAGAAGGCAGGGTGTGGTCCTGACTGAGAGTGTACTGGCAATGGCAGTAGTCTACAAGAATGCGTAACTCCGTCTCAGAAATCTGCAATAACCCCTAAACTAGTCTCTGGCACTTTGCAGCTTGTGGCTTTTCCCCAAATGGGAAGAGATGTGTCTTTTCCTTGCTGTGTCCTCACCATGAAGCTTCAGGAGTCCCTTCCCTTAACTTTAACCTCCTTGAACATGGTTGGATCTTGGCACTGGACATGTTCTCAATCTGGCAGAAAGGGATGGCTGAACAAATGTAGCCCAATCCCCGGTTCTAGTTACTGAGCATGGCTAATTCATCCCCAAATAGTCATTTGGGAGCTACAAAGAGCAAATTAATCACACTCTGATGAGTTTAAGCGGCAGCAACAAGAAGAAGAGGTAGATAACACAGAGATTGAACCTGAAAAGGACTGGGGGTGGGAAAACTGTATAGAAGAACTGTGTAGAAGAACACACATAGGGTAAAGAATGTGCACATAGATTAAATTTGATTGAAGGCTGGGAAAAACAACAAGTTGGTTCCTGTTGGAAGATTACAGAATGCCCTGGCCCCCTTGCTGTTAATGCAATTACAAGGTATGCTTGTACAACCACTGAAATAATACAACATTGAAAGGGTGTGGTTTGTGGAGCTTTGGGCAGGTTAGGTTCCCTTTGAGGATGTGGGGTCAGGGAATTTAATCTTATCAGAGGCTCAGGGAGCTGCCTAGAGTGCTGCCTGGGAAGATAGGAAGAGGCGCTATTCTAGGGACCTCAGGGTCTACAGTTTTCAATGATCCTTCAGGCTCCTTGCAAGTCGAGAAGAGGAGGGAGAAGAATGTGGACTAAGCATGTAGTGCCAGGCTAAGCTGGAACTGAGGAGAAAGCACAGGGGAGGCCCACGGCAGGGAAATTTCACCCACAGAATTATGCTCCTTCTCTGGAAGTGTGTTAAGGAGGCAGCAGCCTTTTATATCATTTGAATCTAAGTACCAGCGGTCAACAAAAATTTGTTGAGACCTAAGGTAGAGTCTAAAATTCTCAAATTCTAGTATAAAAATCATAGGACAAACTTGTTTGAAGTGCATATTCCCAGGTCCAGGCATGAAAAATTCTGATTCAGTAAGCTCGGGTTAGGGCCTGGGTACCTGCATTATCATCAGGCAGCTCCTATGATTTGGGATTCATGGCTCTTAGAGTATCCTGGTTACTTTGTAAAATTAAACATGGTGTCTTTAAAAGTTAGCATCCAATCAAACTAGAGATTTGACTGATAAAAATACAAACAAAATAGAGTATTCCTTTGCTACCTCTTGTCAATTGTTCTTGACGTTGTTTTGTTATACTCCTGAATTCATTCACTTCGGGAATTCTTTGGCCGATTACCGAATAATTTATTCCAGAATTAGAGTTATCAGAAGCAACAGTCTACAGATTCTAGATATTAATTCTCCAGAAATTTGCCATTAATTACAGCAAAACCCTGCCTGTGCCTGCCTGAAAGAGGGAAGAAGTGACAGATCAAGAGGGAGGTGATCCTTTCCCTTCAAAATTTCCTTTCAAGATTTGAAGATTAAACACCCTTCTTCCAGAGGAAGAAATTACTGGAACCCCAAAGATCCACAAGATTCATTAGGGCTGTGAAGTAGCTTTAAAGTTTTTTCACCAACACCCATCTTAAAATACATTTCAAGTTACAACCTAGAACACACACACACACACACACACACACACACACAAACACGCACATACACACAACTATATGTGTACATGTGTGGTGTGTATGTTTATGTGGGAATGTGTGAAAAATGGAAACATTTTATAAAACACTACTTAACTTTACCATGTGAAACACTCTGATATTTTCCATGCTCTGCCCTTTCTTTTCTTTTCCCTTCTCCTTCTTTCTCTTTCTTAATGATACTCATGATACCATCAATGACTTTGTCCTGCTGTTTGAAAAATGCTGAGGCAGGTTTAGGATTCCAACTGTTTCAAGTAGGAAAGAAGTAGAGAGGAATTGGAATTGGAAAAGAGGTTTGTTCACTAATTTTTCCTTCTTTCTTCCTCAGGCAGTAACTCCCTGCATTAATCCATCATCTGTCTTCACTAAAATAGTGTCATCTTATAGAGAAGACTTTACTGGCTTAGAGGTTGATGTTTCAAAGCAAGAGAAACACTCAGCAGAATATACTGCCAAACAAATGAGTCTTTACTTCTTACCACGTTGACCTTGCCTCCTCACGTGGCATGCTCCTTTCTGCTCAAGTGTCTTATCTCCTAATCTGGAATTCTAGCTACCCACTAAATCATTCTCTTTGCCTACTCTTCTTTCCTCCAGAGGTCTGTGCTTATTTTCTCAGACGTTGGAAGATACTGAAGATACAGGGAGAACCCTCTATTCCCCAGTGTTCTGCTCAAGCAGGTGTAATCCACTTCAAAGGAAAGAGAATTCATGCTGTTATTCATTTCAAAACTAACCTGTTATTTTTGTCACTTATAAATGCACTAAGAGTCTCAAATGACCCAAGGTTCCCACAATCAACTTTATTTATCCAACTAGCTACTTTCGTTTTCATTGCAGTTATTTTATTATGTGCAGTAAAAACATTCACAGTTTTGTTTGTTGTTGTTGATAGTTTAGCCTTGAAAAATATAAACTAAAGAAGCCAACTTTGCACTTACCATCACAGAGGGAAAAATTCACCCTAGACTATCTTTGTTGTGAAGCCTTTCCATCTCCGTAAAGAAAAAAATTTTCAACCCAGATTACAAGTGCTACCGAGCATCCTTCCACACATTAAAAGTGTCTTCACTGGCTTTTTTCTTAACCACCAAGCATTTTGCAAATTAACTCTCTTCCAAGACAGCTCCATTATAAATATTATTTTTATGGTAAAATTATTAACCTCAAAGTTTATCCAATTCTCAAGCAATGAACTGGTTTTATTCAGATTATTTTTAGTATATTGTGATCCACTGAATGCCTGAAAGTGAAAAATCTATCAAAGACAACTGGGATCATGTCAAAATGACCAATTTGGGCAATATGAGTATAAAAAATAGTAATAATAGCAGTAGACTGAAGTGTACCAAATACATAAAAATCCATGAGTTCCTAAAGATATTACAAAAAGAAAGTCATTGACCACTTCTAGAGTTTGCTAGGATGCTAATTTGTTATTCTGAAAATTAATAAGGAAAAAATCCAAGCATTAAAATTATTTAATGACATTGTTTAATGCATATTTTCAGCATCTGCATGACCAAAGTGAATTTGGCCATGTTTGTGGTGTAAGACTTCAATACATTTTCCTATGATGTGAACTTTTGCCTTTCAATATGATTATGAAACTAAGCTTGCCTAATTTTACCTTTTCTGTAACTTCAAAAGAATGAAATTATTCAATATGGTCTTTTGTATTTGACTTCTTTCATGTGGCATTTTGTTTCTGGCATTCATTCATGAAGGAATATTTTATTCCTTTTAATTGCTGAGTAATATTCTATTGTGTATGGTTACCATAATTTGCTCACCCATTCACTAGTGCTTTTCCTGTATCTGCTGAAATGATCATATTGGGTTTTTTTTCCTTTATTCTATTATTATGGTGAATTACACTGATTGGTTTTCAGATGTTGAACCAACTTTGAATTCCTAGGATAAACCTCACTGGTCATGATGTCTTATCATTTTAAATGCTGTTGGGTTTGATTTACTAAAATTTTGTTCAAGATTTTTGTGCCTATGTTTATAAAGGATATCAGTCTCTAGCTCTCTTTTCTTCTGAGGTCTTATACCAGTTTTGGTATCAGGGTAAAACTGATCACGTAAAATAAATTCGGAAGTGTTTCTGCAAAGCCTGTTTAATGCCTTGCAGAACTTTGACAAACATTAAAATATATATATTTTAAATACGCTTATTTAAATGTTTCAAATGTAAAATAATCTGTTCTGACCTTGTTCATTCTTTTTCTGATTTCCATAACAAATATATCCTATTCATCTTTGAGCCTAGTTTGAAGTTGGCTGAATTAAAATGAACATTTAAAAAAAATTTTTTTTTAAGGTGTGCCTGGGTGGCTCAGTTGGTGAAGACTCAGACTTCTGCTCAGGTCATGATCTCACCATTCATGAGTTCAGTTCATGAGTTCAAGTCCCCAGTAGGGCTCTGTGTTGATAGCTCAGAGCCTGAAGCCTACTTCAGATTCTGTCTCTGCCCCTCCCCAGCTCATGCTCTGTCTTTCTGTCTCTCTCTCTCAAATATAAGTAAACATTAAACAATTTTTTTTGAAGTTGACTGAATTAGTGATTTGTAATCACAGATTTTAAGATATTAAAACTAAGTAATTTTAGAGATTATTGTCACTAGATATCTAGAACGGGAAGATGAGACCCTTAGAAATTGCCACACTCTTCCAGAACAGGGTATCTTCCCTCTCTTACAGGTCTCCATCACGTAACATTCATTACGAGCCTTTATGGGTAGGAAACCTATAAAGTGCCTGCTGTGCATATACTTACACTATAAAGTTAATGTGTCCATCCTTACTCTTTTTCCTGTCTCTAAAGGTCCACGCTGTTCCTAGTGACACAATCCAAAAAGGGAGCAGGAAAACAATGAAACTCCAGGACCCTGTAGCTTGGAGGTTACTAGTTGAACTGGGCATGCCCAGTCACCAGGCAGATTTTTTTCGATGAAGTGGAAACTACAACAGCGCTTACCGTGTGCGCGGAGGTGGGCGTGCCCTCGTGGAATTTAGAATGTTGCCGCAGCCAATGGGGCCTCGCGGCCGGCTGCCGGGGCTCCTCATTGGGTGAGCGAGGAGACGAGCGAGTAGAGGGCCCCTGGAGGGAGCCGCGGAGGTGCAGGTCGGAGAGGCCGGGTCCGCCGTGCCCTGCGCGTGAGCAGCTGCAGGGGCAGCGGCAGCATCCAGCGGCGGTGTCTGCAGTTCCACCCCGTTGCTTTACTTTTTAGCTGCACGAACGTAGTCATTATGCCGAAGAGAAAGGTAAGTCTCACCAAAAAGATTTCAAAGGCCTTCAAATTGTGCTTACAGCAGATCTTGTCATTGCAATGGATTGCGCGGAATGCACTTGGTAGTAACTCCGGGTTTGCGAATCTTTTTGCTTCTCCACGCTTGTTTTCAGATGCCTGTTGCAGACATTCCTCCTTCCCTCCCTTTCTCCCTCGGTCCCCAAGGATTTCTGAATGTTACTTTCTCTCCAGCGACGCCGCTTCCCTTCTTTTTTGAACTCCTGGTAACTGGAATGGTTTCCACCTTCTAACAAGAAGAAGCAAAAGCGCTTTCCATTGCGCTTTCCATTCCCCTTTCCAGGAGGGGAGTTTCCTCTTTGAAACTGCCGGGTTGTGGAAAAGCAGTGATTGGGGGAAAACAAGTCCATGCATAGAGAGATCGAAAAAAATAAATAAGTCGGGCAGATGTTGGGGTTATTCCCAGGTGGGCCTAGCCCACGGCTGGGCGCGCCGCGTTGGCTCTGAGGCCAAGAGAGAGGGAAAGCCATGTTTAAAATAGCACTCACCCCCCTGCTCGCCTCCGCTGCAGACCCGTATGTACCAACTCCAGTGTCAATCAGGGCTGGGGACGGCGCAGGCGGGGCCGGGCTGCCGGGACCTGCCCGCAGTTCGCGGCGGGAGCGGCGGAGTTAGCCACGCATCGGACGGGACGGCGCCAGTGGCGCCCACTCTGGCTGCCAAGGGCAGGGGCCACCGGGTCCACTCTGGCGACCCAAGCCCACACTCAGTCGGGCAAGGCGGGGTGCGCGAGCTCCCAAGTCCCTCAGTGCTCACCGGGAACTGGGATCATTTTCGTCTCGGCTTCGGTTCCTTTTGGACTATTACGTCCCCTTCCGCGCGGGTCGCGGACACCAAGTATCGCACACCGCGACGCACGTTTCCGTAGGTGCCGGGCTCGGACCCCGTCATTGTCCCGGGGAGGGAAGGGAAGGCTTGCCTCCACCCTGAGAAAACCGGTGTGTGGCGGCTGTTCTGAGAAAATGCTTTGCACCCTCCCACCGCCTGCCAGCAGTGTGAGCCAGTGAGTGTATTAAATTTGAGGCAAAATTACAAATAATATCCTGCATTATCAATTAAAAACTGTGGAGTGATTGGTGTAAATGAATGCGTTACTTTAAAATATTGAAGTTTTAAAAATACAGAAGGTTTTGCTTTCTTACCTACCATTACTAAGAATTTGGTGGAAACTTGTCGCCACTTTTTAACAAATATAACGAAAGTGGTTTTTTTTCTTAGAGTTTATCGTGCACATACTATGTGCTTCATATTGTGGGAAGAATTTGGCTTGCGTGATTTCATTTACTCCTCAGTACACCCCATTGAACTAGGGCTTAGAGACATGAGTTACCCAACATTTCACCAACCAGTTGCTAGTAACCAAGGTTTAATTAGATACTGTAGGTTCAGAGTCCTTACTTTCAAACATTATTCACTCATTCTTTTCATTTAGTGGTGGTAGGTGAAGAGGAATTTAGGAAATGCAGAGATTCCCAGCCCTAGAAAATGGATGGCATTTACTAATATTTGAGATTCATTATTTAAAGTTAATGTTTATGAAAGTATTGTTTTTCTAGCCCTGTTTTACTAGAACTAAGATATTTAAAATGATGCCACTATTTTCAGCATTTTATCTGAGGTTCAGTGACAGGGTTGGGAATTCTAGTAGAGTCACATCTTTACAGAGTGAATGGTGCCTTCCCCTTTCCTGAGAATTATTAACAAATTTAAATGAACAGTAACTTAGATATGCACAAAACCCATTATTATAATGGACCCTGATGTGCTGGAGTCCTTGTTGTTAAAGGGCCAGATTTGGTGAAATCATTCTTACCTTCCCTTGCTGTCCACCTTTCTAAAGGAAACAGTAGGGAAGAAAAGAATTACAGTAGAGGAACTGTCTTTTGGTTATTGTTTTATTTCCCTGGAAGGCAGGGAGCACCCCTGTGAAGAAGCTAGCCAGCCATCCTGGGACTAGAGACAAACCTGTGTACAAGTACCTGAATGTCATCCCTCAGGACATCAGAGTATTCTTTAGAGATGGAAAAACTGTCCTTGATTAGTAAGAAGGCTCCTCATTTATACCTGGAGCCCAAAGTTGATACCTGAAAAGAAGCAGCCACAAATTAAACATAGCTAACGTGGCCATCCCATCTATCAGTCAGACCTTAGAGCTGCCTCATAGAATCCTGGAGTTTGTTGGAGCTTACATTGGAAAGCACTATCTTTAGGTAAAGCCTGCCTGGATGCAAAGAGAAGAACTGAAAACAATCTGTGCCTAGCTTTTTGAGATATGTAAAGCTGGGGCAACAGCTAAAGCATTTACATACTACTCCACATTATTTTTCTTGACTAAAGGGACTGCCTGTTCTACATTATAATACATTTGAGGAAAGTGCCCCACAATACCTTTTTTTTTCCTCCATCTTGGCCCTTTTTTTTCAACTTTTCCCGGAAACCAAGAAAAGTTATTTAATGAACACCTGTTTAGGCTGTTCTGTAGTGTAGGATCTGGAATCCTACCACTGCTTTAATGTCGTAGGGATACATAGTTTGCTCTCATGGAACTTATATTTAATTCATTGAAGATGATAAGAGTGACAGGCACTAAACACTTGAATAATGTTAAGACTGTATATATGTGCCAGAATATATAGTATAGATATAGATTCTAAATGCTGTAGAATTGATAGGGAAAAAAGGTTGAATTTGGGCTGGTCTTGCAAGGGTGGGTGGGACTCAAATATATACAGAGAAAAACAGTCATTTTCTGTTATCAGGCATTTCAATGCCTCTTCTGATTTTTTCTTAACCAGCTATACAACTTAAAAGCCAGAATATCGACATTAATATAAAATGTTCTTTTATTTCTTAATCATATCTTTGTTTTATCTGTTTGTGTGATAGTTATAGCTATGTTAAACCAAATAGGTGTTTTTTTTTTTATAACTGCTGTAGAATTTTTTGAAGCACTCAACAATAAGGAATTCTTTCGTTAGCATTAAATCTCCTTCTGAGTTTGTAAAATAAGAATGAAATTCAGTTTCCTGTATTTATTACCTAATGGGTGATGGGTCATTCACCATCTATTAATAGTGAGTGACATAGCAAGGAAAATGATAATATGCATGAATGCAGTGGTTGTGAGATAATGAGTGACTGAGTTCTAGAGTGTTCTGGTCAGACATCCATGAATGCCTACACTGGTCACATTGTTATATGATGATATGATGTCCTACAAAGAGGCATCAGCCAGTGAGGCCTAGAGTCATAGCCTGGCATGATTAGCAACAGCAAACACATTTTCACATCCTTCTTTTTATTTTTCCAGTATCTCATCACTAGAACTATTGGAAATATCTAGTGTATCACATCAGAAGTTCTCTAATGAGGCAGTTGTCCATGAATTTGGGGTATAAACATTCGTGTTTCTTTATACACTTAAAGGCTTAAGGAAGAAAAGGCTGTCTGCCTCTAGCTTTGAAATTTGAAATTAGGGTTTTTTTCTCTTAAAGTAGAAAGGCCCGATAGTGCTGGGCTTGGCACGGAGGGTGATTAACTAACAATATTCAAGGTTTCTGATTAATGTTTCAAAAGAATATCACATGTCAAAACACGAGAGACAGACTCTGGAAGTGAAAATACAGATGAATGTGACTACATGAAAATGAATATTTCTGTATGACAAAAAGAAAAACCTATTGTTAATAAAATCTAAAAACTTACGAAAAACTGGGAAAAAATATTTGTACCACAGATCACCGAAAAAAGTTTGCTAGTTTAAAAATATAAAAGAGTCTCACATGTTCTTATGGGAAAGATGTATATTTAGAAACTAGCAGACCCAAATAGATGAAATGTTTAGATTTGCTAGAAATCAAAGAAATGTATATTATTAAGAATAAGGAGATGTGATTTTTTAAAAAACCAGTCTGGTAAAAAAGATTGGAAGTATCACTGCTAAGTGCTGAATTGTACTGACACTCTAGCAGCAGTCAGGCTATATGGATGGGAATATAATTTACTTTAAAAAAAAAAAAAGCTTGGGGTGCCTAGGTGGCTCAGTTGGTTGAACGTCTGACTTCAGCTCAGGTCATGATCTCACAGCTCGTGAGTTCAAGCCCCACATCGGGGTCTGTGCTGACTGCTCAGAGCCTGGAGCCAGCTTCAGATTCTGTGTGTGTGTCTCTCTCTGCCCCTAACCCACTCGCATTCTGTCTCTGTCTCTCTCAAAAATAAATAAATATTTTTAAAAAAAAGCTTTATTGGAGGTATGATCTACTTCCCATAATGTCCATTCATCTATGCAAATCAGTAATTTTACATACATTTATAGAGTTGTATGACATTACCATAATCCAGTTTTGAGCCATTTCCATCACTGGAGAAAGGTTTCTCAAGTTTTTTACAGCCAGTCCCTGCTCCCACCCCAGTCCTAGGCAACCACGAATCTACTGAGATTTGCCTTTTCTGGAAATTTTACATAAAAGGAATCAAACAACATGTAGTCTTTTGTGTCTGGTTTCTTTCAGCATAATGTTTCCGAGGTCCCTATGTGTTCTAGCATGAATCAGTATTTCGTTCTTTTCTGTTGCCCAGTGATCATCCATTGTTCATCCTTTCACAAATGGATGGACATTTGGATTGTTCCAGGTTTTAGTTATTATGAATAACGCTGCTGTGAATATTTATATGTAAGTCTTTCATGGGCACATTTTCATCTGTCCTGGGAACTTTCCTAACTGTAGAACTGGTGGGTGGTTTGAAAGTCTATTTTTAACGTTTAGGTAACTTCCAAACTGTCTTCCAAAGTGATTGTACATACCATCAACGGATGAGGGTTCCAGTGTTTCAACATCACTGATATTGTCAGTTTTAGTTTAGTTTTTTTCTTTGTAAGGTTTGCATTTATTTTTGAGAGAGTAAAAGTGGGGGAGGGTCAGAGAGAGGGGGGACAGAGGATCCAAAGCAGGCTTCATGCTGACAGCAGTGAGCCTGATGCGGGCAAACTCCTGAACCGTGAGATCATGACCTGAGCCAAAGCCAGACACTCAACCGACTGAGCCACCCAGGTGCTCCTGATATTGTCACTTTTTATGCTTATAGCCATTCTAATAAATTTAATTTGTATCTCCATAATAACTAATGACGATGAGCATCTTTTTGTGTGCTCACTAGCATAACGTATGTCTTAGGTGAAATGTCTATTCAGATGTTTTTGCCCGGTTTTTAATTGGGTTGTTTCTTATTGAGTTGTTAGAGTTCTTTAAATATTCTAACACAGGGCCTTTATCAGCTATGTGATTTGTAGATATTTTCTTCCAATCTGTGGCTTTTTAAAATTTGGAAAAACAGATGGTTTTTTTAATTTTGATAAATCCATTTAGTGTCATGTTTAATAAATCTTTGCCTGATGCAGAGTCACAATTATTTTCTCATAAAGCTTTATAGTTTTAGCTCTTATATTTGGTTCTATGATCCACTTTGAGTTAATATTGTACCTAGCGTGAGATAAGGGTTTAAACTCTCTTTCTCTCTCTCTTTTTTTATTTTTTGGCATGTTGATAGCCAGTTTTCCCAGCACCAGTTGTTGAAAAGACTATTCGTTTGCCACTAAATTGCTTAGGTACTCTGGTGGAAAATCGGTTCATCTTAAATGTAAAGGTTTCTTTCTGGGCTGTCAGTGATATTCCATTGTCTATATGCCTGTCCTTAGATCAGTACTGCATTATCTTGCTTACCATGGTTTTAGAGTAAGATTTGAAATCTGGTAGTGTCAGTCCTCCAGCTTTCTTCTTCTTTTTCAGAATTGTTGTGTCTATTGTATTCTTTGCATTTCCATATAAATTTTAGAATCAGCTTATAAACTTCTACAAAAATACCTCCCTTGACTTTAATAGGGATTGAATTGAATCTGTAAATCAATCTGGGGTGAATAGCCTTTTTAACATACTGAGGTTTCCAGTATGAATATGAAAGGGTCTAACTACGGGTAGTGTGCCATCCAGATGCTTACTGAGTTTAATTGAGTTAATATTGAGATGGTACCTATGTTTGAGTAAAGGCTCCAAAATGGCAGGGTTGTACATTTTATTCATTCATTCACTCATTCCATGTTAAATAAACATTTATTGAGTATCACCTTTATGCAAAGTATTATCATGTTGGGAGAATAAGTGAATTGGATTTTTTTCCAACCCTTTTTGAAGTGAATGAGTAAATGCCCCTATTTTTAAGGATCCTTTAGTCTGATAGGGTAGGTAGTATACACATGTAAATATTTATAATTTATGGCAAGAAATGATAATGAGCCACAAGAAAAGATAAAAGCATTGAAAGGTTTGGCCAGACCACATGTCCAGAGAAAAAATACTGACAAGAAATTGTTTGGTTAAAAGGGTTGAAGGTGATAGGTTTTTGTTTTTTTTTTTTTTTTAATTTCAAGAGGATCAGTGCTAGTTTGTTATTAAAGGTGATCTGTCATTGGTTTTTCTGTGCAGTCTTGCTTTCTTTGAAATATGAAGAAGTTAAATTCAAGGCCTGTTAACAGTTGAGATTAGATTGTATGCAGTAACTACCCTCCCTCATTAGTGCCTTTCTTTTAACTACTGTCTTGTATTTTTATTTTTATTTTTTTACTCTCTTCTATTTTAAAGGTAGTTGTCTGATAAGCACCATGTTTCTAAATTGGGACACATTGTTTGATTACCTAATTTAGATTTAACTTTGTAATCTTCCTAATTTGACTTGACTGTGAAATATTTGATGGCTCTGATGTTTCTCATATCCCATGCACCTAGCACGAGTAGTATAACTATTTGTTGAACAAGTGCATGAGTGAATCATTTCCAAGGGAAGAAAGTAGTAAGTTTAATTATTTCATATGTTTGTTGAGGAGGTAGTCCAGTAGGGTTCTGACATGTACCGTTTACTGGCTGTATGATTTAGGGCACATTACTTCACTTCCCCCTAAACTTCTAAGTTCCTAATTCTCTAAGACTCAGTTTTCTTGTCTATCAAACTGGGATACAAATGTTCTTTACCTCATTGGGTTGTTGGAGAAATTAAATGAGATTGTGAATGCAGAGTACTTCGCATAGCACTTGCCATGTGTAGAACACATGGGGTGTTCGTTATTGTGATAATGATATTTTCAATTATTCAGAGAACTACAGTGAGATAATAATAAATAAGCACCATGCTTCCATTTGGTAGGAGGATAAAATGGCACACAGTGTGGATAGGGAACAGGTAGATCGCACAGTTTAATTAACTGCAGTTACAGAAATAGATGTTCAACAACTGAATAACAAATGTAGTGTTTTTGAAGGAATATAAGCTTTAATCTGGTGCATTTTTACAGGGTTGTGTTTTCTCAAAGAAAAAATATGTTTAAAAATATCTCCATATAACATTAAAATTCCCTTGGCAAATCAGTTATCAAGTGATCCTCTTTTCCTATACTTTCCACCTAAAACACTGCTTTTGTTTATACCCAAGTTAAATATATTCCACTTTCCTGCAGGGTACAATTTGGAAATGGTGACTGAAATAAACACCATTTAAGCTGTCTGCTTTCACAGTACCTAGTATGTTGAAATATGATGTTAGTCTCCTGAGTAATTTAAAAATCAGTGTTGAAGATAACAAACCAAATCAAAATGTTGAATTCCTTTTTCACTGGCTGCTTATTTTTTGTACATTTCACTGTCTTCTTAGAAGAGTTATTGGTTCCTGGTCATGGTATTTATTGAGTCCAGTGTTATTATATCTTGTGGACACATTCAGAAATGGCCATTTAGAGATGCCTAAGGCAAATGCATATTTGATCACACTTAAAGTAAATGATACACTATTCAGAAGTCGGGAAATAGAAAAAACAGTTTTAAATTTCAAAATGAGTTGCAAATTTAATATTTCAAGGGAAACACAGCAGTAACAACATATAAATACATTTATTACTATTAAAATTTAAATAGCTACCATTTATTAAATGCCTGGATGTACCAGACCTTAGCTATTATATGCTTTACATTCATTAGTTTAAACCCAAGTATGTGAAGCTACTAGAAACAAACATATATGGGAAGTATTATGGTGTAATTTCATATTATTTCATGTTATTCTCACAACAGTTATGTGAGGCTATTCTCATCTCACAGATACGGTAACTACAGCCACGATAACTAACATTTAGATGGCTTTCTGGAACTCAGGCACTGTTCTGAGCACTCTGCATTAATGAACCGAACCCTCCCAACCACCCAGTAAGGTATGTACTCTTCAGACTGTGGTCTCACAAAAGGCCCCCATGATAAGAAATGGCCCAGCTGGGATGCAGTCCTGGCAGTCTGGCTCCAAAGCCTGTGCTTTTAACCGCCGAGCCCTACAGCCTTTCTCATACACAGAAGAGAATATTGGGATTTAGTAAGATTAAGGAATTCCCCCCAGGTCACACAGCTAGGAGGTAATAGATCCAGGAATTCTAACCCAACCCTCTTTACCCAAGAATTTTGCTCTTAACCATTACACCACAGTACGTCCCATAAATGTTTGTATCTAGGAACCTCATGTAGTTTTACTTAAACTAAGATGCCCAATGAATGAAACAAGGAAAAATCAAGAGTTATATAAATACGTAAATGTTCCTTTGATTAAAATGTTGTCTTTATTAATAGACATAGGCTGATGGCCATTTTTTCTAGGTGCCAGTACAAGTTACCCAAGAAGTATTTATTATTTATGATCATGCCCTAAGGTTGGCCTCAGGGTCAGGCCTCTGCTTCTGAGAGAGGCACATACATTATCGTGAAGGCTCTGGTATGCCAGTAACTAATAGACTGTAGAGCCATATATAAGATATATATGTATACATGCACAATTTCCTCACCCAAGTATTAATATCTTTGAGTGTTGAAAGTCTAAGATTCAGTGTTTCTTCAAATTACAATAAACTGCTGGATTTACTATTTCCAAGATATATTGTCTTCATTAATTTGTTCTATATAGGCTAATAGAGATACTCCCCTGTGATCAGAAATAAATAAGTACACTTGCATATTATACAATATATTGAGAGGTTGCAACGTAAATATTACATTACCATTACTTAAGCATTGGGTTTAAAAAATGAGCCGGTGCTTTTGTTTTGGGAACTCTTTGAATAGAATAGATTTATAATTTGGAAAATCTATTGAACCTAGGACTGAGTGGATTTTTATTTCAGAGTTCTGGTTTACCAATTATTTAATGTTTAATTACATTTATTTTTTTAATTTAATGTTTGTTTATTTTTGAGAGAGAGACAGAGAGACAGAGTCCAAGCAGGGAAGGGGAAGAGGGAAAGGAAGATACAGAGAGAGAAAGAGAGAGAGAGAGAGAAAGAGAGAGAGAGAGAGAGAGAGAGAGAGAGAGAGAATCCCAAGCAGGCTCCATGCTCACGACCTATGAGATCATGACCTGAGCTGAAGTTAGAGGCTCAACCAACCAAGCCACCCAGGCTCCCCACAAAATTTGTTTTTAAAAGGTATACTATAAAGTGATATTAGTTTAAAATTATAATTTGATTATGTGACCCCATGCAAAGATAAATACAAAGTCTACCCTGGGTTCCTTATTTATTTTTCTTTTTTTCTCTTTCTCTCTTTTTTTTTCTTTGCGGATATAAGCTGTGTTTTTTTTTTTTTTACAATACTGGGCAGAATTCTATTTTGTAGGAAATCATGAGTATTTTTTTTTTTTTAATTTTTTTTTTCAACGTTTATTTATTTTTGGGACAGAGAGAGACAGAGCATGAACGGGGGAGGGGCAGAGAGAGAGGGAGACACAGAATCTGAAACAGGCTCCAGGCTCTGAGCCATCAGCCCAGAGCCCGACGCGGGGCTCGAACTCACGGACCGCGAGATCGTGACCTGGCTGAAGTCGGACGCTTAACCGACTGCGCCACCCAGGCGCCCCGGAAATCATGAGTATTAAGCGTGGTGTATGTGGGCGATAAACATACCAAAGATTTGAGGTGGTCAAAATGTGAAGCTTTGAAGGCTCCTTCTGAAGTTCTACATTCCATATAATAAATTTTTTAAAACTCTATTCTTTCTACTTCTCATGGCTTTCCTTTACCTCTTAGTTATAATTTTTAATTTTATTATCCCCCTTTTTTGTGGCCACAGGTCAGTCACATCAGAGCTAGCTGATTAGTTTTGCAAAAATACAAGGACATCGTAACTGTGCTTACCATTTGCTAGAAATTAATTCATACCAGGGCAAATAGGAAAATAAAGTAACCATCTGGAAAGATCCCTGGTATAAAAGTTGGAAGACTTGGGTGTAGTGTGGACTCCACCACTCTTTAGAAGGGGAAAGTCACTTGACTCTTTGAACTTCTACTTTTCATCTGTAAAATGGGACTATTAAGGTCACACCTCTGTATTCCCATGCTATTGAGAGGACCAAATACAACAACAATGTAAAAGTACATTGAAAATGTAAAGTGCGGGGCACCTGGGTGGCTCATTCGATTGAGCCACCGACTTCAGCTCAGGTCATGATCTCACAGTCCGTGAGTTTGAGCCCCACATCAGGCTCTGTGCAGACAGCTCAGAGCCTGGAGCCTGCTTCAGATTCTGTGTCTCCCTCTCTTTCTGCCCCTCCCCCGCTCATGCTCTGTCTCTCTCTGTCTCAAAAATAAATAAAGACATTAAAAGAAAAAAGAAAAATGTAAAGTTCTACAAAAATTGATTGTTTTAATAGATAAAAATACTTTTATCTGTGTATGTAACCGTTTAGAAACCCAGAATAGTACATTTATGTGCATCTCAACATACAGTATTTTTAATGGGACATTGTTTATTGTTATTCTAAGAGGCTCACCAGTGAGGGAGAAATAGGAAACACTCCACTACATATTATGTGTTTGTTGGCTACATCTATAGATTAAAATATTTCCCAATCTGGAAACCCTTTGCTCTTCTAGCATCCTAGATCTGCACCTAATTTTTAAATTTGGAAAACTAACAAATCAGTCTGCGTGTTGTAGTAGTTAAGGGAATGAACTCTGAGGACACCTGGGTTGTTCATCAGTTAAGCGTCCTATTCTTGATCTCAGCTCAGGTCTCCATCTCAGGATCATGAGTTCAAGGCCCACATTGGGCTCCATGCTGGGCATAGAGCCTACTTAAAGAGAGAGAGAGAGAGAGAGAGGGAGAGAGAGAGAGAGAGAATGAACTCCGAACTAGCCTACTTCGGTTTAAATCCCAGGTCTTCACTTACAGGCAAGTTTACCAGCTGGGTAATCTGGAGCAAGTTACTTAACCTCTCTGGTCTCAATTCCTCATTTATAAAATGGATATGATGCTAGTTTACCAACTTTACAGGATTGTGGTGAGGTTTAAAACATTTAGATCATTGCCTTGCACATAAGTGCAGTATACATTGTTTGTTATTATTATTATTCCTCTTGGTCCCTTGTCTCTTTCACTTGTACTCATGAAGAAACTTGGGCACAGGGAAGTGAGATGTGAGCCACACTGGAATTCAGGCTTCTGACTTCAACCAGGTGCTTTCCCATTGATGCAGTACAACTCACATGAAAAACGTAACTCGGGTAGAAGAGGCAATTCAGACCAAGGAGATGTGTGAAATATTTAAGACTATTTAATTAAAGATATACTTCCGTTATTGCATTATATATATATTTATGCTAATAAAATTTCACTGAACATCCTAGAACATGGCTTATTCTTTATTTTTGGTTATCTTTTGTACCTGAATACAATGTGAGATATTTTCCCTAAAAGTATCCCTCAGAAAAGAGATAGTTGCTATTTATTTCAGTTCATCCAAAGTCTTCTAAAGCAGAGTTTTTAACTCAATTATTTTTATCTCTAACAACAAAATAAAATTTGGGGAAGACATACTGGCCTGACATGACATTAATAACTGCAATTTGGATTTATATAAGTTGATGAAATTAACAGACATAAGCAAGGAAGGAGGTAGCAGAGAAATGTAATATTAGTTTGATTATTAATCCTCTTAAAATGATCTCTCAGTTGTAAGTATTGGGTTTTTAAAGATTATTTTACAAAGCAGTGAAGTATTGGAGGATCCCAAACATAGGCCTACGGGATGAATGAAAAACAATCATGCTAATGTTAAATAATGATCCTGTGGCTTTGAATCAATATTTTAGTATCTGTTTCATGTGTCATAGGAATATTTGAATTTAGGAGAACTACCTGTTATTTTTAAAAACCTCCAGAATTTCATGGGCATTGCCCCCATTTGAGGAAGTGGGGGGGAATTCACACTGTGTTAAAAAGTTGAGTTCTGTGTTCATTTTAGCCGAAGAGTGATAAGAGTTAGTTATGGGCACATTTCTCTGTGTGGATTACTTTGATTTTTTGTCCCAGAATTTCCTCTGCTAACCAGCTCACTATTAGACTGCTTCTTTCCTGTAGCCTTGGGTTTATAACAGAAAACATAAAATTAATTTTTAAAGAAATTTTGATAAAGAGATTAAAAAAAAAATACTGGCCAGGGTGCCTGGGTGGCTCAGTAGGTTAAGCGTCAGTAGGTTAAGCTCAGATCATGATCTACGATTCATGAGTTTGAGCCCTACATCTGTCTCTCTGCTGTCCCCGCAGAGCCTGCTTCTGATCCTTTGTCCCCCTTTCTCTGCCCATCCCCCGCTCGCACTCTGTGTCTCTCTCTCTCTCTCTCTCTGTCTCTTTCTCTCTCTCAAAAAATAAACTTTAAAAAAGAAATACTGGCCAGCAAGTTAGAGAAGAATCACCTCAAAGTAATACCTTTCCTGGGTTAAAAGAAGTAATTACTGGTTTATTTGCACTGTTATATCTGCTCCCTAATTTCCTGCATTGGCATGGACAACCCAGGAGTTGAGACTGGATTTGTTCTGTGGCTGCTGGAAAATGATTGCTTGAATTGCATAGATACTGTAGGCTCTCAGGTAGTGCACTTATAAAGCAATAGCCCTTGTCTCTCAGTCTTAGAAGAAAATCTCTGAGAGCCGACACTTACCAATCATTAAGACTTTTTGGAACTTTGACATAAGGCCCAGCATTTGTTGCTGAGACTCCCGAGCCCTCCCCTTTCTTCTCTTGTGTAGCTTAGAAGAAACATGGCACAAGCCGGGTACTAGCCTCACCACGTCCAGCTGTCTGCCACACCCTCCATATCTCTCTGCTGTGAGAAGTCCACAGGCTCATGCTGTTTGAACTGTTCCCAAGCAACTGTTGAAGGGTATAAGGAATTTCCCATCTTCTCTGATATCTTCCTGAGTTTGGAGAGAGAAAATTTGGCTTCTGACCACTGCCACCACTGGTGCCCTTCAGTCCAGTGATAACTGCTATTTATTGGAAGACAAACTCGGCAGTTGGGGAGTTTTTCCCTGTTGATTCCTTATGGGTTGTCTGTGGGATAAAAATTCCAAGTTTCTTTTCTTGGTTTCCTAAAAGGACTGCTGGTCCTGTTTAGTCTTCCGGAAAATGCAGTTGTGTCCCCTCAATGCATTTTTGTGTCCTCAGGGGCGGGGCTGAGGTATGTCCGCGTAAAGAAAGAATGGGGATGGAATAGTTGGTCAGCTGCTGAAGGAATCTGTGCTCCCCGTCAGCTCTCCTACGCTAGCCCAAGGAGAGCTCTGCATCCTTGTGGTAGTGCCCTTGGCTTCCCATCTTGCCCCACTCCAGAGCCTTCATATCAGATGAAACAATTATGAATGATATGTCTTCTTAAAAAAAAATTTTTTTTGATGTTTGTTTATTTTTGAGAGAGACAGAGCATGAGCGGGGGAGGGGCAGAGGGAGAGGGAGACCCAGAATCCAAAGCAGGCTCCAGACTCTGAGCTGTCAGCACAGAGCCTGACATGGGGCTCAAACTCATGGACCACAAGATCATGACCTGAGCTGAAGTTGGACACTTCACAGACTGAGCCCAGGAGCCCCGGAATATGTCTTGAACAGAAAAGGAAGAGGCAGTATATAAGCCAGGTTTATAAGCCATTTAAGAAATGCAGAAAATGCTATGAGTAAACCTAGTCATGGAATTTGTGTGAGGGCCCTGTTAAACTAGACTTAATGGAACAAGTTTGCCTCTAGTCTTTTTTTTTCTCTCATTATTGGTAATATTTTTATTTGAGAAAAAAATTTAAATACAGAAAAATCCAGAAAATAATATAACATACTCATTTACCCACCTCTCAAATTCACACATTTTATTTATTTATTTATTTTTAATTTTTTTTTCAACGTTTATTTATTTTGGGGACAGAGAGAGACAGAGCATGAACGGGGGAAGGGCAGAGAGAGAGGGAGACACAGAATCGGAAACAGGCTCCAGGCTCTGAGCCATCAGCCCAGAGCCCGACGCGGGGCTCGAACTCCCGGACCGCGAGATCGTGACCTGGCTGAAGTCGGACGCTTAACCGACTGCGCCACCCAGGCGCCCCAAAATTCACACATTTTAATGTTATCATTTTGCTTCAGGTTTCTTTTTAATAAAATAAAATGTTGCAGGTAAAGTTCAGTTTTCCTTAGAACCCCCCCTCCCTTGGTCTCCTTCCATTGTCAGCCTCCCTAGAAGTAACCATTATCATGAATTTGTTGTGTATCCTTCCATTCCATGATTTTATACTTTTATGGTATATATGTCATATATAAATCCTTCATATTGACTGGTGCATGTTTTAAAATTTGTAAAAGTGTAGTCATATGCATATATTATTCTGTTTTTTCCTGTCACTTGACATTATAATGGATAAGTATAATTTGTTTAGGTATATTGTGATTACTAATGTATTTGGACTTTTTCTAATGACTTATTTTGTGGGGTGTTGTTTTTGTCATTTGTTTTTTTCCTTCCTTATTAATATAATAATTGCTTAATTTCACTCCTCTTGATTTGGAAGTTTATAGATCCTGTTTCTTATGTTAAAAATTTTAATGGCTATCTTTAAATTTTATTTTAGCAAAGTCTAAATGATTCTGTGACTGTATCATCCTCCAGAATAAAACCAGGACCCTAGCATGCTTTACCTTCTCATCTGTTCATCCTCCTGTCATTTTTTTGTGGTTATTATGGTCTAGAACTGTGCCATCCAGTATGGTAGTCACTAGCTTTGTAAGGAAATTAAGCACTCTTTTTTTTTTAATGTTTATTTATTTTTGAGACAGAGAGAGATAGAGCATGAACGAGGGAGGGTCAGAGAGAGAGGGGGACACAGAATCCGAAGCAGGCTCCAGGCTCTGAGCTGTCAGCACAGAGCCCAATGCGGGGCTCAATCTCACGGACTGTGAGATCATGACGTGAGCCAAAGTCGGTTGCTTAACTGACTGAGTAATTCTTTGTAGATAATCCATCTTTTAACTCTGATAACATGTTTTTTAAATGTTTATTTATTTATTTTGAGAGAAAGAGAGCATGCATGCAGGGAAGAGGTAGAGAGAGCAGGGGAGAGAGAGAATCCCAAGCAGGCTCCATGCTGTCAGCACAGAGCCCAACACAGGGCTCAATCTCACGGAACACCAGATCATGACCTGAGCCAAAACCAAGAGTCAGATGCTTAACCAACAGCCACCCAGGCACCCCTTACTCCGATAACTCTAAGATTTTTCTCACTTTACTACAGTTTTACTACAACATGTTTCATGGTATCCATTTGTTTTGTTTCCACTTTGTTCCTTGGCATAAGCTTTCAACCTGGAGACTTATGACTAGTACCTCTGTTCCTGGCCTCTGAAATGTCTGTTAAGTATATTTGGAGCTTCTCAATTAACCACCATATCTGCTATCCTCTCTTGTGTATTGTTTATTCCTTTATTGGTCTTTGTTGCATTCTGGGCTAATTCCTCAGCACTCTCTGACAATTTACTATTTCTTCTGTCCCTGGTCTAGAGTTTGTTTTGAGAGGTTTGTTTTTTTTTTTTTTTAAATTTTTTTTTTTTATTTCAATGAGTCTACTTTTATTTTCAGAATTTTGAATTCAAAGATGTTCAACTACCTGTTGGTTTTTGCCAAAGTTCAGGCCTTCTAATGCCGATTCTCTGTCCCCATCTGGTCACCAGGTGTTCAGTGATCCACCGTCCTGCCGCCTTGCCCTCAAATCAGCACTCACTGGTACTCCAAACTTCCTAGAATCTCTGCTGGGCCTTGCATCTGGCCACTGTGTATGTCTGCCCCCCCCCCCCCCCCCCCCCACCTTGCTGGCTCTCAGTTCAGTACCTTTGCCTCTTGGGTGCTGAAGGAGCTTCAGATATGTGAATGAGACCTTTTTGTTTGACCATGGTTCTTTACTCTCTTGACCATGGGTTCTGGGTTCAAACTGGATTAGCATAAGTTTGCTCTGTCCTGGGAAATGATTTGAGAACCCCTCTGTCTTGGAATTCTTCAGATCTAACTCGCCTCATCCTTCCCATCAGCCTCCCAGAAGGTTGAAGTACATCTGAGATCATCGCCATATACCCCCAGTCCCCATTTACCCCCTTTCTTTGTCTTTATTCCTCACAGCCCCTTGGGACAAAAACTTTGGCCTTCTGCTTCAATCCCTTCATACCATGTCCTGCTTCCTGTCTCCGGCCTCATGGCTAAGTGTTAATGGTAGACCGGGTGTGTGATAAGACAGCCTGAAATGATAAGTCCTTCTGAAATAGTGTATCTGTTACTCTGTGCAACAAAAACAGATAACAAGGTTACAGGGAGTTTTATGTGCTCACCTTTAAGGGTCTGTTGAATATAATTTGATATTTAATCATTTGGAAGACTCATTAAGATACATATTTCATTGCATAACATCTGCATAACAACTCACCGACTCTGAAATGCTCTAACATCTTGCTTGATCATAAGCCCGACGCTTGGAGTTCAGCATCATCATCCTCTGTCATTCATGGATGAACAGACTGAGCCACTGATCAGGTCACTGGCCAAGATCACTACAGCTCCTAGGTAGAGAGCCAACACTCAGGCCCGGGTCCTGACCCAGGATAAAGATGAGTTGGCTTGTTTTGACTAAATTGGTTACGGGCTTGTTAATAGAAAGCCCTTATGGAGAGATTGCCAGAGAAACCAGCTTAGCCTTGAGCTGTAGCTCTTGACATTTCTAGTCTTATGTTCATTCACCTGAAGCCATTAACATCTTTAGTTATACCTGCTTTTTTTTTATGTGGAATCTTTCTGGGTTTCTTTTTTTCAGTAATTTGTACCTGACACAGACATTTGGTCAGTGTTTAGAAAGTGATCTCTCAATCATATTGCTGTCACTAATCTACTGCATAGAAGAATCTTGAAAATTTTGTCACTAACATCCATTTTTAACTTTTTTAAATGTCAGTTAACATCAGAATAGTTGTGTGCTGCTTCTTTAAATGCCCACCAGCTACAGGTGAATTGAAATCTACCAAGTGGCCTAACGGGTATGAATGAGAGCCCAGTGCTTCTTGACAACGGAGTGGCTGGTTTGTGTCCAGAAAGTCGAGTTTGCAGCATGGAGTTGAGCAAAGGGAAATAGCCCATGTAGGGACTATCTTCATATGCTGACACTTTCTAAGATTTTGCTGTCTCCAATTTGACTGGCTAATAGGGCAAGATGAGAAGCAATGTTTCCCTTCATGACAGAGAAGTTTCCAGGGAAGAGGGGAAAACAGTCGGCTGTTTGGGAAACAAGAAAGAACTCCATGAATGTGGGAGGTTCTGGAGAGAAGTGAACTGACAGACTCTGGGTTGAAGGTTTACTGTGTCCTCTGCCTTGAAGAAAAGCTTTTGACTTTCTAAAAGTCTTTGTATACTTCTAGCCTATGTTTTACATGTTCTTTTATAATCTAAATTTTTTTAAGTTAGCGTTATTTTATGTGGACTTTCTGTGTATTCACATAGCCTAACTTTTTTTAATCCCATTGCATTAATAGTTACATAGTTTACTTAAATATTTCTCTGTCATTTGCTGATCATGTGAGTTGTTTCGAGTTTGTCCATATTAGAAACAGTACAAATAAAATGATGTTTTTACAGGCTTTCTTTGTGTCCTGGTTCCAAAATAGGAATTACTGGATCTTTATATGATTAGTCGGTGTGTCTTTCTCATATTGGCATGATGTTTTTTGAAAATATCATGTTAATTAACTGTGTCACCAGCCCCACCAAACAGTGGGTTTTATGATCTTTAAAACGTTTTTCTCATTTTATCAGCTGAGGCACTACTACATAGCTGTTTCATTTTGCTAAAGCCAAACATCATGGCAAATGTCGGTTTGCTGTTTTCTCTTGGAAACTCTTATTCATATCTTCTGCCCATTTGTGTCCTAGAGATTGGGTATTCACCTACTACCTTTGTATGGTTTTAAAATATGTGAAATAGTTTAACATTGTAACTAGTTTAGTCATTTTCACCTTGTTTACTGTCTTTAGCCAGTAAAAATACATTGAGATCTGCAGGGTGTGTCACATGAATGTAAGCATATTTTTCCCAGAGTCGTATGCCCCCTAGAAAGTAGTCAGGTTTGAGCTGTCACCAGAGCGGGCAGGTGCTGCCCCAGGGGGGCGTGGATCAAAATTAGGAAACAAATTAGCTGGAGTGGCACGGCGTTTGGCTGTCCTGCCAAGCCTGTGAATTTGGTCGAGATGCTGAAAGAATAATAATCCGTGACACATTTGTCAAGTCGTATCAAGAAGTGGGCTAGACATCAAAACTAGGCAAGTATGGGACAGAAATATGCTTTTGTGCTCAGGCTGGGCTTTCTTAGCATCCTGCTCTCATCTTAGAGAAACAAAGTCACTGGAGCATGTGGTGGCTTCGCGGCACCGCTGCCACTGGCTCTTGGGTCCCTGTCCTTTAACTAGTGGTGAAATCCTCAACAATCCAATGAAAATTGCTGAGGGTGAACGCACATTAAAAACACATCAGTTTTTATGTGCATATCAGTTCTTGCACCACTCCTGTTTTAAAATTAGAGCAGTTACGCAGATTAAATGCTCTGTGGGGTGTGTGTGTGTGTGTGTGTGTGTATATGTATATATATAAAATGTATCCTCTTACAGACTTACTTTTTTCCCACAAAATATCTGTTGACTTACGTGGTCTGGAGAATTGAAAGAGCTATTTTTTTCAAATCTGCCTCTAATGTGTGCTTTCCAGTTTAAATACAGTTCTCTGAAATATTTTCTTTCCAGTCTCCGGAGAATACAGAGGGCAAGGATGGATCCAAAGTAACTAAACAGGAGGTAAGTGTATCTTTGACTTCCTGTATTTAATTATTTTAACTGGAATTTTTTTTAACATTGTGAGGATTGTATGCATCTGAATGAATGCAATTCTGAATAAGGCTGTTGAGACTACATAAACCAGAGATAAAAGTGTCACTGTGTAGCATTGCTTGGCGCAGGTAAATTTCAGTTGAGATCACTGATGAGACATTTTCCACTTACTATGTTGTTTATGTTTCTACCTGTCGGTCCTGCTGTCTGTTAAAGTAGATACTGAGAATTCCTTCTGGGCAAAGAGCAAGATAATAGGTAAATTCATCAAGGAGAACAAAGTCTGCCTTTCACAGCAAGGAAATGAAAGATGGTTGATTTAATAAATTCTCTGCTCCAGTGAGTGAATTACACATTTCTTTTTTAGTTCTGAATATTTGCCTAAAAGGAGTCATCTCTAGAGTCAAAAACTGTGGAAGGACACACGAAATGTCGAAATACTGAACTTTTTTCTTTTTTTTTAATCAGGAATATTCTTAGGGCTTTGGATAATGAATTGGGCAACAATTCAAAGAAACTCTGTATTAAAATACAGAAACCTCCAAAAAACTAAGAAATTGAGAGAGATGGTTGCATTTACCCACTGTGGTAATATCATGAACTTCTAAAAGGAGATGGGTGAAAAAGTAGCAAATTAGAGGCTAACTCTGATGACAGCCATTCACTTTTGCACAGAGCTTTACAGTGTGTGGAACAACTGCAGTTCTTACCCTTGAACTTATAAACTAAAAGAGGTCACGTGAAAGACAGAAACAGTATTTAGTTACAGATTCTTTGATTGAGGGATTCATATTGTGGTTTAATAATTCAGAGGAGTTTGTCATGCATAGCAGAACCGCTCCACAAATGTGTACACGGAAATTTGTTCTGCCAAATGGAAAACCTTTAACAGAATCTATAACTAAATCAATGTAAAAGCCAAACGAACAAAACTGCCTGTCACCAAGGCCCCACCATGCATTGACCCAGCATTTAGTGCCACAGAGTTTGGGAGGTGAAGTTTCTAACCTCAGGTCAAGTTACTAAACACATGCTCAGACGAACCAAAAAATGGTATGTGCTTGGATTTTCTTAAAAATGGCAAAACTATAAATTGTAGGGCAGTTGGCTAAGTATAACAGATCTTAATGTTTTTAGATTTGGACACAAAATGCGTTTGGATTTTTCCTTTAGGAACTGCTATTTAAATGGATCTGTCAGTCAGAAAACCTAGAAACCATTACACATGATAGATCTTGGATAGTGCTCACTGTCTTTTCCAGCCTTCTACACGGAGCAGCCAAGCTGGCTAGAATATATGTAAAAGATTCTTGCTTATACAGCTGTCTTATGCATATTCTGTTAGCCCCAGAATTTTAGTTATTTATGTTATTTATATATTTTATTATTTTTAATCTTTTATTTTATATTATTGCACATACTACATCGTGGCCAACAAAAATCGTTCCTAGAAAACACTCTTTCCCGGTCATGTAAGCTATGACCAGATTAAAACTCATGATTTGTCTTCAGGACATCAACGCGCTTGTTTGAAAAGTGAAAAGGTCAGCCAGCTGGTGGTTTAGGGTAAGAACTCTTAAACAGTATATTGATTGATTCCCCCACCACCGCCAAAATTGACTGAATTTTCTAGTTATGTCATTGCGTATGCACAGCCTTGACTATAGTGAATAGATATCAGTCACAAAGCGGGATCCTGTATTGAAAATCCTCTTCCACTGCCATGATGTGTGAAGGGCATGGTGCAGAGTACAGTTTTTGGATAATAAATGACCAAAACAGTACATTAAAAGCATTTCCCTTGGCAGTTTGCAAAGCCCTTTCACATTTGTTATTTTATCTGATCCATTTAATAACCCTGAAATGAGGGCAGAGCACATTCATTCCTCAACAGCAATGTATTGTGTACCTTTAATGTTCCAAACACTGTTCTGGGCTCTGCAGAATCCACAGTGAACCAAAGAAGGAAAATCTCTTCCTTCATGCAGCTTCCATTTTAGTGGGGGGAGAAAGAGAGTAAAATAAAATCATTGGATATTTGCTATGAAGAAAAATAAAGCCAGGAAAGGGAATAATGAATATCAGAGAATTGCTATTTTTGCTAACAGATAGGCAGATGTTATTATGTCCAGCTTTACTAGAGGGCACAAGGTCCTGAGAGAAATACATTATTTTCCACAGGTGTCACAACTTGTATATTGCAGAACCAGGAAAATTATCTGAGCCCTGATTCAAAATCCTGTCCTCTAGGGCACCTGGGTGGCTCAGTAGGTTGAGCGTCCGACTTCGGCTCAGGTCATGATCTCATGGTCCGTGAGTTCAAGCCCCGCATCAGGCTCTGTGCTGACAACTCAGAACCTGGAGCCTGCTTCTGATTCTGTGTCTCCCTCTCTCTCGGCCCCTCTGCCACTTGTGCTCTCTCTCTCTCAAAAACTAAATAAACATAAAAAACAAAATACTCTGTCCTCATGCCACTTTTGTGGTAATCATAAAAACATGGTTATCCAGTGCCTTTTCTCTGTCCTCTCCATTCCTTAGCCAATGCTCTGATATCCATGTTTCCCCACTTCCCATTTTTGCAAAGAAGTTAATTTCTTTTCTTTTGTATTTTTTTAATTTTTATTCATTTTTGAAAGAGAGAGGCAGGGCAAAAGCAGGGGTGGGTGGAGAGAGAGGGGGACACAGAATCTGAAGCAGGCTCCAGGCTCTGAGCTGTCAGCCCAGAGCCCGACACGGGGCTGAAACTCACAAACCGTGAGATCATGCATGACCTGAGCCGAAGTCAGAGCTCAACCAACTGAGCCACCCAGGTGTCCCAGCAAAGAAGTTAATTTCCGTTTGGCTCCTCATTTATCTTTGGAAATTAAAAGCAACTTGACTTTTAGTGTTTGTTTGCAAGTACACATGGTCCCTGACTTGTGATGGTTTGACTTACAATTTTTGGCTTTACTGTGGTGCAAAAGCAATACTCATTCAGTAGAAACCATGCTTCCTGGTTTGCTCTTTTCCCAGACTAGCTGTATGTGGCACGATGTGCCCTTGTGACACTGGGCATTAGCAGTGAGCCGCAGCTCCTAGTCAGCCCTGTGATCATGAGGGTGAACAACCGATACACTAATAACCCTTCTGTACCCACACAACCATTCTGTTTTCCACTTTCAGTCCCGTATCCAATAAATTACGTGAGATATTCAACACTTTATTATAAAGTAGGCTTTATGTTAGATGACTGTGCCCAACTGTAGGCTAATATACATGTTCTGGACACATTTAAGGGAGGCTCAGCTCTGATGTTCAGTAGGTTAGCTATATTAAACGCATTTTCAACTTAAGACATTTTCAGCTTACTGGCTTTATCAGGATGTAACTCCATTGGAAGTTGAGGAAAATCTGTACGTGGTCAAACTTAGAAGCATTAAGAAATCTCATAAAAATAAACATACGTCCAGACTCCATGGGAATGGCACATATGTTTCAAGCAATATTCAGCAAAGTCTGATTCTACTTGAATCCAGCTGCACCAGTGAACTTTGCCATAGCGAAATAAGACTTCCATGTTCTTTTGCAACCAGGACGTTAAAGTAAAAGGCTCTGTGTCTTTTGGAGTAGCCTTCACCAGAATTTGCTCCAACCCAGGGAATGATGAATTAATCAAATGCTTTTTGAAGAATTTCATTGTACCCAGCACCTATACACCACATTGACAAACCCTCCCATTCTTTGTCTCTGTAACTCTGGGTGACATACCATTCTGAAAGTCTTCTTTCCTCCTCTGATAACCACTTTTGGCCACTTCTCCTGAAGATTCACGATCAACAAATCGGGAGAAATTCTTATTAGCTCTTTTTTCATAGTAGCCCTGCCCAACAGTCTGAGTTTCAAGGGAATACTTAAAATTCTAGTGCTCTAAGGAGGAAAAAAATAGCAGTCTAGTCTATTTTATATCCAATAAATATAGCCCGATCATTTATAGATTTTAAGGCTGTGAAAGCTGATGGAACTTTCCAGGAAGGTGTACATGCTTGCATGCGTAACCATGCTGCTGACTATGAGTGAAAGGTTCGTCTCAGCCTCCACTGTTTGCAGTGAAAAAGAAAATCTCTTATGATGGTTGCTGGAAAGGAAAATTTGAGAAAAATCCTTTTTTTATAGCATAGAAAGAAGAGCTGGTAAATTTTAGACAGGAAGTCGTAAAATGATTTTACAGTAAAAGATGTGCTTTTTAGAGATGGTTGGTTTAGACAGCCTGGAGAGGCAGGCCTTGTTTTTGCATTAATTTCCTAGGCCTTTTATTTTGAAACTCTTGTACTGGGCCTGAATTATAAAAAGATAGGGACTCCTTTGGATCAGAACAGCTTTCAGGCCCTGCAGAGCAGTGCTTGCTTAGGTTGGAATGTTTCTGGAAATCCCAGAGGGCTCTCTGACATCCGCCTCTTCAGTTTGCCCAGGTGTTCCCATGGAGAAGAAAGGAGCAACAGCACCAGAGTTGGAAAATCTGTCACATGATTTGGCTTTACTTCAATGAGATTTTCCTCAGGACAACTTCTTGGTGGATAGGAAGGCAGTGATGAGTAATAGTTAATATATTGGCTTCTTTTCAGGCACTAAACTAGACAGTATCCGAGTAGTGGCCTTAGCACACCTCACCTCAAGTTCACACTAGTACACATTTCTGGTGCTTACCCATGAAAAGTGCTATAGGGGTACAGATGTGAGATAGATGAGGTGAACAGTGAGGTAAGGCTAAGGCGGTACACATAAGTCAACACCAAGTGGAGAGGGGCTCAAATAAGGTCCTTTCACCCCTTCTGAGCATAGAGGCTGCCATTTTTTCCCTTAGAGGGTATATTTTCTAAGCACTCTTCTGCTGGCTATGCTTCGCTTGGGAGATGGTGGTGTAGTTCTTCAGGCCATGCAGAAGCATCAAAGATGAACTCTGTTTGGTAATCAGTGGATGCTCCTTTGCTCTTCCGTGTTCAAAAGAGCATCTGAAGAAGCACAAGTTACGCGCTTGCTGCCTGGTTTGATTGTTACTGTTGTCTTTTCTTTGGTGATACCCAGTTCATTGCAATTAACCGTACTGAGAAAGGCAGCACAGGATTTGGGTTCTGGTTCCCTGCGACTCATGGGTGTGTTTTCATGAATGCACCCATCAGTGCACTTACGATAATCCTAGCAGACACCGTGGTATTTCCTGTGGGGCGTGTGATACAGGCATGCCTCCCATACAACATGTTGCACTGTACATCCCCTTACCTGGTGCAGTGAATATATCATGGCCACCACTTCACCGACACAGTCTCCTAGTCTCTGCACATTCTGTTAGCTGGCCTTAAGTCCAGCTCTGATTTTTCTTCAGGACCCCAGGGTTAAAATTATTCATGGAGGCTCTGGCCCTTCATTTCCTTCTGTAGTTTAAAGAGAGATGAGTTTAGCTTCCTCTGGCTATTTTCAGCCAGGAAGTTCTGAGGTGTGAAGACGGCATGAAATATTTCTTCCAGTTTGGCCTGACCAGCTGACCTATGCTGACCTCAGCACGGCTTCGAGAATTCCATAATTCCTTGCAATTGTGGCACGGGTTCCTCCTGACCATCTTTGCTGACCCCCTTAAAGAAATTATTTGAAACATTTAAGCTATTGTAAGGGGGCAAAGTCTGTATAAGGCAGCCTGAATTAGGGAAAAGATTGGAGTTCATTTTTTCAGCAAGTATTTTTGAGAATCTACATGCTAGGTGGTACACATACTATTCTACCAGAGACAGAGCAGTGAGTAAAACAGACAGAGTATGGAGTATTTATTTCTGGAACACTTTTCAAGAAAGGCAGTTATACTTTCAGAATGTGAAATCCCCTGGGGAGCCATCTTTTGCTGATGGTAAGTAGAATATCAGTTCTGTATGCTTATTTCTGAAACTCCTAGAACCGTTGTTGCTATTTTAAATTTTCTTTGCGGCCTCATTTGCTTAATTTGCATCCTTGAAGAGAAAAAGATTTCCTTAAAAATACTAATCTCAACCCAGTTTTTCTAAATTTTCTCAACTTCCAAATTAAAAGGAAAGATTAGTGAACCTTTTACTCTATCTCAATCTTTCATTAAACATATGCATTTAGCAGATAAATAAATGTGCTTATTTTGTTACAGGTAAGAGGAAGCATTTCTTGTGAACTGCCTAAGATTTATAGTCAGTCTTTTCTCTAACATAGTAACAAGTCAGGGAACTCCTATTTTGGTTTCTACACAATTATGTAACTCTTCTTTTGTATTAATTTATAAGTTTTAGTTCTATTTGTAAGGAACAAGAGTCAGACCGGAACTAGTTCTTAAATAGCTCCTCAGTTCTCGTATTGTCATTTTTATCACACAAGTAGATTACGGGTCAGAACCTAAATTAATCTTCCTTTCTTTTTCTTACCCGCAACACCCTTAATTGGGAGAGGCCATTTCTTTGAATAGTGTGTCTGCACCTCTTTAGAAAACTTCCTGTTGAGTATTATGGTTCCCAGGGCACTTGAAGTATGTTTCAGTATGCTTGCTCACCTGGAGAGGGTAATGGGAGTCATACATTACACTCTTTCAACAAAGTAAGATACCAAGAATAAATTTTTAAAAATCAGCTGGGTTGTGTCTAATAAAACTGTGTATTTTTCCATTTCCTTTGTAGCCCACCAGACGGTCTGCCAGATTGTCAGCGGTGAGTACTTTAGAACCCCCTTGTTGTTAGTTCTTATGAGTAAATATTCCCTCTGTTCAGGACAAAGCAGCAGAAGGAAGATTAAGGTGTTATTTCCCTTGAGTTTTTTTGTTTCCTTTTTGGAAATCAACGTGGGTCACAATCTGTGGCAAATGTGACTGGTGTTGCCAAGCAATTCAGTTGATCAGATATGTCAGTGAAAAGTAGCTGCCAGCCCCATTACCAGGCGTACAAAGCCCAGGAAGGTGTTTGATATTTCTAGATCTCTGAAACAAAAGAAGCACATTAGCAAAGTCCTACCCTTCTGATTCTGCGTATGATGCGCTAAAGTGGAGATGAATTACGATCCTCTCTCCACGGCCTATACTTTATTCAGAAACATGCTAAAAGTCATCGGAATCCATGCGCTCTAGTCCCATTTCAGAACTAGAGAATCTTTGGAAAAGTAATGATTCCACTTTGCCACTCAGAGTCTCCCTCTGTGGGCCAGGCCTGGGGAAGAGACCAGGGTTAAGATCATTAAAGCTGGGATGGGCAGCTGTGACCAAGCCTTGGCCATGAATGCGCTCCAGGCCTTCTCACCAGGCTGTGCTCCCTGCTGGCTCTTGTGGTCCTCCTTGCCGCCCTGCAGAGGTACCAGCCATTACTCTGCCACGAGAGGTCAGCCTGGCTCTGGTGGAGGATGTTGGTTAAAATAGCCACAGCCCTTGCTGAGACCTGAGATGTAGGAGGAAGGACACTGGCTTCTTGGCTGGCAGGAGCTGCTAGCTGCTTTAGCCTTCGAGGGAGCATGGATTTCATGTCAGCCAACACCTGTGCCTGGCACAGTATAGGGAATCAATGCAGAAAGGGCTATGAGGGCACTCACAAGTTCCGAAGTATAGCCAATCTGGGGTTGGGTGAGACAGTTTCACGTAAGTCCCAACCTAAGGAAGCAACATCAGAGCCACTGGAAAGATGAAGAGCCGGGAGATGCAGTTGTGTGTGCACACAATTAATCTGGATTCTGCCGAAGTCCCTCAAGATGGTGTGCTCTATCCAATATTAACTCTCACCATTGTTCAGTACTTATGTTTTAACTTCCGTTAGGCTTAGCTGTAGATTGTACTACAAGCCCTTGTATTCTGTGGATCTCTGTCCCATTAAGGGAGTAGACCTTGTAAGTCAAATAAAAATCAAAATTTAAAACAAGGCTTTTCCTGAGCACCATGAACCAGCAGTATAAGCACCTTCCACTGAGATCATTGCCTGTGGTGCTGACACAGAGCCTCCTCGGTGGCCAGTGGGATTACAGCCTGCAAAATCTCATCTTTTCCTGTTCCATCAAAACACTTAAATGCTGAATGGAGGAGAGGTCTATCTTTACAGAAAATACAAAAGGAAATCATTTGCTGTGACTTGTGACAACAAATACATGTTAATGCAATATGTCAAAGCCTCACATTACAAAATTTTTTAAATTCTGAAAACTTAGTAGCCGTGCAAGCTGCTGTTTAGGGAACAGACTACAGATTCAGGTGGTAAGAAGCTTAATAAAAATATCCCTTACTTTTCAGACCCAGTTGTCCTTTTTTATTTGAAAAGTCCTAACAGCCAATCTTCTGGAATTGAACAGTCTACAATTTTACTTTATGCGTTTGATGAACAGGGCCAGATTCAATATGAACCTGAACACCTACAGGCACCGGGGACAAACATGTATTTTCTCCAGAGGGGGATATCCTGGGCAGTGTTTTCTGTTTAAAAGCCATTCTCCCTAGTGTTGGGAGAGATGTACACTTATTTTTTTCTAGCTTGATGAGAGAAATATTTGCCCTAAAATAGCTATAGAAAAGCAGAGGCTTTAATGGGTTATCTTCCCCCATGTCCTCATGTGCCCCCACCCGCCCCCGTCTCCGTGCCCTGGAAAGCAGGTGAGGGCTGAAGCTCTATATGTTATGGAGGGAACCATGGCCACAGGGCAAGCAGTGCTCATGGCAGCAGGGAAGAGAACCGCATGAAGCAAGAGAAAAATAGTTGCTTAGTGGACTCTTTGGCTAAGTTTAAGAGAAGTCTTAAACTTTGGGAGCTAACAGTGGACATTTTATTATAATCATGTTCTTGATAAAAAGCTCTAGAGGCAAATAAGCCTAGTGTCTGGGTGGGCGAGAGATTCTTCTCACCTTGAGCTGGCATTGGAGAGGATGCGAATAGGAAGAAGCTGAAGCTTGGCTACAGAACTTGAAATTGACATCAGAGGTGGAAGGATGTGGAAATGATTTTGAAATACTTCACAGGCAGCGGTCTTCATTACCGGATGGGCTTTGCCTGCAATTGTGCTGTGATTTCTAGACTGTTGGGAAGGCCAGTGTGACTGAATTCATTGAGTCATTTGGCCGAGGGCCTGAGTCATTCCTCTTGCTGCTGTGCTGTGATCAAAGGAAGTACAGAGACATCAGAGCTAGAAGCTTAAACCTGTTCCTGGAGAGCTACTCTGGACTGGGGAATAAAGAGTCGGCTTTTAAATCTCACCTGCTGTTCACTTGAGAACCCAGGATGAAAATAGTCACGAAATGCACGGATCTTTATGCTGCTACCTGATGCCAAAAATAGAAAGAGGGGTTTTTTTGTTGTTTTTTGTTTTTTTTTAAATGAACAAAATCGTAGTCAAAATGAACTGGTGTCTTCTGCAGTCTCGTTGCATTCCTTTTGGTCTCGAGGGTTGTCTTTTTCAGTATTTGTGTAATTTATCTTTGCAGAAACCTGCTCCACCCAAACCTGAACCTAAACCAAGAAAAACGTCTGCTAAGGTAAGAGGTGCTCCTTTGACTGACTTTGGCCTTTTAAACAATGAATAAATTATAATTTTGTATCGAAAAATCCCCCAAGGAAAAATCACATGTAATGATTCGGGCTAAATGTACTGACTAGGAAACTGTCACCATTGTTACAAAAGGCATAAAGCACGGTTTTACGCTTTCCCAGGAAAGTGTTTCCCATTTGGTCAGTAAAGGCGAAGGAAGTCAGAGCATGGTGCTCGGAGAAGCCGCCTGTCCAGGAGGGTTTGTTAGCAGTGCGCCGGGGCAGCTCGGGAGGTGGGAGGCTGGGCCCTGGTATTGCAGCTGCCAGTAGCTCAAGGGCTTGGGGGAGGGGATCTGACTTCATATAACTGGTCTTAGTGGCTTAGTCTGATGACTGACATGTAATAATTAACACTAGCCAACAATTAATATCAGCAAACATTTATATGGCTCTTATACTATGCCAGACCCTGTTCTACTTGCTTTTCTTATGAAACCCTCGCATCAACCCTAGGAGGTAGGTACACATACCCCATTTTGCAGACAAGGAAACAAGCAGAGAGGTATGAAGAACCTTGTCCCAAATTGCTTTTCTGTACTCTGCCCTTCAGAGCAGTGTTGTGAATTGTTTGAAACGATGTGTATTTGTGGCATGGGTAGGTGATTCTGAAGCAGAACTCGCCCCTGTGGCTTAGTCTTCAAATCAGGAACTTTTCTGGGCGCCTGGGTGGCTCAGTCAGTTGGGCATCTGACCCTTGATTTCGGCTCGGATCATGATCTCACAGTTCGTGGGCTCGAGCCCCGCATCAGACTCGGTGCTCCCTGACAGTGCAGAGCCTGCTTGGAATTCTCTCTCTCCCTCTCTCTCTTCCCCTCCCCTGTTCATGCACATGCTCTCGCTCTCTCTCTCAAAATACATATATATCTACTTGTTTTTAACAATCAGGAACTTTTCTTCACCTGGTACTTCATTTTCAAGCATTTTCTCAGCCTTCTAGTCACTCAAGCCCCACGTGCCCACATGAGGTGTTTCTCTTGCTGGCTTCTTTCCTGGTTTCTGCCTCCTCCATCACTTCCCACTGCTGGTGCCCTCCACGGCAGAACCACTTCTCTGTAGTGAGAGAGGAGGCCCACTGAACAAATACATGAGGAGAATCACCACCTTTTTCCCAGAGGAGAAAGTCAGTGGATATTCTAAGCAGCCCATTACATTTTCACAGAGACTCAGTGTAACTCACTCGAGGCACTGCCAAATTGGGTTCCCCTCCCCCTGGAAAGCCACCATGTTGGCCCTGGTTTTGCTTTACCTTGTGTTTGGGCGAGGTTGGCTGATTTTTACTGACATCACACCCTGTCTAACATGCCTTGTTTCCCTCTATTAGAAAGAACCTGGAACAAAGATTAACAAAGGTGCTAAAGGGAAGAAGGAGGAAAAGCAAGAAGCTGGAAAGGAAGGTACTGCACCATCTGAAAAAGGTGAAACTAAAGCTGAAGAGGTACTTTCCATAAATACCCCCCACTGATTGAATCAGTGTCTTAAAAGAAATTGCTCAATCCTTCAGCCGGTGATAGCACGTTCATAATGACTCTTTTTATTGCCCGTAATGTTATTACAGATCCACATCTCTCGCTCAACTGTTAATGTCTCAACCTCCAGAGGTACCCCACCCAGCACACTGTCAGTAAAGGGGCAGATTGAAACAGTGAGAGTTAAGGGTACAGTAGAAAATTCTGCATGTTTGCAGTGACTAGAATCAGATAGTAGTGTGGTGTTTTTTTTTTATTATGAACAGTGGGAGCTTACAGGTAAAGCTTCTGTGGTCGTTTGAAAACCAGAAAGCAATAAATGCAGCCAAGTGTTTGCCTACTATATTCCTGCCTTGTCTGTTTCACACCCAGAGTTGAAATAGGTTTTGCAATCGAGCTGCTAAAAACCAGATGTTCAGAGTGTGTGTGTTGGTCGGGTGGACTTTCTTTTGGCTGATAGTAGCTTTAATAGTAACTGTATCTCCCCCCCCCCCTTTCTTTTTCACAGGCACAGAAAACTGAATCTGTAGATAACAAGGGAGAATGAATTGTCATGAAAAATTGGGGTTGATTTTATGTACCTCTCGGGGCAACTTTTAAAAGCTATTTTTACCAAGTATTTTGTAAATGCTAATTTTTTAGGATTCTGCTAGTTGGCATACAAAAATATATAAGGATGGACATTTTATCTTCTCATAGTCATGCTTTTTTGGAAATTTCCATCATCTTCAAGTAAAATAAATACGAGTTTATTATTGAAAGCTATGTGTAAGATTGATTGAGCATTCCATGCACTTGCTTTAAAAATTGGGTCCTGTGGATACTGTGGTGTTTCTACTGTGCATATTTAAATTTTTCACGCAGTTTTTCTAGAGCAATAATCAGTGGTGCTTTTGTACCTAGGTTTTATGTGGTTTTAATGAAACATGGATAGTTGTGGCCACCTGCTGACTATTTGTGGTTTAAAATAAAAGGTTTTCTTGCCTGCAAAATACCTGCCTCTTAGTAGTGTCTTTACTATAAACTTGGGCAGTGTTTCATTTTGTTGTTGCAGAAGAGGTGAAGAATATTTCTAGTGTGTGCCATAACAGCATTCCTAATAAGTCAAGTAGGATTATTTCTTAATTCTTGGGCCTGCAAAAATGTTATTATTTTAATGAAACCATCGATGAGTGCTAGTGTGGAAGAATTACATCTAAAACACTTTATATCAGAAGTGGTCAGCAATGATCACCATATAATAAGCTTTTAATAAAACATTACTTTTTTAAAGTTCTTTATACACAGCATAGAGTTCTGTTAAACCAGAGAAAAACCATAAACTAGTGCTGATCCTTGAAAACCTCTCCCTTTCAAAATATACTAAATCACATTTTACTAAAATACTTTCCCATTTGTTGAGGACTTCACAGCCTTGAAAGCTCTCTACCCGGCATGACCACATTTTAGCCTGGCATCAAGCGAAGAATGGAAGTAGCATAAGTAATATTAGAGGTCCTTTCTAGGCTAAGAAATGGGGACTTGGATGTTTATGCCTTACTTCAGGAAAGAGAAAAACCAGGATTTGAACCTGGTCTTTCGAATTTTAAACATAGCCTGTCTCGGTCTGTTCAGGCTGCTGTAACAAAATCCGATAGTTTGGGTGTCTCATAAACAAGAGAAACTTATTTCTCACAGTTTTGGACACTGAAAGTCTAATATCAGGGTATCAGCATGGTTTGGTGAGGGCCCTCTTCTAGGTTGTAGAATTCTGTGTGCTTACATTGTGGAAGCTCTCTGGAACCTGTTCACAAGAGTAGTAATCCCATTCATGTGGGCTCCACCGTTGTGATTTAAGCACCTCCAAAAGGCCCCACTTCCTAATACCATCATCTTTGGTGGGTGGGATTTCAACATAGGAAAATAGGGGGATCACAAGCATTCAGACCATAACAGGCTCCTCTTTCTGGAATGACATAGGTGTGCCAGGAACATAGGAACTACTTTTTTTCTTTCTTTTCATTTTTTCTTTCTTTTCATTTTTTTGTTTCTGATTATAAAATGTACCTTAATCTGTGTTGGACATGCTGAACACCACTTTTACCCAAAGAAAAATAGCTGGTATCCAGTGAATACGAAAATATTTTCAATGTGCAGTCAGTACACAGTTGACCTGTGTCCCTGGCCTGCTTCCAATTCACAAATGCAGTGTAAACTCCACAGGTCTACTTTTTAAACAATAACAAAAGTGCCACAGGTGATTTTTTTTAAAATAAACATAACAATAGTACAGAAGGAGAAAAAAGCCAACATCCTCCTTTCCCGCACTCCTATGTCCTAGAGGTAACACTGCACACCATTTTCTCTGTGACTGTGTATGTATGTGTGTATCTGTGAATGTACATTCACACACATGTAGATGCACATATAATTGTTAAAGGAGAATGTTGTATACATTCTATTTTGAACTTATTCAGCCAATAAATTATAGTTATAGGTAAAGATTATTTCTAATACTGCAGTGCTGCCAGTGATACTGCAGTAAACCTTCTTGTTCACAAAGCTTTTGCCTACGTAGATTTTTTTACTTAACTGATTTTCTAGAAGTGGAATGTCTGAGTCAAAGGGAATGTACATTTGACATTTTGACTATGGCCAAAAGAGTTGTACTCATCCACTTCCATCAACAGCATATAAATGACATCTTTCCTTACCTTTGCCAGCACTCTTATTTTGGCCAGTCTAGTAATGAAAACTAATGCCTCACTGTTCTAATTTTAGTGGTTTTTTTTTTAAGTTTATTTATTTTGAGAGGAGGGGGGAGGAACAGACAGAGAGAGAGAATCCCAGAGACTCTGTGCTGTTAGCGTGGAACCCAACACAGAGCTCAATCTCATGAACGATGACCTGAGCTGAGATCAAGAGTTGGAGACTTAACTGACTGAGACACCCAGGTGCCCCAAATTTTTATTTTATTACTAGTAAAATAGAGTTTTTCATATATTTAATGGTCATTTGAGTTTCTTCTGTTAATGATGATGTTTTTTTACTTTTCTGTTGGGGATCACTGTGTTTTAGTCATTCACACAAAAAAATGATTATTTACAATGATCATTGATGCTATTACTTCTTTTATGCAAACACAAATATCAGGGATTCTGTAGGTCATTGGTACGTGTGTATTAAAGTTTATGGGTATTATCGTTACCACATTAGCAAAGTGAAGGAATACTGTAGAGCAGATAACTACCAAAATCACGTAAGAGCCCTAGTTTGGTTCCCCAAAATTTGATCTGATGGTTATCCTGCTGTGAGTCTGGATACACCGCCTGCAAACAGATGGAAGTTTTGGTCCTACCCATGACTGCCACATTGCTTACCTCAGCAGTGAATTTATACATGTTAAAAAGTACCCACCTTCTCCAAAACACCTATCTGCTAATCTGACGGAAAATCCTAACCCTATGAATCTACAATGACTTTGAGTCATTGACGTTCCCTGTGGTTAAGCAGTGTACTGCTTGTATAATCATACGTTTTAGTTCTGATATTCTCCCTGGAGATGGCCCCATGGATTGTAGTATTAGAGTGCAATGTTCCTGAAATTCCAATTTTTAAATTCTAAGAAAAGATAATCTGAAAGTCAAAATCCATTGGTCTAACAATAGGTGAAATCTCCCATAAAATCTTGAATGTACATTTACATAATTCAGGAATTTGAAACAAGGTTATGAAACAAAGACTGTTTTTTTCCTGTCCCCAGATTTTAGGGGACTTCATTCTTAGCCCGAGGTACAAGTGCTGTCCCCTTTGCCAATCCTAGCAGGCATAGGGAACTCATCTCAACTTTTAGCTGTCACATATGCTAACAAACATGTCTTCTGAATGCTTTGCACTTAATCATGAATTCCAAACTTGTATACTGTTTTCTATTATTTTATTCAGAACATTGACTTTAAATCTCTCAGAATAACTTTAATGATTAAGATAATAAGTAGTGGTTCGCCTGGGTGGCTCACTTGGTTAAGCATCCGACTTCCATTTAGGTCATGATCTCATGGTTCATGGATTCGAGCCCTGCATCAGGCTCTGTGCTGACATCTCAGAGCCTGGAGCCTGCTTCAGATTCCGTGACTCCCTCTCTCTCTCTGCCCCTCCCCCACTAGTGCTCTGTCTCTTTCTTCAAAAATAAATGATAAAAAAATTTTTTTAACAGAAAAAAGATAATAGTTTTAATTTATTAATAATTATTAATACAAATTATATGTGAATATATATTAATATATAAATAATATAAACTATTTAATTTATTAATAATAAACAATTTATTCAATGCCCTGTGACAAATATCTTACATAAATTGATTTGGGAGAAAACTTGTGAATTCTGTATTATTTTAATGTTTCCATCTCCTAGTAAAAATGAACCCAATTTTCCAATGCCAAATAGAGTTCAGACTTATTTAAAACTGCTAAGGGAACTTTGTGATTATGTATTTCTCCTTCATGAGAGAAGAGTGTCTTTGAAATTCCAGTTTAAAACGATATTTATATATAAATGTCATGACGTTGAATTAAGCAATGGTTTATTAGGTATGACACCAGAAGTACAAGTAAGCAAGTAAAAAAGTGGACAGTTTCACAAAAATTTCAAGAAAGAGAACAGCCACAGAATGGGAGAAACTATTTCCAAATCATATTATCTGATAAGAGTCTAATATCTAGAATATGTAAGGAGCTCTTCTTACTATTCAAAAACAAACACTTTTTAAATATAATTTTAAAATGGGCAAAGGATTTTTAAATAGATGTGTCTCCAAAAACATACATCGATAGCCAATATGCAAATGAAAGGATGCTCTACAGTTAGTAATTAGGAAAATGCAAGTCAAAATCATTATAAGATACCATTTTACATGCACTAGGATGACTTAAAAAATAGCAAGTGTTGGAAAGGAAGTGGAGAAATTGGAGCCCCTTTTCATTGCTGGCGGGAACCTAAGATAATGTAGCCTCTACAAACAACAGTTTGTCATAACCAAACGTTAAGGAGGGTTACCATACGATATAGCAATTCCACTCTTGGTATGCACCCTAAGGAACTGAACACATACTCCCACAAAAACTAGTACATGAATGTTTATAGCAGTGTTATTTCTAATAGCCAAACGCTGGAAATAATCCTGATGTCCATTAACTGATGAATGGATAAGCAAAATATAGTCTCCACACAATGGAAAATTACTCAGTCATGAAAAGTGATGAAGTACTGATACATGCTACTACCTAGATGAACCTTGAAAACACCATGCTAAGTGAAAGAAGGCAGTCACCAAAACCACTGATATGATTTCAAGTATATGAAATGTCCAAAATGGGCAAATTTCATAGTGGTTGAAAGTAGATATGTGATTGCCAAGAACTGGAGGGAGAGGAGAGTGGGGAATGGTTGATAATGGGTACAGAGTTTCTTTTTTGGAGTGATGAAAATTTTCTGGAAGAGTGATAATGGTTGCACAACCTTGTAAATATACTAAGAGCCACAGATGCATACACTTAAAAAATGACATTTGCAAGGCTACTGTGCGAGCACAGGACTTAGAATCAGGAGGTCTGGTTTTAAATCTCAGTGCTAACTCACTAAGTGTGTGAACCCACATAGGTCATTTAATTTCTGCCTCTCAATTTCTCCTCCTTAAAATAGAATTAATACCTGTTTGACAAAGCTGTTAGGATAGAATGAGATAGTCACGGAGAAATCACTTAGTGCAGTGCCTAAAATACAGTAGGTTTTCCATAGATGCCAGTTGAATTGAAAATGGATGAATACAAATGAGCCGTGTAGGCTTTGATGAGTGTATATCATGTATGATCGTTGTAGGCTGTCAGCCTCTAGTCAATCTCCTTTGAACAGTACAAAAGGAAGAATTGTGTTCCACTTAGAAGGCAATATAGTGTAATGGTTAAGCTTATGAATTCTGAAACCAGACTGCCTGGGTTCAGATCCTCTTTGTTAAATACTGTCTGTGTGACCATGGACAGATTTACTCAGTCTCTATCTATACTCTGTATAACTTAGAGTTCCCATCTGTAAATGGAAAGAAAAATAGTTCCTACTGTATAGGATGTTATAAATGTTAATGGTACAAAGTAATGTTCAGGAAGTATTATATTTGGTCAAAACGTGGAGCAGATGAGAGGTTAGGTCCTTGAAAGGAGCATTGTCTCATTCTCCTTTGTAACACACAGTAGAGGCCAAACTAATATTTGTTGAACTGAATGTGGCCTTCCAGAGACAGAGAACTAAGTTCAGGGTTGTTACCATTGCTATTTCCATCTCCAAATTAAGCTAATTGGATGGGGTAAATCAAACATACAAACTACAATTCTGGCCAGTCTTCCTTGAAATTAACATAAAAATTAAACCATTTTAGTTTGTATTTAATGTCTTTTAAAACACCAATGCCATAACTTTAAGAACATTTTTTCTGTTAGTTGTGGTATTATTCTTATAATAATACTTGTTTAACCTGTGTACTCACATACTTATTTTAATTTAGAACCAACTTTACTTTTCTAGAAAAATACACCATGATCTATAATTCCTTTATTTCTAGATCACAGAGTACTTCACAGTTAAACAGGGAACATTCTCTTAGAGATAAATACACCTGGACCTAAGGTAATGGGCCTCATTGAGTTCCTTGAAGCCAAATCATCAACTCTGAAGATGGGAAGAATCCCTGGGATCATGCAGTTCCTCTCTGATACGATTTAGATTCCCATTTACAACAGGACCAGCAAAGAGTCATAAAGGAGTTATCCCTCAAACAACTCTCAAAGTTAGGAAGTACTTTCTTATTATTGAGCCAAGAGCAATCTCCTCGTAGCTCTCCCTATTGATCCCGGTTCCACCAGAACCAGGGACATATCGAAGTAACTGATTCTTCCCCCCCAGCAGTCCCTCAAATGTCTGAAAACACCTATTATGGTGCCTCATAAACACTTCGGTTTCTCTCATTCTTATGGATTATGGTATTGGACCTAGATCTTTTTAAAAATGTATAATGCATTTAAATTAGTCTCATAAATTCAGATGGTTGAGAAATGGAAACAAAATTTCAACACATTAGGTTGAACAGTATGAAATAGCTATCTTCTCTTATAGACCTTCAAAAATGGTGATTTCATATGGTTCAACCTACACTTTTCCTCAGTTTTTCCCCCTTTAGGAAACTTGATTAGTGAGTTCATCCTGTTCTCTAATTTAAGTATGTTTACCAGGCAAAGAGCACTTCAAGACTGCACCAAAGTCTGTCTTCCAGATTTATCCATTCATCAAAAATACACTGAACGTCTAAATGCTGAGCATTTTGCATGGCATTAGGGATTCAGTAGTGAGAAGGTCAGTGTCCCTACTTCTTAAGCTTAGAGTTTAGTGGGAAAACCAACATTAATTACTTAGTAACACAAATAAATACATATTTACAAGAGCAATTACAGAATTCTAATCTCTTCATGGTAAACCCTTCATGTAGTTCCTGTAATGGACTCCATTTTGAGAAAGATATTAGCCACAAACAAACCCACAGGAAACTAAGATAACTTACTGAATAGCATTTTTAAAGTATTATTCACATGGTTGCTATAAAGCACCTGTGAAAAATGACAATTTGGGCTTGGCATAATAAATGTTTCGTTGTTCTTCCAGGAGATAATTGCTCCTGTATTTCTCATGCCTTTTCCAGGGATATCTTTTTGACTTAGAAGACTCCAATCCCACAAATGACTGCTGAAAGTTAACTTGACAGGTGAAACAGATTTTTGAGGGAACAGAGGATGGGAGGAAAGTGGCCTAGGAGCTGGAAATCACAAAACTGGATTGACCTTTGTGGGCATCTGATTTAGCTTTGCTCTCAGAGCCAAGTCTCTTTTGAATTCTAGAAAAAACTTTTTTTTCCTGCACAATGTTTTAGGTCTTTTAATAGTAGGCTCCAAATCAGGACAAGGTGATTTAAAATTATATATGCACTGTTTTTGATGGAATTCAATTTAAGAAATGGGTAATGAGTGATACACTTAAAAACTGGTTTACTGAGCACATACAAAAAGTCCCAGGAGCTGCACTGAACTAGCAACTGTTATGCAGCTATGATGTTCTGAGCACTTTGCTACAAAAGTAATAACAAACCCAAAAAGAGATGCGAGTTTTGGCTTCAGTCTTATGACATAAGACACGCCTTGGCTCTATGCATTTCTGGATTCTTTTTACAAGAAGTTGAATACTGATTCATCAGAACTGAGATAGAGTAAAATCCTCCATAAGTCAGCAACTGTGAAATGTCTACAATGTGCCCCATGGTGGATAGCAACAAAAGGAAACTTTACTGACCTTTTCTGTCAAAATGAGTTGCTTTTCCCTTGCATTCTCATAGCACTTTTCTTGACCTATATTTTGTACTTATTTTATTTCATCTGGTACCATAAAACAATGCTTCCTTGTCTGTTTCTCTAAGTAGAAACAGAGGCAAGGAGCCTTTCATCCTTGTATTCTCCATAGCACCTACCTAGTGCTCAGTACATAGTAGTTACTTAATGAATGTTTATTGAAATGTTTAGGTACACTAAATTAAAAGTCAAACTTTTCTCTCCACTTTCAAAGTCCTGCTAACCTCAAAGGAAGGCAAAACTACAACACTTCATAAGAGAGGAAAAAAGACCCTCGCATACAATATTAAGTGTTAAATGTGTACAGTTCAGAACTATCTTGAGCATCTGTGGGAAGATTCAATGGTGGGGAAAGCATGGAGGCTCCTGATTTGTTAAGGAGGCATGGATGAGTCAGAGAGGAGCAAGAGGACCTGTCAGACAAGGGAACAGTCTTTATAAAGGCTGGAGGCAAGTATGTAGTATCAAATATATCTAGAGTAGGTTCATCTCCCAAAACTATGTTTTGGGTACCTGAGAAAATTGATTCACCACTGCCTGCTTCCCTTATGTAAAATGATTGGGTTGGATTTGATTAATGGCTTGTAAAACCATTTTAAAAACAGTAAGGTACTAATAATTCTCTCTTGATAATGATGGGAAAACTGCAGGGGGGTGTATGACTCACCCTCTTGACCATCACCTCATCCCTAGGGGCAGCTCCTAACGTTCATTGGCTGAACCCACGGAACCCAAGTGTGTTGAACCAAGGGATCTCTGAAGGCCTGGGTGACAGGATGACTCTTCCCAACTACCAAACTTGCTCAGTTTGTGCAGAAAGACAGGGATACATGATGACCGGAGTAGAGCATTGATGGTAGGAAGCAGAGAACACTGAGACTATGGACATAAATCACTCAGCACTGTGCCTAGCACACAGTTGCAATTCAGGAAATGTGATATAATGTATGTGGGAATGTGATACTGTGGGCTAGGAATGTGAGCTCTACATGGTCATGGAAGCATTGAATGGCAGTCACCAGTGTTTGGATTTGATCCAGCAAGAAACATGGAGCCCCCCCTGGCTTCTTGCCCTGAGAAGACACAGGATGAGCATGGTGTCCAAGGAAGAGGATTCTGGCAATTAATTCAGTTTTTAACCCATATTTTCCCCTTAATTAGAATATAGTCTGGATATTGCATTTCACAGGATTATGATTAGTTTTTTCTAAGGTGTAAAATAGTATTATAGTTATTCTTAGGAAATCTATGCTGAAGGCTGTTAGGGATGAAGCGTTGTGATAGCTGCAACATTTTCAAATAATCCAGATACGTACACACCCATACATATACAAATATCCATCTACATAGATATAGCAAATATGGAAAAATATTAATTGTTGGATCTAGTGGTTTATGTAAGAACTCCTTATATTATTCTGTTCTGTATACTTGCATATTTTCATAAAAAAGAGTTGGAAAAGAAGTGGGGGAAATGTTTTCCTTTGATCTTCTTATAGGAGGAAGAGAACAATTAATAGTGATAATCACTAATGATACTCCTACACATTAGGAGAATACTTACTCTGTGACAGTCTGTGAAGTAAAAAAATTGGTCTAACCCAAAGCTCCTGAGAAGTAAACCTTTAAACTCTTACAATTTCCCAAGTGATAGGAGTGTTTTTGTTATTCCTGGTAGGCACCTTGGGCCATGAGTATCAATCCAAACTGGAGTGGAGGAGGATGAGGTAGAAAGAAGACTGGAGACTGATGGGCAGTCAGTCAATGGGCAATCAGTCAATTAGTCATGCCTACGTAATAAAGCCCCAGTTAAAACTCTGGATACCAAAGCTATGGTGAACATCCCAGCATGGCAGTATTGCATGTGTATTGTCACACATCGATACCAGCAGGGTAACACATTCTGAGGAAAACAAAAGCTTTGCCTTTGAAACTCTGCTAGACTCCACTCTATGTGTCTCTTCCTATAGCCTGTTCTAATTTGTATTCTTCCCCTTAATAAATCATAACCATGACTGTAACTCACTTCCGGTGAGTTCTGTGAATCCTTCCAGTTTTATCACATTATCAACCCCAGGAATGGTTTTGAGAACTCCTTGAACTTGCAGTTGGTCTTAGAAGTGACCACAGTCTTGGAGATTGTGCCATTAGGCTTTGCAGTTTGATGAACACAGGCTCAGATATTCTCCTTAGTATTTTTGTATGAATGTTAAATACTCATAACCTAAGCATAAATGAATTGCAGTAGGACCTACTATGTGGCCTATTTCACAGATAAGGAAACTTAGGAACAAATAACTAATTTGCCCAAGCTTATATAGTGAGTAAATGGTGGAACTAGAATTTAAACTGTGGCAGGCTGCTCCAGAGCTAGTGCATCTTGTTGATAAGGAAACAAGTCTCTATCAGGAATACAAGTGAAAAGAATTCCAGAGTACATAGGTCCAGGGAGCAATGTAGGTTGAGTTCCGTGTCTTCCATTCTCTAGCTGCAGAAATGTATAATAATAATGCACCTTCAGAATGAATACCCTGAGGCACAGCAAGACACTGCCCTGAAAGACAGATTCAGTGATGTTTAATACTACTCACTTTGTTTTGTAAGGCCATTAAGTGGACTAATTAATTTTATAAAGAAGTCCAAGAATTCTAACAGAATGGGCTTTCTCATAAACGTTCCCCTTATCCAAGTAACAAGACCTCCACATTCTCTGACCATTCTAGTTAATAGGAGGCCTGCTGTAAAATTTCAGTGGCATGGAAAAATTGCTTTAAAAGCGAGAGCAGTCCCACACCTCTTTTCACTAATTGATAGTTGACAGTAATCCAAATCTAAATGACATGTGCTTCAGAATTCAAAAATAGGAATGGTAAAAACTTTAACACCCTAAAAAAAATAAGATGAGGAAAGAAGACCTATCTCACAAATGGAGCTCCTATAGACTCTTCTTTGCAAAATTCAAAATGTTCCAGTGGGAAAGGTCTAATTTTCAACAAGCCACAAATTTCAAGACTTTGCAAGCACTTTGGTAATTTCGTAAATCAACTAGCTGAATATGTGTTCAATTTTAATCAAGTTGTCACAAAAGCTTGCAGACAAATGGTACTATATAGGTGCAAGCAAAAAGTGTGAATGACTGTCTGCAGTAGTCACCAAAGTCGGGCATTTGCTCTTTGAATACGTGCACTGATGTGTGAACAATGCCCTTACACAGGTTGTGCGATGCTATTCTTCTCTTGCCACCCCCAAAAAAGCCTGGAGGTAAGCAATTCACTAGTGGGGGAAAAAATTAAGCAATGCCAAGAGTACATAAAAACAAGAGAGATCCAAGAGATTAAACCGCTGGTGCCGCTTTATTCTGCTAACTTGAGCCTAATGGCCAAACGACTCTCTTAAGAGGTTTTAGTATGTGCCTCTCTATGGAATTCCTTAAGTGACTTATATTTCATCTAAAACATAAAACCCACAAGTCCAAACACTATGTCTTGACATTATGCTTTGCTCTGATCTCTGCTATCATCATTTTCTGATTTTTTTCAATCATTAAAAACAAATCGATTCTAAAACGTAATTACACACTGTTCCAAAACCTCATGTAGGAAAAACAGAAACAAAACAAAGAAAGAAGAAAAAAAACACACACTACAAAAGGAAAACAGGAAACAGTGTTTCTATAAACTGAGAATAGTGCAAGGGCCTGAAATCATTATTACACTGTATGTTAACTAACTTGGATTTAAATTTTAAAAAATAAATTTTAAAAAAACTTAAAAAAAACCCCACAATACCAAAAGTGCCTATCTCATAGGAGTGTTGTGAGGATTAAATGAATTAATATTTTTAAAGTGCTTAGGACAGCACCTTGCACGTAGTAAGCTGTATAACTTTGTTTAATACAGTTTTTTAACACAAGCAGAAGAAATGTCTGGGTCACAAGTGGAATGAAGTGAGTGAACATGAGAAACCCGCCTTTGTGCTCCTTCTAAGTAATTTAGCACCGTGAGGCAGTTGTGGAGCAGATAGAATTGAGGTACAGTGGGAGAAATGTGTTTCAAGCAAGTCTCAGCTAAGTGTGTTACCCCTCGGTTTATTTTCATTATATGAGTTTTTTGATTCTGCATACTTTGAAGTTTGCCTCAAGGGAAAAAGTTGAATTGGGACTCTTTGTGACTAGAATCTTTGGCCTAGAAGGTTGGCACCTTCGACTGTTTCTCATGCCAAGCCTTTGAGATTCTGTTCCCGTTCCAAAAGCTGACAGGAGCTTCCTTGCAAGTTGTTCTAAAAGAAATGAATGAGACTAAACTCCAACAGATTTCTGCCTTTATGGACCCTTAACTAGCCTAATTAGCTTGGTGAATTAGCAGTACGAAGGCCAGAATGCAGAGTGCAGCAGGCCCCAGCACTGGGGGTGGACACATATGAGGCCCACAGATCACGAAGCAGGACCAGTCCTGCGGCCCGTGGGGGACACTCAAGAAAGGCTGCCCTGAAAACACTGCAGAAAAGCTGCTGCCATCTTTTGGCTGATTGCACAGGAACATGGATTTTGAACCATGAGCTATGCAAATCTATACCCACAAAAAGGCTTTGTAATGCCAAACCTGGTGAGCATAAGATATTATATCGTTTATACTTTTGGACTTGAAAAAAATGAAGGAAAATGTTAATTAAGGTTGTTCTGAGTAGCTCTTTTCCATCCCCAATGGGAGGGAGGAAATGACTGCCAATGGAAAGTGGCATTAAGCAGGGACAGAAGGGACCCAGGGCTTCTTAGTACAGTTGTACTAGACCCAATCAGAGCCACCCCCTTTGCATAACAAATATTTGTCTCCTCTATTATACTGTACTAATGCTTATAGGTAATATACCCATAGGTGTAATTTTAAAAACTCAATATACTGCTCTAACTGCAAAATGCAGAAGAATTTAAAAGGAAAGTAATTTATAACAAACTATTTCTATGTGTAAATGTTTGATCATGATTTAACAAGAAGACATAATGGAGTAGATAGATGCACAAAATAAGTTTAGATTGAAGAAAACACAAATTCAGTGAATTATCAACATACCTCCTTTATACTGGAAACTTTGAAATAGGAGTTAAATATGTTTATATGTGCATGGAATCATTGCAACACAAGAGCTGCAGTCGTATCAGAGACTCAAATACTACAAGGGCGCTGCAGTTGGTAATGTGGTGTTCTGAAATGGTGCACGACACTTGTTAAAGCTCCAAACTAAGCAGTGTTTAAAACTGTGCAAAAGGTATTCAGAATACTCAGTATGTATATGTTAAAACAGAGTTAGGTTCTAGGCTTAGAAACTTATGAGCGTGATTTCTTTTTTAATCTACCTGAATATCTGGGGGGCCTGAGTGGCTCAGTTGGTTAAGCACCAGACTTCAGCTCAGGTCATGATCTCACGGTTCATGGGTTTGAGCCCCGCGTCGGGCTCTGTGCTGACAGCTCAGAGCCTGAAGCCTGCTTCAGATTCTGTGCCTCCCTCTCTCTCTATCCCTGCCCCACTCGCACTCTGTCTCTGTCTCTCTCCCAAAAATAAATAAACATTAAAAATATATATACATGAATATCCAATGGGGACATGAGAACATCATGAGAGATGTAAGAATGCTACACTCTGTGGGATTGTTCACACACTGCAGGATGTCCAGCACCTCTGGTCTCTGCCCAGGAAATGCCAGCAATTTCCTCCAGACACCTCTCACCCACCTCCCCACTTCTGATCATTGTGACAACTAATAATGACTCCACAAAAGACCAGAATACCATCTGAGGGCAGAGGGGTAGGCTCCATTAAGGAACACCACTCTAGAACTTTAGTATCCTCTTGGTGAAGTCAGAATGGGAATGAATCTGGGCATGAGGTTAGGTCCCAAGTGATGGAGCCTCTGCTGTTGTTTGGGGACCTGATGGCATCAAGGTCACAAATACACCTCCTTTCCTGTGTTTTTCCATTCTACCTTTTTAATTTTAGTGTACTTTATTTTTTTTTAAGTTTATTTATTTATTTTGAGAGAGAGAGAGAGAAAGAGAACCTGCACACAAGCAGGGGAGAGGCAGAGAGAGAGAGGGGGAGAGAATTCCAAGTGGGCTCTGCTCAGTGTAGAGCCTGATGTGGGGCCCAAACCTATGGACAATGAGATCATGACCTGAGCCAAAGTTGGAAGCTTAACCAACTGAGCCTGAATACCTCTGTACATTATTTTTTTACTTAAATGTTTTGAAAGTCAAGTAGTACATAACAGTTACCTGCTATATACTTCCCCATCAAGCTCTTTCCCCAAAGGTATATACTTTCAGATATTTCCTCTGGTATTATGTATCCATAATTCAAAATATGTTTTTCTCTCCCTTAGGGATTGATGTCTTAAATCATAATCTTTTAAAATTTATATATAATTACATTATGATTATATATAATTTTATATTTTATATGTAATTTTGTAATTAAATAGAACTTTATATTATATATAATTAATTATAGATTAAATTATATTATTAAGTATAACATATAATAATACATATTATTAAAGTAATTTATAATCATAAATGTTATCTATTGGCTTTCAAATAGGGTATATAAATGTTTATTCCATATGTACAGCATATATTAAAATTAAGCTACTTTCACATAGTGTTTTAGAATTTATAAGCACACACAACACTTGCACACACATCATCTCATGTGATCCTCACAGAAGTTTTGAGAGGGTTATTGTTAGTGTCATTCTCATTTAAAAGATAGGAAACTGGAACACAGCTAAGTGACAGATCCAAGATCTTGACTTACAACATAGCAAAGACAAGACTAGAGCCCGGAATGTTTGCTCTTAATAGACTTGTTTTCTACCTTGCTTCAACAGCTTATTTGTCTATAGACCTATTCTGCTTAGATTCCCTTCCAGCACTTCAAGGCCCTGTTCCAATGCCACTTTCTTCCTGAAACTTTGCTGACCCTCCCCAGGCTGTGAGTCCCCAGCACTTTGGCCCATACCTCCATAATAGCACTCATCACAATGAATCATGACTTGTCCTTTTCACACTGCCTGAAGTTGGATCATGAGCTCATCAAAGCCCTAGGCAGTTTCTTCTTCCTCTTTTTGTCCTCAGAACCCAGCAGGTTATAGGGCACATGGAAGGTGCTAGTTATCCAGGAATGTGAAGAGGCATCTGTGTGTCAGGACTTGTGTTATGTGCTGGGGGTACACAGATGACCAGAAGAGAACACATTCCCTGGCTTCCAACCCTCCAGTTGGTAAATACGTGAATGCTTGAGTGCTACTTTCTGAAATGGATAGAGAAACAATGATTTCAAGAGGATAGCCACACAGACTGCAGTCCACTCAGATTTGGCTTGCTTTGCACCTTAAAACTTAAAAGATTAGCCAAAACAGACTGCAAGAGATACTCATGGAGGATGAACTAGATTCATAAGGTAATGAAGATCTTGAGAGAGGAATGGAATTAACAAAAGAGGTCAGTAAAGGTATATTCTTACAAAAACAAAGATGAAAAATGATTTTGGTGAACAGAAGTGAGCTATAAGTAAGGCCAATAGAAGTTTACATTAATCAAGATGGGAATTTATAAATGCGTGGATTGATATTTTATCTGAAAATTTTTTAATAGCTTTAACAATAGAGAAGATATCTTTGGCTTTCAAGACCAGTTTCCTATCTTTTAAATGAGATGATCGGGGAGAAAGGAGAAGAGGAACAATTTTTTTTAACATGAAATTTATTGTCAAATTGGTTTCCATACAACACCCAGTGCTCATCCCAAAAGGTGCCCTCCTCAATACCCATCACCCACCCTCCCCACCCTCCCACCCCCCATCAACCCTCAGTTTGTTCTCAGTTTTTAAGAGTGTCTTATGCTTTGGCTCTCTCCCTCTCTAGCCTCTTTTTTTTTTTCTTCCCCTCCCCCATGGACTTCTGTTAAGTTTCTCAGGATCCACATAAGAGTGAAAACATATGGTATCTGTCTTTCTCTGTATGACTTATTTCACTTAGCATAACACTCTCCAGTTCCATCCATGTTGCTACAAAAGGCCCGAAAAATAAATAATCCAGTGAAGAAATGGGCAGAAAACATGAATAGACACTTCTCTAAAGAAGACATCCGGATGGCCAACAGGCACATGAAAAGATGTTCAACGTCGCTCCTCATCAGGGAAATACAAATCAAAACCACACTCAGATATCACCTCATGCCAGTCAGAGTGGCTAAAATGAACAAATTAGGAGACTATAGATGCTGGAGAGGATGTGGAGAAACAGGAACCCTCTTGCACTGTTGGTGGGAATGCAAACTGGTGCAGCCGCTCTGGAAAACAGTGTGAAGGTTCCTCAAAAAATTAAAAATAGATCTACCCTATGACCCAGCAATAGCACTGCTAGTAATTTACCCAAGGGATACAGGAGTGCTGATGCATAGGGGCACTTGTACCCCAATGTTTATGGAAGAGGAACAATTTAAAGAGATAAGCCATGGGGCACCTGGGTGGCTTAGTCAGTTAAGCATCTGACTTCAGCTCAGGTCTGTGAGTTCCAGCCCTGAGTCGGGCTCTGTGCTGACAGCTCAGAGCCTGGGAGCCTGCTTTGGATTCTGTGTCTACATTTATCTCTGCCCCTCCCCTGCTCTCTCTCTCTCTCTCTCTCCCTCTCTCTCTCTCTCTCTCTCTCTGTCTCCCTCTCACTCTCTTAAAAATAAATATTAAAAAAATAAAAGAGAGAAGCCTTTAGAGGCAATATGATAAGAGAAAAGGAGTAAGGCTTAGCAATAAGCTAGTAATGGATATGAAATTGAAAGGAGTTTATAAAGTTATCAAATCAAGTGGTATTGAGAAATTATGAAGGAAAAGAGAGGAGGCTTTGTAGGGGGTGAGTAATTTTTTCATTGTCCAGTTGAGCAAGAAGTGAATGCAATGAACACCTAGTAGGAATTACAATATATAACATACAGACTTTATCCATAAATGCTATCAAAAGGTATTTGAATTGCCAGTTATGCATTTCTTTTCTTTTTCCGAGCCTAAAAGGAAAATATCCTCCTTTACCTTTGGTAAATAAACACAGTTGTAAATAAATGTATTGGGGGAGTACTGTGTTAGCCAAATACTTTAGTTCAAAGAAAGCATTGACTATTTGTAAAGAATAATGTAATAGGGGCACCTGGGTGGCTGAGTTGGTTAAGTGTCCAACTCTTGATTTCGGATCAGATCATGATGTCATGGTTCGTGAGATCAACCCACATCAAACTCTGTGCGGACAGCATGGAGTGTGCTTGGGATTCTCTCTGTCCCTTTCTCTGCCCCACGCTCTCTCTCTTTCTCTCTCTCTCTCTCAAAAATAAATAAATAAACTAAAAGAAGAAGAATATGCATAATAGTAGATGCATACATGTGCTAGGCCTTGACACAAACTTGCCCTAATCTTCTTCAAAGAAGTTTTAGTGAGAAAACTAAAGTAACTTGCCTTTGGTCACATAGAACAGCTCAAAAGATCTGCTGTGCCAAGGCACAGTGCTAAGCATTTCATATATAGTGTGACCCTTAATCTTTATAATAAATCTAAGGAGAAACTATTGTTCTCATTTCATGGATGAAAAAACAGGAACTCAAGAATAATTCTTGCCCGAAGTTGGTAATAATAGTTGTAGGAAGAATCTCTTGAAAGTCCACCTGGTTCCTCTCTTCCACCTGGCATCCAGCAATTCCTCTTTGATGATATGATGGATTATCAATTGTGCAAGGGTGTCAATGTAAACATGAATTATAATTTCCAGAAATATCTAGTTAAATAAACTCTCTTTTGTCAAAAAATCATTATCATCATTATCATCATCCTCATCATTGATGACAAACATCTGCCATTCTCAAAAAGAAGGCACTCAATTTTCATTAATGATGTTGAGTTGGGAAAATTCCTCATACACAGCAAGTTAATGGCCACTTTAGATTCAAAACAGGGGCTCAATAAAAGGAACAGCAAAGGAAGATAATTCTTGTGGCTCCAATGCAAAGCATGCATTAAAAAGGTAATTTATAGGAAAGGCAGACTGAATGAATTTCGGGTTGAAATAATGAATGTTAAATTAGGCTTTTTAAATCTTAAAGGAAGCTTCAGAGTGACCAAGTGTAATTTTGTTTCACACTTTCTCCTTTTATATTAGCATTTGTTTTAGAACAGCCAGTAATTTATCTTTAGCTAGCTTCTGAAACTAAATAAATTGATTTAAAAAGAGAGAGTTTTAATAAAATACCTCTGTTCCTGATGCATTTATTTGTGTCTCCATCCACAACATCTTTGTTGAGAGTCCAAGAACTAAAGAGTCACTTGGGGCTATGCCCTTTCAGGACCAGGTGAAATGGCAATTATCAGTGTAATGGGGTCAGCAGAGGGCCAAATAGCTTTCCCTGAATTAGCATGTGAGGGGAGTGTGGGCAAATTAACTGTGTATGACTAAACTCCACTTTAGTTGCTGCTGGTGACACATTGCTGGAGCCAGATTCATCTCTAAAAATGGAACTCTTCAGGGATCCTGAAAGAGTTCATTTCACATTCTTGGTCATTAGTCTGCATAATAATAAAGCTCACAAGTATTGAGTACTTACATACACTGGGTTTTGTGCTTTACATTATTTCATTCTCACAATAACCCTAGGAGATATTGATTCCAACAGGATTCAGTACAAAAAACAAAAGGAACCCTTCTAAGTATTTTAAGCAAGGTAGGATATAAGACAGGGAATTGGGTGTTTACGAAACTATTAGATGGGCCAGAGGAGCAGGTTCTAGATGGGGCCTCCAGAACTGATTCCCAGAGAAATAACAGAACCGGTCTACGAGGAGAGCAGTTACCTTCCAGGTTACTGAAGTTAGTAAATTTACAAACCATGTGCCAGAACAGGAATCCAAATTCAAAAAGCTGCTACCACTGCCACAACTTTTGACACCCAGGCAGCTGGAAAAAGAATCCCGGAGCACTGCTCAGATGAAACCTCACGCCTCCAGGATTTTTAGTGCCAGCAGTAAGATGGCCAAGTGAGATGAGAGGATGGCCTTCTCGTGTCTGCCTTCCAAATTTCAAACAAATCCATCTAAATGACGGGAACTAAATCACAGCCAAACTCCTAGCTGCAAAACAGTTTGAGAAATGCAGGATTTTAGCTTTTCAACCTCTGCAAGAGAGGAAGGACCGAGAAGGGAGGTGGAATATATGATAAGCAAGGTAATCCACATTATTATTCCAGGGGGGTACTCTATTACCATCCTTATGCCCCCTGTTAATAAATAAGGGAACTGAGGAACAGAGAATTAAGTAAATGGCCTAAGGTAACACCAAGGCAGTCTGCTCCAGAACCCGTGCTCCTAACCATGGGCCTTTATAGCCTCCTTATAGTCAAGTTATGGTCCTTGTGCACAGAGGCTAAATGAAAATTCTGGCAGCATTGCTCACAAAGTTGAAACTTTTTTTAATGATAAAAAAGTTCCCACAAGGTAAACCAGGAAAGAGCCAAAGCTATAGTAAGGGTACTATTGGATTCTTCCTACTTTAATAATACTAAACAAAATCCATTTAATCAGATAGATCCAGCAAAACTCTTGAATTCTACTTTTTTTTTAGGACCTGACTATTGATTTAGGTACTATTAGATGCTATGGAAATGGTGTTTCAGCTTGGAGAACCAAGAATAAACAGGGACCCAACTGCAGATTAATCCCCTTTCAACACTAAATTCAACCCCAAATCTCAGAATTTACTACTACAATGTGATGAGTAACCTCTTCCAGAGACAATGGAATCAGACCTCCAGAGAGCAAAAGAAAATATCTTTTATCCCCAGTCCAGAACTGGTGTGACTGAGACATTTCCAAATGTTTACCAAGCCCATTTTAATTTCCTCGTGGGCTTCATTGCAGTTAGACTGGGGCATGTAAGTTCTGGACAATGGAGGTTGGGAAGTAAAGATGTACATTACTTATAGGCCTGGCCACCCTTTCCACCCATCACTGGACCCTGATGACCAGTCCATGTGTTGATGATGGTGGGATCACAAAATAGAAGGAGCCGGAGCTCCTCACCACACTAGACCATGATGTGAGGAAGCAATACATTTTTATGGTATTAGGCCACTGAGGTCTGGAGCTGTTTGTTACAGAAGTTAGACTGACTAATCCAGCTGACCTGAACCTTCTGCTAAAGATCTTCCTGACAAAGACAAGACCAGGTCAAGAAGACCTAGCCCATGGGCAGAGGCACTCCATGTTGGATTTGTAGGGAGTACCCAAAAGGGTGTTACTCTCTGGATAGCCTCAATTTCATGGCGTTTTACCTGCCTTCTCCTCATCAACATCAGACTCTTTTTTCAAAAATTCACTCAAATATTTCCATACCCTTTGCTTTGCTTCTGCTTCTCAGACCAGAGTAGCAAAGCTGGACACAGTGTTGGAGAGGAAAATAAAAGAGCTAAAATGGAATCAGGGAAAAAGGACTCTACCTGAAATTTCTGGACCTTTAAAATCTTTTGATAGTGTCACCCCTGGAAGAAGTAGTCCCTTCCATCTGCTGAAATCGATCATTGATGAGCCCTCTTCCGCCTGGGGTGGGAGCAAGCAGCATGGGAGGACAGTAAGGACACAGAGGATTTGAGCTTCCTTTTCTGGGGAACATTGGTGATCACAGGATAGGACTGCACTGATGAGGGTCCCCTTCTGTACACCAAAAACATATGAATAGGCTAACCCAGAATTCACACACCCTAAAAAGAAAACCCTAAAGCTCCTTAAAAGCACCGTTTATATACAATAGCAAATACGTTCATTGTAGATCACTTTTAGCTGTTCATTAAACCAAATTCCCTGGGGACATTTTATGTCAATGCTTTGGAAATTAGTCCTTGTTACTTTATGTAATTGAAAACAATAAAACTAAGTGCCTGTTATACTCTTCTGTAATTTGAAACAGGGACTCCCAACCTCAGGTCCTATCTCCAGGCCCCTCAATGGCCTCAGAGGTAATGATGGGAATCTGCATTATTTCCATTATATCAGAAAATCTTACAGAAATTGAACATTCAACTTAAAGCTGTATGACCTAAATAAAACGTTGTTTCTATTTTTTGACTGAGATATATCAGTTTAGTACAACAATTGATCATCTCAGAAGATAATTGATAGTTGATCACCTTATGCTACCTGGCCGTGCTGAATAGCAGTCATTTAATGTCTTTGATTAATCACCCAATAAGATCTTCATAAAGAGCAACCTTTAAGAAATGGGCTCCATGTAAGAAAAATTATTAGCAGTTTAAGAATCTAGCCAAAAAGTGGAAACAACTCAAATGTCCATCAATGGATGAGTGGATAAGTAAACTATGGTGTAGCAATACAATGGAATATTATTCAACAATAAAAAGAATGAAATACTGCTACGTACTACAACATGTATAAACCTCACAAAACATGCTTAGTGAAAGAAACCCATCACAAAAGACCATTTATTATATGACTCCATTTATATGAAATGTCCATCAGATGCAAATCTATAGAGACAGGAAGTAGATTAGTGGTTACTTAAGGCTGAGATGAAGGACAATGGAAAGTGACTATTAATAGATATTAATAGATTGAGGGGGTGGTGATGACAGTTAGATTATGGTGATTGCACAGCTCTGTATATATTCTAAGACCCTTTGTAGACTTAAATGGGTGAATTTTATGCTATATAAATTATATCTCAATAAAGCTATTAAATTTTTTCAGAATCATGAATTGAACTCCATAATTTTCCATTTGACCAAAATTTGCCTGGATTAATGGAATCTTATAGTCTCAGAGTATAATTGGGCTCTGGAGAAACAATGCAAAAACAAACAATAACTGTCTACAGCATCTTCTCTCAACCCTCTCTCCCCACTTCAATTGGGTCTTCTCCTGTACCCTGTTCCTTACTCACAGCAGGAAGTCATGAGAAGAGAAGCTGTTTCTCCCACTGCATTGTCCCAAGAAATGACCCGGGGCTTTACACATTTTCACTTCTATGCAGAGAATACAGCCTGTGGCCCTTCAACCACAGCAAAGTCAATCCTTCTCTTTTTCCCTTTTCCCTCTATAGCTGGTTTTACCTGGCATTAGATCTGCACACATGATTTTTCCTTTTCTCTCTTTGAGGCATTTAACAAATTCCTACCAAAGTCACCAAGAGGCACAACAGCATTCTCCTAATTATAAGTTGGAAGCCAATTGTAAAAATTTCAAAAAATATACCACTGGCCAGTAATAACCTTTGTTAATGTTTTGGCATATTTCCTTTTATGGTTTTATATATATTTTTACTCTTTTTTTTTGAGTTTAGATCATACTAGAAATTTATTTTTGTAGATTATAGGAATCATGTAACTAGTCTCCTTGTCAGTAGCTGCTAAAAAGCCTAGAGGCAAAAGCACAAAATCTTACAACATTCATGCTCCGGATAAAACTCTCCGAGCTTAATTTTATGATTTTCCATTTAGTTTTTTTCTGTCCTAATTTCCTTGTTCTTTTATTTCTACATTTAATCTTTTATTATATGTATCTCTATAAACAATGCTAAAGGCTTTCCAAAATAAATACTTTTGTCCCTCACAATCATTCTTAAGTGTACAGTTCAGTAATGTATTCACACCATAATCTTGCAAAACTGAAACTCTGTACCCATTGAATAACAACTCCCATTTCTCCCTTCCTCTAGACCTGGTCATCATCATTCTACTTTCTGTTTCTATGAATTTGACTACTTTAGATACCTCACATAAGTGGAATCATACTGTATTTGTCTTTTTGTGACTGGTATATTTCACTTAGCATAATGACCTCAAAGTTCATCCATATCGAAGCATATTGGAGAATTTACTTCCTTTTTAAAACTGAATAATATTCCATTGTATGTAAATATTTTTTGTCTATTCATCCATTAATAGACATTTGGCTTTTATTTCCAATATTCTTGGCTATTGGGGATAGAGCTGCTATGAACATAGATGTACAAATATCTCTTTGAGACTCCACTTTTAATTTTTTTGGATATACAGCCAGAGTAGGATTGCTGGGTCATATGGAAGTTCTATTTTGAATTTTGAGGAACCACCATACTGTTTTCCAACATGATCGCACCATTATGCAATCTCACAAGAGTACACAGGGATTCAAGTGCCTCACCAACGCTTGTTATTTTGTTTTTGTTTTTGTTTTTGTTTTTGTTTTGATAGTAGTCATCCTAATGAGTGTGAGGTGATATCTCATCGTCCTTTTGATTTGCATGTCTCTAATGATTAGTGATATTGAACACCTTATATGCTGTTGGTGATTTGTATATCATTTTTTTAAAATAACTATTCACATCCTTTGCCCATTTTTGATCAGATTGTTTTTTGTTGTTGAGGTGTAGGAGTTCTTTGTATATTCTGGATATTAACCCTTTATCAGAGATATGATTTGTAAATAATTTCTCCTATTCCATAGGTTGCCTTTTCACTCTAGGGATGTGTCCTTTGAGGCACATAAGTTTTTAAGTTTAATGTAGTCCCATTTGTCTATTTTTGCTTTTGTTGCCTGTGTTTTTGGTGTCATACCCAAGGTATCATTGCCAAATCCAAAGTCATGAAGTTTCCCGTATGTTTTTTTCTAGAAGTTATATGTTTGGGGGTCTTATGTTTAAGTCTTCAATCTATTTTGCATTAATTTTCATATATGGGATAAGATAAGGGTTTAACTTCATTCCTCTGAATGTGGTTATCCAGTTTTCCCAGCAGCATTTGTTGAAGAGACTGTCCTTTTCCCATTGAATGATCTTGGCATCCTTGTCAAAGACCATTTATTTGACCATATACATGAGGGTTTATTTCTGAGCTCTTTACCCTATTCCTCTTATCTGTATGTCTGTCTTTATGCCAGTACCACACTATTTTGATTACTGTAGCTTTGTAATATGTTTTGAAATCACAAATTGTGAGGTCTCCACCTTTTTTTTTTTAATGTTTGCTTTTTGGAGTATCTTCAGATTCCACATAAATTTTAGAATGATTTTTTTCTATTTCTAAAATAGTGCCATTGGGATTCTGATAGAAATTGCATTGAATATATTCATTGCTTTGGGTAGTTGACATCTTAATAATAAATTCATGAACACAGGATATCTTTCCATTTATTTTTTTCTTTTTTAAATTTCTTTCAGCAGTGTTTTGCAGTTTTTAGTGTAAACACCTTTTTTCACCTCCTTGATTAGGTCTGCTTCTAAGTAGTTTATTCTTTTTAATGCTATTGTAAATGGGATCATTTTCTTAATTCCTTTTCAGATAATTATTAGTGTATAGAAATAAAACTGATTTTTGTGTGTTGATTTTGTGTCCTAAAACTGTACTGAATTTGTTTATTATTCCTAACAATTTTTTGTAGAATCTTCAGGGTTTTCTACATATAAAATAAAATCATGTGCAAACAGATAATTTTATTCTTTTCTGATTTAGATGCAATAAACAATTTTTTAATGGGATAAATGTGTTCCTGTGTTATTGAGATATGACTGACATGTAACATTGTATCCACTTTAGGTGTACAATATAATGATTCCATGTATGTGTATATTGAAAGATTATTCCTACAATGAGTTTAGTTAACAGCCATCACCTCAAATAGTTAGATTTTTTTTTTCTTGTGATGAGAACTTTGAATATTTACTCTGTTAGCAACTTTCAAATATACAAGACAAGTACTGTTAACTATAGTCATCATGCTACACATTACATAGTCAGAACTTATTTATCTTATAACTGGATGTTTGTACCTTTTGACCACCCTTACCCATTCCCCCACTCCCCCACCTCTGGCAATTACCAATCTGTTCTCTGTAGTTCAGGGTTTTCTTGTGTTTTTGGTTTTGTTTCTTTGTTTGGTTGGTTTTTTTGAGATTCCACATATAAGTGTGATCATACAGTATTTGGCTTTCTCTATCTAACTTATTTCACTTAGCATAATGCCCTCAAAGTCCACCCACATTGTTGCAAGTGGCAGGATTCCCTTTTTTATGGCTGAATAATGTTTCATTATGTATTTATACCACATTTTCGTTTTTCTTAATAATTTTTTAATGTTTATTTATTTATTTTGAGAGAGAGAGAGAGAGAGCGCTTATGGGAGGGGCAGAGAGAGAGAGGGAAAGAGGGAATCTGCACTGATAGTGCAGAGCCTGATGTGGGACTTGATCCCACGAACTATGAGATGATGACCTGAGCCGAAATTAAGAGTCAGATGTGTAACTGACTTAGCCGCCCAGGCACTCCTATACCATATTTTCTTTATCCATTCATCTATCAGTGAACACTTACGTTGTTTCCATATCTTGGCTTTTGTAAATAATGCTGCAATGAGCATGTGGATGCAGATATCTTTTCAAGATAATGATTTCATTTCCTTCAGTCATATATCCAGAAGTTGCATTATTGAATCCTATGGTAGTTCTATTTTTAATATTTTGAAGAACATTTATACTGTTTTGTATAGTAGCTACACCAATTTACATTTCCACCAAAAGTGCACAAAGGTTCCCTTTTCTCTACATTCTCACCAATACTTATTATCTCTTGTCTTTTTGATAATAACCTTTCCAATGGGTGTGAGGTGACATCTCATTGTGGTTTTGATTTGCATTTTCCTGATAATTAGTGATGTTCAGTACCTTTTCATATATCTATTTGCCATTTGTATGGAAATTGTCTTACTGGAAACATGTCCAGTTTCCTTACTTGGAAAAATATCTACTCAGTTCTCCTGCCCAGAATAAATTTTATATACCACCTTTCACTATCAAAAGTATTCTCAACATCATTAAAAATGTTTGTAAACATGATTTTTTTAAATTTTTTTAACATTTATTTATTTATTTGAGACACAGAGAGACAGGGCATGAACAGAGGAGGAGCAGAGAGAGAGGGAGACACAGAATCCGAAACAGGCTCCAGGCTCTGAGCTGTCAGCACAGAGCCCGACGCGGGGCTCGAACTCACAGACCATGAGATCATGACCTGAGCCGAAGTTGGACGCTTAACCGACCAAGCCACCCAGGCACCCTTGTAAACATGATTTTTAATTGCTACATGAGTCCACCATCAAGGTGTGCCATAATTTGCATGACCATTCTTCATTGTTCTATTGTTGGACGTTTAGGTTGTTTTGAACTTGTGTTATGAGGAGCAATATTCGAAAGCATGTCTTTATGTATAGTTCTTTGGTCACATTTAAGATTTTTTTCTTTATGATAGATTCCTAGAAGCAGTACCACTGAGTTAAAGCTTGTGAATATTAAGACTTTTGACACATTTTTTTCTAATTTGGGAAAGCATAACTTTAAAAAGATAATTGAACATACAACATTTGGGTACCTCATATCTATCTTTTGAGAATTTACATTATATCTTTATATTTTTAGATGGCATGAAATACATCATATAGGTAGCTTCAAATACACAAATATGTGAATTTTATTTTTCATAACATTGAACTCTTTTGTTCCTTCCCAAATCCTTCCCTTCCTTGCTGGGCTGCTGGGCAGTCAGTACTGAAGAGTGAGTTTTGTGGGGCCAGGATGGGAAGGGGTAGCCTACTTTAGGATGTACAAAGTAGGAAGCAACTATGGGGCTAGTTTAGACAAAGTTTTGGGGGGACAGATGGCAAGGCTGAGAGTCATTTTTCTGAAGACATATAGAGCAAGCCTGAAAGGCCTGACCTAGATTGGACAGTGCGAACCTAGTGCAGACCTGTGGGCCAAATGAGGCGTGTATCATAGCTGGGGGGCAATTGGAAAGGTGGGAGATTTGGGGCTGTCACAATGATTGGGAGGGTACTACTGGCATTTAATGGGCAGGGGAGAAAAATGCTAGAGATATTGCTTGGCTTGAGACTATTTCCTAAATTAATTTTCTAGCCCTTAATGTCAGTATCTCTCCCACTGACATACACTGGACTACTTTTGTGTTGGTGCTTCCAGACTCCAAGGGCTACCCTGTATTTGTTCCGTTAACCATTAAGGACCATAGAAATGTAGAAACTCACATTCAGTGATTTAATTAAGTGGATAACTTCAAAGTCCCTAAATGTGAACCATTTGAATGTTGGGTACCTTTTTAAAATGTACTCTCTAGGGTTGCCTGGGTGGCTCAGTTGGTTAAGTGTCAGACTTTGGCTCAGGTCATGATCTCACAGTTTGTGAGTTCAAGCCCTGCGTTGACAGCTTGGAGCCTGGAGCCTGCTTTGGATTCTGTGTCTCCCTCTCCCTCTACCCCTTGCCTGCTCATACTCTGTCTCCCTGTCTCTCTCTCTCTCTCAAAAATAAACATTTAAATAAATAAATAAATAAATAAATAAAATGTACCCTCTAGTGATGATGGGTTTGGAATAAAAGGACAAATTTTATATTTATTCAAAAACCTATTATAAACCACAAACTTTATGTATTAGTCTCTTATGGCTACTGTAACAAATCACTACAAACTGAGTAGCTTAAAACAAAAATTCATTCTCTCACACTTCTAGAACTCAGACATCTGAAATCAAGATGCCACTGTTTAGACAGGCTGTATTCCCTCAAAGGCTCTAAGGGATAATACATTCTTTGCCTCCTCCAGCTTTTGATGTCTGTAGGTATTCCTTGACTTGTATCGACTTTCCTCCAATCTCTGCCTTCAATAGCCTTCTCCTTTTCTATCTTATGTCCCTCTGTTTCACTCTTATAAGGACATTTGTCTTTGGATTTAGGGCCCAGCTGGCCAAGCCAAGATGATTCCTCATGTCAAGATGCTTAACTTAATTAAATATCTAAGACCTTTTATAAAATAAGGTAACACAGACTCCAGGGATTATGACATGAGTAGCTTCATTGGGGGACCACCATTTAGCCCACTACTACACTTTACTTCCAGAATCTTAAATTTTATAGCAATTGTATGATGGAGCATTGTATTTCTCATTTACAAGTGAAGACATTGAAATTTAGAAAAAATGAGTATTTGACCAAAGGGTCCTGGCACTTGAAGAGCTGAGATTCATGCCGCAGCTCCCTCATGCTTGGATCCAGTGCTGATAGGATCTGCCTCATGCCTGGTCAGTTACATGGCTCTGTCTTCACTAATGGAAAAGTCAGTCTCAGGGGCGCCTGGGTGGCGCAGTCGGTTGGGCGTCCGACTTCAGCCAGGTCACGATCTCGTGGTCCGTGAGTTCGAGCCCCGCGTCAGGCTCTGGGCTGATGGCTCAGAGCCTGGAGCCTGTTTCTGATTCTGTGTCTCCCTCTCTCTCTGCCCCTCCCCCGTTCATGCTCTGTCTCTCTCTGTCCCAAAAATAAAATAAACATTGAAAAAAAAATTAAAAAAAAAAAAAGAAAAGTCAGTCTCAGACAACAGAGTTCACAGATGGCTACGTACACACCACTAGTCTTGACCTAAAGAAATAAAACTTTTTTGCTAAAAGAACATTTAGTCTAATACAAGAAAAATATAGTCAAGCCATTAGAGGTGCTCTTTCCACAATCAATTCTGAGTATGTATCAATGCAACCTAAATTTAGATATTGCAATGTTCCAAAAGTGCCTTTTTCCATTTTCTTATCCCCTGAAAAAAAAAGATACATTTTTCTAGCTCAGTCCAACTTATTCTCTCAACGTTTGTTGAATACCTACTATAATTTATGATATAACCTCCCTTTAAATCTTTCTTGGGCATTTTTATTTTAGAGTAAGAATACATTTGAACTCACACACATATACAAAAAGGCATAAAGATAATTCTAGCATTCTCTATATCCTGGGTTATTTTTTAACATAATTTATTGAACATTAACTTTTTGTTCCTTTTGCTTAAATTTAGGATATATTAAATAGCTTTAAGATTTTACATAACTGTGAGTGGTTATTTCTAAAAAAAATTTTTTTAAATAAAGATTTTTTTTCACAATTCAAATTTAGGAGTGTTTTGAAACATGGAGTACACATTCAGTCAGGCCCATCAAAGCAATTATAAAATAAAGAGAATATCATACTGCTTTTCAAAAACAGTTCATTTTTCTACCAAGAGTGAGTTTTTCAATAGGTACCTATTAAGATATCTCATTATATACACAGTCAAAAAAGTTGATAGTTTAGAATCATAACACTTTTCAGGGAAAGGATAGATTTCCTGATAACCTTGTATGTTTAAGGAAATAATGTGTATTTAATGAACTTACACACAAATAACATCTGTTATTACTAATTGGGTAAATAATGTGGAAATACAAAAAATTGAAATGACATTAATTTGGCTACACTGGAGAGCATCCACAAAAGAGACCCCTTAGATGCTTTAAAATGTAAATAGTACCCATCAGGGGACGTAGCCTCACTTCACATAATAGGTTTTCAGATAAACAAGTAGGGGAAATTTGCACTAATTCTATAGGGGCATAATTAAAAATAATTAGAAAAAAAACACATATTTTATGAAATAACTTCAAGAAAACATACAGAGATGGATTTTGCATTTTCAGAAAATGGTGAGCATGTTGCACAGTCCTGGGATCTGAAGTCCCCAATGATACAAGCTTCCTTCCCTGTGTACCTGCCAATTTTCTTTAAAAAAAAAAAAAAGAAGAAGAAGAAGAAGAAAAAGAAAAAGAAGGAAAGGAAATACACACACACACACACACACACACACACACACACAGGACTCTCCAGGGAAGAAAAGGCATGTGTTTAATGACTCAGTCCTTGGCAACCATCAATAAGTATGCTAGTTACAAGCAACCAAAGAGTATAATATGTATACTGCAAATCCAGGAAAATACTAGAGTGGATAGATAGATAGATAGATAGATGACAGATAGATGAACAGATTCCTTACTGTGAAATAAAAGAGTAAACAGAATGACAATCACTCTTGGCCTTTGCTACAATAACAAACAATGGCCAAATCTCAGTGCACCCACAAATATTTATTTTTCTTTCACATTACATGAAGGCTAAAGATTCACAGGGCTTGTGCTGAGTTTGTCTGGGTTCTACATGTCTTCTCATTCTGGGACCCAGGTAATACTCATAGTAGAGAGCAGAAGCTAAGAGACAGAGCCAAATTACACAAGGACATTGTTCTGCTGGGACACAACATACTCATCTGCCCACATTCCATTGGCCAAGCAAATCCAAAGTCAGTAGGGTGAGGAAATATGTTGTATTAAGAGGAAATATGGTGGGGAGCCTGGGTGGCTCAGTCAGTTAAGTGTCTGGCTCAGGTCATGATCTCATCGCTCGTGGGTTCTAGGCTCCTGTCTGTCTCTGTGCTGACAGCTCAGAGCCTGGAGCCTGCTTCAGATTCTGTGTCTCCCTCTCTCTCTGTCCTTCCCTCACTCATGTTCTCTTCCCCCCTTCTCTCTCTCTCAAAAATAAATAAACTTAAAAAAATTTTTTAAAGGAAATATGGAAAAGTGGAGAGGAATAAACAATTGTGAACAAATAGTCTATCACACCTAAGATATAGAAAATAGCAAAATAATATGACCAAATATATTTATTTTAAAGAAATATTATTATTAAACATTTAGGCAATTCAAACAGGAAAGTGCTCTAGTCAGTGGTGGACCCAAGTTTGATGGGGTCCTAAACCTATGCATTTTTGATAGTCTTTAGAAAACTATGATCAAATACTACTAATACAAAATTAGGGGACTTGAAGCTTAAGCTTAATTAACATCAAGGTAAATTCAATTTTGTCTTCAATTTATATAATGTAAAAAAACTTAATGTCATTCATCGGTAAAATTGTAACCAAGATACATATCCTCTACTTCAAAACTTGTATTAGTATAGTTCTTTTTTTAAGCTGAATTTTGTTTTATTTTATTTTTTGTTTTTATTTATTTTTGAGAGAGAAAAAAGAGCATGAGTGGGGGAGGGGAAGAGAGAGACAGAGACATAGAATCTGAAGCAGGCTTCAGGCTCTGAGCTGTCAGCACAGAAAAACTGAAAAATTTTAAACAATTTTATTAAGTTTTTATTTATTCATTTATTTATCTCTATATCCAACATGAGGCTTGAATTTACGACCCCGGCATCAAGAATCAATGCTGTTCTGACTAAGCCAGCAAGGCACCCCCAGCACAGTTCTTTAAAAATAAAATACCATAATTTTTAATAGGCAAATGATGTTTATTCATTTGGTCCTAAGAACACAATACAATAATCTTCTGTCCTCCTGACGCTACACAGGGCACAGACTAAAAGGAAGGTGGGAGTTCCTTTTAGTTCCTTCCTTTTAGGGAGACCTAAAGGTCCTCATCTAAAGAAACCCATCTATTCAGTTTTATTTATTCAAAGAATCCAAACTGGTTGCCATTGTTAAGTATATTATGACCATCTCATACTGCTGTTTTAATGCGTATGTTTCATTTTGGAAAAAAATTTAGGCCCCTACCCCAAGAGACAACTGATGTGTAGATGCAAGATTGTTACTGAGAATTAACACATATTTTTACAGTTAACACAAAAAGCACATTATTTCTTATACATTTTCCACATCCTAGATATGGTTGAGGATAATAAGGGAAATCATAGATGGTATGGTTTTCAAGCCAGTGAGCTAAATAAAACTAAGCAATAAGAAGGGGGTAGTGTTAGAATATGTTGGAATGTATGGTAGTAGGCCCAGATCCAGTCAACGCGGGTTAAGATCAGGAAGGTGGAGGCCAGAAAGATAAAGATTATCCTACTCTTTCTTCACTTGGTGTGGTAGGCAGGATAATGACCCCCTAAAAAACCTATTTCCTGTCCCCCCAAATCTGTGAATGTTATCTTACATAACAAGGGTACTTTGCAGCTATGATTAAGGTTATAGACCTTGAGATGGGGAAATTATCCTGAAATAGCCAGGTGGGCCCCATCTAATCACACGAATCCTTAAAAGCAGAGACCTTTTCCAAAGGTGGTCAGAGAAAAAGGTATGGTGACAAAAGAGTCAGTGAAACTTGTTATGAGAGAGACTCCACCTGCTATGCTAACCTCCAAAAGCAGACACAGCTCTGCTGACACATCTATGTTAATCTAGTGAGATCCTTACTGGACTTTTGACCTCCAGAACTGTAAAAATAAATTTGTGATGCTTTAATCCACTCAGCGTATGGCGATTTGTTACTGCAACAATAAAGATCTAATATATTTGGCAAAGGCGGGAAGCGAGCCACTTGATGACATATGCAGATGGTATCCTGATTCACCAGTGGGAATGCTCTAGGAAGATTCATTCCCTGAAGCTCAGCACCAGGTCCTGGTCTTTGACCCTCCCCCCAAGTTTCTAGGGCTCTCCCAGGTACCCACTGCCACTCTGCATGGCCCACCAGGGGAAATCCTAGTTTATCTCTTCCAGTTTCTTCAGTTTGGTTTGTGAAGTGACATTTCAAGATTACTCTTAGTTTGATTTTTCTGCATGAGGTATAGTGGGAAAACACGCTTCAGCAACTGCATGGGTCACATTCTCCAATGTGATCAAGCTGTTTGCAGTGGATCAGGGAAATGATTTTGGAAGTACATTCATTTTCCACTGGTTCAGTGTTTGACAGTTTGGTTTGTTCACATTGCTGAAAAAGAGATCATATAATGTTAAGTTCTGTGGTCTTGGAAATATGGATATATTTGAACTGTAAAACTGCATTCTGATTAAACCCACTTAAACATTGTTGTAAAAAACACAGGTCTGTATTTTTGTTCTCAGCTGGACATTCTGCTGTGCAAAACAATCTCTGCCTAGCTCCAAAGGGGATACTCAGGAAGAAACCATAAGAAGAACCTCTAATTAAAAACAAAAGCAAAAAGTGAGTCATTTGGGAAAGTTAGAAAAAGATATAGAATATACGCAAAGGCAAGGGATGGACCGATTCCAAAACATCGTTTAAAATAGTTTGAATAGAAATGGTCATTGACTAGAGGTGAAACACAGTCACACACAAGCTATTATGAATGATTTTCCTCGCACATAAAATAGGTTAGAAAATGAAATCAAGCAGCAGTAAAGTCATGATAGGTAAGTGGACTACATCTACTGAGGAGGAACAGAAGTCCTCAGGTAAGAAGAAACTATGAAAGAATAAAGCCATTTGCCAAATAATGGACCAGAATGATGAACTTGTGTTAACTGATATTATAAAGTTATTATATAATATTTTAGGATACTTTAATGCATATTCTTTTTCAACATCAAAGGATTTAATGTTGAGAAGAATGTTTACCATCCTCCCAGAGATTAGTTTCTGGATTTCAACTGTGCATCACTGAGAAAACAGAATGTAATATTAATCGAGCATTACGTTGCCCAGAATATTGACTATTTATAATAGACAGTTATTAAGAAGAACCACTAGTATACTGACACTATTTAAGTAGTAGAGATTGGCAAAAAAGAAGGTTATTTGTGTTCGTAAACTAGAGATATTTATTCATGCCAACTTTCTTTCCAATATAATCCAAGTAGAAGCACCAGGAGTATATTATGTATTTCCCCTTGAGAGATGGCTAAGTATAACAAGGAGCACTGGACTTGGTGCCAGGACACCTGGGTTCCAGTCCCCATTCCTCTGCTTCTGGCACTGACAATGCTGGGAGTCTCCCAGAGCCTATCCTTCACCTGAAAAACAGAGATAATGTTACCTATTTTTTGTCTGATTCACAAAAGAAGGTAACATGATATACCACAATATGAAAGTGCTTTGTAAATTTTAAAGGGTCATACATTAGGGTCCTCACATGATGCTTAAAAAAACATATATAGTATATAAGTCATTGAAATACCATTTAGCACAAATATACATTGTAACAACTTCTGGTAGAATTTCATCAAAACTTAATCTAATGATAGTTTTATAAGCTGGTTCTTGTTCTTGTCATGAACTTTGGTTGTGTGCTTGCACTGACGTCCTTTGCACATGAGTATTCTATAAATAAATGTTGCACTCTCCATAGTTTTGCCTAGAGCTAGCCTTTTACCTTTGTTTCCAAGTTCTCTTACAATTACTGTTCACAGCCAAATTGTGTCTCCATTAAGGTGCCAGAACAAATGTTAAATTCACTGATTTATTGACCAGTAAATATTAATCACTTATTATGTACATAGCACTATTCAAGGCGTTATTCAGTAAACTCAATGAAATGAACAGTTTGATTTTTTTCCCCCTCTGCAAAACTGACTAGCTCTTTGTCTGAATTAATCAAATCAACCAGTAGGTTTTTGGCTTCCTGTAGACACAGCTTAAATGTCACTTTCTATCTTGAAGCTGCTATTTTGAGAATTGGTGATGTGTAGGTGGAAAACACTTTACTATTTAGAAATAGAGTACTATACAGTAAGGCTTATTAGACAGTTATTTTCACTTTGTAGTTTTTGTTTCATTTCACTTTTTATTACAGAAAATTTTAAACATGTATACAAGCATATGGGATAATATAAGGAATTCCTATATACCTAACCTAACTTCAACAATTAACAATTCATGGTCAATATTGCTTCACCTGGACCCCTACCCAACAGTCCGTTATCTCATATTATTTTGGTGTGAATATCAGAGTTTATATAATTTAATTCTCAAGTGTTTCAATATGTATCTCTAAACATAAAGATATTGAGAAAATAACCACGGTAGCATAATCACACTCAAAATAAAATTAGCAGTAATTCCTTAATATCATCAAATATTCAGTGTGTGCTCAATATTCCAACTGTTTTGTAATGTCATTTTTTTGCAGTTTGTTTCAATAAGTTTTCAAATAAATCCACCCATTGTGATTGGCTGTGTCTCTTAATTCAATTTATACTTCAGCTTTCTCTATTTTCCTCCTTGCAATTTATTTGTTAAATAAATTGAGTCATTTGTCCTGTGGTCTTTTCTACAGATTAGATTTTACTGAGTGCATCCTATAATATAGTTCAATGTTTTTCAGTTTTATGTGTTTCCTGAATATAAGTATAGAACTGTGCTGTTCTCTATTTCCATGTGTAGCTTCTTTTTTAAAATGCACATTTTTCAGGGGCACCTGGGTGGCTCAGTCGGTTGAGCTACCGACTTCAGCTCAGGTCATGACCTCATGGTTCGTGAGTTCCAGCCCCACATCAGTCTCTGTGCTGACAGCTCAGAGCCTGGAGCCTGCTTCAGATTCTGCGCCTCCCTCTCTCTCTGCCCCTCCTCTCTCTCTCTCTCTCTCTCAAAAATAAATAAACATTAAAAAAAATAAACATTTTGCATAATAGTTTGATTTACAGAAAAATGTGAAGATTGAACAGAGTTAACACCCAGTTTCCCCTATTATTATCTTCTTTGTTGTTGTTTTTTACTCCAGTATAGTTAACATACACTGTTATATTAGTTTTAAGTGTACAACATAGTGATTCAACAATTCCATAGGTTACTCAGTGCTCATCATGGTAAGTGCACTCTTTAATCCCCATCACCTATTTCACCCATCCCTCCTATCATTAATATCTTTTTTTTTAGTTTTTTTTTTAAGTTTATTTATTTTGAAAGAGAGAGAGAGAGAGAGCAAGCGGGGTAGGGGGCAAAGAGAGAGGGGAGAGAGCGAATACCAAGCAGGCTCTGCAGGGTCAGCACAGAGTCTGATGTGGGGCTCGAACCCACAAACCATGAGATCATGACCTGAACAGAAATCAAGAGTTGGACGCTTAACCGACTGAGCCGCCCAGGCACCCCTCATTAATATCTTAAATTAAGATGATTCATTTGTTACAATTAATAAGCAAATATGGATACACCATTAATATACCACTAATATCCATACTTTATTTAGATGCTCTTAGTTCTTACCTGATGTTCTTTTTCTATTCCAGGATCTCATCCAGTATACTAGATTGCATTTAGTTGTCATTATCTCCTCAGGCTCCTCTTGGCTATGACAATTTCTCAGAGTTTCCTTGTTTTTGATGACCTTTATAGTTTTGAGGAGTACTGGTGAGTTATTTCGCAGAATGTCCCCCATTTGGATTTGTTTGATGTCTTTCTCATGACTGATCTGAGATTAAGGGCTTTAGGGAGGAAGACCACAGAGGTAAAGTGTCATTTTCACCCCATCACATCAAAGGTACACACTATACAGATAATTTATCATTGTTGATATTAACCTTGATCACCCAATTGAGGTAGTATTTGTCAGGCTTTTCCAATATACAACTACACTTTTTCTCCTCTTTCCATGCAGTCTCTTCTTTCCCCGCAGTATCCTTTGGAAGGATAGCTCTATGTGAAGCCCCTGTTCGTGAAGTAGGAAATTATGTTCCATCTCCTATAGGTGGAATAGTACATACATTATTCCAAATTCTTCTGCATGGGCAATTTTTTCTACTCCTTTATTATTTATTTATTTATTTATATATACTGGTATGATTCATGGATATTTATTTTATACTTTGGATACAATCCTATACTACTTTATTTTGTTGCTCAAATTGCTCCACATTTGGCCATTAGGAGCTCTTTCAGTTGGCTCCTGTGTCCCTTTGTCATACCCCATCATTGTGAGTGTGTGTGAGTTGTTTTTTAAGTAATTTCTTATTTTCTGGCATGTAAGATACCCCAGGTTCATCTTGCATGTTCCCTGCTCTCATCCTAGAACAAGGATTTCTCTAAAGATCCCTGGTTTCTTTTATTAGAGAATGGTATTAGAAACCAAGATCTGGGCACTAAGTTTAATAAAATATTTTTAATCATTCTTTTACCGACATGTTGTCTATTTCAAAAAAAATTAATTATTTTGTTATAGTTTGTGGTAAAATTTTTATTTTTTAAAGTTCCAATTTTCAAAAGTCGGTGGGTGTTGGTAGCATAGTGGTGAGCATAGCTGCCTTCCAATTTTCAAAAATCACTTTTAGGGTTTTTTATTTTTAAATTTTTATTATATAGAGAGAGAGAATGAGCAGGGGAGAAGGGCAGAGGGAGAGAGAGAGAGAGAGAGAGAGAGAGAGAATCTCAAGCAGGCTTCATGCTCAGTGTGAAGCCCAGTGCGGGACTTGATCCCACAACCCTGGGATCATGACCTGAGATGAAATCAAGGGTCAGATGCTTAACCAACTAAGCCACCTAGGTGATCCAAAAGTCACTTTTAGTCTAAAATTTCTGCCTATATTGAACAGTAAGTCTTTTTTTCAAACAAGTAATTTACACATATATTTTGGTTTTTATATCTTACTATTAAATCTAGGGTATGAAAATTTGAATTTTTCTATATTTTGCCAATTCAGTTAGTTCAAGTATCTATTTAGTTAAGTGATGTTAAGTGTCTGTGATCTTTAACTCTTTTTTTTAATGAATTGACTAAATATTTTGATATGTATAATTATAAGGTAGCTAGAGAAAGTGGATAAAATGACAAATGTCATAAAGAAAGATTATGTTAATTCTGTGGAAATCATACAACAAAAATTCATTAAGGTGAATCTGTTTAATGTGAACTTTCTGAATAGCTAGTAAACTAGTCACTAAAATTTCCTCGTAACATTTGTGAAGTGTTTGTTAAGAAAATAAACAATAGAAACATTTTAATCTAATAATACAAAAATAAAACATCAAAAAAATTTTTGAGTATAGTTGAAACACAATGTTACATTAATTTCTGGTGTATGTCATGATCCAGCTTCTCTCTACATTATGATGTGCTCATCACAAGTGGAGCTACCATGTGTCACCATAAAACATTTCCAAGAATCGTCATTTCTCTACAAGTATATTACTTACATTTTTTCATTTGTTGTATCTTCATAGAATTCATTTTTAAAAAATAGGTTTATGAAAGTTATCCATTAGGATTCCAAAGCCAGGCAAACCTAGCAAAACAGGTTACCAACTATCAGGCAAGTATATTTTTCTGTGTTGTTTCCTTCTCTGTAAAATCAGTTATTAAGATAAATTGGCTCATATTTGTATAGAACTTCATACATACACTACATGTATGTATAAAATAAATGCATATATAGATGTATTGACATACATGTATAATGTATGCATACACACAGAAAAATACCTAGAGCCCAGCCCTTCCAAATGTTCAGTGATAGCTGTGCTTTTCTTATCATTAATAGTATTTTTTTCTACATACTCTAATATTACTTTTCCTTATTTTATTAATAGTTAATAACTTATACATTTTGCAAATTCAGACTGACCTCACCATTCAGTCCAAATTAGTGGAATTTGCTATAGTTAATATATTTTCTCTGAATCAATACTGTAATGGGAATGTTTTGATATATATTAATGAGTTTTTCTCCTTTGCGTTTCTTAATGTGTGACCTTTGCTCATTCTGCCCAAGGCATTAGGATTATATTATAGCTGGAATGCAAAAATAAAGAGAGTTTCAATATTCAGCTTTTAATATCCAAAGTAGAGGTTTTAAGTTTGCAGCAAAAAAATAATCCTGAAATTTGGTCTTTGTCAAAAGACTATACAATTTTCTATATTTTTTTAGCTCCATGTTGACTTTGTCTATGGAAGTTATAAAGTGACAGGGATAGACAGAATTCAAGATAAGGCCTGAGGGAGGACCTTGTAACTTGGGGAATATCATAAAGAAGGAAAGGAGAGGTCAGGCTATCTCTTTTGGCTTAGGGGAGATTTGCAGCAAAGAGAGGAGAGACAGGGATAGAAAGTAAGACCTAGGCAGAAGCCTTTCCAAAAGGGTAATGCCTTAAATATGTTGGGGAATCCTGAAGGCGGAAGGCCTTTGCTTTGCTCCCTCTGGTGAGCCTTGGGAGAAGAGGTGGTGTGGTGCCCAGCAATGGCATTTGGTGGAAAGAATTTGTCTACACCAAAAAGTCTGATCTGTTGGCTTGCCTGGCCTGTGTGCAGTAAGCAAGGGATCCAGAAGCTTCTGTGTTCTGGTGAGGAAAGCAAAGATCTAGAAAAACCCAGTAGACTAACAAGATCCAGGGGCAAGGTCCACTGATGGGTGCCTACACAATGACACACAAGGCAGATGGGTCTGTCAGCAACCAGCAGTTTCAATTTCCAGGGACCAGATCAGGCACTCAACTGCAGAGCTCAGTGAGGGTTCACTGATTCAGAGGTCACTATCTGAATCCAAAACCCGTTTTCACCACTACTCTCCCCACCTCCACCCCCTCACATGACATCATGACAGTATCTTAGAGTTGAGTAAGGGGAGGAAGAGAAAATCTTATATAATTAGCATTTGCCTAAAAGAGACTGGCATGCCCAAAAGAGACTGATTAAACCACCAGAAACTCAGTTATAGTGACTCTGTAAATTTAAAACACACTCACTATCTAGTAGGTGAGAAATAAAAAATCAGTTATGAGAAAAATAGTTATTAAGTTTGCAACCCCCTTAAAAATAGAAAAGCTTTTGCAATGATGAATGCCTTCCCTTCCCTGGCAGCTATGAAGATCAAATGGGTCAGTTGATGGGAAGCAATGTTGGAAAGTGAGAGCACTCACTGCGGGCAATGATAATGGCAGCTGCACTTACTGCCTTGAGCATGATGGAATTGGGACCATACAAGCAGCGGGTACATCTCAGCTCTGGGCCAGGAGGCAAGGGCATAGACAAGAAGCCAAGTTCAAGCCAATTGCATGGTATCAGGGAAAAAGAGACCAGAAATCAAGGGCTGCATGCAGATGTAGCTGAGAAGTTGTGGGAGGAGAGCCAAAAAGCAGCAAAGGACCAGGTCTGAGTACAACCTCCCTACATGGGGAAGCAACGTGGAGACACATTCTTCAGGAATGACACAGGGCCTAGGGCTATCTGATATGTTCTTTTTTTTATGTTTTATTCATTTTTTGAGAGACAGAGAGAGAGAGAGAGTGTGAGGCAGGGAGCGGCAGAGAAAGAGGGAGACACAGAATCCGAAGCAGGCTCCAGGCTCTGAGCTGTCAACACAGAGCCCAACAGGCTCAAACTCATGAACCATGAACCACGAGATCATTGCCTGAGCTGAAGTTGGCCACTTAGCCAACTGACCCACCCAGGCATCCCTATCTGATATGTTCCTTAATTAAACATATGGTGAAAAAGACTGAATATGTAATAGTAGATTCACTAAAGATCCTCAACAGTGTGGCTCCTAGTCCCACAGAAAGAGTCTTGAATTAAAATTAAGAATCATCTTGTTAGGGTAGAGAAATATGAGGTTAAGTCATAAAACTAAGTGAAATCAGGATAATTAATTCATGGGAAATTTTCTCAAAGCTTCCATTTGAGGAAAGAAAGTCTTTACATGAATAAGGGGAGAAAACAGATTCAGGGATTCTGATGAATCATATGTTATTTGGCTCGTATTTATGGCACCTATGGTGTCAGGTTCTTTGATAGGTAATTAAGAGGTCCTTGCTAACAATCCAGTAGGAACAGATAAGTCAATAGACCTTTAAAACAAATGCACAATAATGGGAGAGGTATGGGAGAACAGAGGAAGAACAGAGGGGAAAATGGCATTTTTTTAGTCTGAACTGCAGTGTGGTACCTAGTTGGTCAAGTCTCAGAGCATATTTATTGAGGGCCTACTATGTGCAAATTGTACTAGAGGATATAAGAGTGGATGTGGGATGCCAAAAGAGGCTTTCCAAAAGGGGATTGCCATGAGAAATCCAAATAGTGTCCTGGAGAAGCAATTGACTGTTTGGAGCTGGGGTTCTAAAAAGATATCTGGACTGGAGATGCAAAGCAGCTTAATTCAAGATGCGTAACTGTTAAAAAATAATGCTCATATTCTTCTCTTCAATAGAGCTGTGTAAATGATTTTTATTTTTCAAACTGCATACCATAAAAACAAAGTTTTGAAATATATTTGAAGTATGAATCGAGAATATTATTTCTAATATTGAATAAGTACTTGGCAATGTAAAAAGAAATCAGTTTGCTAATTTAAAATGTTGGGGGGTTTTGTATGGCAGGTTTTCTAACAAAATTATAAAATGTACGTTTAACTTTATATATTGTTCTTTTTACTCTCACAATTGACATATTTTAATTTTTCTAATTTCTTATTATTGTTTAATTAGAGTCTAACTCTAGTTTTTTAAAGTCACAGATCAAATTTTAATCATTTCTTGCAGAATTCCATTCCTTTGTGAGGTCATTTCTGCTTCAAATTTTTTAATTTTCACTGAGATACAATTGACATATAAAACATTGTGTAAATTTAAGGTGTATATGATATCATTTCTTTACTGTGTACCTTTATCCAAACACACATGCGTACTAAAATTTTGACAGTGTTTTGTCGTCAGTAAATTTGGAAAATACTAGCCTGGTGCACCCATGTTGGTGTGGCTGGGGCTTAATTTATAGCTGTGCAGTAACTTGTGACTTAAACCCAGCCAACTGCTAGACACTTAAAATGTCTTTGATTTGGGAATGTTAATCATTGTCCTTCTCTCAATAGAACTAGTTGCGTTCAAGAGAGGGCTCCAAGCGTTGAGCCCCAACTGACCATGATGCCCAATACAATCCCTGTCTTTGCCTAAGGCTGGCTCTGCTTGACTGTGAAACTAGTATCTGTTAGGTCAAGGTCTTACTAAAATACTGCCCAACATGCTCAGTCTTCACTGTGGTTTTTTACTATATGCAAATGGAATAGTTGGAGCTAGACAGAGAACTTCCATATGTAAAAAGACAATTGTCTCTCCATGCATGAGTTTGTTTTATCATAGTGTTACAAAACTTCCAAGGAAATTGTGGCATAAATTATGTATTTGAAATATGCTTACCAGATAAAATCCACCCAATGTTCCTGTCTACCACAGGCATTCATTGCTTGGCCAAGTCCCAGAGAGTGAAAACTCTCTATCAAGGCCCGTGTGTTTGTCACTTGTGAAAGGTGAGTCTGGGAAACTATTAATATGGAAGTGGTATGAAATTGGTATGGAAATGCTATTTGGAGTTTCTATTTTAATTCCAGATGCCAGAGAAAATTTCAAATTGTTAACCATTGTATAATTGGCAAGCCTTAGCGTTTAGATCCACCAGCCATATTCATATGACTCTCTAAACACCAGGAGAAAGTCCCAAAAGAAAGAGAAGTGGAGGATAATGGCATATTGAAAGTGTGGCTGGGCACCTGGGTGGCTCAGTCGGTTAAGGGTCTGACTCTTGATTTTGGCTCTGGTCATGATCTCACGGTTGTGGGATTAAGCCCCACTTTGGGCTCTGCAGTGACAGCACAGAGCCTGCTTGGGATTCTCTCTCCCTCTCTAAACAAACAAACAAACAAACAAACTTACAAAAAATGTGTGGTTTACTTATCCGAAAACAGATATTTTGTTTTTACTTTCTTACATTAGCTGGGGACAACTGATTCTTTCCTGACTTCAAATCATTTATTAAAAATTCAGTATTAAAAACAGATATAGAAACCTATCAAAATACATTTATGGAAGCAATAATAAAACAACATTTGCAAAGCTGTAGTCATATAGATATACATTCAACATCACCCAGCATTTATTGGGCTTTTCTTGGGAATGTACTAGATACTGAGGAAAAATATGTAAATAAAATAGAAGACATGGCCTATATGTGTCAACACTGTTTCTACAGTTAAAACAATTGTTTGATTTAAATCTGACTCTTCCGATGCATTTAATCATTTATTTGCATTTATTTGCGTGTGACCAGTTAATAAGAAATGGAACTTTGAAATCACCCATTTGATTCAATGTAGACTGACAGACTGTTTAAATTTTTTTTAATGTTTATTTATGGGGGGGGAGGGGCAGAGACAGAGGGAGACACAGAAACGGAAGCAGGTTCCAGGCTCTGAGCCGTTAGCATAGAACTTGACACGGGGCTCGAATCTACAAACTATGAGATCATGACCTGAGCCAAAGTCGGACACTTAACCAACTGAGCCACCCAGGCGCCCTGACAGACTGTTTAAATAATGTTCTCTAATGAAAGTTTTTAGCTTGAATTACCCAGTGTGGTATGTAGTTGATCAAATATCTCATTCATACATATTTACTGAGGGTCTACCGTGTGGTAGTTTGCATTAGAGGATACAGAGGAATGTAATCACCGTCCCCATCTTGGAGAACTTATACTCCAGCAAGATAATAATAGTATATACATAAACAACAACTACTTATCCTTCAGGCAGGGCGTGATAAGGACCAATGATACAAGAGGGAGTGAATGTCACGGAAGTTCAGAAGAAGGAAAGGTGTCCATGGGTTTGAGGGTCTAGAGAGAATTCTGAGAGAAAAAGTTCAGGCTTTAGACTTAAGATTCTCATTATTTAATGAAAGATAATTCTATAGTGACAAAAAAGTTATCTTTTACATCAACCCTCAAACATGTTTGTGCTATGAAGCTATATTATGAGATTGGGTATGTCATGTTGTTTATTTTTTAATATTTTAGTCCCTAAATTCTTTCAGTTACCAGTTAAAGCCCAACAACAGCAACAACAACGAGACCAAAATTAGTTGCATGACTTTGTATCTCCAGATAATGTCGTTATATAAATTCATAGTTATAAAAATGAATGGTACTAAGAAAACAAAAAACCCTATAATCAAATAAGAAATTTTATAACTCTTAATGATATTACTACTTAAATATAAGGGGGAGGAATGTGACAAGATTGTCTTACAAAAAACGTTAACATATTGTCCATCAGGTTTTCTTCAAATTCATAAGACCTCATTTTTCACTTATTTATTATGAGTCAGAGCTACTAATCTTCATATAACAAAATAACCACACTTTTCAATTTTCAAACGTTTTCTTTTTCTGACCTAGGAAGACCCAAGTGGATCAGAATTTCTCCTGCTCTAGTTAAGCGTTAATTTTTGGCCAAAGATTCAGTCATAAAGGCTGAATTTGGGGGAGGTTTAGCGAAGGTTAAAAAAAAAAAAGAAGCTATATAAAGGAAATGATAGTGTAATTTTAAGAAGAATATTTATAGCTGTGGGTACTAATTTATTCTTTTAAACTGGCTCTGTATTTTGAATTGGTCTAAAATAGACCAACCCTACTAAATTTACATTGGATGAGTGTTCAGCTGTTATGTATGTGCAGAGGTGGTATAGCATGGTGGTTAAATGCCCAGACTCCAGAGCCTGACTTGTCTGAGTTCAAATCCCAAACCTACCTCATTCTCTTCATATTTCCCTGGGCAAGTTGCCTAAATAAACTCTCTCTCTTTTTCTTAACTGTAAAAGAGGAATAATAGCAGTGCCTGTCCCCGAAATAAATCGGTACGTGGAAAGCAATTAAAACTGTGCCTAGCAAAGAGCAAGCACGAAGCGTTAGCCATTAATATTATTCTGTTTTCATGTAGTGATAACTGCAGGTGTGTTGTTTCTTTACTTTTCTGTCTACAACATCTTTTCTTTCCTCTCTCCTTCCTCCCTCCCTCTCATCTCCTAGACTATCTATCTTTCATTTTTTTTTTTTAATTTTTTTTTTCAACGTTTATTTATTTTTGGGACAGAGAGAGACAGAGCATGAACGGGGGAGGGGCAGAGAGAGAGGGAGACAGAATCGGAAACAGGCTCCAGGCTCTGAGCCATCAGCCCAGAGCCTGACGCGGGGCTGGAACTCCCGGACCGCGAGATCGTGACCTGGCTGAAGTCGGACGCTTAACCGACTGCGCCACCCAGGCGCCCCTCTATCTTTCATTTTATGGCCGTTTTCCATTGCTGTGCACATGTCTTCACAAAGGTGCCCAATAACTGTTGAAAGAATGAACCAAACTCCTATTTATTTTTTAAATCCCCTCAAAACCATCCCTGGCCCTGTAACCCTGTTCTGTAGTGTAGAGGGTAATTTCTTCCTTGCTCCCATAAGCCTTTATGTATACCCAGTCACTACTGTTAGCACTGGAGGTTAGGGTGATCTGTATATGACTCTTTCTCTTTTTCTTCAGGTTTGTTCAAATTCACGAGATCTTGTTTCTTACTTAGGAATTACTGTGAACCGATATCTCTGAACTTCTTGAGGGTAGTGGCTCTCACCTTCATCCCCTAAGGTTTGGCACACTGTAGGCCTGGTTAATGATTGATTGAATGAGTACATGGACAAATGAATGGACTCATCCCAACTCCTCAGCAGGGGCTGAACATTCTCCTACCACTAGTCACCGTCCAGGAATGTAAGCACATGGGCCCATGGGTCCTCTGTTGAATGGCCTGACCCTGGGAAAGGGTGGCAGAAACCAATAGCAAAGAGCTCTGCCTGCCACAGAAATGAATGCTATAGCTAAAATTGTATTCTAACACCTTCATTTTTCAAATGAAGAAACTAAACCTTAAAAAAGGTTCAATTAGCCAAGATCTCTTAGCATATTAGAGAAACAACTGGGAATGTGATTTAGGTTTCCTGGCTTGTTGCCTGTACATATCCAAGTGCAGAGAAAGTTTTCATTTAAGGTTTGCATATTCCATTGAAAGCTTAGTAGTAACAAGTGGAAGGAGGAGAGAGATAGGATAAATAAAAAATGTCCTTGGAATGCCTGGGTGGCTCAGTCAGCTAAGCATCCAACTCTTGCTTTTGGCTAAGGTCATGATCTCACAGTCTTGAGATTGAGCCTTGAGCCTCAAATTGGGCTTCACATTGACAGTGTGGAACCTGCTTGGGATTCTCTCTCTCTCTCTCTCTCTCTCTCTCTCAAAAACAAATAAACAGGGGCACCTGGGTGGCTTGGTCAGTTGAGCAACTGACTCTTGATTTTTGTCTCAGGTCATGATCTCATAGTTTGTGAGTTTGAGCCCTGCATCGGGCTCCCCACTGACAGCAAGGAGCCTGCTTGGGATTCTCTGTCTCCTTCTCTCTCTGTCCCTCCCCTGCTTGTGTTCACAAATGCCCTCCCTCTCTCTCAAAATAAACTTTAAAATAAATAAACTTTTTTAAAAAAAGAAATGTCCTTGTTTTTCTTGTTCATTATTTTTTTAAGTTTATTTATTTATTTTGAGAGAGTCTGTGAGCAGGGGATGGGCAGAGAAAGGTGGGGAGAGAGGGAATCCCAAGCAAGCTTCACGCTGTAGTGCAGAGCCTGACACAGGGCTCGAACTCACAAACTGTGAGATCATGACCTAAGCTGAAACCAGGAGTCTGACACTTAACTGACTGAGCCACCCAGGCACTCCCTTATTTATTATTCTTAGCAAAAGCCTTGCTGGCTACAATATCCTCCCACATGTTCTAACTGTTAATGATCAAAGCCATAGATAGCAATTACAAATAAATGTTATGGTAGTTACAGTATGTTATATTTCAGAATCTAAGAACATGTACTACTCTCAACTCCCAGAATCTTTTCCTGCTTTTGGTAACCATGCCTTGATTTGCCTCTGGAGATCTATGTCTTTCCAACTCCCTGTCTTCTTCGTCATAATTTCAATGAAGATGTTCAGAATGTCCCAGTCAAGGTGTGGCCTTGTGAACTCTCATTCTGGGAATCTGGATCCTGAGCAGAATGTTGCTGAGACAGGGTGTCCAGTGAGCTTCCTGCAGACATTGTCCACTGATCCTTTTTACCTAATCCCTAGAGCTGCTCTAGGTCTGCCATTCCTGGGGCTGCTCAGCGGCTTTCCTTTTGATTCTGTGAGCTAACCTGTATTCTTCCAACAAATTTCTTCTCTGTTTAATTAGGCAGAGTTTGTTTTCATTGCTTGCAATCAAATTCTGGTACTGGTTGGACTTCAACTTGCAAGTTCCACTTTAGCTATGGTTTGTGAGTACAAACCAAACTGGCAGAAAAAAGAAATAACTAGTAAAATGTATGTGTGTGCATGTGCGAGAGAGAAATCTACTAAGCATATAATTGCTTAAGAAAAAATAGATTTTGTGCTACAATATATTCAAAGCAAAACAAGCCAACCATATTTTTACCATGGAATTTGTATACGTCTTAAGATGGTCTGGAATTAAATTATTCAATTTAGGTTCTTTGTTACCTGACCTGACATATATTTCCCTTACAACTTAATATTTAAATTAAATTCGTTTATTTATGTACGTAATAGTAAAACAAACAAATCAAGTTCATAAATTAGAGAAAATAGTATGAATAGTTTAATTTATTCACATTTATTACACTAAGCTATAAATATATACATTTTATAAATAATAGACATGAAAAATTCTGTGTAAATCCAATGTTAATGATTTCACTATGAACTGTAGCTGTTCTTTAATTTTAAATTGCACTTAATAGGTTAAACTAGAAAGCACATAAAACATGTTCATTTTAAAAAGTATTTATGAAAACTCCTTAAGAATTAAATTATAAGAACAACCATCTATGTTCTCTCTGAAAAATAATTATTTTTTGGAAGAATATGACACAAAGGTCTTGAATAAATAATATTCGGGGATTTTTTTCCATCTCTCCTTTACATTATGAGGTTTTTAAACATGTTATCTATTTAACTCTTTATCAGGTGAATGTGTTTTGCAGGCTGAATGTTCCACCAAGCACTGGAAATAATTCCAAAGGGGTATTTATAGTAGTAGCAAAAAAGTACCTAAAAAATTTATGAAGAGGTCTTTACAGTTTCCATAATGCACATTTTTATAGTACATGTACACACATTTGAAGGAATTTTCTAATAGCTAATGTGTCAGTCTCTATGGTTGGCATACTCTTCAATTTTTAAAAAAATGCATACAGAAGCAACACTAATTTTTATTTCTTCCTCAATACAGGAGCTTAATGCATAATATTTACAACTAAGAAGCAGAAAGATAAAAGAGACACAAAGCTGATCCCACCTGCCTTGCTTTATCTGGGGTTACTTTCCATTGCCTTTCACACCCTGACCTGTGTAGAACGAGGCTCAAGCACTGGTCTTTAGCACAGGTTGACACCGAGGTAATGTGTGCATTGTCATTTAGCACGTGTTCTCTGATAACACTTAGAATAATGGTCTTTCATGAATTGGCAAAACCCGTAAGAAGACAGTCCTGGTTTCCTCAGATTCTGGGTATTTTGATTTGTGAAAACTGCTAGGACTATGAGTGTGTGTGTGTGTGTGTGTGTGTGTGTGTGTGTATTCTCTTTAGCTACCTATTTGGTATGGCTTTTCTGTGCCAGTTTTCAACAAAAGGGGGGACTTTAAAAAAAAACAAAAAATTACTTTTGTTTGTGAGATAGGAATTTTAACATTAAAATTTGTTTAAGTTTATTTACTTTTGAGACAGAGAGAGGGAGAGAGCCAGAGCATGAGCAAGAGAGGGGCAGAAAGAGGGAGACAGAATCCGAAGCAGGTTCCAGGCTCCAAGCCGTCAGCACAGAGCCTTACAAGGAGCTTGAACTCATGAACCACGAGATGATGACCTGAGCCCAAGTCAGATGCTTAACCAACTGAGCTACCCAGGTGCCCCAGGAATTTTTACATTTAAATGGAAAGTACATTTTAAGATTCAGAAAAACATACACCAAAGTCTTATTTTCTGATTACACTAGGAGGAGAATGTTTCTGGGGAGGGAGGAACAATAGCCTGGAAGGGAGAAATAGAAAGGAGATTTTTATTTTTAACTCAAGATTTTTATTTAACTATACTGTGGATTTTTAGAACAATCATACACTACCTTTTATAATTAAAATTAAATTTTAAATGTTTGAAAAATATTGTTACTATATACTACAATAAAGCCTTATAAAAACTGGAAAATGTATGTTTTTCATTTGTTCTTATAGCTTTTAAAGTTTGACACTAAGTAGTTTAAATTTTTTCATTTGAATATAGTTGACACACAATGTTACATCAGTTTCAGGTGTTGATTTTTAATTTTGATTGAGCTTTTACAATCCTTTGTATAGATAAGTAATATAGTAGTATTAATAATGATAATGGTGACAGCAATAGCTTCAAGGGCTTGTGCTAAGTGTTTCCTATACATTGTCTATTTCATTCTTACAAAACCCTACCAGTAGAGGCAGAGCTAGGTTCAATGGGACTTGAAGTTGATAGGGTTTGGGGAAGGATGGATCTTTAAGAAAATAATACAAAATTACCATGGCCTTTTACAAGGTTCTGGAAAGGGATCTGTGCAGCTTTAGCTAAGCTTCATAGGCTTCCTAATAAATCCATCTTGACTCATCAATCACATACTAGTTTCATTATACATACAAGAAACTGAAGCCTAGAGAGATAACTCACCTAAAGTTATATACCTAGGGAATGGCCAACCAAGCTAATTGCAATATTTTATTATTTTAATACAATTCTATGTAAATCAGTAGTCTATGATCTAAAGTATTTCCAGGGGAAAGTTGGAAAGAGTATTCAACTCCTGCCCAGCTCTCATTACTACAGATCTCTGCTTCCCTTAATGACTTACCCAGTAAGAAAAGTAGAGGAGAAAGAGGGGACACTGAAGGAAAGCAGGAAAGAGTAGGGAATGGAACAGGAGTGACCAGAAGTTGTGCCATTGAGAGAAGGAAGGAGAAAACAAGCAATGTCCAAATTCATGAGCACATGCTTTAATGGCTGTCTATAGGCTACCATGGGCTTGCTGAAAAAGGCAGAGGGAGGCCTGAGTCAAGGGTTCTGAAGGTCTGAAGCAACAAGGGTGTTCTTGCTTGAGATACACTCATGATGACGTACAGGGGTAAGACAGAATGGGAAATGGCCATGTTAGCTAATGGCATTAATATTATCAGGCTAAAGGTCAGAAAAATCAAAAGGAGCCCTGAGTAGCATTGTTTGAGGACTTGGAGCAGAAAAGAGTTGAAATAGCTGATATAGAGCTTAATCTCCACGAGAAGCAGGAAGATTCGCACTTGGAGGAGATCAAGAGATCTCCCAAATGAGGGAAGGAAGGTATATTGAATGATTTCCGATCTAATTTGAAGAGTTCCCTATTTTCAGTCCAACACTAAGGGTGATCCTTTAGGACTAGCGATTCCAAGGCAGACTTGAAAGAGCTACCAAGGGAGTCTGTGCCCTCTAATTGCTAGTCATCCTTAGATCTTTCACAAGGTCTTGCATGCAATGTGCCTTTAATATAATAAGTACTCAGTAAAAGAGTTTGAACGAATCAATCAATAAGTGAAGCTCACCAGAAAGTATAACCTTGAGCTGCCAAAAAAGTAAACTTCCTTAGGACCCCCCCAAACCTTTCCTCCCCTCTAGTCTCCTATTTCCACCTCCCTTTAGCAAATCCCTTCCTTCTAGGAAGTCACTGCACATGAATGGAATCCCTAAGTAAACTCATAGTCATGGTTTTTCTCTCTAGGTCTATGAAGATGCATAAATAACTCCATAGGAGTGGGAAGACCAAAGGCAGAGAGGTCTTCTGAAATAACCTGATTTATAGGTATGTATGAATACAAAGCTATTATTTACAGTATATTCCCAGAGAATTTGTGTTACTGTAAAGTTCTTGGTCATCATCCTAAACCAGGTACTTGATATTTCCTGACAATCCTACTAGACCTTTCATATTTGCCACAAGCTCTTTCTCATTCCCACAGCAATCAATCACCAAGTCTCATCAGTGCTACCTCTCCAATCTATTTGATTCCATACATTCCCAGGGCTCATCTGGAGTTCTGACCACTATCCCTTCCCTATCGATTACAGCACTAAATTCCTAATGAATTTGCCTACCTTTCCTACTGTTCCTCTTCTTTCTCCATTCCAGTAATCATCTTGGACTTCTCTTGACCTCTAAATCATGCCACATGCTCTTCCTTCACAATTTTCTACATGTGCTCCTATTCCCTGAAACACTTTTTCTCTCTACTCTCCATTTAGGCAGCATCTACTTATGCTACAAATTCCCAACTAAATCTCTTTTTTAGCAAAGCATTCCCAGACGTGTATGCCTAGTTCAGTTCCCTTCCTGTATGTTCTATCATAATAGTCAATTTGCTTTATGGCGTTTATTTGTTGAATGTATCTTTTCTGCTAGTCTGTAAATTCCTTGAGGTCAGGGACAGTGTGGTCTCTTTCATTCCTGTGCTCTGAGCTCCCGAGTTCCACCCCAGGAATTCGCAGTCCTCCAAGGTCTCTATTTTTCTTCCTGCTTTTCCTTGCCAAAGCCCATGAAATCTTTATCTAGTCTGGGAAAAGTTGAGAAACCTTCTCTTCTTACACAGCCTGCTTTCTTTCAGATACGTTGTCTTTGCCAAGGCCAAACCTTTTGAAACTCAAAAGCAAAGAATTGATCTTTGTGTTCTCTGTATTCTGCTGTTTCATCCCTCTGCCAAGATAATAGCAGATGGAATGGCAGACAAGTATGGGGTACAGGAATATCTATGTGGGGGTTGGGGTAGCAACCAAAGGTTATCTCAACTGTCAGTCACCTCACATTCGCAGCGAGCACCTTACCCAAGAATGACATCTATCCTCCATGACTTCTGGATCCAGTGCCACACTGCTTAGATTGTCTCTCCATGACCAAGGATCCTATTCTCCTGGAAGCTAGAAATTTTACTTGCTGACAGCCATCAGCTTTCAACTTTCTCTGGGAATTTCCCTCAGGCGTAGTCAGCCTTCTTTCCTAGAGTGGAGTCCCTTCCTACAGCCATCTCATATCCAGTATAAAGGTGGGCCTCTTTCCCTAACCCAATCCCAGGAGTTGGCTGAAGTCTTGTTGTGACTATATATATTACAGGCTACCTTCTTGGGCCCATCATGCCTCTTTCTCTTCCCCTGGAAGTGTCAGTCCCAAGAGCAGTCCAGTAAATTTTGTGCACAGAGATGTCTATCTCAGGGGCTCCTTCCTAGGAGACTTGTCCTATAGCAGCCACCTTTAGATCCATTTGCCTATGATTGTGTGTATATATATGTATATATATACACATATATATATGTATATACACACACACACACACACACATATATATATATATATATATATATATAATTTCACCTATCTATCTGCCAATTCTAGAAATCTAAAGAATATGGGGGGAATTTCAGGTCATTTAGAGTCTTCCCTCTTTTTTTAATGTATATATAAGAAAATTTAGTACATTCTCATATATATACATTTGATTGTGTATATATAAGTCACATAGAAAAATAGTTATAGTTTATTTCTGTTTACTTTAAATTTCAGATACAGTCAATGGGGTATTGTTGCAAGGAGAGAGAAAAGATAGGAGAAACAAAAATTCTGCACATTTATCTCTTTCTAGATTGCATTGGAAAGGATTTTATATGTGTGTGTATATATATAGAGAGAGAGAGAAAGAGAGAACTTGTAGAATTAAAAATAAGAAAGAAATGTAAATGAAAGTTGCTGGTAATTTTTTAAATACGAATTATAAAATTTTATAAACTTCTCTATAAGCCAAAATAACTCAAGTCATCTTGAAGAGTAGAGCTGATGTTTGTTATGCAGATTATAAAATACCATTTGCCAAGACTTTTAGTGTTAATTGCCTCTCACTGAAAAACTGAAGAAAATCAAGTTGAAGAGAAGGTAAGATTTAAAAAGACAACATTCATTGTGTTTTTCATGCAAAGGAATGATAATATTACTTTTTCCTGAGAGTTGAAAGATCTTAGAAGTCTCATAGTGTCAAGTCCTGGCCAGTGCAAAAATACCTTCTGTGAATTGTTTTATTTTTGCTTAGAACACATAAATATGTTTCTAATATTAATTTATATTTTCTTGTTTTGAAGTTTAATTAATAATCTTGGCTAAATATCAACTTGAGGCCCTGTGCACTACATTGCTTTTTATCATTCTTTCATTGTCTTAATATTGGTGCATTTATGTATCTTTTGTTTAATTTTACCCATGGGAACTATTACATTTAGTTAGCAACGAGTGTCTAAAGGACATACATTGATTTGCTTTGGTTTGCTCTCACACTTACACTACACTTACCCCATGTTCATGAGAATCCAGGTTTTCCCTCTTTGCTGAGCAACTACAAAACAGAGGTGGACAGTGTCAGAGTAATGCAGTAGAATAACTCTCTTGAGCATTGCCTCATTATGAGTGGATTATGTTACCAAGAAGACACCTGTAATTTGTTTTCCTGTATGTGAGTGTATGTGTATGTGTATGAGGAACAAGAGCGAGAATGTCCCCCTTGCCGAATAGTTTATTATTATTCTTGCCTCTTTATGAACAGTAGAGCAATTCCATTCAGAACACAGAAATTAAAACAAAGTAATAATAGCCACTCCTTATAAGTGTTTCCTATGGTCTAGGCACCATGCTGAGTGTTTTACATATATTTGGCCCATTTAAGCCTCATAACCCTCTGAGGTAGGTATTTAAAACCTACACTTTATAAATAAAAACCTGAGGCTCAGAGAGGTTTAAGTAATTTGCCTAAATTAACATAGCTGGAAAGTTACCATAAGTCATATCTGACTTTTTTAAAACCATTTTTCCAACACTCAAAGATTTTCACTTCAGGTCTTGACCGACTTCTCCAGAAACAGCCTCTTTGCCTTTACCTCTCCCTCTAGGATTAAGTAACTCAATTCCATAGCTGCTCCTCCCCTGCACATGAAAATGTCCCGTGCTCCTTCCCTCTGCCAGCTACCTTTGCTTCACCCAACCATCTCTCACTACTCAGCGTTTTATCTGTTCGTTATCTCCTAGACCTTGCTAACTGGATGACTAGCTGCCAAACAAAATCACAGGAGGAAAAGATAAAGCATCTCATCTTTCTCTCTTAAGCCTTCCCTCTCTTCGACTTCCTTGTTGGTGAGTGTTCAAGTTCTCCAGTTTCCACAGGGCTAAAAATAGCCCACTGTGTGTGGCAGTATGGTGCCATTTCCTGGGGCATGAAGGCTCCAGTAAAGACAACTAGTGCAGTGAGTGCGGGGTCACCCTATCCTTCGTCCCTGCGCCCGCTGCCGGGGGCCTCAGACTTCCGCCGGAATTTGCTCATAGTCACTCTTACACAGATCAGATCAAAAGGAACTGGTGTGTTTCCTCTCTCAGATGAGAGTGGTATAACTTAGCATGGCTTCAAGGACATAATATGAGTACACTTGTTGAGGTACAAATATAATTCAAGCCTGTCAACCATACCATTGTTCCAACTAAGCAGAGAGGCTTGATGAGAAGTAAATGTTAATTGTACTGCTAATGTATAACGAAACATAATTAAACTCATTGCAAATTGTTGGAGGAAAATCTTTCCTGGTACATACATAGTATTTGGGGGGCCATTTTTAAAAGGGGCTTAATTAAAAAAGACTCCCTGCCAGGACAAAAATAGAAATGAAATGATAAAGAGAAAAATATATATAAATCCGTACTCTCCTCAGCAATCTGTTATGAAATAACGTTTTTCCACAAAAAATAGCTTTATCATTTTTTATTAAGTAACAATCCCGTGAACTTCTAAAAATTAATCTGATATTAGAGAAGAAAGTAAAAATTACACAAAATCCCCCGCACTGAGAAAAACAAGTTTTGTGACAATCCTTTCTGCATACACATTTAGGCCTAAATCCCTCAGTTCATTTCCCTAGCCACAGGGATTCAGAAGTGCAGCCAGTTGGGGCCAACAAGATGTGAGAAGAAACTGGCTGAAAGGTTTTATTTCCTCACTCTTAAGAATAGGTCATGGGGAAAAAAAATGGCTCTTTTTATCCTGGCCATTGTCAAGTATAGGTGTCACTTCTAGAAAAACTGCTGCTATAGCTTTCTTGATACCAGCTTCAGAAGGAAACCAATTCAATGTTTATTTATTTTTGAGAGAGAGAGATAGAGAGAGTGCAGGGAAGGGGCAGAGAAAGGGAAACACAGAATCTGAAGCAGGCTCCAGGCTCTGAGATGTCAGCACAGAGCCCAGCTCGGGGGCTTGATATCAGGAACCGGGAGACCATGACCTGAGCTGAAGTCAGACGCCCAACCGATTAAACCACCAGGCACCCCAGGAGGAAGCCATTTCAAAAAAAAAAATGAGCAAAGATGAGAGAATCACAGAAAAATTATTTGGATATAGACACTGAGTTAAGCCATTCTTAATGACCACCCTGCCTCTGGACTTCTAGGCATGTGAGCCCATAAATTCCCTTCTTGTTAAAGCCTGTATGACTTGGATTTCTTGGTACTTCAAGTGGAATGCATCTTAACTAACACAGGTATTTTTTGCCCTAAGAAAAAGCTTAATATTTATATAGGGTCAATCATGCATTTTCTTAATAATCTGGTTAGTAACTTAATAATAGTAAGTACTTACTAATAGCAAAACGATATTGCTTTTCACAATATCCCCAACATATAGGTTATACACATTATCTCTTAAACATTTTATTATTTTATTTTTTACCTTTTAAAATTAGTGGAATGTTTTTATACATCATATGAGGTAATGGTCCAATATTAATCTTTTCAAATGAATAACTAATTAAGCAATTTCTAATATGAAAATAAAATGTACTAATTTACTAAACCATTCTCTCCCTTTTGAAGTGCCATATTACCATTCTCCTATATTGAGTTCCCAGGTATTCTGCAATTTTTGATTTGGTCTACTAATCTATTAGTCTATCCGATCTATCTGTATGCTAATACCTAGCCATTTTGATTATGCTAACTTTATAACATTTTAATATCTGGAAAGGAATCTCATCATTATTTTTCATATTCATATATTTCTTAGCTTCCCTTGGACACTTATTCTTGCACATAAAATGTAAGATATTTCAATTTTTTAAAAACATAGAGATATAAATTACAATTCATTAAATATATATAACAACATGGGCAGAAGTGACAAATTTGTGAAATTAATCCTCCCTTGTAAGAATGGGGTATATATTTCCATGTGTTCAGCGGTTGATGTAGTTCTTCAGTAAGATTTTCTGGTTCTCTTCCTATAGACCCTGAACTTTTCTTATTAAATTTATTTCAAAATATTTAAAGTTTTTATATTATTGTCTGTGGATTATTTCTTACATTTCTAATTCTGATTATTTCTAGTATAGAGCCATACCATTACCTTTAAAATAAGTATGATATATAAGCATGTTACCAAATTCCCTTATAACAGGTTCAAACTTGAATCTTTAAGTCTTTTGGTTAATGTCTAGAATGATATTTGCTCTTGGTTTTGCATAAGTAGTATTTATCACGTTAGGTAGTTTCTTTCCTTTTATTCCTAGTTTGATTGAAATTTTAATAGAAATGGCTGGTGAATTTAACCAAATGCCTTTTCAGCATCTATTAATATCATTTTAATACATTAAAATAATGATGTAATAAATTATGTTATTGAAAAAGTTCCTGCCACAAAACCATCTTTGCATCTTGGCAATGAATTATACTCGGCCACTACTGACACCTACTACACTTTATTTTACATTTTACATTTTATTTACTTTAAAATTACAAAATAATTTTGTATTTAGGGGTGGGTGCCTGGGTGGCTCAGTCAGTGAAGCATCCAACTCTTGATCTCAGCTCAGGTCATGATCTCACGGTTTGTGAGTTTGAGCCGCACGTTGAGCTCTGCACTGACAGTGAACAGAACAGCCTGCTTAGGGTTCTGTCTCTCCCTCTCTTTGCCCCTCCCCTGCTGCTGCACATGCACAGGCTCTCTCGCTTTCTCTCTCAGAAATAAATAAATAAACTGGAAAAAAAATTTTAAGGTGCCTGGGTGGCTCAGTTAGTTGAGTATCCAACTCTTGATTTCAGCTCAGGTCATGATCTCAGGGTTCATGAGTTCAAGCCCCATATCAGGCTCTGCATTGGCTACTCTGAGCCTGCTTGGAATTCTCTCTCTCTCTGCCCCTCCCACACTCACACTCTCTCTCAAGATAAATAAATTAAATTAAAAAAAAATTAAAAACAAATCTTGCCCAAAGTGGCTTTGTGACTCCTCATTCATATGAAGCAAAAGTTCCTGAAGACTCTTTTTTTTATCTTTTATTTATTTTTTTTTTTTGAGAGAGAGAGAGAGAGTGAGAGAGAGAGAGAGAGAGAGAGAGAGAGAATGAGTGGGGGAGGGGCAGAGAGAGATGGGGACAGAGGATCTGAAGGGGTCTCTGCACTGACAGGCTGAGAGCAGCAAGCCCGATTCTGGCTTGAACTGAAAAATTGCGAGATCACCACCTGAGCCAAATTCAGACACTCAACTGACTGAGCCACCCAGGTGCCCCAGTTCCTGAAAACTCTTGAAAGAAGAGGTTGTTCATGTTCTCAAAACCCCTGTGCCTCTGTGAAAAGTTTTAGGAATGGACAACCTTCCCACACTATTGACTTACCAATCTTGAACAATGCCATAGCTATACCACTCTCCTCTCCCATCCTCATGGTCATTACCTTGTGACATCACATTATCTCACAATCTTATTTTCTTTGTTTATCCTCAGCATCTTGAGAATACACAACATCCACATTGATGATTCACCAAATCCCCATCTTGCAATTCCTTAATATTTTTTCCATCTACAATGCTCATCTCCTTATTCCTCAACACCCACTTCCATAGCTACATAAAAACTATCATTATAACAGCTTACATTTACAGAACAATTTTTGCCAAGCACAATTCTAAAAGCTTTATGTACATTAACTCATTCGGTCCTCACAAAAATCCTTCAGTGTAGCTTAAAATGTCCTCTGAGCAGACTGAGGCACAGAAAAAAATGTGACTAACTTGCCTAGTGCCATATAGGTAGCAAGGGGCAGAGTTATTATCTAAACCCAGGTAACCTCCTCTTAACCACTATTACATTATTCTCCTGTCTCTGTAAGCATAATTTCCTGTCTTTTAACTATTTCTGCACCAATAGTCCTGCTAAACTTTTTCTTTAACCACATTAAACATACAGTTTCTTGTAGAATCTTTTGCCCTATCAGATTCTCTGGACTTTACTTTCTTCCTATTTGGATTTAACAATACTGTAAATCACTATACTTTTCCAAGCCTTCTTAATTATTTCGAAATATTCTCTTTGTACTAAAACTTATTTTCCAAGCCTTACTGTGGGCATAATTATTTGATTTTTCTGTTCCTTCTCTCAGGCTGGCCATCACAGCTATATAAAATGATACACTAGTGTTGACTGACTCCACTATAACCCTATGACCCAGCTGACACCTGCCTACCACTGCTCTGTGGTTCTTTTCCTTCTATCTACTTGGCTGTCTTTCCCATTCTGAATAGTAATAGTCCCCCTCAACTGCTCAATAATTTTATTGCCCACAGTCTTGCTATTCACCTTCTCAGCAGATGACTTAATTTCTAATATCACAAGAATGCTGTGTCCATCATGAATAAACTCCTTTAACTTCTCCTTTTCTGCCTCCAAATTTTTCTGTATTTTTGTCCCTCTCTAAACTTTTCAACATTTGTGAGAGGAAGAGGTGGTCCAATTTCTCTCCAGACCCCCTAACTTACCATCTTGAATCCATTTTCTTCTGTCTCCTTTAAATTGCATGCCCATTAAGTACTGAATTTCAGATTTGTGTTTTGGTCAGAATCATCTACGCTATACTGCAATAACAAAAATCCCAAAATCAAGTGGCTTAATAAAAAAATGTGTTCATTTATTCCTTCCACCAAAACTATTGTGGATATAGGCAACTCTCCAGTGCAATTGACTTTGATATGGTGACTCATGAATTCAGGTAGCTATGATCATGTGGTTCCCCACATCAACATGAGGCCCCAGTGGTTCCCATGGCAGGGGAAGTGAGAAACTAAAAAATAACACAGGGGTTTTTCACCATCTCAGCTCACAAGTAACACATCGAACTTTTGCTCACAACATATTCACCTGCACTACTCATATGACCTTGCCTAACAGCAAAGTAGCTGGAAATGGAGCTTTCAAAGAGATTTGAAACAGATTTGAGGACCATGTGGAATTGTTTCTTCCATGTTTGTATCAGTCATCTCTCTCATTTTGCTGAATCTTTTGCCTCTATCACAAATCGTGCCAAGTCTAAACCATCTTGAAAAATGCCCACCCACCATTTCATCTACATACCTTCCCTGATATATTCCCCACATTCCAGCCACACTGTACTGGTTGATGTTACCCACAGGTCTCATGCTACATGCCTTATTTTCTCTGCTCATGAGATTCCAGCTTCCATGTAGATAGATGCTCCTTCCTGGGATACATCTATATTCCTTGCCTCTGCAGCATTCCTGCTCATTCCATAAGTCCTATAGACAGAAAGAAGGTCTTGTATCTGCAATTTATAAACCTATATCATAGTATAATTATTATTTGTATGATTTCTTGACTTTCCATATAAACAATGAGATCACTGAAGGAATAATTGTATTTTATTGACTCACGTATTCAGCACCTTACATAGTAGTGCCTGGCACATAGAAAACTTTCAGCAAATGTTTAGAGCATAAATGGCTGAATAAATCCATGAATAGTAAAATTTCTGAAAACCAATAGTGGAGAGTGTATGTTGCAATTTTTGAAGTATTATTTATGTCAGGGTTATGTCTTATTTTTTAAAAAGAGAATACAATAAATATTTATTTTAAAAATTAGTTGGTAGCAGGGGTGCCTGGGTGGCTCAGTCGGTTAACCATCTGACTTCAGCTCAGGTCATGATCTCGCAGCCTGTGGGTTTGAACCCCGTGTTGGGCTCTGTGCTGACAGCTCAGAGCCTGGAGCCTACTTCGGATTCTGTGTCTCCCTCTCTCTCTGCCCCTCCCCTACTCATGCTCTGTGTCTCTCTGTCTCTCAAAAATAAATAAATGTTAAAAAAATGTTTTTAATTAGTTCGTAGCATAAGTAGCGTGAGATAAGGAATTACTGATAGCATTATATTATTTATGCAACATTAAATAAACATAGCATGACACAAAATACATACTAACCCAATCATCCATTTAAAGGAGTTAAAGTATGTCTCAATATTTATGATACAATGCCTTGCAATAAAGGCTGGGGGTGCTCTGGCATGTCCCCATGACTGGTGATAATGTTTATAATATCAGGAATATATATGTGAAATTTGCTTATATGTGAATTTTGCTTATATATGTTATAAATGAACATGAAGTGAAAATATTAATGTTGGAAAAGAATTGACTAATTGATAATAATAAAGCTAAACAAATGTTTAAGGAAGATCTTAAATATGCTGAGGAAGCTTATAATTGTAAGTTAGAATCCTTTAAACTTATATTTGACATAGGCATGAAGGCTTGGGCTATAGATAAAGCTGAAATATTAGCTTATAATTTCAACCATTAATTTTGGGCATTTCTATAATGTTTATTCACTTAATTATGGCATTCCACCATTTTCTTGAAGTGTAGGATAAAAATTATTATCCTCTGAATCTTTCTTATGTTCTAAAATAGAAGCACATAGATAAAAGGATCTTGGCCAAAACAGACAGTGTTTTATTTGTTCACTTATCATAAGCCATACCATATAGAATTTAGCCAATGTGGACCACGCTTTTGTTAGAAAATGCTTTTTGAAAACTAGGATCATTTCATATGTTAAGTCCATCACTAATCCTCAAAATGGAAACTATTATTAAGTTTGAGATATACATATATATGTTATATATTTATATATATATAATATATATAATATATGTATATATATATGTATATACTGGTCCATATTCTAAGACTGGCTGGAGATAGTTGAGGAGGAAAAAGGCAGGAGACAGTCAGGAGGGGTAGCTATGCATGCAAACATTTAGCAAGAGTTTTCCCTAAAATGGGAATCAGAAACTGGAAGGAGTCAAGGTAAGCCTGGTTGAACACAGGTGCAGAGCAAACCCAGAAGCTGGAGCCAAGGATCAAAGGCAAGTTGAGCCCTAACAGTTATTGAAAAGAAAAAATAAATAAAAAGGAGCAAGCAAGAGGATGCTAAGTAACCAAGGTGGTGAAATAAAAATATACCAAGAGAGAGAATCAAGGAGAGGGCAGAGTAATTAGCTAGAAATGAATTAATGTCAGAAGGAATGTTCAAAGAGCAAGAGGGTCTGTTGAGAATTCTGCTAGACATTGACTTCTGCTTCTACTTTTGTTTATTCTTAATCTCCCCAGCCCAGGGCTTTTGATCCCAGGCCTTGAAGGCACCAAGAATGACTTCTGACATTTCAACTCCTACAAACATTTTCTTTCTCTCCAAGAGAAAGAGCAAAGGTCTTAACATTTCAAAATCCAAAGGTAAAAGCATGCAATTGAGAATTTTTTTTTAACACCGAGGAATTCTTTAAAATTCATAGAAGTCTTATTTTGTCTATATGTTATTTCATATTTAACCCTGCAAGAGGACTATATATATGTTCCTCTTTTTGTATTTATGTATTTATATATAAATTATATATTTATTTATTTTATATATATTATATATATTATTTTATATATTTTTTCTTCTTTTATATATATACTTTCCCCCCAAAGACAGTAGCCAAATACTTGTCAATCATCTGTATGCTCTATTCCATCTCACTGATTTATTCATCTCCTTCTAAATTGGAACAAATGGAGAGTATTCAAGTCAACTTTTTGTTATTTTGTTTTCTTATGAAAGATTATGAAGAAAAAAACTTGTTTGACTTGTTGCTGTCAGATGAGCTTCACTAAATTCAAGAGTCACTCAGTCCTGCTCCCATTTCCTTTTTGTTTTTCTTTTCTTCTTCCTTTCCACCCTTCCTCCTTCCCTTCCTTCCATTATGTTAAAGAAATAAAGAAACAGGGAACATCTAGTCATTACATCTTAAAGCCTAAGAGAGGCCTAATGCAATGAGAAGCCATTGAAGGTTTTTGAAAAGTGGTAAAGTTTCTTGTTTTGTTTTATTTTTGATGGACTCTAGCTGCATAGAATTAGATTGACATAATCCTTGCTTCATGAGATAGTTTCATCATTGGTCTATGCAAGGCCTATTTTGCTTTATTCATACTAATTTATTTCTAATAATATTATTATGTGTTATTAATGGTACTAATTCCTAAGACAACTCATTACCCTGCCAATTTAAAAATATATAATTATGGTGCATTAAGGAAAAGACATATAAATCTACACAACTAATGGTCGTATCTTGCAGTTACTGTCACCTTGGCAAGATTAAATTTCAGATTCATTTCCAAGAGGAAACTGGGGCCAAGAGTTCTTTCTTGATGAGATAAACTTCATGGAACATTCCCTCTTTAGATAACAAGGAAAGCACATCCCGGGTGATATCTGTGAATGCCTGGAGAGAAGTGGGCATTATCTTTTCTCTTGTGTGAGACTCACAAATCGAACTCACAATAATAACTACCTTCATTGGGCAGCTACTCTGTAGCCAGCACTGACATAGGCTCTTGATTAAATATTCACAATAAGATCCTGACAATTAGGTACCTATTATATAGGCATTTTTATCAGCATGGTTTAAATGCAAACAGAGGCTCAGAAAGGTTTAAAAATTTAGCGAAGGTAGCAACACTAGTGAACGGTGGAATCCTAAGTTAAACCTGGCTCTGGCTGTAAAATTGCGATTCTCACTTTAGGCAAGTTACACATTTACTCTGAGCTTCAATTTCTTCAACTGTTAAGAAAAATAGAGATAACTTGTTCTAATCTAACACAGATCCTGGTACACAATTTCAGGTTGTCTGGGGATGAAATCTTTGAAGAGAGCATAAAGATGACAAAGACACTGAACCGTTCCCCTCTTCTAGGACTAGGGAGAAGAGTATATTCCAACCAATTTCCTCCCTAAGGAAGAACTACTTTTATAAGAAACATTAAGAGGTAGTGGTTAGAAGCACGAAGTCTCCATTTCCTCCTCAGTAAGGTGGGAAGGGTAATATCTGGCTTATAGGATTGTTGTAAAGAGTAAATAAGATGATACAAAGGAATTATCAGAGTTTGCAAATAGTAATCATTCAAAACATATTATATCAATATCATCATCATCATCATCATCATCATCAAAAAGCTATATACCAATTTTGAATTATAATTTCCAGAGGCAGTAATGCTGCTAACAGATTGAAAAATATAAAACTCCTAACTAATTGTAAGTTACTCTTAAAAACCGTGGTTTTCATATCCCTAATTTCTTGAAGAATTTTGCTTTGTAGGATCCACCTTTCTAAGTAAAGACCACACCAGATGGAAACTGGTTCTCAAAGAACTGTGCCCAAGAAGCTTCATTCTGAAAACATGATTGGCTAGTTTTGGGGGCTTCAGCACATGTTTGAAGGACTAGGGATCTGTGGAGGCTGAGCATGGCACTCGAAGATATGATACTTGGCTCCCATTCTCACTCTTAACCATCATTAAACTGGTTATATTCACAGAGAGCCCAAGGGCCAACACCTTTGATCTGTGCATAATTTTGGCCATAGAGACATTTCATCTAATGAAGACTTTTTTTATGAAAGGAAATTAAATGGAAATAATAGGCAAATGATTTGGTTGTAATGTATCAGGAATCAGTTTAGGCTTTGTTTTTATAATATAGACTAGGTGAATACACCCAAAATAGAAATGTAAAATACTGTATGAAATATATTTCTAATCTTTCCAGTGCTATGGACCTCCATATGTAAATTAGATACTTGCTGAATCAAACAACATATTATTCATAATTATATGATCATGGCATGAAAATCTAGACATATTGCACATGCACAGCTAATAGAATTTCATGGTTTTAATGGATAAGCAAAAGTGAAATATTTTACTATATCCATCAAACATTCAAAAGATCATACTCCTACTGAGATTATTTATTATGATGATGATGCTTTTTATAAAGATCAAGTATGAGTAACCCCCCTCCAAAAAAAAAAAAAAAACTTAAGCTGTTTCTAAGGGCATAACATTTAGAAACAACATATGGTTCCTGTAGTCAAGAATAGGTTCCTTAAATTAGCCAAAGACATTCACAGAGAAATGAGTTGGAGGAAATAGGATCATGGGCAAGAGGGAAAAAATTGTCATCTCTCATCCTTCTGCTCTTCATCTTCCTTGCCTGGCTGAATATGGTTTTGGTTTGATACCCAATTTTAGATGTAAAAATAAAACAGGTCTTGTTAGCCTCATAAAGAAAGATCTTTTAATGCACTTACCTTTTGTTTAATGACTATTATAAATGTTATTAAAGTAAAAAAGTGCACCAGATCATAAAATGTAAAAATTACATTTATCATTTAATAAGCATACATTGGATGCCTTCTCTGTGCCCAGGGCTAGGCCCTAAGGGGCAGCACCTATTCTCTTCACTATTAAAATCTAGTCGCAGCCTTGTTTTATTTTGTCAGCACTGTATTTCCATTTGGGAGCCAACATTTAAAAGTAAATAGATTTCATATTGTAAAAAAATAAAAATAAAAATAAAAAATAAATAAAATAAAATCTAGTGGCAGGCGCGAAGACAGACCTAACCTGGCACCTTTTACTCTTGCATTCTCTAATCTTTTCAGGATACAGAGCATCGTATTACGTACCTGCTGAAAAATCCTTCAGTGGTTTCCCATGTCAGTAAAATAAAATCCAGACCGATTACTTTTTTTTATACAGTCCTACATCATCATGCCTCTTCCTCTTAAATTTCAGCTCTTGCCGGTATCGCTCACTAGCCTTCTTTCAGCCTCTAATTTTGCCTTGCTTCTTCCCATCTCAGGGCTTTACACATGTGTGGAACATTCACACACACACACACACACACACACACACACACACACATCCTAGCTAGCTCCTTCTCATTCTTCAAATTTCAACTTAAATATTACCTCCTGGAAAGACTTTCCCTGAAACTCGAATGTAACTCAAATCATTTCACATGCTTTCCTTTATTCCTATTATTTCCTTCATTGTACTTCCTGTGATTTGTAATCATTATCATTTACTTGTTTATTTTTATGTATGTTTCCTTTATTATACACACATTTTTTAAGACTTTATTTTTAGAGCAGTTCATAGAAAAATTGAGAGGAGGTGTAGAGATTTCCCATAAGCCCCCAACCCCACACATGCACGTCCTCTACCATTACCAACATCCCCCAACAGAGTGGTACATTTTTACAATTGATGAACCTACATTGACACATCATACTCACCCAAAGTCCATAGTTTACATTAGGGTTCATTCCTGGTGTTGTATATACTCATTCATTTATCATGGTATTCTTCTCCCACTAGATTATATATTCCACAAGGGCAAACACCTTAAGCAGTGTAATTCCTGGTCTGTCATATTGTGTTCAATAAATTTTGTTTAAAAATGACTACTGAACAAATGACTAATTTGTTAAGGAAATAATTGCAGGGTAACATTTACATGAGCATATGACAATTTAGTACAAATTCTAGATATATATTCCAAGAAAGGCTTGATCAGAGTGGAATGTAATTTGCAGTAAGATCTTTCAGTAGAAGTGAAATAATTTAGCTTGGTAGGTTGTGTGTTTCCAGGAGGATTCTCTTCACTGAGTTCAATGAAATGAAAGGAAAGAGAAAGATCCTTTGTGACTACTATTTTGCTCCTTCTGAATGTACAAAGTATAGAGGTGGTCTTGGCTCTGTGAAAGAAGCTTCAGGTAAGCAGGACTTATTTTATGGGAAGGGAATTAAAATTTTCCTTAAGTGACTCAAATAGTATAGCTGACTGGAACCTAGAACTCAGACCTCCTTCTAGTTCCTTCCTGCCCCTCTCCCACCTCGAAATCTGAGACTAGAAAATCATAGACAATTCACACATTTATGTATGGCTTTTCTCATACTTATCATCTCAACCTAAAATGATTTTCAGGTATTTGTAACAGGGTGTCTTATATATAACCAGGAATAAGGGGATGAGGTTTTTGCTTCTATACTGTTCATGCTTGAAAAACAAGCAAACAATCAGAACTATATTCATTTCCATCAGTAAGATGACCTGCTTTAAAATCTTGGTGTCATTGGAGAAAATTGAATATGTTAACTTCAGACCAAATTCTGCACTATAAATCCTTTCTTTAGCATGCTAGTAAGAGTTTTAGAAGTTGAGGCCTCTGTGCACCTGTCTTCAAGTTCTTACATGTCAACTAAACCATTATTTTACAGATCTAACACACTTAAAAACCATATACAGTCACACATTGCTTGTCCTACACACTAACTAAATTATTTTGTTTGCATGGTAGGAATTTCCCGATAATGACATTTAACTCTAATTCTGGAAGTAAGTAGGTAAAAAAAACAAAAACAAAAACAAAGAGTTGAGTTAACTAAGGCACTTGCCTCACACAACATTGAATTTGGTCACATGAAAAGTTCTTTTGCATGAATTTCTTGGTAACTTTGCACTTAGTTATTTACAAACTAATGTAGCTACCCTCCAATTTTAAAGGAATTGTAGGCATGAATTTATTTTTTTCTCTTTGGAGAACTCGATAAAATGGGTTGCTTTACTATTTATTTAAATGTCACTATAGCAATGGTTAGAAATTCCAATAACAACTCTCTCAAAAGATTTGAAGTTTGACAGTCATCTTTGTAGAAGTTGATTCATTCTGTTTTTAACTAGTTTACATGTAAGGAATTTGGGGCTCATTCACTTCACAAACCTAATAATTATCTAGGCATAACACTTCCCTGTATGTATCACATGATAGATGGGAAAAGAAATTATTCATTTAACAAATATGTATTAAGAATCTACTATGTGATAACTATTGTGGCAGGTGGGTAAAGGTCAGAATCAACTAAGAAGGGAAGATAGACATGAAAACATCATTTCAATGCAGAGCTAGCTACAAGGGAAGATTGTACAAGGTATGGGAGTAACACAATCCTCCAGTTAAGGGAAGTCAGAAAGGTTTTTTAAAGAAGACATTTAAGCTGGGGTTCAAAGTAAAAATAAGAATTTTGCTGGTAGATTAGGGTTAGAGGGTGGTTAGGAAGAGAATGGAAACATTGGACAATCCACGCAGAAAAATGTATAGGGGCATGAAACAATATAATGTACAAACAAAGCTTGGATGAAGCAACAAGTTTGAGAGGTAGAGTAGTTAGGCAACAGCTATTAGGTGATTTTTAAGTGCCAGGTACCCTGCTTGGTTTGGGGGAATCCAGAAGTGAATAAGACAGATCCCTAAGACAGATCCCTAGAGAGATTACAGGCTAAGCCCAGAAGATAGATATTAAACAAATTATTTCAAGTGTTATGTTCTTCAGAGAAGAAATGTAGGACGCTAAGAGAGAACACTACTCAGTATGAAAGGATAATAATTTTGAAATACCAACAGACGTTTTCCTCTCCTTCATGTTTGCCCATTCTTGCCTTCTTCCATAAATGCCTCTTTTTCCTTTCTACATTCCCAAAGCCAATTCAGGTAGCTAGTCTTATTGCCTAATAACCCTCAACAATAAGGAGAAAATAAATAACCTCTGTGGCTTTTCCCAGCTTTGCAATCATTGGTATAATAATTAAAACCATGGAAGTAGATAATTGACCTAAAGAGGGCAAAGGGTATAAAGTGAATAAAGGGTAGTACCAAGCATAGAGCTATGAGAAGCACACAAAGGAATACGTGAAAGAGTTAACAGAGAAATAAGAGTGAAAACAGAGAATAAGAGGAAGATTAGGTAAGTTAGATGGAGAGGTAGACAAGCCTCAGCTCAATATATGTAAATAATATAATATTTGGTTCTCCTTTCATGGTTCCATAGTCAAAATGGCTCTCCCTTAAAAGTTCCTTAGTCACTCCTCTATTACCCAAACTAGCTTATTCCTTTTGCCACTCCTCTAGGTACATTTCAGAAACTCCTCTTATTCCCTCCTTGTTCCACATCCATGCCTTGAAGCAGCCTTTCTCTTACCCCCACTCATGTAGCTACTGTAATTTACTCAACAAACTTCACCCATGAACAAAGGAGAGTCACTGAAAGAAAGGCCTATTTTCTCACACTCTTTTTTTCCTATTAAACATTTTTGTTAGTTTTACTGAAGTACAGTTTATATAAATAATATTAATCAAATTTAAGTGTGTACATTAATGAATTCGGACAATTGGATACAGTAGTATGAACACAACACAATCATGATATGGTTTCCATGATTTCCATCACCATGAAAAGTTACCACATGCTCCCCTTGCAGTTAATTCCTGACCCTCACCCCTGGAAAATGTTGATCACTTTGCTGACACTATAGTGTTGTCTTTTCTAGAATTTCGTTATGATAGAATAATATAATATAATATGTAGCATCTTACGTGTGACTTGTCTTACTATAATGCTTTATAGAATCCTCAACATTGTTGTGTGTGTCAGAACTTTGTTCATCTTTATGGTTAGTAGTAGTCCATAACATGGATATCCCACAATCTATTTATTCATTCATAGTTTGACAGTATTTTGATTATTTCCAGTTTGAGGCTATTATGAATAAAGTTTCTGTAAATATTCCTGTACAAGTTTTATAAAGATATGTGTTCATTTCTCTTGGGCAGATCTCTAGAAGTGAAACTGTTTAGTCATATGAACGTTTAATAAAAGTAGTACAAGTAGGTATCCTCGCCTTGTTCACAAACTTAGGGGGAAAGCATGTAGTTTTTCACCATGAAGTATTATGGTAGCCACAGGTGTTTTTGTAGTCACTTTTATCAGATTAAGAAAGTTTACTTTAATTCCTAATTTTCTGGAAGTTTTCATGATGACTGGCTGTTTAATTTTGTCAAATGCTTTTGTCTTCATCTATTAAGATGATCATACCATTTTTCTTTTTTGTTTCTTAATATGGTGAATTACATTTATTACTTTTCTTTTTATCTTTAGGTTTATTTATTTATTTTGAGAGGGAGAGAGAGAGCACAAGCTGGGGAGGGACAGAGAGAATGAGAGGCAGAATCCCAAACAGGCTCCGTGCTGTCAGCACACAGCCCAATGTGGGGCTCGAATTCACAAACCGTGGGAGCATGACCTGAGCCGAGATCAAGAGTCAGATATTTAACTGACTGCACCACCGAGACACCACACATTGATTGATTTTCTAATGTGGAACCATCCTTGCATTCCCAAGAAAGGCTACACTTGGTCCTGATGCATTGTATTATTTTTTTCTCTGTATTTGATTTGCTAGTATTATGATGATGATTTTGCATCTATGTTCTTGGGAGATATGGATCTGTATTTTTCCACCTTGTTACGTCTTTGTCACATTTTATTACTAGGGTAATGCTAGCCTTATAAAACCAGTTGGGAAGCATTCCCTCCTCTCCTTTTTTTTTTTTTTTGGAAGAATTTGTATAAAATTTGTATTATTTCACTGAAAATACTTGATGTAATTTGCCAGTGAAATCATCTGGGCCTGGAGTCTACTTTATGTACAGATTTTTAACGATAAGTTCATTTTCTTTGATAAACACTAGCTATTCCAGTTACTTATTTCTTCTTGAGTAAACTTTGATAATTTACTTTCAAGGAATTTGTTCATTTCATTTAAGCTAATTTATTTTCATAAATACTTATTAGGGGCACCTGGGTGGCTCAGTCAGTTAAGCATAAATACTCATTATACCTTTAATATATGACCTACACCGATGTCTGTTTTCATATATCTGATATTGTTAGTGTGTCTTTTCTTTTTTCTTTTTAACCAGCATAGATACAGGCTAATCAATTTTAGTCACTTTTCTAAGAATCAATTTTTGGGTTTCATTGATTTTTAAAATTATTTTTCTCTTTTCTATTTTATTGCTTTATACTATTTATTATTTCCTTTCTTCTACTTGCTTTGGGTTTAATTGCTCTTCTCTTGCTAGTTTCTTAAGGTAAATGCTTAGATCATTGATTTAAGAATTTTCCTCATTTCTGGTGTGAACATTTAATGCCGTAAATTTATAAATTTTGTAAATAAAATTCTACCTTTGCTGTGTCCCACAAATTTTGATATGTTGCGTAGTCACTTCCATTCAGTACAAAATATTTACTAAATCCATTTGTGACTTCCTCTTTAGTATTTACAAGTACGTTGTATAACTTCCAAGTATTTGAGAATTTTACAGATATCTTTCTGTTATCAGTTTTTTAGCTTAAATCCATTGTTGTTAGAGACCATATTTTGCATTATTTCAATTCTTTTAAATTTACTAAGGTTTGAGGTGCCTGGGTGGCTCAAGTGGTTAAAGGTCCAACTTCAACTCAGGTTGAAGCCCCTGAGTTCAAGCCCCACCTAGGGCTCTGTGCTGACAGCTCAGAGCCTGGAGCCTGCTTCAGACTCTGTGTCTCCCTCTCTGTCTGTCTTTCCCCCACTCATGCTCTGTCTCAAAAAATGAATATACATTAAAAATAAACTAACTAACTAACTAAGGTTTATTTTGTAGCCTAAAATATGCTCTATCTTGGTGGATGTTCTATGTGCACTTGAAAAGAATGTGTTCTGCTGTTTTTAGGTGGAGCATTCCATAAATGTCAATTAAAACAAGTTGGTTATTAGTGTTGTCCAGGTCTTCTATATTCTCAATAATTCACTCTCAATTTTCCCATCAATCACTAAGAAAAAAGTGTTGAAATATCTAAGTATAGCTGTATTTTTTTGTCTATTTCTCTTTCCAGTTCTACTACTTTTTGATTTATGCATTTTGAAACTATCATTAGGTACATATACATTACATCATGTCTTTGTAGTTAACTGGCTCCTTATTATGTAATGTTTCTTTTTCTTACTATGAATTCTTTGTTTCATATTAAAGTAGTGAATTCAGCTTTCTTTTGATTTTTTTCCTAGTATATGTTCTTCCATTCTTTTGCCTTTTTTCATCCTACTTTTAACCTACCTATGTTTTAACATTTAAAGTGACTTTTTGTAAATGGCATTTAGTTAGGTCTTGCTTTTAATTTAATCAGACAATCTCTGTTTTTCAACTTGGATGGTTAGTTAGATCTGCATTTTTCAGTAAGATAGCAACTAGCCACATATGCCTTTGGACAACTTGAAATATGGCTGGTCTGAATTGAGATGTATTGTAAGTGTAAAATACCCATAAAATTTTAATAAACAGAATGTAAAATATCCCATTAATAATTTTTATGATGACTATATGTCAAAATAACAATATTTTACATAGTTTTTGTTACATATATTATTAAAATTAACTTCATCTGTTTCTTTTAGTTGTCTTTAATGTGGCTACTAAAAAACTTTAAATTACATACCTTACTCACATTATATTTCTTTTGGACAACACTGGTTTAGACCATTTTCATTCAGTTTCATTTTTAATCAATTTAATTAAAATCCACCATCTTGCTGGTTGGCTTCTATTTGTTACTTTTTCCCTTTTGTTTCTCTTTCTCTGTTTGCTTTTGAATTAATTTATTATTTAATTTTTTTTCCATTGCTGACTTGTTACTTACAATTTTTAAATTTTTGAGTATTTTCTGTAGAGTTTACAATACATGTTTTAGTTTACCACAGCCTACCTTTAAAGAATATTTTACTTCTTTTCGTATAGTGTAAGAATCTTATAGCAACATACTTCCAATATCTTTCTCCCTTCATTTATGTTATTTTTGTCATACATTTATACTTTTACGTGTACTAAATACTCACAGTACATTGTTTCCATTTTTGCTTTAAAAATCCATTGCTCCTTAAAGCAATTTAAAATGGGGAAATATGGGGCACCTGGGTGGCTCAGTCGGTTGAACGTCCAAATCCGGCTCAGGTCATGTCTCGCGGTTTGTGGTTCAAGCCCCGTGTCAGGCTCTGTGCTGACAGTTTATAGCCTGGAGCTTGCTTCAGATTCTGTGTCTCCCTCTCTCTCTGCATCTCCCCTGTTCGTGCTTTGTCTCTCTCTCAAAAATAAATAAACATTAAAAAAATAAATTAAAAAAATGAAATGGAGAAATGCCTTTCATATTTACCTTTATTTTCACTATTGCTGGAGCTCCTCCTTTCTCTGGATAGCTCTAGGTTTCTGCATGATATCATTTTCCCTCTGCATGAAGAATTTCCTTTAACATTTCTTATATCACAAGTCCACGGTAATAATTTCATTCAGCTTGTATTCTTATGAAAAAAATATTTATTTTGCTTTTGTATTTGAAAGATAGTTCTTCTGGGTAAAATATCCCAGGTTGACAGTTTTTTTCTTCAATGCTTTAAAAATGTCACTTCATTGCTCTTGCTTGCATGGTTTCTGATGTAAAATCTGCTTTAATTGTCATCTCCATTCCTTTTTATGTGTGTGTGCATTTTCTCTTGATACCTTTAAAGTTGTTTCTTTGATATAAGTTTTACACACTTTGAAGATGATATATGTAGGGGTTAATTTTTTGTATATTTTAGGATTTCTAGTATACTGTGAGAATTTTGGATCTAAAATGTCTTCTTTAATTTTGGCCATTATATTTTCCAAAACATATTTTACCCCATTATCCCTCTATCCTTTTACAAGTCCAGTTACATGTATGTTAAACCATTTTTATATTGCCACAATTCTTGGATACTCTGTTATATTTTTCCCACTGATTTACTTTTTTAATGGAACTTTTTTTTTTTTTTAGAATGAGAGCGAGAGCATAAACAGGATAGGGACAGAGAAAGAGGGGGGCAGAGGATCTAAAGCAGGCTCTGTGCTGACAACAGAGAAGCTGGTGTGAGGCTCCAACTCATGAACCATGTGACCATGACCTGAGCTGAAGTCCATTGCTTAACAGACTGAGCCACCCAGGTGCCTTTTTTCTATGTGTTTTAATGAAGATAATTTTTATTCAGCTATTTTAAAGTTCACTGATTATTTCCTGTATCAAGTTAAGTGAGGAACACATTGAAGGCGTTACATATCTCTGTTGCTTTGGAGGATTTTTTTTTCTAGCATTTTATTAGATCTCGTAGTTTTCACTTTTCTGCTAAAATTTCTTATGTGCTCATGTATGTCGCCCACCTTTTCAAGTAGAACCTTTAGCATTTTAACAATAGCTATTTTAAATTCACTTCATGATTTCTGACCTCTGGGTCATCTCTGATTCTGATTCTGTTAGTTGCTTTAACAATGGGTTGCCTTTTCTTAGCTTTTTATGTGTCTGATAATTTTTATTGAATACTAGACATTATATGTAGAACAGTAGAAATTGAAGTAGAGGGCACCTGGATGGATTAGTAGGTGAAGCATCTGACTTCGGCTCAGGTCATGATCTCATGGTTCGTAAGTTCAAGTCCCACATCAGATGAACTCGAGCCCCACTTTGGGTGAGCTTGTGCCCCACTTTAGGTGAACACAAACCCTGCTTCAGGTGAGTTGAAGCCCCGCTTCAGGTGAACATGAGCCCTGCTTTGGGTGAGCCCCACTTCTCTCTCTCTCTGCCCCTCATGGAATTCTCTCTCTTTCTCTCTCCTTTTCTCTCTCTGCCCCTCCCTCACTTGTGCTCTTTCTCTCTCTTTCTCTCTCTAAAGAAGAAGAAGAAGAAGAAGAAGAAGAAGAAGAAGAAGAGAATAAATGGAAGTAGATGTTACTTATATTTGGAAATAGGCACACCTCTTCTACTAGACTGAGTTTTCAGTGTTGATTCAAACTTGTCAGAAGTTAAACTGGTTTTGGTTTTGTTGTTTCTATGATTACAGTTTTCCATCAGTTTCAGTATCCTTTAGTAAGCTTACCTTGTGGTTAGGGTTGGGGACTCTGTGCTGAATGTTTTTTTCCAATGATCCTGATATACCCTCAGCTTTCAGCCTTCCTTGTGCAACTATGGCACATTGGAGATATTTCCCACAATCTTGCCTCCTCCCCAGTGGTAGCCTGCTATTGATTATTATTCAATGCTTGCTATCTGGGGAGGAGGCAGGAAGCTTCTCTGTTGTCCTGGTCCAGATCAGTCTTTGTTATACTCTCTGTGCCTCAGCCTTTGTGATGGAGATTTCTCATGATCTTGTCCCTCTTCCCCATGACCGCCAAACTGTGCCTTGTATCTTTAGTGAGTCTTGTTCAGACTCTGCTTCCCTGCCCCCCACTACATCCCAGTAATAGGAGTACTTTAATGGTATAGATTTATATAGGATCTGTGAAATAGAACTATTTCCTGACTAAGTACAGGGTATTTTTCTTTTACTCAATCACCAGCCACCCGTGGTACTTCAGATGTGTCCTGAGAGTATCATTGTTTACTGCTTCTACCTCCATGACTTAAAGCTTTTATTCCATAGAGGTAAAAGATCCAAGAGAAGCTTCATGCCTTTTGCACTGGAGCACTCAATCCCCTTCAGTGATCCTGCACCACTGAAGGAAGCTCTTTCTGGTCTCTTGTCCTGCCCATAACCTTTTTTTGTGTGTGAGTTCCCAGTGGAAACCATGGAAAAGGGTTTGCAGGTTGGTACACACTAACCTTGTGCTTGTGACTCTCAAGTAGGTATACTCTCATGCTAGCCCACACTTAACCTTTTTTTTTTTTTTTTAACCATTTCTTAAATGTTTAGCTAAACTCTTCTTACATATTTTTATGGTGTATATCATCTCTTTTTCCCATGTTATGCCACAGATGAGCCAATTCTCACATTCTCTCTCTTTTTTGGAGGGGTCTGTCTGCTTTTGATTTCAGAGCTTATGGTTGCCCTGTAATAGCTCTCTGATAGGTTCAGGAAAATTTATGAGTTTGTAACTCATTGTTACAAACATGTTCTCATTGTTATGATAAAAACAGTATTCTTTCTAGCTTTCTACATCTGAAGAAAAAAGCAGAAGTTTTCTTCATTGTTGCAAGGTGTTTTTCTTTAGGTTTTTTTTTTTCTGGGTATAGAAATCTGGGTTAAATTTTTTTTTCTTTTGGTTTCATTTCTTTAATCAACTTCTATTATCTTCTGGTCTGCATGTTTTCTGATCAGAACTCTGCTGCCATTTTTATCTGTATTATTCTGAACATAATGTCTTCTTTATCTATGGATGCGCTTAAGATTTCATTTTAATCACTGGTTTTTAGTATTTAAAAAAATTTTTTTTAAATATTTATTTATTTTTGAGAGAGAGACAGAGTGCGAGTGGGGGAGGGGCAGAGAGAGAGAGGGTGGCACAGAATCCGAAGTAGGCTCCAGACTCTGAGCTGTCAGCACAGAGCCTGATGCGGGGCTTGAACTCACAAACCATGAAATCATGACCTGAGCCAAAGTTGGATTAACTGACTGAGCTACCCAGGTACCCCACTGATTTTTAGTAATTTGATTATGATGTGTCTTCATGTGATTTTCTTCATATTTTTGCTTATAGAGGTTCATTGAGGTTCTTAAATCTGTGGGTAAATGTCATCAAATTTGGAGCAATTGTGGTCATTATTTTCTAAAATATTTTTTTGTTTTGCCCTCGCCTTCTGATACTCCAATGATATTCATATTATTAGACTATTTGATATCATCCCACAACTCATTAATCTCGTGTTTGTTTTTAAAAATTATTTCTCCAGGTGCCTGGGTGGCTCAGTTAGTTTAAGCATCCAATTTTGGCTCAGGTCATGATCTCATGGTTCATGGGTTCAAGCCCCAAGTCAGGCTCTGTGCTGACAGTTCAGAGCCTGTTTGGGATTCTCCCTCTCCCTCTCTCTCTGCCCCTTTCCAACTTGTGCTCTAAATAAATAGATAGATGATAGATAGATAGATATTTCTCTTTATTTCATTCTGGATAGTTTCTATTACTGCATCATCAAGTTCACTAATCTTTTTTCTACATTGTGTAATATGCTATTAATCTCATTCAGTTACTTTTCGGATCTTGTCTGTTTCAAATCTGAAGCTTAATTTGCTTTTTAATACCTTCCATTTCTCTCATTCTCATGTTTATGTTTTCCTCTACTGTCTTGAACATACAAAACATATTTATAATAGCTACTTTAACATCCTTGTCAGTTAATTCTATTGTCTCTCTCATCTCTGGGTCTGTATCTATTGATTGATTTTTTTCTCCTGCTTATGAGTTGCATGTTTTTTGCTTTTTTGCATGCTTAGAAATATTTGATTGAATACTAATGTAATTAATTTTTACATTGTTAGACACTGGATGTTGTTGCATTCATTTAAGTAGTGTTGGGCTTTGTGGCTTGGAATCAGTTTGATCCTTTTCCATTTGCTTTTAAGCTTTGTGAAGCAGATCTAGAATAACTTTTTGTGTAGGCTAATGTGTCCCCATTACTGGGACACCATCCTTCTGAGGATTTATTTAATTTCTATGTATTAGGAGGTTGTTCCACTCTAGTTATTTAGAACACAAACTACTACTTGACTATGTGAGCTCAAGGATTCTTCAGCTTATTTCTTCCTAACAGTTTTTCTTCAGTCCCAGGCAGTTCCTTCCATACATTCACAGATCAATACTCAGCTTCGACATTCAGGGAACCCTCAGAAGCTTTCTGGAGCAAGTCTCCCCCACCCAGCTGAAGCTCTCACCTCTTCAGTATTTTGCTTCACAAATTCTAGCTACTTTCATCTCTCTGAACTCCAAACTCTGTCTCTTCAACTGAGCAAGAATGCCAAGCTTTGTCCTGGTTCTCTCTTACTTTGCTATGGCAGAAAATTTTTTCCAGGCAGTAAGCTAGAGCAATAAAAGGGTTCACTTTATTAGTTTCCCTTCTTTCTAGGTTCAGTGTCTTGTACTGCCTATTGTCTAAATGCCTAAAAATTGTTTTGCCTTATTTCTAATTGTTTAAAACAGGAGGATAAATACACTCATTTTTACTTTATCAAATCTGTCATGTGGCCAACTTAAAGGTTTCAAGGTATATAGAGCATGGTAAAATTTGCGTTAAGTCATTCTAATGGGCAAATATAGTATTAATTGGAAGAGAGTGAGATTAGGCACCAAAGTCGGGTTAAGATGTCAATAGTCCCAACAACGTATAGCAAGAACATGAATTCTTGGCAGTAGACATTGGCATGGTATATTATGCCCAAGAAGTAACAGATATTATAAGTATTTAGAGCACTAGGAACTAGTGACTGATTGAATCTAGGAAAATCAAATGAGATAATGAGCACAAAATTATTTCCAAACATCCATTTAAACATTGATTAAATAACAACTGTGTGCCCAGGATTATGATAGGTTAACAGACTACATATATAAATGATACATAGCCTGGACTAAGAGAGTTAGCAGACTTATAAATATAATTTTAAAACAATGCAGGGACTGATTTGATGGAAATGTACACAAGGTACTATATTGCATAAATAATGGCACAGTAGCAGCTGAGGGAAGTCAAAGAAGCCCTTAAAGAAGAGGTCATACTTGAGATAGTTCTTGAAAGGTAAGTGGGAGCTCTTCAGGCAGGTAAGGACAAAAGGACATTGCAGGCAAAGAATAATAAAAGCATTGTGATTTCCAATAACAAAGACAATTTCACAGTGAATGAAGTATCGACTATGTTGGATAATTAAGGTATGTAAATATCAAAATGTAATATTATAAAAGAAAGAGGTTATTATTTCATTTCTAAGGATTGTTTCTCTACATATATACATACATCATGTGAAATGTATGAATAAGTTTTGGTGATGCTAAGGTACTCAAAGCAGAGTCCGTGTCGTTAGTTACAAGGAAGAGAAGAAATCAATATTTATGTGTATTTTCAATCCAGGATACAGTAAATGCAATTACTTAAAATGTCTGCATTCATGTACTGAGATAATGTTCAAACAATCCATGCACTTGAAAAGAAATAGAAATAAATATTTTAAATGGCTCTAAGAAATAAAGAACAGTCTATATAGCATTCATTTTTTAAGTTTCCTTTATGTTGGTGAATTCCATTGCTACCCATCAAAAGAGTGTTCTTTTTCTTCTTTGCCTCCGTATTCCTAAGAAACATATAGAGCTCCTTCTTGATATTTCAATGTTAAGCATTCGGATGTTAACTTTGACTTAATCTACCTATTTTTCTTTTGGAATTCCCATCCTCAAGTGTGTCTGTGGTTCTCCTGTCAAGACTCTCTACTTAATTTTCTCCAGCAAATAAAGCTCCAGTCTGTTGCTGTATAGTAGGGGGTTAGTCACCTGCAGTGCAGAATGGTGGAGGTTTCTGTGGGTGTAGCTGCTTCTTAGATAGACTTTCAGCCAAGTCTGTTATTGCCTGACATTTACCTTCTCTACCAGAGGTGCCAGACACCCATTCCTGAGCCTTTGGGGTGGGGGTGAGGACAGGATTCTGCATTGTAAATCAGGTTGCTTCTTGGCTTTTCCCCACCACAGCTTCAGCTTTCATGAGTCGAAGTTAGTTGCCATTCGTCTTTCTTCTTTCCAGCTTCCTGTATTCTGATGCTATTGTTTTACTCTTGTTCTCTTAGTCCTTGTGGGTTCATACTTTATTTTTAAAAATCCATTTACTATCACTAGAGTGGTCTTCAGAAGGGAGCTAAAAAATGCATGTACTCAATACTTCCTTTTTAACTGGAAGTCCTTCAGTTCATTCTTTTTTAATATCTATGTCTTTGTATTTTATAATGTATATATTTGAACAATAATACATATAATTTATAAATAAATAAGTACCTTCTTTCACATGGCTCAATTTATTTTTTCTTCTTCTTACAGATAATGCTACGTGATTCTAAAGGTTTGGAGACCACGGGTTTCCTGGACTCTAACTGATGGAGTCTCCAGGACTCAGAGCTTGGCATTTTTCTCTTCTTATGTTCATACTCCCTCAGGTGATCTCACCTAGTCCTGATGTTAATGGCTCTAAAATGCGTATATTTAGGAGCACCTGGGTGGCTCAATTAAGCATCCGACTTTGGTTCAAGTCAAGATGTCATGGATGGTGAGTTCAAGCCTCAAATCGGGCTGTGTGCTGACAGCTCAGAGCCTGGAGTATGCTTCGGATTCTGTGTCTCCCTCTCTTGCTGTCCTTCCCTCAACCATGCTCTGCCCCCCTCTCTCTCAAAAAGAAATAAACATTAAAATATATATATATATATATATATATATATATATATATATATATATATATAAAATGTATACATTTAGCCCTGACCTCTGCATTCTGCATTCAGGCCCAGATATCCAGATTCCCACTTGATTTCTTCACCTGGATGTCTAATAGGTACCTAAGATTTAGTATCGAAATCAGAATTCTTGATTGCCACAACCCCACACCTTCCCCAAACTGCACCTTGCCCAGGCCACCCGGTTATTCAGTCAAAAAAGTGTATTGAATATCTGTATGATTCCAAACTCTGAGAATACAACACTGAACCCAACTGAAAAGACTGCTGTCATACAGCTTATGTTCTTGGGGCAGGGGGTGGGGAGACAACAAAAAATTGAAAAGCAAATATATGTCTTGTGTTTATATGCATCTACATTTATCTAGGTTGAGTGCTATTAAGAAAAATAAAGTAAAAGGAATGGAAAAGGGTGTGTGTGTGTGTTTTTTTTTCTGTTATGTCTCCTTTCCAGCTTCCAAAATTTTGTCATGAGCGTCTCTTCTTTTGTTGTCTTTGTCTTTGTGAGTTCATGGGCTTAGAAGGTATTCATTTCATTAACCGCCATTTCATGGAGTTTGAGGAGAGTGTTGAAGGAAATGCATGTGTTCAATCTTCCATCTTCACCTAGAAGTTGAAGAGTGTTAAGGGAATATCTTTATGAGAAGATGATATTCAAGCAGAAACCCAAAAGAAGTGAGGAAGTAAGCCATGAAGATATCTAAAAGAAGAGCAGTCCAGATGGAGGGAGCTGCAAGTGAGAAAGGTCCTAAAGTAGGAGTGTGCTTAATGTGTTCAAGGAACAGCAAGGAGTCGTGTTGCTGAAGTGGAGTTGAGAGGTGGGATGGAAAGGGAAGACTGTTAGGAAACAAGGTTGGAGAGGTGGCAAGGGACTAGATCCTTTATTGGAGGCCATGCTAAGGATTTTGATTTTTATTCAGAGTGAAATGGAAAGGCCTTGGAAGGTTTTAAGCAGACATTATTAAAATTACTTTTTAAGTAAATCACTCTGGCTGCTATATAATGTCTTGTAGGAAGAAGAAGGCAGAAGCAGAAATACCAGTTAGGAGTGGATAAGGCAAGAGATGATGATGACCTGAGCTAGAGTGGTGGCAAGAAATGTGGTGAGAAGTAGCAGGATTTTGGATATTCTTTGAAGTTAGAGCCAGCAGAATTTTACTGACGGACTGAGCAACAGAGTGCCAGCCATATTCTAAGATATTTTACTTAAACACATAGAATTACGATATTACTGGTGATGATGGTTGTATGTGGAACAGATGTGGGAGGAGTGCAGGGGACAGGAGCTCAGTTTGACTTGTTAAATTTGAGATAACTGTTAAACAACTAAATGGTGACGTCAAATGATTGCTGGATGTATGAGTCTGGGGTCTCAGGGAGCAGGCAGGTAGAAGATACTTATTGGGGCTTATCAGTGTATGAAGAGTATTTAAAGCCACAGAGCCTGATTGGATCAACAAAGGAGTGAGTGTAGACAGAAGTTCCAATGAGTGAGATTGGGAAGGTTTCAACATTAACTGATTGGGAAGATGAGGAAGAACCTACTGAGCAGACTGAAGAAAGAGTGACCAGTAAAAAAGGAGAACCAAGAAAGGATGGTCCCTGGAAGAAAAATAAAAAGTATCTCAAGGAGAAGGGAGTGGTTGACTCCCTTAAATGCTGCTGAGAAGGTGAGTAAGATAAAGTCTGAGAAACGATCATTACATAAACAATGTGAAGGTCATTGAGGCCTTGACAAGGTTATTTCCATGGAATGGAGGGAGTAAAAACCTGAATTGGAGTACTGCAGATGCCAACTGATGACTCAGAAAGACAGGAATTATCTGTTGAAGCAGTGCTCACAGTTAGGCAAGAAACACAGGATCCAGGGTTTAGACGCAGATGGTTGTCTCAGGTAGAAAACCAGACAGTTCATCCATTGCAATGAGAGGTAAGGCTGAAGGTTCATTTTGCAGTGGTTGGCAGGTGTGATCAGAAGTGTGGAAGTTCGATTTTTATTGAAATAGAAAGCAGGTCATTATAAGCTGAGAAAATGGGGAATGGAGAGGTATTAGAGGTTAAAAGAGAGAAAATAAAGTGTACAATAGTTATCTGAGAGAGTAGGAAGGTTAATTAGCTAGGAAATTATAGTAGGATTGCATGGCAGAGCAAAGGTCCACTCAAATTTTGAGGTCATGAAGAGAATCAGTTAGCCTGAGCATGTGATTTTTCTCTATCCATGTTTCATTGTTCCGATGCAGATGAAGAGTCAATGGAGATTTAGATTTGAGCAGGTTTGGGTTTTGCCAGGAAGAAGTGATGGAGAGGTGCAAGGGAGCTAAAGGTGTGTCAGTGTGGTGAGCCATCTCAGCAAATGCACCCTCAATCACTTGGTTGCTTTACTTGAAGACCCAAGAAGCAATTTTGACTCCTCCCTTTTTCATTCCCCAAACCAATATATATATATATTGGAATCTATCACCTTTTCTCAATCTCCATAGCCCCTGCCGTGGCCTAGCCACTTGCCTCCTCTTGGTGCCAGTGTCTTGCCTATCTAACTGGTCTCCTTGCCTCAACTCTTATTACCAACTTACTACCATGCAACCCATCCTCAGCACAATAGCCAGAGTCACTTTTCTTCACTCCAGCCTTTTGTGGCTTCCTAATGGATTTCTGTTTTAATCCAAATCATTGCCATGAAGGTCCTTGTTCCTCTGCCCACTTGTCCAAATCCTCTAGCACTGTTTTCTCTGATGACTGTTCTATCTCAGCCACTTTGGCCTCATCTTTGGTTCTCAAACATGCAAACTCTTTTTGTCTCAGACTGATGCAATTCTTTCTCCTTTTACCTGGAATACTCTAACTCTGGCTCTCTAATTGGCCACTTTTACTTATTTTCCAAGTCTTAGATCAAATAGTAACTTCCTCAAAGGAAACTTCCTTGAGCTTAATACTTAAAGTAGTCTTACCCATGTACTCTGTATCACATCACTTCATTTGTTTTAATATTTACACAATATGAAGTTATCTAAATATATTTGTTCACCTGTATACCCCAACTAGAATGAGGGTAGGGACTTTGTCTCTTTCATTCTCCTCTCCAGCCTTAGAGCAGTGGATCTCAAACTTCTTTATCTCAGGAAATTTATACTCTTAGAAAGCATTCAGGACCCCAAAAAACTTTTGCATATGTGAGTTATATCTATTATGAATCTACCATTAGAAATTAAAACTGAGAAATTTAAAAAAATTTTAAGTATTCTTTTATTTTTAAATAATAAACCTATTACATGTTAACATAAGTAACATTTTTATGAAAAGTAATTCTATTTTCTAAAAATATTAGTGAAAACAGTGGTATTTTTCTTTATTTTTGCAAATAACTTTAATTTCTGGTATAATAAAAAACTTCTGGATTCTTATATCTATTTCTGCAAAATCTGTTGTGATATGTCAGTTAAAATCTGTCCTCAGGGCACCTGGGTGGCTTAGTCAGTTAAGCATCTGACTCTTAATTTCAGCTCAGGTCATGATCTCACGGTTTTGTGAGATCAAGCCCCCCCACATTGGGTTCCCTGCTGGCAGCACAGAGACTGCTTGGAATTCTCTCTCCCTCTCTGCCCCTCCCCCACTCATTTCTCTCTGCTCTTCCTTCTCCCCTCCCCCACCCAAAATAAATAAATAAAACTTGAAAAAAAATCTGTCCTCATACTGGCTTGTAGTTGGAAAGGGAAGAATATTTTATAGGTTTTTCAGACATTTGTGTATATTTTCTTTGATACTACACGAAAACTCAGCAAGTAGTAGTTCCTTAAAGGCCAATTGCAACATGGAATTTGAAATCATATCAATTAACTTTCTCTTTTTTTAAGTTTATTTATTCTGAGACAGAGAGAATGAGCAGAGGAGGGGCAGAGAGAGAGGGGAACAGAGGATCCAAAGTGGGCTCCATGTTGACAGCAGAGAGCCTGATGTGGGGTTCGAACTCACAAACCGTGAGATCATGACCTGAGCTGAAGTAGGATGCGTCACCAGCTGAGCCACCCACGCACCCCTCAATTAATTTTTTCAATGTGCATTAAAATTTATTGGTCTATTTTAAAATTTGAATGGATTGTTTGCCTATGTATGATTTTGTAACTTTATGCATTGGTCATTTGATCATTTATGCAGATTTTTTAAATGTCGACACATTTTATTATATAATATCAAAAAAAATCACATTTGGTTCTCACCCCATCAGAAAAGTATTGGGGAGCCATCAAGCTCATGGTAGTGAATAAAAATTCTCCAAAATTCTAATTTTCATTTGGAAGCTTTAGTTTTTTATTGACATTAACTGTTGCTTCTTTTTTTTTTTTTTTTTAATTTTTTTTCAACGTTTATTTATTTTTGGGACAGAGAGAGACAGAGCATGAACGGGGGAGGGGCAGAGAGAGAGGGAGACACAGAATCAGAAACAGGCTCCAGGCTCTGAGCCATCAGCCCAGAGCCCGACGCGGGGCTCGAACTCACAGACAGCGAGATCGTGACCTGGCTGAAGTCGGACGCTTAACCGACTGTGCCACCCAGGCGCCCCTACTGTTGCTTCTTTTGAAATGAAGTACTCACTTTTTTCATTTTTGAGAAAATATTTGCCAAATATCCAAGTCTGATAATCAGTTTGTCAGCCAGTTGTTCTTTCAATATATAACGATATTCCATGAAAAAATTGATTGTTTTTTTGGCAAAAGTGCTTTTCTCCAAGATGACCATTGTACTTCAGTATGTATAATTTGCATTCTATCACAGAATATTAAAAAGTCATATCCAAGTGTTAGATTTAATAAATTAATAATTTTATTGCCTCAGCAAGAAGACCTTAATGAATAAAGCTGGTGTTTTTTGTTTTTGTTGTTCCACTATGAGTGCATGTCAGTGAAGAATACAATGACTATTGGCACAGTTTGGTGCTACTGTCTGGATTCATGCTAAGATAGTGGGAAGTTTCACCTCTCGAATTGCTTTTGCACCATCAGTGCCAATGTCAACAGAGTTGAAAAAGCAAATAACATCTTAAAATTGTTATAAATAGAATTCTTCTCTTACAGCCCTTCTGAAAGGGTCTCAGGATCATAGGGATCTACAGATGATCCTAGAATACCTGATAGCCTACCATATGGTAGGAAGTCAGTAAAAATTTTATAATATAAATGAGGGATTAGATTACTAGTTGAGTATATTATTATTGAATCAAAACTCTTTATTATAAAAATAAGTCTTTATTCTAAAAATAATAATAAATAATAAGGATTTTTCACTTTGAGGGATCTTATGAGAGGCAAAATAAATAATCATTTAATTAAAAGTACATATCGATATCTATCTTTACATAGAGCTGTGTAGACATTGAACTTCATGCACAGATGAAGTTTGTAAACATATCTTGTTTGGGGGCACCAGGGTGGCTCAGTCAGTTGAGCATCGGACTCTTGGTTTTGGCTTGGGGCATGATCTCATGGTTCATAGGACTGAGCCCTGAGTCAGGCTCTGTGCTGTGAAGCCTGCTTGAGATTCTCTCCCTCCTCTCTCTCTCTCTCTCTCTCTCTCTCTCTCTCTCTGCCCCTCCCCGCTCACTCTCTCTCCCTCAAAATGAATAAAGAAACATTAAAAAATAGAAATAAACAGACCTTTTTTAAAGGAGTTTATAAACACTACAGATATACAGGGCATAAATGGGGCTGATATTGAACACATACATTAAGTTGGTTAATAATGCCAAATTTGTAGAGGGAGAATTACATTTTAGATGAGATATCATTAATGCTTCAGTTCGTTAGGGAGAAAATTTAAAATTCTACTAAATGATGTTAGAAGTCATTTGAAGATCTGGGGGTGCCTGGGTGGCTCAATCGGTTAAGCATCTGACTCTTGATCTTAGCGCAGGTCTTGACCTCAGGTTCCTGAGTTTAAGCTCTGCATTGGGAAAAATTGGCCAGTTCTATGATGCTAAGTGTGGCTGTGGTACCAACAACTCCTTCATACTTGAACACTGCCATTTTGGAGAACAATCTGGCAAAGTATTTGCAGATGTACCAATTATGTTTGATTATCCAATCACACTTCTAAAGTAAAAGGGAGAGAGAGAAACCTTACAATAAGAAACATGTAAGAGAGTATGTTTTTCACAACACTGTGGAAGCAGGGAATTGGAAACAACCTCGTTGCCTACCATTAGAGAAAGGAGAAGGTTGTGGATGAACACTGCTGAATATGACCCCGCAGTTAAAAACAACATCACTCTTAAAACATAATGCTTGGAGAAAATGGAAGAAAATACATGAGATCTATTTGCATACATTTTAAAATACACACACACACACAAAAATACTACTTATTTCCAAAGACACATTTAAACTTAAGAATACACATTAAACACATTAGAGCAGTTATCTGTTGGGGAGGGGAAGATAGGAGTGAAGAATGTGATCGGGGAAGAAATCCATTTAAAATTGCTTTTTTGCCTTGCTCAGATTAATGATGATACTGTGCCATGAACCAGAGAGTTAGATTAACTCAACCTCTGCATTTATCACACCGTCTGAAACAAACAACAAAACAAACAAACTAGATATATATATTAGGATAGTAGCAGAGTCATGTAGTGAGTACATTTGGACAAGGATAATTAGAAAAATTTGCTATCTACCTATGTTGTGATAATTCAAGTGTGTTAGCCAGAGAACTGTAGAATTGAGAGCTGAGAGAAAATCTCAATAGTTCAGACTTTTAGTTTCCTGATTGCAAGTATATCTGTTCCCTGCCAAAACCAAATTGATGTGTTGTCTATTTTTCTGTGGAAAAGTCATCAACTAAAGAGACTTCACATCTTCTTTTTATAGCTTATTTTAATATTTAACAAAAAACCCTATCAATAAATTCTTTCTTATGTCTGTACTATATTTTCATGGTTACTTTCAAGTCATTTATCAGAGAAGTTGGATAAAAGTCGCTCTACATTTTTCTTATGATAATGCCTCATGTATTAGGAGGCAATTATTGTCTCCAAACTAATTAATTCCAACTCCTTCTACCTGTTCTCATGGGTCTTATTTATTCACCGCTTTAATCATATTATTAAACTATTCTGAACTTCCCCATTTCACAGCATCCTCAAGGTGAGGAGACATAAACTAGATGCAATACGAACTCCACAATGGCCCAATGGGTGCCTAATTGAGAGAGAAATTACTTCCAACTATTGCTATCATGAGTCCTTAAAGCTAATATCTAGTGGCTGGTAAATCTCATCAACCATTTTCTTTATGCATTTCAATTATAACAATCCCTTATATGTGTACATGTTATTGTTAAAAAGCACTATCTTACTTTATCTTCCAACAACTCAGTAGTGACAGGAAAGATCTCCTCCTTCTCATTGCATAGATGAGTCATGTGAAGTGCAAAGAGGTTAAAGTAACTTGTTTGCTGTCGCTGAGCTAATAGGTTCTGGGGGTAGAACTTCTGATTCTCAGTACATAGAAAGCATGCCTGATCTCAAACATGTAAAGAGCTTGAAGGGGAGGCATAATAGAGTAAGAAAAGTTACATTAATTTGTTGCCAGAGGATGTGGATTCATACCCTAGCTCTGGCATTGGCAGCCATGTGACCCAACAGGGATAATAATAGGCTGGATGTGAACATTATTGGTTAAGGTGTAATGAGCTCCATAAACTTTGATTTTCATGTTTTCTTTGTTCTGATGATTTTAATACATCTGACTTTAAAAAGTTATTCCCAAATAATTTTCCTTTGCTTGTCTGCTCCCACATTACCAGTGTATTCTTCTGGAAAATACGTTTCTTTCTGTTGTTAATAGTTGTTTGGTTTTCTTCCTGTTCACCTGGGAGCAACATTCCCTTGCTCCTCTTATTTTTAAGATATTTACTAACAACATTAGGAAATTATGAAACACATTTGTCCTGACAATTTTGTCCTCCCTTAGATTATAAAACAACGCAGTCTCAAAATATTTATAGACTATGAACAAAAAGAAGAAGAAGAAGAAGAAGAAGAAGAAGAAGAAGAAGAAGAAAAGTATGCAGTTGAAGATGGAGTGAATGATCACAGGAATTGAGGAAGAAATATTTTAATATCAATCTAACTTTTGCCATGTCTAATGACTTTTTGAACTTTTAAAAGTTAGCATTGGTGAGAGTATTGGTGAGCAAAATTTCAGAATATGTCAGTGATTCACTATTGCAATACTTTATTTTATTGAACCTAATTATAATACTTGTACACCAAATTTTCACAACTGAAGCGTCACAACATCTTCACAGATTATAAGCAATGCATAAACTTTATTTCTGCTTTGTAGGGGACATCTGGAAGTGTATGATTAATAGTCCTCTTCTAGAAAATGCCCCCTTTCACTCACATAATTAAATTGGTCCAGGGCCTCTGCCCATGTTTCCAGTGTTTCCTCAGACTCAGTGATTCCTGGCTTATTATTTGGTTGTTCAGTATTTCCTTAGATTACATAAGCCAATTTAATTTTTCTGTCGCCTTAATATGGTAAAATTGATATCTCTTTTGCCATCCAACCAACATCTGCCACAATTATGGTTTACATGGTTAAGATGGTATCTGTCAGATGGGATGCTGAGCTGAGTAGACCAAGTGGGAAAATGTAGAGTAGGAATAAGGGGCTCCTTATTAAACTAGCAACAAAGAAAAAAAATCATGGGACATATGCATGCAAGAACTTTACCTAGTGAGTATTAAAGAATCTGTAGTCAAGGCATCAGCAACATAGTGTTGAAAGAACTAAGTAAACTGTCTGATTACTTTCTCTGCTTTTATAGACACTATGAGTTGTTGTTATAAAGTTCCCATTGATTATGTCCCAATTATTGCTCTTATTTTTTGCTTCAAGTCTTTAACTCTTTCAAATGTGCTGCCATAGCTGTAATATTCAAAAGGAACACAGAAGATCTGAGAACTCTTGCTTCAGATTCTGTCTCCCTCTCTCTCTGCCCCTCCCCCACTCCCATTCTGTCTCTCTCTCTCTCTCTCTCTCTTTCAAAAATAAATAAATATTTTTTTAAAAAAGCAGAGGGGGGCATGGCTTAGTCGGTTAAGTGTCCAACTTCAGCTCAGGTCATAATCTCAGTTCATGAGTCCAAGCCCTGAGTCAGGCTCTGTGCTGACAGTTCAGAGCCTGAAGCCTGCTTCAAATTCTGTGTATCCCTCTCTCTCTTCCCCTCCCCATTCACATTCTGTCTCTGTCTTCCTCTCTCAAAAATAAATAAACATTAAAAAAAAAAAGATCTGAGAATACAGACTGATTTACAAAATGGCAAAGAAAAAAGTTGAAACATACTATATTTTCTCCATTCTAGTTTTCTGTCTTCACACTTAATGCACCTAGAGTTGGGTTATATTTTACAGTGATATTTTCTTAAAACCCTGCCAGCCATCAGAGAAAGAAGGGGAAAAAAACAAAAAACAAAAACAGTACATTGTCATTGTCTGTGCATGTGCCAACCTGTATTTAGAAGGAATCTGTTCAATCTTGTTATTTGCTGTTGAATTTTAAGTTAAATGGGGATCTTGTTTATGTGAAGTGAAAGCCATTAACTAAAGCATTGAACATCTATCTGTCAAAAGCTCCCAGCTGGCTTAAGAAAAGTAATTTTTAATTTACAAAAAAACCTATGATTTTACCCAAACAGAAAATGCAGGAAAAACACATATTCCTCAATGTGCCTAGGAAATTCTATCAAGCCTTAAGACGTTAAAGAGGTCAAGGTTTGGGCAGGAACTATGAAATGCAGTTGGTCACTATGGTATTATCCATAACTGAAAATACCCAACATAGTGCAGACTTCTTAGATGTCAGACATGCAGAAAATTTACTCTCAAATTCTGATTTGCTGCTGAAAGAAAAAAAAACCCTAATTATATGGATAAAAGATATTGGCAAGTTAAAAAAATATCTTCATTTAATATAGTTATTTTCCTCCTTAAAAGCTACTGTAAAATGGATGAGGTGTCTCAAAATTGCTGGCAACTTATAATTGAGGGATTCATGTATTTTTTCTGTGCTTCCAACAGATTGCTAGTTGTGACTTGAGTATCTGTTTTTCAAATATATGGTTCTAAAAAAAAATGTGGTTGAATTAAATTTACCCAGGTCCAATTGAATTGCCTAACAAATAATTTTGTTTTCTTTATCCTCTAAAACTTCTAGGACATGATTAGTTAATACACATTATAGATTGACGGTTCTGTAAGTTTCTGCCACCGTATTTTTAAAAATTATCTTTTAAAAAATGTTTTAAAAGTTTTTCTAAGAGTTTTCCACCAGGAGGCCTATTGAAAACAATTGGTGATCATTAAATGAGTTCCACTGCCACTTTTTAAGAACTGTCATAGAAGGATGCCTGGTTGGCTCAGCCAATAGAACATGTGGCTCTTGATCTTGGAGTTGTGAGTTCAAGCATGTTGGGCATAGAAATTACTTTAAAAAAAAAATGGTCACAGATATTGGAAATTAATTGGGATTGAAACAAGAAGAAATCTCCAATTTTAAAATATTTGAATGTCCTGGCTCTGGAAAAATTGAAAACTGTATGCTTTGAAGCTAGTGATAATTGAGATCATAAGATCATTACTAAAGCAAACAATAAATAGAGCGTGCCATTACTGGTCCTTTTATATCCTTGTTTTTCTTCCAGTATCACTTAGCCCAACCAGCAATATTTAGGTGATCTTTAGCTCAGAGTTGCAACACTATTGGGACATTTTATTTTATAATCTTTTATTTAATTAAATTTCATAGCCTATCTAGAATTTGTTTCTATGTCAGGAATACATTGCTTTCTTAGATCTTTCATATTGTTTTATGAATAACTGTGTCATGATATGTTAAAGTCAGTATGACCTTCTGTAAATAAAAATTTCATTATGTAAAGATGTTTAATTTTTTAAAAGTAATCCAATACCTTTGTTTATCAAGACCTTAGTAAAAAGCAGCATGGAGTATTGTAGCTTGATACTAACAGATCAGATTCAGTTCCTTTGATCTGCCTAAGTTTCCACAGGGATGGATCTTAAAATAGTCCCCATATCATGCTAAGATATTGCAACTTGTCACTTTTGCCACCTGTGCCACCAACTGCCCACCATGTTCAAGGGAAGCCACATGCAAGCACAACCAGACTTTATTATCTTTATCGTTATCATGGTCCATAAAATTCAGAGAACACATTAAAAGCATTCCTTACAATCATATACTGCTTTTGAGATTATAATTGCTGGTATTAAATTTAGCTTTTTTCCTTAACTTTAACATTTTATATCAATTTTGCATAGATAAATGATAATTTCCTTTTAGGATAAAAAAATACTTCACCCAACACAATCAATACAATGGACAAACTTAAATGATTTAAAGTAATAACTTCAGAAAGAACATATATAAAGGATGAACTTTCATTTAAAGAGTTGGCATTTTTAGAAATCAATATTCATTCATTTACAAAATTTAAAAGAAATGTACTCTTTACCAAAACAAAGAAAGAAAGAGAGATTTCGTAGAAAAGTTTGGAATCTCTAGCTCTTTTTATTGTATGGAAAAATTGGCAAATAAGACATATCTTCAAATATTAATAATGCAGTAAAATACTTCAGTGATGAAAGGAAATACCTTGAAATATATTTTATTTTGGTATATTATTGACTCTGTTGTTATGAGTGACCTGCTTTTTTGATATATACTGCTTAATTCTGGAGTTGAAATCAAAATGGGAAACTGCCAAAGAGAGAACTGAGTTTAAGTTGAGTCTGAGACATGGCATGAAAAACAACGAATGTGATTGGATGAAGAAACACTCTTTTGAAGGATGATTTCATTGTTACCCTTCTTTTTGCCGAAGAAATATCCCCAAGCATCAGAAATGAAGCTAAAGGGAGCTTTAGATCAAAAGATAGTGCTTAATAAACAGATTCAGTAATAAGGAGGGGGGCGGTGCCTGGGTGCCTCAGTCAATCAAGTGTCCGACTTTAACTCAGGTCATGATCTCATGGTTGGTTAGTGGAGGCCCCCACGGGTCTCTCCGCTGTCAGTGCAGAGCCCGCTTTGGATCCCTGCCTCCCTCTCTCTGCCCCTCACTCACTCACACTCTCTCTCTCAAAAATAAATAAAAACATTAAAAAAAACACACAAGGAGGTGGACTTCTCTTATGAACATAAGCTTTTTTGAAGGTTCCACTTTGTTAGAAATGACATAGAAATAATAATACTTCCCCTATATAATGATAGACCGATTTATTACAGAGTAATTAAAATGACTAGCCTACATTTTGAGATTTAGTGTTGCTTAACTGGACAGGGAAAAGTAGCAAAGACATGGTTGACTGTGAGGAAGAAAAATGTGACTTTAAAAAATCATTCAAGTCTTGATATATAGTGCAATTAATCTTATCAAACTTGCTTTATGATTTAGCAATACATTGGTTAACTAACATCTCCTTGCTTTCACTTAAAAGGTTAACCATGTGGATAAGCAACCTTTTCTTTCTTTTTTTAAATGTCAGTTTCCTAGAAAGTTTTTCAGCTTTGAGCAAAAGTTTCACCTGAATATATATTTATTTACATGGTTTTAACGTGACAGAAAAAAATAAAAAACAAACACAGGAATGGTTATATTTTTAAGGCACAAGAAGAGCTGATTATCTTGGTGTTAAATTACCAGCTATAATTTGGGTTGTGGCAGGAGATCACTGGGCCAAAAAATGTCCACTTTGAGGCTTGAGTGATAGAGATTCTTAATTTATTCTGAGGATAATTTTATGGGGGTGTAATTCTATATTACTTTGACAGTACGTCTGGTTGTTCTATTGCTCCCCTCTGCAGTCAGACTATGTGAAGGACTCATCATTTAACACTCTCTTTGAGTATAAATAAAAGTTATGGATTCTACGTACAGAAAGTATAAACACATATACAACATTTGCATATAATTTAAAAATGTTCTTAGATTTCAAAGCACCTGTGTATCTGGTCCAGGTTAAGAAACTATTCGGCAATGATACATATGCCATGAACTTGCCTTTTCATGAAACAGCCTTTTCCTTGCCACTGAAGTCTATATATCTTCCATAATGTGATATTCTCAGCTGCCAGTAGGTATAATGCTCACTGGAAGATAAAACAGCAAAAGAGAGGAGCTTTGCCTGCCAGTATAAACCCCAGAAGGGTACATGCCAGCACACAAAAGGAATGAACAAGCCCTAAATATTATAGTCTGTCCTCACTGACAGCCCCAAAGAAGTCAAACTTAAATTTGTCTAATGTTCAAATTTTAGCTCTTGATTTTATGGTAGATTTGATCGACAAATGTATACTTTACATAAATAATTGTAGAAGAATTTACATCTTTCCTTGTCTAAATGGTTAAGAAATATGTCTTTATGACTTCTCAACTAATCAATATGGGGGGAAAAATGGACACAAAAGAAAACATGGCTGGTTTCCAACCTTTTTTTGCAAAAGCAGTACAGTGGCAAAGAAGAATTAGGCACAGCAGTTAAATCTTTTGCTTAGGTTTTTTTCTTTTTCTTTTCCTTTTTTTTCCCCACAATTAGGGAATGCATTCATCATACAAAGTCTTACTGTCAAATTGATCCCAATAGCTTACACTGAAGACCTTTTATGAAGCTGATGGGTAAAAATTGTATGAGTCAAGCACCAAGATGAATACAACAATGAAAAGCTTTTTTCTCCTCTCGGGGGAAAGTCAGATTTTTTTAGTGTCAAAGTTTTAAAATATTACTAAAAAATAAGCATAGTGTAAGAGAGATAAGTTAGTCAAATTTGGGTGAGATAAACATTTTTAAAGTGGAAGAATGTACTTCTGCTTCCAGCCAAAATGGAATAGCAGGGACTGGATTTACTCTCCTGCCTAAAACAAATTAAAAAACTGAATAAATATATGAATTGTTGGTTTTCAAGAAATTGGACTTCAAGAAACGAGTGACAATGATTGATGAAACAGAACACAAATGAGATGAGCACCAAGATTTCCCCCAGCTTATTGCCTATAAACAGACATGAAGTCTGGCTATCAATAAAAAAGTACAGAGGCGCCTGGGTGGCTCAGTCAGTTAAGCGTCCAACTCTTGGTTTTTGGCTCAGGTCATGATCTCACAGCTCATGAGTTCAAGCTCCGCAGTGGGCTCCATGCTGACAGCAAGGGACCTGCTTGGGATTCTCTCTCTCTCTCTCTCTCTCTCTCTCTCTCTCTCTCTGCCCCTGCCCTGCTCATGCTCTTTTTCTCTCAAAATAAATAAACTTAAAAAAAAAAGTACAAAGCATACTAAAAAGGCTAACCGCCCCAAAACAATAACAACAATAAAAACAACAAACCCAAAACAATTTGAAGAAATGGCAAGCATCAGAACCAGACATGCCAGGTATGTTGGAATTATCAGACCAGGAATTTTAAACAACTATGATTAATATGCCAAGGACTCCAATAGATAAAATAAACAGAATGCAGGAACAGATAAAAAATGTGAGCAGAGATATAGAAATTTGGTTCTAAGAAAGAATCAAAAAGAAATGCTAGAGACTAAAAAAGAAAAAAATACTGTAACAAACATAATAGAATAGAAAACATAATATAATATCCAAGTACTGTGGGACAACTGCAAAAGGTATAATGAGAATACCAGAAGGAGAAGAAAGAGAGAATGGAATAAGAGAAATATTTGAAAAAATAATGATCAAGAATTTTTCTCTAATGTCAGACACCAATCCACAAATCCAGGAATCTCAGAGAATACCAAGAAGGATAAAACCCAAAACTCTTACACCTAAACACATCATTGTCAAACTACAGAAAACCAAAAATAAAGAAAAAATTCTTCAAAAAGCCAGGGAGAAAAAACACCATACCTATAGAGGAAAAAATTTAATAATTATATCCAACTTCTCCTAAGAAACTATGTAAGTAAGAGAGTAGAGTGAAATACTTAAAGTATTAACAGAAAAAAAAAATCTACCTGGAATTCTGTATCCTGTGAAATTATCCTCTAAAAGTGAAGGAGAAACAAAGACTTCCTCAGACAAACTGATATTAAGGGAATTTGTTGTTGATAAATGTGCCTACAATAAATGTTAAAAGAAGGTCTTTAGCGAGAAAGAAAAAAATGTGGGTTAGAAACTTAAATCTACATAAAGAAAAGAAGAGCAGTGAAGAAGGAATAAATGAAGATAAAATAAAAAATTTGTTTATCTTATTCTTAATTGATCTAATAAGTTTGCTCAAAATAACAATAGCAACAACGTATTTGATGATATATTCCTATGTATGTATGTATGCCTATGTTATGCATACATATAATTGTGTATGCTTATATATAAGTGAAATGTATGATGGCATACATAGGATTGATGGCATAATTAGGATTATTTTGTTATTATAAGGTATTCACAATATCTGTGAAGTTGTATAGAGTAATTTGAAAGTGGACTTGGATTAGTTGTAAATGTATATGGCAAACTCTAGGGCAACAATGGAGAAAAGTAAAAAAAAAAAACAAACCTCTCTCTCTCTCTCTCTCTCTCTCTCTATATATATATATATATATATATATATGTGTGTGTGTGTGTGTGTGTGTATATATATATATAATTGATATGCTACGAAAGGAGAGAAAATGGTACCATATAAAACGTTCAATTAAAGCCATAAAAAGCAGAAAAAGAGTGGAAGACAAAAATAGGAACAAAGAATAAAGACAAGTAGAAGAAAGTAACAAATATGGTAAATATTGATCCAACTGTATCAATAATCATTTTGAATGTCAGTATTCTAAATGCACGAATTAATAGATGGAAAGACAAATATAAATTAAAAGATAATTGGGAATTAAATATAAATTTAAAAACATATAAAGACAATTATAGATTAAGACTTAGTGGATGGAGAAATATATGCAGTGTGAACACTAATTAAAAAAGAACAAGAGTAGCTATATTAATTACAAACATAGCAGACACCAAAGCAAAGAAAGTTATCAGAGATAAAGATAGGCATTACATAATGACAAAGTCGTTAATTCTTCAAGAAGACATAACAGCCTTTAATGTGTATTCACCTAAAACAGAGTGTCAAACGACATAAGGCAAAACTGACAGAACTGAGAAAAGAGAGAAATAGATGGATTTGCTATCATGGTTGGAGACTTCAATACCCCTCTACTAGAAATGAACATATTCAGCAGGCAGAAAATCAGAAAGATACAGTTGGACTCAACAACACCAACAATCAATGACATAATTGACAGCTATATCCTATTTCATCCAACAACAACAGAATATACATTCTTCTCAAGTTCACATGGAACATTCACCAAGACAGACCACATTCTGGGCCATAAAACACACCTTAATTTAAAACAATAGAAATCTGGGGCACCTGGGTGGCTCAGTTGGTAGAGCGTCGGTCATGATCTTGTGGTCCATGAGTTCAAGCGCTGCATCAGGCTCTGTGCTGACAGCTCAGAGCCTGGAGCCTGTTTCGGATTCTGTGTCTCCCTCTCTCTCTGCCCCTCCCCTGCTCATGCTCTGTCCCTCTCTGTCTCAGAAATAAATAAAACATTAAAAAAATTTGTTTTAAACAATAGAAATCAAACAATGTCTGCTCTCAGACCACAATGGAACTAAATTAGAAATCAATAACAGAAAGATAATTGGAAAGTCCCAAAATATATGGAGATCAAACAACACACTTCTAAACAACAGAGGGATCAAAGAAAAAATATTAAGAGAAAATTTTTAATATTTTGAATTAAATGAAAATGAAAGCACAATTTATCAAAACTTGTGAAATGCAGTGAAAGCAGTGTTTAGGGGGAACTTTACAGCATTGAATGCATACATTTAAAAAAGATAAAAGAGCTGAAGTCAACAATACAAATGTACACTGAGAAAACTGGGAAAAGATAAGCAAATTAAATCTAAAGTAAGCAGAAGAAAAGAAATAATAAGAATTAGAGCAGAGTACTCACTTCAGCAACACATATATTTTAAAAAGTGGGAAAGATACAGAGATTAGCATGGTCCTTGTGAAAGAATGACACACAAATTTCTAAAGTGTTCCATGGTTTTTCACTATATTGTACACCTGAAACTAATATAATACTGCATGTTAACTGTATTGGAATTAAAATGAAAATGTAATTTAAAAAATTGTCACAGATTACATAAAAAAAGAATTACAGCAGAAATCAAAACAGGAAAAAATGGGATACCAATAGGAAAAAATCAACAAAATCGAACCTGGATCTTTGAAGAGATCAATGAAATCAATAAGCTTCTAGCCAGATTAACAAAGAAAAACAAGACACAAGTTGTTAATATAAGAAATGAAAGAGGGGACATCACTACAGATCCTATGGACATTAAAAGGATAATAGAGTAATACTATGAAAACTCTATTCCAACAAATTTGAAAAATTAAATGAAATGGACCAATTCTTTGAAAGACACAATCTTCTAAAACCCACACAAGAAGAAACACAAAATCAGAATAGATTTGTCTATCTAGTAAAGAAATTGAATCCATAATTAATAACCTCCCAAAACAGAAAACACTGAGTCCAGATAGGTTCACTGGGTGACTATATCAAATATTTAAGGAAGAAATTATAATTCTTTACAATCTCTTTCAGAGAATAGAAGCAGAGAGAATACCTCCTCACTCATTTTATGAGCCTGCACACTAAAACCAAAGACATTAAAGAAAACAAGACTATAAACCAATATCTCTCATGAACACAGATGCAAATATCTTCAACAAAATATTATTTCCTATATGTCAATAATTAACAAGTGGAATTTGAGATTATAAAACACAATAACATTTTCATAGCACCCAAAAACATGCAACATGTAGGTATAAACCTAACAAAATGTGTACAAAATCTGTGTGAGGAAAACTACCAAACTGATGAACAAAATCAAAGAAGAACTAAAGAAATGGAGAGATATTCCATGTTCATGAATACAAAGATTCAATATTGTCAAGATTTCTTTTCTTCCCAACTTGATCTATAGATATGATGCAATTCCAATTGAAATCTCAGCAATTATTTTGTGAATACAGACAAACTGATTCTAAAGATTATATACAGAGGCAAAAGATCCAGAATAGCCCACACGATATTGAGGAACAAGAACAAAGTTGGAGAATTGAGACTACTGATCTTTAATACTTATTATAAATACACAGTAATCAAGACAGCGTGGTATTGGTGAAAGAATAAACAATGGACCAGAACAGAGAGCCCAGCCAGATGAGTCTACACACAGACCTTATACCCTTCACAAAAATTAACTCAAAATGGATCACAACCTACATGTAAAATGCAAAACTATAAAACTCCTAGAAGATAACATAGAAAAAAACCTAGATGACCCAGTATGACAATGACTATTTACACTCAACACCAAAGTCACAGTCCATAAAAGAAATAATTGATAAGCTGGACTTCATTATAATTAAAAACTTCTTTGTGAAAAGCAATGTCAAGAATATGAAAAGACAAGCCATGGACTGGAAGAAAATATTTACAAAGTATACATCTGACTACAGATTGCTACCCAAAATATACAATGAAGTCTTAAGACTTAATACAAAAACAAACGATACAATTTTAAAAATGGGCCAAAGACCTTAGTAGGCACCTAACCAAAGAAGATATACAGATGGCAAATAACTATATAAAAGGATGCTCAACATCATAAATCACCAAGTAAATGCAAGCAGTGAGATACACTACACAATATTAGTACTTATGGCCAAAATTCAGAACACTGACATACCAAATGCTGGCAAGGATGTGAGAAAACAAAAAGTCTCATTCATTGCTGATGGAAATGCAAAATGGTACAGCCACTTTGGAACACAGTTTGAAGGTTTCTTATAAACTAAACATATTCTTACTTTATGACCCAGTAATCATGACCCATTACCCAAAGGAGTTGAAAACTTATATCCACACAAAACCTGCACACAGATTTATAGCAGCTTTATTCATAATTGTCAAAACTTGGAAGCAACCAATATGCCAGTCAGTAGGTGAATGGATAAATAAACTGTTACATCCAGATAATGGAATATTAGTCAGTACTAAAAAGAAATGAATTATCAAGCTCTGAAAAGACAGAAGAAACTTAAATGCATATTAGCAAAAGAAGCCAATCTGTAAAGGTTATGTGCTATATGATTCCAAACATGTGACATTCTAGAAAAGCCAAAATTATGGACACAGTAAAAAGATCAGTGGTCACTAGGGATTGGAGGTGGTTGGGTTTGGAATGCACAGGCAGAGCACAGAGGATTTTTAAGATGGTGAAATTACTCTATATATCATAATGATGGATATATGTCATTATGCATTTGTCTGAACCTATAGAATATATGATATCAAGATTGAACCCTGATATAAACCATGGACTTCAGATGATTATGATGGGCCTATATAGGTTCATCAATTGTAAGAAATATACTATTCCAGTGGGGATGTTGATAATGAGGGAGGCTCTGCATAATGAGGGTAGAGGCTATCTGTGAATTCTCTGTACCTTCCTCTTAATTTTGCTGTGAACCTAAAACTGTTCTTAAAATTTTTTTTAATGTTTTTTTTTTTTAATTTATTTTTGAGACAGAGAGACACAGAGCGTGAGCAGGGGAGGGGCAGAGAGAGAGGGAGACACAGAATCCGAAGCAGGCTCCAGGCTCTGAGCTGTCAGCACGGAGCCTGACGCGGGGCTCGAACTCACTGACTGTGAGATCATGACCTGAGCTGAAGTCGGACGCTCAACCGACTGAGCCACCCAGGCGCCCCTAAATTTTTTTTTTAAAAGAACAAAAACTGTATCAGATTATGTAAAATCCTAAGTGTATCCCAACTTCTGGTGTGATAAGTATAATGAAAAAATGTAGACAATTGTTGAAGCAGTTATTAGCATTAGTTGACCATTTTTGGTGTCACATTTAAGCAGCTTTCATTAAAGTGACTCATCTAACCAGCTGGTTAGATGCCATAAGTGATGGTACTATATTCCTTTTGCTTGGAGGTGACAGAAATCAAATGTGATCTATATTAAGCAAACAGTAGAATTTTTAATATGGATATAAGATTTTCTCATCCAACCCAAGGATGGGAACTTGGTATCAAGCAAAAGAAGGAATTTGGACAACATCTGGTCTAGCACCTTTCACACGAAGGAAAATTTAGTAAATAGTAAGTATGATCAAGCAACTGGTTTGTTCAAAAAAGAGAGATGGTTCAGATGGACCATTCTGTTCTTGGATCACATCAAAGAATTTTTTTCTGGTCAATATAACAATAATTATATAAAACTGACACTTTTTCATGTGATATCACATTTAATTCTTATAACAACACTGAAAGGTAGGTGCTATTCCATGTTACAGATGTGGAGAATACAACTTAAGTTAAACGATTTGTATGTAGCTAAGAAGCTGGAAAGTAACAGTGTTAAGGTTTAAATTCTTTCTGCATCAAAAATCAATGTTGATTTTATTTCATATTGTCATGAAAAAATAAGTAAATTTCACTTTGGAAATTTTGAAAAAATTAGTGATTGCCTGTATCTACTGTCAATTACATGCATCTTACACCTTGCCCAAATTTGGGGGATTTAGGATTGTTAAATTAAAGAAATATACGCTTTGGGAACCTGGCTGGCTCAGTTGGTAGAGCATGCAACTTTTGATCTCGGAGTCATGAGTTCAAGCCTCACATTTGAGGTAGAGATTACTTAAAAACAAACAAACAAATAAACTTTAAAAATATATATGTACACTTGAGGACACTGTGGATACAGGTAACTTAAGAGTTAGCCAGTCTTGATATATAAATCCTCTTTTCTCAAAGATTTTAAAATCTCTTCAAATATAGTCTGAAAGGAGCATTTAGAATAAACTTTGCAAATGCCTAACAGACTGGGATTTGGTTTTGTGAAAAAAGAGGGAGATATTAGAAAACACCATTTTTAGTCAAGCTAGCATAGCATAGTCAGCATTCTGTCCTTGAGAGTAATGTCGAGAGATATAGGTATACTACACCCTGTAATGTTACCTGCAAAAAGCTAAAGAGGTTTTCTGAAACATCTCTTTACCTCTTAATGGATCTTTTATATATTGAGAAATTTTATTTTAAATGTTTTGAACCAATAGGGGTGCCTGGGTGGCTCAGTGGGTTAAGCTTCAGACGTTGGCTCAGGTCAGGATCTCACAGTTCCTGGGTTCGAGCCCCCAGTGGGGCTCTGTGAGGACAGTTCAGAGCCTGGATCCTGCTTCGGATTCTGTGTCTCATCTTTCTCTGCCCCTTCCCCACTTGTGCTCCGTCACTCTCTGTCTCTCAAAGGTGAATAAATGTCAAAAGAAATTTTTTTAAATGTTTGAACCAATAATATTACTTCCTTTGTCTTCTCCTGGAAATAACAAATACAATTTGGGGGTATAGTGAGAATTCACCGGTCCTAAATTTCTCCTCTTTCGAGCTTTAAGAAGTGCTCACAGGACACAACATTACTTATGTAGTATTCATGCCAAAAACTTTAACCATGAGGAAACAATCGGGGAAATTCAAATTGAGAAACATTCTGCAAAATAATTTGCCTGGACTCTTAAAAAAACAATCAATGATGGGAAAGATGAAAAGTGCTGGCTGACTCTTCCATATTAAGGGAGAGTAGAGAGTTATGTCAAATAAATGCAATAAGAGCCAGCTGATTGGGTTCTGAATCAAAAAAAGAATACAAGGAAAGAAGGAAGGTAGGAAGGGAAGAATGGCAAACTATAGAGGACTTTGTTGGGACAATTGGAGAAATTTGGATCAGATTATATAATAGATAATAGCATTAATGTTAAATTTCCTAACTGTGATAATATAGGGTGATGCTGTAGGAGACACACTCTCTTGAGAGATATATTCTGAAGCATTCGGGAGTTAATTAAGAACAATAATAAGAACAACTTGCTGGGTTCTGGAACTCTAGATCTTGATGAATAAGTTTGTGTTCATCATACCCATTTTCATCCTAAAAGTTTTCAGTTTTCAGAGTATTAATATTTTTAGTCCATTTTCTGGCAGACAACTTTCCATATCTTTATGTCATTTTAATTGCCTTTCTCTAGATGGGTTGGCTCTGTGGCCTTATGATTCCCTTCAGGTATGGTGAATAGAACAAAAAATATTCCTAATGCTGATGTACAGTACTATGGGATAATGCTTTATATTTCCAGTGCTCTTCCTTGTGACACTTTGCACTCATTTTTGGTACAAAAGCTTTTCAGGACAATGTTTTACAGGGAATAATGTAAAATTACTATAGATCCTTTGTCTAGCAGTTCATCTGGGAATCCTACCATTTGATATCATTGGTTTGGCCTTTTTCTTCCCAGAAAAGCTTAGGGTCAACTAAAAATTAGTCAATTTTAATGTGCGTTTGAATGCCCCATCATGTTCTAAAACATGAAACTCAACTGGCTCCAGCACTGACTCTGGGGCATCAGCCATCAGCTTCTGTTCTTCAGAAACTTAGTAAAAGTTTCCCTTGCTACTGTTCAAATTCTCTTTACTAAGTATCGCTTGCCTATAGGTCAAAAAAATATTATGTATAAATGTGCTTTATGTATTCTGTACATATCTACTTATACATCTAAGTGTGGTTTTCGTAAAAGAGGAATAACAAGAGTGTGAATTCAGGTAAGGGTATAGGCTGAAATGTAGTAAAAACAACATGGGCTTTAGAACAAGACTATTATCCCCTTAATCTCTCTTCTCACCTATACTGGCTTCTGACCTTGGTGGGACCATGGAAACTGTCTGGGTGTCTATGGCCTTCCAGGCTGGTTTTAAAGAGAATGCCTTATCCTTAAAGTAGGTCTTCTGTCAATATTAGGCCTCTCTTTTTTTTTTTTTTCCATTTGAGAAAGTGTGAAAGTATTAATAGCTTACATTTACTAGGTACTTATTATGTACTTAAGCTGTGCATGAAAAGGGGTTTGCACATACTGATAGCACAAGAGTCAGAAGTTGACTGGTTAAAAGTAGGGGCTCCAGAACTAGCCTTCCTGGGTTCAATTCCTGACTTTACTAACAATTAGCTTCATGATTCAGGATAAGTTACTTCACCACTCTATACCTCAGTTCTCTTATCTTTAAAGTGGGGAGATGATAACAATATTTTCCTTACTGGGGTCTTGTGAGGATTGAATGAGATAATATTTGTTAAACACTTAGAGCAGTGTCTGATATATAATGAGTACTTAACATATAGTAGCTTTTATTATAAAGTGTTATTATCTCATTCAATCCTCTTAGCAGCCTGGTGGGTTAGATAAAATTACTATTCATACTGTTTGTGAGAAACTGATCATAAGCAAGGTTAAATAATTTGAACCAGGACACTCAGTAAAAAAAACAGAATTAGGACTTGATTCTTGTCGGTTATTAACTACTAAAATTTCTCCTTAAGTCTCTCCAATCCAATTTCTTATGGGGATTGTTTAAACAGTCTGATATAGGAACTTGTCAAAAAGCTTGTTGGAAATTTAAATATAGATTTTTCTCTCTAAATCTCCTTAGTCATACTTATTTATTCTCTCAAACAACTCTAGTGAAACAAACAAACATCATTTCTCATGCAGAAGTCATGTTGACTCATTCCATGCTAAATTATTCTCTTTTAGCTATTCAGCTATACTACCCTTACACCAATACCTCAGAAAAATTGCAAGGCTGACTGAAATTTGAAAAGGAGGTGTGAGTTTGGACAAATCATTTAACCTCCTTGAAAAGGTATTTGGACTAGATAAGCTGTAGGGTTTTTTCCAGCTCTAAAATTCTATGATCCATGATTATGGATGTAATGACTGAGACCCTCTTTTCCACTTGCTATAGGGGCCCTGCTGAGGCACTATTCCATTTATTTGATACTCTACTTACACGGATATTTGTTTTTCTTCTGATTCTTTAGGGTATAAAATAAAAGATAGAGACAAAAGACATGTAAGGAAAATGTACTAAAAAAGACATGTTAAAGTTAAGTAGCAAAGGGAATTTCAGAGGGAAAAAGAGAGATTTGATATTCACTTTAAATTAGGCTTCCTGGGGCGCCTGGGTGGCGCAGTCGGTTAAGCGTCCGACTTCAGCCAGGTCACGATCTCGCGGTCCGGGAGTTCGAGCCCCACGTCAGGCTCTGGGCTGATGGCTCGGAGCCTGGAGCCAGTTTCCGATTCTGTGTCTCCCTCTCTCTCTGCCCCTCCCCCGTTCATGCTCTGTCTCTCTCTGTCCCAAAAATAAATAAACGTTGAAAAAAAAAATTTTTTTTTTTAAAATAAATAAAAAAATAAATAAATTAGGCTTCCTTTTTTGTTGTTGTTGTTGTTATTATTTTGGTATTCTGTGACCTTCTTTTATTGACCATATCATTCCTTCATTTTATATTCAAATAATACTGTAACAGAATTTCCAAGAAGGCAGAGCTAATATCCAAATTTGTGGAACATTCTGGTGTTTCTTTTAAATACAATGCATACTTTGTTTCCTTCCCTCTAATGGCAAAACTGTCAGTGTTTCCATGTGCCCATTTTAGTCCTGTCAAATTAGGCAAACTAAAATTAGGTCATTATTAGGAACCATCCTACTACACCTTCAGAAATGACCACAGTTCATCTAATAAGCACATTCTAAGAAAAAAAACCCACTGTATTTATTAAATATCTGTTGTCTATTCTGAACTGTTGCATATATTGGGGATACAGAAATACGAAATTCAGAGACTTTCCTAAAAAAACTTAGTGACTAAAAACAATATAAAACAATAACATGCCTCAAAGCTGTACTACAAGAGACACACAGAAAACTGTTCTGGAAGCACAGAGGATGAATACCTGGTTTGTTTGCTAGGAGGAGATGCATACAGAGTTTCTCAAAGAAGCAATGGATAATTGAGGGGCGTCTTGGAAACTACATGAGAATTGGTCTGGTTTTGAGATGAAGGTTCCAGAAAGAGAGACCAGCATGTGCAAAAATGAAAGAAAGGCATGTTTGGAAAACCAATTCCATATAGGAGGCATTTAGACTGCTTATGGCCCAGTGGGTAAAGTTGAGTGTGGAGAGGTTGAGACAGGCAGATTATGAGGGGTTTCACATATCCTACTACAGATCGTCCAGGGGTTCATAAAGTATCATTGATAGGTTTTAAGCAGTTGAATGGGATGATCTGATTTGTTAACTGTGCATTTCCCATCATAAGAGAACTGCTTAGAAAGGGTCCTGATGACTTTTTCCAGCTAATCAATTTCCAGGACTTAATACAGTGTCTAAAATATGGTACATATTTTACCATATGTAAAAAAAATTTCATATGATGGATCAATCCATCAATGAAAGAACTAAGCTACTTAGTATTTGCTTCTGGACTACATATCAAATTATTTAGGAGTAATGATGAGATTTTCTTTAAAACATTTAGGCAAGAAAGGGGGTGGTAGGGGAGGATAGATAAAATAAGATTGTTCAAATGTAAATAATCATGAATACTGGGCATCTAGTACCCAGGGGATCATATTTCTATTTCCTTTACTTTATGTTTGATATTTTTCCATGATAAAGAAGTTTTTAAAAATTGCTCCTGAGTTAATAAAGCAACTTGATTTCTAGATTCCAAATGTTAATGTTTGAAGCATAAATATCTCAGTTAAAAAGAACTAAGCTTTTAAAGAATGATAATACATTTGTAACTTAAAAAAAAACTAAAAGAAAAACCTTGAATACTATAAAAATTTTTGGAGTTTTAATGTAATTCTTGACACTAGATTTTTAAGTTTTCAAACTAATTGTGGCTAGAAAACTTCTTGACTCAAACCTCTTTATAGTTTATATTATAGAATTGCAACTAATGTTAGAAATTCTTAATTTTTTAAATATGGAAATCATACCCTTATTCAAAAACGTGTTGTGAAAGAAATGCTTTCACATTAATCTATATCACATGCAATTGATTTCACAAAATTTTATGTTGTTAATTTTGCAGTTACTAAAAATAACTTGCTGGAATTTATTCCTGCTAGTATTTGTAAAATATATCCACTTAGTACTAAAGGCAATTATATTAAGACACACAAAAACATTGGGGCACCTGGCTGGCTCAGTCGGTTGGGTGTCCAACTTCGGCTCAGGTCATGATCTCGTGGTCCATGAGTTCGAGCCCCATGTCGGGCTCTGTGCTGACAGCTCAGAGCCTGGAGCTTGCTTCTGATTCTGTGTGTGTCTCTCTCTCTGACCCTCTCCTGCTCATGCTCTATCTCTCTCTGTCTCTCAAAGATAAACATTTTAAAAAACACACACACACACAAAAACATAGTCTACATGTATAAATGTATCATAGTTTCTATTTCAGGAATGTGAATTCATCATCGTTAAATTTGAATGGTATGTATAGCCACTGATTCTATCTCTTGCAGTCCGTTCAATAAATTGAGATATTGCTGCTGATAAAGTCAGATTTTAATAATTGACAATTTCTGGGGACTGGCCAGACTACCACCAAAACCTTTTCTTTCCAGATGCAGCTATTTTGGGGGAGGGAGGAGGGTCTCAGCTACTTCAGATTAGCTGTCATATCTGCAATCAGTATCTGGTGAGCTGCGTATTTCCATGTGTTGTATGAAAGTACACATGGGTCCAACTGCAAGCTAGTGTTTAAATGCTGGTTCTTCAGTTAATGCATGGAGAGAAAGTAAGCATGTTACAAAGAGGATTGCATAGAAGTAGGAATGGCATATGGAGACAAGGGCAGACATTAAAGGTTGACTTTTGGTCCTTGTATCACTTCAAACAGTGTTGCCCAAGAAAAAGAAACATGGCTTCACAGAAGTGGTACATGTCACAACTTGTGATGAAGTTCTTATTTTTCTTTTTAACACTTACAAAATAAGTTTCTATCAACATATTCTCTTAATAATAAAAAGGAAAAAACTAAGAAGCCACATGAGAAACTGGCTAATTGAAAGGGAAAATGACCTTTATAATTATTCAATAGAAGAATGCTATGTTAATAGGTGTTAGGGGGAAATATCTTACTATCGTGCCATGGAAATTTGCCCTTGTGTGTTCATCAGGGATGCCTTTAAATTTTTTTTTTTGGCATGATGGGATCCGGCTCTGGAAATGAAGTAAGTTTCCCATACTAAATATCTCAAAGAGGTTAAGTTAAGCACATCACAACGGGTTTTGAGTCAATGTAAGTTTTCTTCAGCCACTATTAGATTGAAAACTTTACAAACGAGAGTCTGAAAGCTGCATTAATTACTCCAAAGATTCTCTCTAAAAAATTAGTAATTCCTCTAACTCAGCAAAATTTAATATCTAAAGAGGCCACATTTATCTTGACTTCGGCAAAAATGTTGAAATAAAAATTTAGTAGCACAAAAATACATAAATATACTTCACAAACAGAAAATGCTTCCTGCTTAGCACCTCCTTTCTTAAGGAAAAGTAGAGAACGGAAGCCCTTTTTCTTCCTTTTCACACAAGTTGTGTAAATTATTTCCCTAGTCTTTTGTGTAAATAACCAGGAGAGCTGAAAATAAGAGATCTTGACGATTTTAATGTGTGGCACTCTCAACTATAAGAAGCATAGATCCTCTTTATATTTTTAGAGCTCTTAGGATATATCCACATTAATTACATATCTTAATTCCTATGCTTGGTTTATCATTGGAAACTAAGGTTTCAGTGATGGAAGAGAACGAAAATTTCATGAAGACCCTGAAAAAACTGAAAATATGGGGATATTGGGGAAACACGGAAATCTTATATGTACCGAAAAACCCAAAACACTGAATGACAAAAATAAGTGTAAGGTGTAATGTATGCGAACTGGAGAGGTAAGGATGGTGAGACATTTAATGAGGCAATATATTTCTTCTTTTCCGTATGATACCACTTACTCAATATTCTTAACAAAGATGTTCCCTAATGATGTTCAGTAACATCACTTCTGATAACTATTGAGAGAAAATAACACATACGTGCTTACGAGGAGATTCCATTTAAAGGCTATATTAGTTTTTCTATAAATCATTGTTATTTGATAAGTTTTGATGATCATTAAAAAAATCTACTGTACCCATTTCATCTACATCTATATTTTTATGTGCTTAAATTTAAGTATGAAAACTATGAATACAATGGAATTTGTAGGTATAATATCAAAATCAAATTGTAAGCTTTCTTAAATTTTGCACACACACAACTCAGGTGAAAGATCTACTTGTTATCAACATTATTTTAAATTTTATAACTGTATAATAGAGTGCATTCTTTGTTTGATCTAGTTAGCTAATCACCATTTCAAAAAATATAAGTATACCTATCAAAGGGACTAAAGTAACAGAAACATAAGAAGATCTTTGCCAAGTATATATACATAAGAAGAAAAATAAAGGCAATTTACAAGGAAGGTGGTATAACTTGACAGACCTTTCTGTAGGAATTCAGAAAATGGAAACACTTTTTTTTTTTTTTTTACAAAGTCAGTTTAAATCTAAATTGGCTTCATTCTCAATTTTGAGTTGTATCTTACTTTTATAATATCTTACTCTCATATTTGAGTAAAAGGTCAGACTTTTGGGCATTCTGTCAGTAAAGTCTTACTCTTTAAACAACCATTCTCCTTCTTCACCAACAGTATCTACTTTGTGTCCTTGATTCTGAGTGTTCTTTATCATGTAGAGATTACTCACTGTCATATAAATCCCCCCCCCCCCTTTCTTCCCATATAAATACTTTTTCTTCTTTGGGGTTTTCAAAGTTTATGAATTCAGGCATATGGAAAGGCAAGTGACTACTTACCTCTTGTCCTCAAATCCCATCTTTAAATCACATTCATAATAGTATGTTTTATCTAAGACACCACCACTAGCAACTTTCAAAGCCTCTGCATCTCTTCCCCAGAGTCTACCTTCCCGTTTCCACTGTTCTGTGTTCAGTCCGGCCCACTCTTGATCCATCAGACATCTGCATATGATAGAACATGCCTACAGACTTCTCCTTTAAGTTTCCTCCCATCTGGAACAGCTTTTTCTACTTCATCCACTGTGCTGCTCCAAATCTTGTGGGAATATGTTCTAAAATTGCTTTTCTTCTTTAATCTTTGTAATTGTACTGTTAACTCATGCATGTTGTTAAAAAAATAAATAACTCCATGAAGATGTGTATTTTTTGTGAAAACCAAGACTTACATATAAAATATGTAAGCTACTAGGATTATTTAATTTGGAGGAAAATTATTTGAATGGAAATTTTTTGAATGGTGAATTACTAATAACATTCAAATAAGTAAGGAATTATACAATTGTTGGTAAACAACTAATTTTTGTTACATATTAAAAGGAACTGTGCTCTAACATAAGTAAAAAGGTTTTTCAGTGAGATACAGGGAGGCGATATAAATTGTTAAATAATGGATTGGTTTATTAAAGCTGGTTATCTTTTTCTTTCTGGAGTAGCCAAAGAGTATATCTGCTCATATGTTTCAAATTTGATATACATCCAAGCTTTGTGAAGGAAGAGTGTCTGTGTAGAGAGAAAGTCAAACAGACATGGACAGAAACATACAGTATCGGGGAGCAAGCCAGGAGGAGGAGTGGGGTGTGTTAAATCAGACTCTATTGATAGTTGTGTGTTGTTGTTAGGGCAGATGAGTATTAAAAAAGAAGGTATTTTCTGAAGAAGAATGCTTTCTACTTTTCCATTTCTACACTTTATAGGATGAAGCTTTTGCTATAAAATAAAAGCACAACATCAAAATAAACACAAGACTTAACATATAATTTCAAAAGTTGTGTTTGCAGAATCTTTTTGGAGTTATGTATTATTTCATCATCCTACTGGAGACAAACCAAATTTCATAAAGGTAGTGGGATCTTTTCATTTATAAATATCATCCCATCTTGTTCTAGGAAGGACTTAAATGGCAACATTTGATTATTTCATTAGAATAATAGCTTATCATGATCAAGACAAACTTTTTAAGTGTTTATATTGTTTCATGTGATGCCAAATGAATTTTACAGAAACTGACATTTCAAGAAAAGTTCATAATTCTCCGAAACAGAGTGTATTAGATAAATACATTTGTTGTTAGCTTTTCAAACTTTTACTATTTTTGTTAGCCTTCTAATATAAAAGGCATGGAAATCGTTTCAAGTTGGCATTTTATTTTTGAAGTCCATGAAAAAGTTAAAATAATCAACAAAAAGGGATATAGATGGAATCTGAGCTATCCTCCCATGCAAAAGAGTTAATACTGGAAGAAGAGGTGCAAGGTCCATGGCCTTGGGAACTAAAGTATAGGACTTCAAGGTCAGACTTTCTTTCTATCTGCTATGTACAGACTTTCTGCATACATATGCACAATAAGTGACTTAATGTAAACCTTATAGTTAATTGATGATGCCAGAATCCAGAAATGTGTTTCATGTTTAAAGAAATTAAAAAATTATAAGGGAGTATTTGTTACATTTGAAGAACTTAGAAAAATCCAATTTAACATCTACTGTCAAAAACAAATAGTTTATTTGGTTGTAAAAAAGTTTTAATTTTTAGCTGGTAACCTGTATTTTCTTGTAACAGACTGATGGTAATAAATTAATTCAAAGACAAGCTTACAAATGTCTTCAAATTAGGTATTTGAAAAAGAAACCATAAACATTGTCCAAGGTTAGTCAAAATGACAAGAGCATCATTTCCAGAAAACTTAGAAGGGAAATTTTCCCTAACAATTTTTTAGGAGCTAAGTACTGGTAGCAAGCTTAGGAAAAGTTTTCGTGGCTTCTAAATGAAAAGCATACATGAGATAATCATACTAGCTTTCCATGTTTACATAACACTCACAAGACATATATGGAAAACTTTACCCAGAGTAATTTTATATTCCATGCCATAATTTGGTTTATTTTCCTTTGCAAGGATAAAACATCTATTAGTAAGAATCAGACTAATACAAATATTTCAAAACCATAAGATTATGACTATAATTTTTAGTTCCTAAAATCTGTTTGTAAGAAGAACATCATGATGATATAAAATATCACAATTATTCGAAGAATATAAGACTTTTTAAAAAGTTAAAATAGAAAGCATCAGTCATAGAAATAAATAGAACTGCAAAAGGGCATATTAAATGTCTGTCTTTTCAAAGCTAACTATCTAGAAGCAAGCCACTTACCTACAATAGATAGAATGGAATTCATGTCTATAAAAATGCAAATACTTTCAATATTTGAAGGATAGCCATTTCAATAAATACAGTAGCTCTGATAACCAGGCTGCAGTAGGACGAGTCATGGTAACTTCTCTTTTTTATTCGATTAAGATTGTTCTAAAAGGCAATTTTTACATCCTATCATTCCAAAGAGGTTGAGGCTTTTTTTCTTCTTCCTCACATGTAGGATGATTTCTGGATATTTAGTATAGGGCATCACACCGGTTCAGTCTTGCAGTGCAACACAAGGCAGTTGCAGCAAGTATTTCCCACTAGTAATGTAAGGAGCTAGGAGGGAACAAGGCTTGAGGAAACAATCTAGAAAACCATAACACAGCTTGTTGGTCCTTTACCCACAAATAACCTTTTTAGACCAGATACATAAAACGCAGTTTATTATCTAAAATTTTAAACGGGAATCTTTTGTTAAATGTTAACAAAGAACGACTATCCTAATTCCCTTTAAAATGCAACCCTTAAAAAAATCAACTATCAAGTCTTTTTGAAAAGTGCTTAAATCATCTGGAGATAAAAATCACTTGGTGTCCTTGTTTTCTAACAAATGGCTTTTTCCATTGTTTCCATTAATTTCACCCATATTCGTTTTTTAAAAAACAAGGCCCTTACCCTCATCAGCAAAACACAGATGTATTATTTAGCATATAAAACCGGTAATTACCTACTAATTTACGAAAGATTATTTTTTTCTCTTTTCGTCAGTTTTCAAGAAGTCTTCCCGTGATTAACTGTAAACAGGAATGGTTTACACCTCAAATTAGAAGCCATTAATTAGCATGACGAAGTCAACTGCAAGATACACAGATAATTTAAATTATTTAATCACTAATCACCTTGGTTAAACTGTAGTATACTCTTTCAATATCCTTCGGTAGGGTATTGATCTGTCAGTAAATTACCTCCTGATCAGTTAGAGATAAATATTAGCGTTCTTTCCTTTCTCTCAGCTTTACATTATTCCTTCTTGTAAATACTTAAAAAACCTTTAAGGTTCTTTAATCCCAAGTCGCTAATTAGCCATCACTAGCCTTTTTGTAACCAGGAAAGAGTATCTGAAGTACAGATCAGGAGTTCGCTTTGCCCGTAAACAATAAAATAAATTAAAATAAAACATCTTTAAAATGTAAAATGCTTAAGGCAACGGCAATAATAAAAGATATACGCAGAGGTGGCTTCGGCAAATAACGGGCTTGCAAACGCCAAGTGCTTAACAAAAAAAGCCGAACCTCTATTGCAATATACAGCACTCCAATAAATTACACAACACTTTGCATAGGCTGCAGAAATAACGCAGGACAAGACTTACACAGATGCCAATCCGCAGCATTTATACACATGCACATGGCAAGAGACAGAAACCAAACACTATCATTCAACTCGGGCCGGGGAGCGCGATCCCGAGTTTGCCCAGCGCGAGAGGGCTCTCTGCGTGTGTGTCTGTGTGCGCGCGTGAGAGTGAGACCCATCCTCGGGGCATTTCCCCTCTTTGGGCAGTTTTGCTTCATTTGTTTCCCATTTCTGCTACATAGAAACTAACTTCCATCTCAGCCCCAGCCAGCGCCACTGAATAGAGCCTGTGCTGCGGCTTCGTGTGCGTCAGATCCCTCCGCGGAGCCGTCCCCGGCCCCCTCCCTCCCGCGGTCGGCCTCCACAGAGAAAGCGCCTTTCAGCCAACCGGCGGCTCCGACTCCGACATCTTCTCCGACTGGAAATAAATAAATAAATCGCACCTTTGGCCGGGGAGGAAAAGGCAGGGGTCTCGTCACACTGGGCGCGGGGGCGCTGGGCGCGGGGCCGGAGGCACTCTTTTTTGCGCCGGGGGGCGGGGGCGCGGGCCGAGGACCCGGCCAAGCCCGGGCCGCGAAGGCGGCGGACTCCTTTCTGCGGCGGAGGGATCCGCGGCGGAGGCGGCGGCGGCCGTAGCCGCTGCCTGAGAGTTGTTGTTTCCTCCTCCTCCTCCTCCGCCTCCGCCGCCGTTGCTTGAATGGTGGAGCCGAGGCTGGGCTCGTGAACACACACTGACAGCTATAGGGCAGGCGGCGGCACCATCCCCGCTTCCCCTCGGCGGCGGGGTGTCCCGCCGGCGGCCCTGAAGTGACCCATAAACATGTCTTGTGAGAGGAAAGGCCTCTCGGAGCTGCGATCGGGTAAGTCGGGGGGCTGCTGGGGCCGCTGGCACCGGGCGATTCCGCCCGCGGTCCCCCGCCCCCCGCCGCCCGGCTGCTAAGCCTGTGTGTCTCCCCGTCCCCCTCTCCCGCGCAGAGCTCTACTTCCTCATCGCCCGGTTCCTGGAAGATGGACCCTGTCAGCAGGCGGCTCAGGTACGGCGGCGCGCGGCGCGCGGCGCGGGCCGAGCCGGCGCTCGCCGCTCGCGGGCGTGGGGGAGGGCGGCGGCGGCGGCGGGGCTGCGGCCCGGGGCGCGGGGCTCAGCTCTCCCCGCTTTGTTGTTGCAGGTGCTGATCCGCGAGGTGGCCGAGAAGGAGGTAAGGGCGGCGGCGGCCCGGCGCGTCTCGCCGCCGCGCGGCCGCCTCTGGGCCGTGCCGCCGCCACCGCCGCCGCTGGGGCGCGGGGCGCGGGGTTCGGGGTCCCCGCCGGGGCGCGGGGCGGGCGGGGGAGGGGAGCTGGCGGGCCCGGGCTGGGGGCCGGGCTCACGGGGCGTCCTCTCCCCGCAGCTGCTGCCCCGCCGCACCGACTGGACCGGGAAGGAGCATCCCAGGACCTACCAGAATCTGGTGAGACATTCACGTCGCGGAGCAAAGAAACTTTTCCCCGAGTCGAATAAAAATTGAATTTCCCGCAATTTTTTACAGAGACAAAAACTTGGCCCCAGAACGTGAAAGCTCCAAAGGCCACGGGGAGGGTTGGGAGGCCGGCGCGGGGGCTTCGGGGGGCAGTGGTCGGGGGGACACGCACCCCGAGGCCGCAGGGGCTGCCAACAATTTATTTGTGATATTTTGTTAATGTACTAGAAATAAAGATACGTCATGAGTGTTGTGCAGTGCAAGGCCGGAGGAGGAGGGGCCGGCGCGCGCGTCCGTGCGGGCGCGGGGGCGCGCGCGAGGCGGCGGCGGCGGCGGCGGGAGCGGCGCGAGGAAGGAGGAGGGCGCGCTTGCTCGCTCGCTTGCTCGCTTGCTCTGCACGCGCGGTCGGCTCGGCTTTCTCCTGCCCCACACAATAGCTGGTGACTAACTGCTCCGAAGTGGCATTAGCATTTCACAAGCAGGCTATTCAGCCGCAGCGGAACCGTAGCAAGGCGTTATTTATTTATTTTTTTTCTCTCTCGATTCTTTTGCTTTCCTTAAATTCAGAGCTAGGTTTTTTGTTTGAGGGGTTCGGATGTATGATGATAGTCGGCCGGAGGCTCCTCTTGCTTTTTTCCAAAACACATTCGCAGAAGTGTAAAAGCCTCTAACCACCCCCCTGAAAGCCAAAAGTTTAACAGGCTTTTTCTAATTTTGCTGATTCTCGTGCTATTCCGCGACTTCAGTAAAAACTGTTATTGGAAGTCACTGAAGAGTTTTGATTTTTACGCTTACATTTATTGTGGTATGGAACTTGGCAAGTAAAAGTTTTCCAGCTTATATTGGGGTGTATTTTGTTTAATAGCTTGAAAAGTAGCTATTTTTTTAATTTTGTGGGGTTTCACAGTGAATATGTTAGTAATTTCTAAAAATGGTCTTATGAAAGTGGACCTGTTGTGGCTGGACGAGTAACGTATTTGTGTTCGGTAGTTGTATTTTTTCATATTGTCTCTCCTAAACCGATTTAGGTTGTTTGTATGAATATGTGTGTCTGGAGCAGTAAAAGCAGTCACACGGCGGGGGTGGTGGGGGCGCTTAATCTGTGCAGTGCAACTGACTCGGAACTGATGTTTTGAGGTGGTTCTAACGAGTGTAACGTTATTTCAGGAGGGCTTCTGAAACGATTAGGAAGTTTCACCTACCTTAGAATTGAAATGTCTTCTGTGAGGTGAAAGCATGACAAGATTTTGGTGGCATTTGTTTCATTTGGATGTAGAACATCTAACTTTTGAATCTAAATCTCTTACGATTTCATATAGATTAAGCGTCCATTAGGTTTAGGAAATTTAATGGAGCCTTAACAGAATATATTTATTTCCACACTCTGTTTTCAAGTAGTGATCGAGGCTTTCATTCAATACTTTGCTACAGTGAATGGAGGGAGTTTGAAGCAAACTCTTAAGATTCAGTGCCTGCAATATTTTAATTTGGAGTGGGGGGGGGTGTAAATATTTGACAGAATCCTAAATGGGTTCCTTGACTTGTTACTTGAAAAAATTATGGAGCTTATAGTATTCTGTTTTTAAGAATTGGGCAGATTTTACAAAACTCATTCTTGAATCTCATAAAAACCTCAGTCACTGAAGATTGCTGTTTTCTTGTAAAATTAAAATGTAATATTACTGCATTTTTAAAATGAAGCAGCTGATGGTATTTTGCTAAATTATGGGAATGTGTAATACTTGCATGAATATCATGTTTTCTCCAGTAAAAACAGGGGCACTAATGTTCATTTTTAGTTTCTTGAGAGGGTTTTTCATTTCATATATTAATAAAATGAATTTATATTCCTTGTCTCTTTAACAGATTTAGAATAGTAAGTGGTGTCTTCTTTAGTGTGTTATTTTTCAAAATCCACCTATTTTGCATGGAAGTGGGGTTTTTTGCCTGGAGTGTTTTCTCCTTTTACCAGAATAGTCATCTTGGCATACTTACGAGGCAGTTAAGAATTCTCGTTAAAATGTAGGAGTTCCTGGTTCATTTTCTCTTTTTGTTCATTCAGCATATTGTTCACTCCATATCTACTGGATACAAGACACCTTTTGAAGTGCTTTTATATCCATCAAACTATATAACTAGGTGTGTGGGTATTTGGTTTAACTTAATTTGGGTTTTTGAAATTCAGTTAGCTCTAACACATTTTGGAACACCATATGTCTAGGTGAGCACATGCAAAATCTCTTGTATAATGTTCTCTATTGTCTTAATTTATTCTTATGACTTAAAAAACTTCATTGCCTTCAAGTTGAATTTACTTAACATTGGTTTTAAGTTAATTTGGTGAGTGAAACCAAAATAATAACTATTATTTGTGATTTCAGTAGTGTCTATCTCTACCTGGAAATATGTTGCTCTGTTAACTGATAAATTGACTAATATGTTAAGTGGAAGAATATATACGTCAGATTGAAATTTCTAGAAAACCTCAAATTACAGCTATTTAACATAGATCAGCATCTGTAGTCAGCCTACATGTAAATCACAGCGATTGAGTTTTGACCAAGAGGAAAGTGGAGTTTTAAGAACACTTTTAAAGGATCATAGGTTTTAAAAAAAAAGGATGCATTTATTGCCAAGTGTGATTGATAAAGTTATTATAAAACATCATTGTATTACCATCTTCCTTAAGATTTAAAACATTTTTAAGATTGAATGGAATTTGATACAAAGTGAAATGGTTTGTTTCTTATAGTATATGTTTAATCAGAGTTTGTATTTTTAAAAATAGGTTGGTCTTAAAGCAAAAGGGTATATTTTAAGCTTTCATCAGAATTGTTATTTTTTAAATGGATCCAAGCATAGGTAACTTTTTATAGAACAGGAAAACTCAGATAATTTTTGGGCAAAGAGAAAGCTTTGTCATTTATTTCTTATTTTGAATAGTGAAATTAGTTGGTGTATTAAGTTTTGCTGTCTAGTTGTCACTTTAGTTAGTGGTGATTGCATACTTACAGGATCTTGAGGCAGAGTCTTTAAACACTTTTTACCAAATTTGGGATTCTGATTACATTTCTTGCTTACATGGCTGTTTTGTTTTGTTTGTATACATATACATACACATAACATATATATGTACATACACGTACATATATATGTTATGTGTATGTATATGTATATACATAAAAACTGGGTTCTTGTTAAACCCAGTTAAAATGTTAAATGTTAAAAATGATGTAATTTTTATTTTATGTAGTGGTATTTACTTTTCCTAAAATCATTCCACTTACTAGAAATCTTTCTATTCAAATGAAAGGATTGGGAGTTAGATATGGACTGTGATTTTAGTCCTGTCAACAGTTAGCCTGCAGGTTACCTCAAGCAGTTATGGAATTTCTCTGGGTCCCAGTTAGCTCATTTGTAAAATAAGTGAATTGAAATTTTTGTAATCTGAAAATTGAGTTTGAACAAGAAATAGCAATACATTGTCTCTAAAAGCTCAACTCTTTCATTTTGTTGATGGTTATCCAAAACACAAAAAAGTAGATACGGAGAAAACCTGCAGATTAGAAAATTATATAAATGCTTTTTATAGTGCCATTCTTAGGTTGTAGCATATTTCTTCTTAGAGACAGGTGAATATTTTTGATACCCTACCACATTGTAGACTGCCTCTTTACTCTGTAATTAGTATATTTTTCTCCATGGTTTAAGTACTAGTTTTCATAAATTATTGCTAGTCTTAAATTCAGAGAAGAATAAGAATCATGAATAAGATATACTTAAGTATAGATCATATGTGTGCATGTATTTAGAGTATGCTGATTAATGTGAAAGTTAAGATTCAAAACCTAGGAGACAAGTTTTAGAAAAGAAACAAAAACATGTTTTTGAATGAGGTATTTCTGTTCTATATTGAAGATAATACGGAGCTTTTAAAACTTAACCAGTAAAATTTTGGGGGTGGGGGATGACGAGTAATGAAGTGAATGTGCAGAATAGAGTTACATTTCGTTTTTTAATAGAGTATCAGTGAAACAGTAAGATTTGCTTGGTAGTCGCTAAAACACAGCTTTTGTATCCTATAGTCCTTGGGGTGCCTGGGTGGTTCAGTCAGCTGTGTCCGACTCGTGATTTTGGCTAAGGTCACGATCTTATGGTTGATGGATTCGAGCCCCTCATCGGGCTCTGTGCTTATAGCACAGAGCCTGCTTGGGATTCTCTCTCTCTCAAAATAAATTAAACTTAAAAAAAAAAATCTCCTAATTCTTTTAATGAAAACTACAAAGTTAACATGTTAGGGAAACATGCTGAAGGGCTGAAATGGGCAAAACTTGATCCTTTCTTATCTATGCAGTTATTCTGTTGGTATATATACCATTATTTTAAGAAGTTGGAGGCATTTACAAATATTTTTAAAGGAAACGAAGTACCCATTAAATTCTTTATACTCCCAAATGATTGTAAAGTGGCCTGAACATAAGGAGGAGTTGGATTATCCCATCCCCAACTACATAATGGTGTTTTACATGACTGTAATGAGGCAGAATAGTACTGCAGGAGCTTGTTTCCAGTCTGTAAAATGGGCTAAAAATAGCCCTATTTTGTAGGATTCGGTGAGTGATAACTGACTGGCACAAATCAAGTACAATGTAAAGGTTTGTGTTTGCAATTATCAGGACTTTAATCGTGGTAGTAAAGGTTCCAGTTATAGCTTTATGATGCATTAAAGTTTCAGAAAAACATCTTTATTTGAGAAGTAAGTATGCATAATTTTCTGAACATAGCAGCTGCAGCGTAAGAAAGACCGCTTTAAAACTTCAGAAGATACTATTGGTAGAATTATATTGTAGATCCAATAATTAAGTCTAAGGTAGAAAAAAGTATAATAAATACCAAAAGTAAATAATTTTTAAAACATTGTGGCTAGAATTCTAGAAAAATTTTGGTGGTCTGTATAGTGATTCTATGACTTTTTTGTGGACTAATTAACATTAAAAAATGTTTGGGTAGTTGAAGTATCCAAAACTGGTTAGAGAATACATGAAACTTTTTTTCTTTTGGTAGTCAGATGACATTTAGGGATTTGTGAAGGGAACTTGGCTGTTGCTTCTGTCTCCTTCTGTTCAAAGATTTGTATAATTTAAACTCCTCACAATGGTTTGTATTTTTGAAATTGTCAGAGAGGACATGTTTTGTCAATCTGGTTTAAAGTTACATGTTTTAAACAGAGCTTAATACAGACTTTTTGAATTAATCTTTAAGTGAGCACTAGGTTAAATTAATCCTATGAATGCCAATTTTTTAATCCACTCAAAATTCCTTTGTCAGATCACAAGTTTTTGTTTCTTTTATGTAGAAGCACCTTATCTAGTCTACTGCAGTCATTTTTCTTTTTCCCAAATTTTATAGTTACCTGTCATTGTCACTGCAGAGTTGTAACAGATAAAATTGTATCCTATACAACTTGTTCTGGACAAGTAATACCAGACAGGTTAATTTCATTCTTGTAGTTTCTCTGTTTAAGTTTCTGAATTCACAGAAAAGTATATGTAATACTAATAAGCAAAGTGGACGTTAGTTAACAGTACTAAGTATCCATTTTAATGGGCTTTTTAATTATATTCAAGAAAATCAGGTATTAAAATGAGTGTATTTTTCTTCTAGGGTATTTAAGTTGCTTTTATAATTACATCTAAAAGTAATAAAGGCTATTATATGATACAAACCAAACTTAAAATTTTAGAAAAAAATTTAAAATGTGTAAAGATTATCGATTTCTGATTTGTTTATGAAAAGCTATGTTATGGGTACAATTATGAGTAATTTGTGAAAACTAATAAATTATCTTAGAATGGATAAGTATATGTTACTGAGCATATGGAATATAGAAGAGTCTATTTTAGAACAGATTGGAGAAAATGATACTTTTTTTTCTCTATGGAATTTGAGAATTCAGTGTACTAAAAAATCAAAATTATGATATAGAAGAATGAAATATGTAAGTGAGAACGTTTGGTCTCTGTAGTGACAGAGAAGGCAATCTTCAGATATGATGCTGGTCCATCTTTATTTGCCTTACACACACAGAAGCAGCCTATTTGAGCTCAGGGATGACAGACAAGGAAAAGGGTGGTTGGTTGGACGAGAAGTTTTTCATACTAAGAATATGTAGTTAGCAACATGATCTGATGCTCCTTCTGTTTAAGTTAAAACTAAATTGTAAATGGAATGAGGTTTATAATATAGCTTAGGTTATTCGTGATAGCATGGATGATGGCAGCAGGAGGCATGTATTCTGGACTCCAGGTGGCCTGTGATCATGGTGGCATGACCCATTTGATCTTTATCAGGGATAGAGAACAGGCACATAGCCTGTCTTGGCAGAGGTTATAGTAGAAACGCAAGAAATATTTACCTTGTGTCATTTGATTCTGGTTTAGATTTTGAGGAAATACTAAATTCTAGGCAACTTGGAGAAATGTGCATTTTTTTTTTTAACAACTTCACTGCCATTGTATGTGTGGTGTTAGTTATTTTGAGTATACTGTTTGAAACTGAAACATGACTAAAAATGAAACTAGTCGTTCTCTTAAGAGTATTTATATTGACATTTTAAGAATAGTTTAAGAATTTTCCGTCTTTAAATTAATAGACGATAACTTTTCCAACAGAATCCCGAATTGGAAATTTAAATTCTAGTTTAGTAAATAATATTTTAAAGAAGATTTCTTAACTGTACAAATTTTGCTTAGGAAACATGATTTAATTTAAAAACAAAACTTCAAAATGTAATATTTCAAAAAGTTAAATTTTATCATGTAGTGTTTTAAATTAATTTTTATAGAGAATCCTTTGTAGTTTGTGGACACCTAAATTCTTGATAAAGTTTTTTTTTTTTTTTTTGTAGCAAAATATAGTCGGATTGTGATGAGTAAAATTTGGAAGAGCATCATGCATATTCTTTAAAAGACAGATTTGTATTGATAATACTAGCTGAATTATCTAAATGAATTCTTAGGTGGTTGATTAAATTGTGAATAGAAGACAGTCTTTCAAGCATGTTTATTGGCAGTTAATTAAGGGTAAATAGACCACCAAGATTAATTTTGACACTTAATAAGATTCTGTATTAATTTTATTATACTTCTAATTACAAAGAAATCATAGGCATGTAAAGAGTCCTTGTGAGAATAGTTACCAGATTAGAGGATTTGACTCGAAAAATGTTTATGTAGGTTCTATTAAGAGTATAATCCTAAGAGCTGTGTGACAGTGGAGCAGGGACTAAAGTTTTGAGAAGGAAAGTAACGTAGTGAAAATAACAGTAATCTTGGAATCAGGAGACCTTGGGTTTGATTACTAATTTTTCCTATTTTCTTAATGTATGACTTTTAAGAAGCTGTAACCTTTGGACTTCAGTTTTCTATATCTGTGAAATGGGGAAAATACTTGATCTTACTTCCTTGTGAAGATAAATTTTGAGAATACTTGACACAAAGTAAGTATTCCGTGTATTTTCTACGTGGAAGGCTATCACAGTTTTTTAAAAAATTGCTCAGAAAATGTAAACTAGCTTTAAAGATGGTGGATGTAATTTTAGCCTATACTTTGTAAATCTGTTGATTTATAATTAGAAGTTCAAAGTTTTGAGAATTTGAGATCTGGTTTTAAAAATAGATCTTAGAGAATGATTAATGGTAAATAGGGCTTTTAAATTTATGATTTTGTTCATAGGTTAGAATAGTTGTAAAAATAAGAATTGTATTTCACTAAGCTGACCTTTTAGAATTTAGAACTATAGTGGAGAGCAGAAGTAACTAGCCTTTCAGATTTGAAAAAAATTGAGAAAACGTGAAAAAACTGACATTTTTAGAACAGGTCAGGTGTTCAGGACCTAGTAGTGCTAAATATTTGTGGATCTTATTTTCATAGGGACTTCTTAAATTATATGCTAGAGGAAGGACTGATATTTCTAGATCTCATAGGTAAATCAAGTAGTTTCATTGTATTGATCTGCCTCATTTTGGAAAGGTCCTTAAAATGATTTCCCTGCGTAGGTCTAGAAAGATTCTCAACATGAAAGATCAACATGGAGCATGTAATGTGAAGTGTAATTTAAATGACAGACAACTCCCATGTCACCTACCATCACTACCTCCCGAGGTGGTGACTTGGAAGTCTCAGTCTTGTAGATGAGGGCATTGAGATGTGGAATAAATGTTTTCCCACGCTCAGCAAGTTTAAACGTAGACTGTTGGACTTTAGAGCTTTCAATCAAACTACTGACCTTTTCTTTAAAAATTGAGTAGAATTCATGGGGCGCCTGGGTGGCGCAGTCGGTTAAGCGTCCGACTTCAGCCAGGTCACGATCTCACGGTCCGTGAGTTCGAGCCCCGCGTCAGGCTCTGGGCTGATGGCTCAGAGCCTGGAGCCTTTTTCCGATTCTGTGTCTCCCTCTCTCTCTGCCCCTCCCTTGTTCATGCTCTGTCTCGCTCTGTCCCAAAAATAAATAAAAAACGTTGAAAAAAAAATTAAAAAAAAAAATAAAAATAAAAATTGAGTAGAATTCTTAATGACAGTATGTCTGGTGGAATGCAGTGGCTTCCAAGTTTTTTATATTTTCTTCCCACTGATAAAATTTACCTTTTAATGGTAATTTCCATTGACAATGTCAAAATTTTCTTGGCTGGGAAGAACGGCTGTTTATATTAAGTAGCATAGTAAGCAGAAGCAGATAGTTGTAGGCAGGGATGCAAGAAAGTAAACTACTCAAAGACCTCAGTCTTTCCTTGCTCCTTCCTTGCTATAGTTTACATTTTCAGAAGAGGATCCTGTTGTTCAAATTGTGATAGACAATTCTAGAAATGTTTTAAATATGCAGCTGGAAAAAGGAGTGATAAAGGTTTATGATTTGGGCGAAGGCTTGAGCAGAGCTGTCTCTTTCACAGAATTCTGCTATCCTTGCTAGTGGAGATGTTGATAGAACCAAGAATTGTTTACATCAGGGGTGGTAAACTATGTTGGTTGCAGGTAAATTGTGTAGGAAACCTGTTTATAAGGCCTCGAAGCTAAAGTTACTACATTTTTAGAGTTGGTAAAAATATGTATGTACAGCTGATAGGTGCCTCCAAAGCCCAAAATATTTACCATCCGACCCTTCACAGAAAATGTTTGCTGACCTCTGTTCTAGATATCCTAACATATTTACACAGGGACACCTTTAATTCAGGTTTTAACCATTAATTATGGACCCTTAACCCAAAGATTGTTGTTACTGTATCAAGTGATTTTCTTTTGGGATTGGAGGTGGGAGTGGGGATATGAGAAGTTTGAAAAAGCTCTGACTAGCCCCCCAGTGTAAGAGTGAATCTCAGTGAGATGACATCAGAGTTTGCATCCTTAAATCAGGCTCTTGCATCTGAGTAGGAGAGAAGATGAGATGTTTATGAAAATTTAAAAGGGGAGCACAGCTAAAAAATAGTGCATTTTTCTTATTTTCTTTTCAGGATAGTAATCATAAATTTTATGGTTTAATCTGTTTGTACCTTCTAACTTTAAGAGTTTAAAATTTTAATCTTAGAAATATTGAGAAAAGTAGGGCTGATCACATTGATTTCCTTTAACCATAGTAGGAGATAACCATAGTAGGAGAGAGTATTTAGGGTTGTCACTCTATCTTTGTAATTTTATTTTCCATCCTTAGTTGTTTATCTTTTTAAAAAAGTTTTGTTTATTTACTCTGTACACCCAGCGTGGGGCTTGAACTCACAAACCTGAGATCAAGAGTCGCATACTCTTCTTACTGAGCCAGCCAGATGCCCCTCTATCCTTAGTTGTTTTAAGTGTCACCCTTCACCTGTAGGAATTTGTGCCATTGTGCTAATTTGTTTAGTACTGAAAGTGAACTTTAGAATATTTCTTTTTCGGCATAGTTTAATGTCTGTGTTGAAAACTATTCAGAATGTCTATTTTTAAGCTTTCTTCTATATTGATATATATGTATTTGAGGCAATAGGTACTACAGGCAGTGTAAATGAGGGCTGGAGTTACAGCGCCTTGGTTTGATTCTCATCTCTGCTATCCACTAAATGTGTGTGATCTTGGGAACCTTGTTTTATATTATTGTATAATAATTTCTTCATTAACGGGAATAATAGTTCATATCTCTTAGGGTTATTAAAATAACTGAGCTTTTACATGTAAAATTTACCAACTTACCACAAGGCCTAGCATTTAGAGTGTAGTCAATATGTATTAGCTAGATAGTGTTATTAATATTTATCACCTTTAACTTTATAATTTGATCATACTTTTTATACATTGAATGTCTTAAGAAATTGAAAGCAGCATGGGTCATGGAAAGTAATCAGTATATTAGAATTGAGGATGTTGTTTTGTTTTTCCCAAATAATAGTGTACAAACCATTACCAAGAATCCAAATATATACATTTTGTTTAAGGGATTTTATTACGATCTCATTTCCGATTTCCCTTTTGATTTTAATTTCCTTTTAGTTATTTACTAGTATAAACAAATAAAATAAAAATTTATTCAAACTAAAAAGCTTGATATTAAAGATACGGTATCTTACTAATTTGAAAATTAAAAATCGCATATGTGTAGTCATATATGAGCCATTTTAATTTTTTGAACCATTTTCATTTTTTAAAATTTGTGTTTGTCTTTACATTTTATTGACCATAGTGACATGGATTAATACTCCTTAAGAATAATGATTTAAGGTAGCAAAAGAAAGTTTTCATTTATTTTTTTAAGTATGTATTGGGTGTGTGCGTGTGTATGTGTATGTATGTATGTATGTGATGCAGTTTGGACCAAAAAGAGACTTGATTCTTACACTCTTGTAGTTAATGGCAAAGTTGAGAAGAAAAACATTGAATTATTAAACTTTTAGATGTATAATAACAAACTGGTACATGAGTTAAGAAAAAGTTGCCAAGAGTATGTACCCAAGATAACACATTTAGACTGGTAAGATAAAGGAAAACTAGGGAGGTTACATTGAAGAGAAGATTTGAAGCACACTGAAGAGTTGTTTGGGCAAGGAATGTGGGGAAATGTAGAGAGTATGCCACATGGGAAAAGCCTGAGAGCAAAGAGTGCAGGTAAAGAACCTGAAAAAAGGCCAGTGTGTCTAAATGTGGTAAGTGGGGGCTGGAGCGTGTAGGACTAAACGTGCCAGATGAAGCAGAGAAATATGAATGGACCATACGTGCCTTTCAGGATTTGTAGACCATGTTAAGGAGTCGGATATCTAAAGAGCAAGGAAAGTCTCTGAAGTGTTTGTTTTTGTTTTTTAATTTATTTTTTAATGTTTATTCATTTTTGAGAGACTGAGTGCAAATGGGGGAGGGGCAGAGAGGGAGGGAGACAACATCTGAAGCAGGCTCCAGGCTCTGAGCTGTCAGCTCTGAGCTGTCAGCACAGAGCCCCACAGGTCTCTCGAACTCACTAACTGCAAGATCATGACCTGAGCCAAAGTTGGACGCTCAATTCACTGAGCCACTCAGGTGCGCCCCGTCTCTGAAGTGTTTTTAAATTTTTTATAAGTGTTTATTTTTGAGAGAGAGGCAGAGCGTGAGCTAGGGAGGGGCAGAGAAAAAGGGAGACGGAATCTGAAGCAGGCTCCAGTCTCTGAGCGGTTAGCACAGAGCCCTGTGCATGGCTCAAACCCACGAACCGCAAGCTACAGTCGGACACTCAACTGACTCAAGCCACCCGGGTGCCCCTCTGAAGTGTTTTAAGTAAAGGTGACTTGACCAGATAAAGCTTTTGGAGAGATCATTATGATTGCAGTATACAGAGTACCTCTGGAATAGAAGAGATTATAGATTCGAATGAGGTAGGAGGCATGAGTAGATGTGGGAGAGATAGGAGTTATTGCAACGATGATTTTGAATTGGATTGTTGTGGAGAATAGGAAGGGAAAATCAATTGAACTTGGTGACTACTTGGATATTGGGAAGGAGATGGAGGAATGGGCAATGTAAAAAATACAACTTTTTCGCTTGAGACTGGATGGATAGTGTTGCCGTTTGTCAGGGTAGAGAACATTTTGGGAGGTGAGTGTTGACATGAGGATTATGAGTTCATTTTGCATATGTTGAGCTGAGGAGGGATCCAAAGAGAGATATCTTTTAAGGAAGTTTGATGTGTAAGCCTAGGCTACAGTTACAAATTTTGGAATCATTGGTATAATAATTGTCCAAGTAGGAAGTATTGAGTGAGAAGAAATAGGGTCTGGAGCTGGACTCTGGTAGAACTCTGGTAGAACAAGTGAACGAGATCTAAGCCTGTGTTTACCTGTATAGGTCATGGACAAGTAAATCGGCAGTCTTAGGATATTGCAGGGGTCTTAGGAACCTTCAAAACAGGGCAAGATAGAGTTGTTGTTTGGGGGGAAGAGGATCATAGCTATGATTAGATTCTCACTGAGGTCTAGATAACAAAATATATGAAGAACAATATGATAGAAGTACTATAGACTGCTGGTTAGTGGGGTAAAAGAACATTTTGGGAAGGAGTATAATGTGCTATGGAAATACAAAGATAGAATGTCCAAAAAAGGGGGGCAGAGGTATTGTAGTAGGTCATAGAAGGCAGTGAGGCATAGACTGAGACATGAAGGAGAATGAGTTGGGGAAGGTGGATGGGCAGAGAAAAGATTTCCAGCAGACGGATCAGCTTGTATAAAGTTTCAAAAGCCAGAAAGCCCCTGAGGATTTTAAGAACTGAAAGTATCTAACTTTTAAAGTGAAAGTTGATTTTGAAAAATTGAAATATACTAAATCACCAAGGGAAGACTAAGTCTGAGAAAGTGGATTCATAGTATTTTATTCAAAGACACGATTCTGCAATAAAGATACTCAGGTTCACTACCTGAAATGAGTCTTGCAAAATGACTCCAAAACAGGACAATCACAAAACTAAAGTTATTAAGTAATGAACTTTATGATTAAAATAAAATTTTTAAAAGAAATTTGGATTAGTTTAAAGAAAGCACATTAGAATAATGATATACAATTTAGAACTAGAAGGGACTCTAAATATTCTAGGCTTTTTCCTTTAAATTTTATTTTTAAGCAAATTAGGGAAGATTAAATATAATTTTAAAAATTCATATTTGGTAATTTCTTCTAATTTTTTTTTTGCTTAGCTAATCACCTTAGTGTTTGAAAAAGTATGTTTTAAGTCAAGATGGTGATATTAGGGAAAAGGAATCCTAGCTTAGTAAGTTTAGGAAATTGTATTAAAATCAAACAGATTTATCTCAGGATTTTTCAGAGGTACATAATATAGTATATATAATTTGTATTGGGACCTCTTTTCTGAAATTCTTCATTCCACTAGTACTTACTGACCATCTACTATATGCCACACACTGTATTATTTTAAATTGTCAGTGTAACAGTATGGCTCTCTGTTGTCTCTATGACAGGAATGTATTATGATAAAAAGTAGGTTGGTTTCTCTTAATTGGCTTCAGCTTAGAAGGATGAATAGTAGCTAACTTTATAAAAACACCATTCATGTTCTTCTATAGTTTGGGTATAACAGATACTGCAAGATGGAATGAAATGATTTAACCCTTCACTTCCTTCCCCAGATCAATCTTATAAGGAATTCATATTAAAAGTGCCATTACCGTGTATACTTGAGTAGCATTTCTCAAACACTTGGCCTCAGAACCGCTTTATGTTAATAAAAATTACTGAACTTTCTTTGTTTACATGGAATTATCTGTTCATATGATTTAAAAATTAAGGTAGATTATAAAATATTTTATTCATTTAAATATAATAAACTCACTTCATGTTGATTAACTTTTTTTTTTTTAATTTTTTTTTCAACGTTTATTTATTTTTGGGACAGAGAGAGACAGAGCATGAACGGGCGAGGGGCAGAGAGAGAGAGGGAGACACAGAAACGGAAACAGGCTCCAGGCTCTGAGCCATCAGCCCAGAGCCTGACGCGGGGCTCGAACTCACGGACCGCGAGATCGTGACCTGGCTGAAGTCGGACGCTTAACCGACTACGCCACCCAGGCGCCCCGATTAACATTTTTTATAACAGTTTTCTAAAAGTTTTGAAGAGTGGCATTGTTTTACATTATCAGGAATGTTTAATGTCTGGCTTAATAGGTTTCTTATATCTGCTGCCTCACTTAGTCTGTTGTGATATCACATGCCACTTGGCCTTTGGAAAAATCCACCATGAGAAAGAGAAAAAGAAAAATAATATGTTAGTATTATTTATGACTTTTACTTTAGGAACCTTCAGGAGTTCCCAGAACTCACTTTGAGAACAGCTGAACTATAATATTTAGGTGGTACATTGACAAATTTTTTATAACTTGATACCCTAATCATGAAATGATAAAACAGTATACTTTTTTTCTGTAATTCTCTTTCTAAAGCATTCTAAAAGACTTTCAGGATGGATAATAAAAATATTAGAATTTCATATCTTGGTTTCAAATGCTATCATAAATTAAACAGTGTTTTGAAGTTGTTCCAAAGTGCCCAAACTTTTTGTGGTAGGTAGATTTATTTTATAGTCGAAGCTTAGTTAAATCAGTAGTTGCAGTTTGGCCTTTCTCTCTAAGGTTTTTTGTGAATTACAAAATTCATCATAGAGGCTATATAATTGTTTTTAAATTTTGTGATGAGTACATGAACTATCAGGGTTTTTTTTGTTTTGTCCTTAATCTGGAGATACTCCTTATGTAAAAGATTCAAAACATTTATTATATTTTGTAGTTGGATGACTTGTTTGAAGCTTTTGAAAATTAAAATTTAAACATCATTTTAGGTTATAATGCTATATAGTTTTTCTTCATTCAGTATTTGCATTGACTAGAATCTGCTAATTTATAACTTGCTATATTTAGGTTACATTAATTCTTTAGCAGTTTTTCTCCTCACTGAAGTAAATGATGGTTGGGGTAACTATTCTGTGAGTCAAGTGGTTGAACAGAACAGACATGAACTTTGACCCCAAGTAAAATGAAATGTGGACTAGCCAGAACAAATTATTCTATTTTTTAAAGTATATTTTATTTATTACAAAGAACTATATCACTTTATTTAGCAAGTATTTTATATGTCTTTCACATAATAGGTGAAGTATTACAGACATTTAGCACCTGATCACTTGCTGCAAATATGTCATCGGCTAGGACCTCTTCTTGAACAAGAAATTCCACAAAGCGTTCCTGGAGTACAAACTTTATTAGGAGCTGGAAGACAGTCCTTGCTACGCACAAATAAAAGTATGAACAATTTGTAATAGGATTTAGACATTCTTTTTTGTGTATGTGTCCTACCTTTGGATCCATAAAAATATGTGTGTTTAATAGGCTGCAAGCATGTTGTGTGGAAAGGATCTGCTCTGGCTGCATTGCATTGTGGAAGACCACCTGAGTCACCAATTAACTATGGTAGCCCACCCAGCATTGGTGAGTTGTTTGAGTTCATTACCAAGTTGATATCCTCTTGGTAAAGAGCTTTTGAATATAAAAATGTTTTAGTTACTTCAAGAGAATTTCATATTATGTGCATTAGCATTCAAGTAAGGAAAAAGCTATCATTTCTTTTTACTGTGTCAGTAATCTTCGTAGTGAAGTCATGATATGTAATTATGGATTGTATGTATTGTACGTAATGTAGGCTAACTAGCTTATTGATATTCTATTTTTACAGAAAAACTGTTTTCCTAAAATGTATTAGATTGATTTTGTGGGTGACTGTATCACAATACACATTAGTTATGATGGTGGAAAACAAAAATAGTTCGGTTATTTTTTTATAAAGCATAGTGTATTTTTCTGCCTTTAAAATTTCAAAGAAGGAAAACTGATGCAGCTAGGTCTTCCTTTTGAAATACCTGCTAGATTCATCCCTTGTCTCTTCTACCTGGTCCTTGGTCTTCCTGGATTACTGTAGCATTTCCAAACCAGTCTTGCTTTCAGTGTCTTCTCCCTCTTTCCCTTCCGGGTCATACTTAGAATACTGTAATATTAATCTTCTTTAATTCTACCCTTGCTGTGTTGTCCTTCTACTCAAGGTAGTATAAAGAGGTTGTTTAAGATATTTTAATGGTGTCATACTTCCTCTAGCACCAATCTAAACTTCTAATTTTCAGAGACTTTCATATTTTAGTCATAGCCTTTTCTTCCACCCCCACCCTTTTGCCTATCCAGGAGTGTTATTCTCCCTCTCCCACCTATCCAAATCGTACTTACTTCTTCCTTTTCTGGATACTTATACTGATCATCAACATTGCAGTTCTGCCTTTTGCTTAAGATTTATATGGTAGGGGCGCCTGGGTGGCGCAGTCGGTTAAGCGTCCGACTTCAGCCAGGTCACGATCTCGCGGTCCGTGAGTTCGAGCCCCGCGTCGGGCTCTGGGTTGATGGCTCAGAGCCTGGAGCCTGTTTCCGATTCTGTGACTCCCTCTCTCTCTGCCCCTCCCCCGTTCATGCTCTGTCTCTCTCTGTCCCAAAAATAAATAAACGTTGAAAAAAAAAAAATTAAAAAAAAAAAAAAAAAAAAAGATTTATATGGTATATCTTTTTTCACTGTTTTACTATTAACCTTTTTGTGTCCTTTCATTTCCCATATCTCTTAAAAATAGCAAAGAAGTGGCTTTTTAAAAATATAGTATGGCAGTCTTAATGTTTTATGTAAGGCATTTTGTTCTGTATGTATAATTATTGATATATGTGAGTTTAAATCTCCTAACTGTTGCTGCTTGGAAATCTTGATGATTTTCTGCAGTTTGTCTGTGATATGCCTTGGTGTCTGTGGGGTTTATTTTTCTTGTTTGAGATCCATTAGGTTTCTTGAATCTGTAATGTCTTTTACTGGCACTGGAAAATTCTCAAATATTATCTTTTAAAATATCATCTTTGCTCCATTCTCTCTCCTTTGGGACTCCAGTTGAACACATACTAGACTCCCTTACTTTATCTTCTCTATCACCTTCTCTTTTTTTATGATTTCTATCTTTTTGTCTCTGTGAAGTATTCTGGTTTGTTTTCACTGACCTATTTTCCAAAGGTATCCTATGTGACATTTGTATGGCAGACAATCGTGGATGATTTTTTTTTTCAGTATATTGTCTTGGTTACATAATGATATTTATATATTATCTATATATAAAGAACAACTATTAAAACAAAGGATTTGAGACACTAGAGTATATTTGCACTTAGAAAATTATACTAGGGGCAAAATGGTTTTGTTGAAAGAAGGGGAAGGTAAAATATTAAAGGAGTTTCACTGGTAGGGAGAAGTTTATCCTCTCTTTGAAAAACTACAGGTCTGTATAGTAAAGAGAATGTGTTATGTTATTCTTTCAACACATTGTCATGTAGCCCTGTGGTAGGCAATGCAAGTGCAAGAATGATTGACGGTACATAACTTTCATCTTAACATTTCCTATGTGAGTAATTACTATGTGCCAGGCAGTACTCAAAGCATTTTTCATTTATATTCTCTTTTAAAACCTAAATGGCCTATAGGAGGAACTGTTCTTACTTTATAGAGAAGGAAATTGAGGCATGGAAAACGTCGGCATTTTGACCAAGGTTACACATTTAGTGAGTCATGAAACCAGCCTGACTCCATTATGCTGTCTTATTTTCAGTAAGCTAAATTTTCAAGTTGTAGCATTTGGCTATTCAAGAAAATTGGTATTAAGTCTCATGGTCAGATTAGTAAATATTGCTGACGTGGATATAGGGAATATGACCAAAATGTCTTTTGAGTTTTTTGTTACAGCAGAGTAATGCAACTGGTATATTCAGGTATCAGAATTAATTACCAAGCTGGTAATTTTTGTATCTTTCTGAAAGACTTAATTTCATAAGGGTTAAGATGAATGCTTTTTTCTTCCATTTGTATTTTCAGGAAAATACTAGCTCTTTTTATTTAAAAAAGTAACTATTATAATGCCAATTTTACCTGCTTTTTCGTATTTGCATATAGTTTCTTAAGTTCCCAAAGAAAAAAAAGCTGGACTAAAAATGAGTCTATTTATTATAGTCATAGTTTAGTATCATCTCTTTTCGGTTCCCCTTGGTGACAGTCTTGAATGTTTTGTGACTGCTACAAAATTGGGAATAGGATGGAAGTGGAAAGAAAAGTTCATCAAGCTTTTGGCCTGCATGGTGATAAGGTGTATCATTTTACGTTATCACAGAGTATGGGTTAGAAGATTTTTTTTTTAAATATGAACATTTGTAGTACTGACTTAATTCTTTTGTTGATTCCTCTTTGCTATTTTCTGTCTAGCTACTTTTAAAGATTTTCTTTGCTCTTTCCTTGATCTATGTAGTACTACCAAGTAAAAAGGGACGTAAGGAAAAAACCTTAACATTTTAACTTTTCATAAACTATGGATTTAAATATTTAATATACATCTAGATATTTAAATTTTGAAGCATTTGAGATACAGAAGTTTTAAAAATAAACTTTTAACTTGGAAATAAATATTTACTGAAAAGTTGCACAGATAGTTCACAGTTCCTTTTATACACCCTGTGCAGTTTTTCCTAATGTTGTAATCTTATTACCTGGTACATTTCTCAAAACTACAGAACCAGCATTGGGACAGTATTATTAACTAAACACCAGATCTTATTCATATCTCACCAAGGTTTTCTGTTAATTGTCTTTTCTTGTTCCAGGTTACCAAACTGCACTTAGGAATTTAAGTTTTTTTGTTTTTTTTTTTTAATGAACTTTCTCTTGTAACTCAGAAGATCACGTAAGATAAGTGTGGTGATAAATTGGATTTTCCTTTCTTAGATTTTTGCAGACTATATGCAAACTTTTGTACTTCTCAATTTGAGTATTTCACATTTGTCTGAAACTTTAAAATGTGTAAAATAGAACTTCTAACCCTGTGAAACTTGTTATTCCAACCCTGGGAGTTAGACTTCTTAATTCATTTCTTAACATTCGTTTAGTAAATAAGGCATGTGTATTTTATTCTAATCTCTTGAGTCTGTTTTTCATTACCATTGCAATAGCCACATTTGAGGCCTTGGTACTTCTTGCCTGGAGCTGTAACATCATTCATTCACTTACTAAGTAATTACTGAATCTCTCTGCATTCATTATATCTGGCATTGGGCTAGCATCTGGAATTTTAGGATAAATAAGAACATGCTTGACCTCTGCTCTCCTTGAACTTATAGGCTACTTGATCCCTTGCCTCTAGTCTTATTCCTGTGCCCTAGGATTTAGCTCTAAATCAAGGTTTTGTAACTTTGGCATTGTTTATATTTTGGGCCAGAGAATTGTTTGTTGTAGGCTACTGCCCTGTGCATTGTAGGGTGTTGTATTAGCATCCCTGCCTGTGCCCAGTAAATGCTAGTAGCATTTCCCACCTTTTGCCCCTGGAATTGTGACAACCAAAAAATATCTCCAGATGTTCCCAAATGTCCCTGGGGCAAAATTGTCTCCAGTTGAGAACTCTAAAAGTTGTAAAAGGCATGTGTGATCCTGTCGTGCCTCCTTTCCCTCATTGACTTTGAATAGTTTTAACCATGTAATGTTGCTCATAAGGCTGACCTTTTCCCATCTTCCCGCCTTTTCCTTGCCTCTACCTGTACTCTAGCTTTGTACAACTCCTTGGCAGTTCTTAACAGTCAGCTAACCTCTTAACCCTTTGTCTCTGCACGTTTTATTTCTGTCTGCAATGTCTCTCTTTTTTGTTAGTTCTATGAATATCTGTTCATTCTTTAAACTTTAAATGTCTGCTTATACTTACCTCTTCTATAGCTTTTGTCACATAGTTGTGTCTGTTTCCTTTTCTTTTTCTACTATACTGTTAGGACATGGAGGATAGAGATTATGTTTCATTGCTCTTTATAGACCCAACTCCTTGGCATTAGTAAACATTAAATGAAGAGGCAGTTGGTAATTGATGAACTGGAGTGGGACTCAAAAAATTCAGCAGTGTATAGGGGGTAAAAATTGGAATATATGGTTGGAATAGCCAAGAGAGAGACTTGGTCAAGGATATCATTGGTCAAGGATATCATTGAATTAAGGGAAAACCTCAGAAGCTGGTTTTTAAGAAATTAAGGTTTATTAATGAATTATCAGTTCATTACACTTGAGATGTCAAAAACCCATACCTGTATAATTTAAGAACCAGGTATTGATCTTATCTCAGTGTGTCTTTACCCTATTTTATAAATCCCGACTGCTTTGCATCTCCTAGTCCTTGATGTAAATTGTGAAAATTGAACTGGAATTCATTCTCAGGGAAGGAGAACCAAAGCAGTCAGCTGCTTTCTAGTCCTCTAGAACCTCTCTTAATGGGAGAGAAATAAAAGAAAAGAAAGGTCCTACTAATCTGTTATCATTATCTTCTAACTCATTTTCTATGGAAGAGATACATGATCATGTATTAGGCATAATAACAGATTTACTTTCAAAAATACTTATGATCTCAGGTATTGTGCTTTCTCCAATCTCCTTACCCATATTATGCCTATTTTCAGATATAGTTTACTCTGTATTTGCCTATGTTAATAGGCATAATTTAATAATAAATGACATTAGTGGAGGGAGACCTGGAAAGAAGAGACATAGGTACATTAAAGCTGTTTTTAAAGTTAAATTTGGGGATTCATTTAATGCATGTTTATCTTGTGGAAAAGGTTGTAATAAAGTAAAGCAATCTTTTGCTAATTGCCTGTTTATATTTTTTGACATTTACCATATTAGCCAAGTAAACTTTCTATGTTTAGGTTTTCCATATCTCATCTTGTTTGTTGTTTTGCCTATGTAGTTCTACTTGTTGCTTCTGTCATTTTACTTGCTGCTTCTGCTGCAAAGTTCCAGTTTTGGTGGGCGAGGATAAGGAGTATTGAGAAATCTCATTCTGTGTGAGTGTAAGGAAAGCTTTACCTTGAAAAATAGCCTTGCTACACAAACATGCAGTTAACATTAAGAAGCTTTTTGCATGAAAAGTTTTAGATCTCATCTACATTTATAATTTTTTCTGAGAAAACTAGTTTGAACAAAGGCAGCAAAGATTTGCTTAAAATTAGATTATAAATCTTGACTCGGCTTTAGTCTAGATGTGTGGCCTTAGGCAAATTATTTAATTTTTTAGCCTCTCAACTTCCTCATTTGTAAAATAGGGGTGAAATTTACCATATATGGTAATTTGGAAACTTAAATGAGATAGCAAAGTGACTATGTATGCACAATGTAGACTACACTAAATGTAACTTTTTGCCCTTTCATCGTGTAATTCTCATTTAATGCATTATTTTGCTAGTAAATCTTGAGTACTTTTAAAGCAAAGGGTCTTTTCCCCTTCTATTTTTACTGTGCTGTTTTGCCACATTTCCAATATTTGACTTATTCTACAGTTGGTAGTTTTTTAACATAATTTGGCACTGGGCTGAGATCTGGAGGTTAGAGTTAAGTTTTTCCTCATGTAACCATGTTTCTTACATAAGTATTAATAACATTGTATGTTATAAATCTGTAAGATTTAACATATAATTTAACATTTGACATATAATTCAGTAATTTGTAAGATTATAATAATAATCTGTAGTTTCTTTCCTGTTCATGTATTCTTTACCTCATATTCTGTTAAGTTTTGTACCTTTTTTACCTCAGTCCATACTTTATCCTAAGTTAGGCATCTATTCATCACTTATTTAAATACATTCATTTTGACCTATTTTCTCAGTAACCATTTTCTCTTTCAGAACTCATTTTCTTCTATTTTTCTAATCTTAGTTTTATAATTTGTGTTGTTTAATCATTTCTGACTTAGCTATATTTTTTGGATTTTTATTTTTTGGTCTTGGTTTCTGTTTTTTAATCTGTCCCTTGAATGATATTTATTTACCTTTGTTTTTTTCTACTGTACTGTTAGGGCCTGGAGGATAAAGATTATATTTTATTGCTCCTTATGGACCCAATTCCTCAGCATTAGTAAATATTAAATGAAGAGGAAATAGGTAATTGATGTAATTAGTGAATGAGGTGGGACAAGAAAAGTTCAGAATGACATTCATATTTCCATTTGGCACAGGTTTTTGTTATTTTAATTCTCTTCCTTGCTCCCCTTCCTCTCCTCCCTCAGCCTCTCTACTTCCTTGTTTTGCCTTCTAAGAATAGGTAATTGTGAGAGACTCCTAAGATGTATTGCATTTTTGTTTTAAGGGAAATAAAGCTAATGTTCATTGTGCCAAAGTGCCAAATATATAAAATAGACATTATTATTTATTTTTTTCTTTTGCTTAAATTTCTTTTCAAATTTATGATTGACCAGAAAAGGGGAAACACTTTGAAGAATGACAGTTTACTTAGGTGAGTTCAAATTGTTGCTCTTGTAGCTGTGTTTTATTTTCTTTTGTTAATAATGAGAAGAAATTCTTTTTAAGGTCATAGATGTGATGAGAGATATCATCTGTGCCCCCTGCCCTCTTGTTGTACTATGTCTGGCAAGCAGTGTCAGTAGTAATTAGGAAGCACTAGCCTTTCATTACCCCCTTTTAGTTTGTGTCCCATATTTTTCCAGATTGTTTACTTTGATGTTGAATTTCATATCTGTTTAAGTGAAGCAAATTATCTTATTTTCTTCATAAAGTCTCTGACTTTTTATTTTGAATTTTGAAGTTAAGAATTGAACGTTTTCTGGGGCGCCTAGGTGGCTCAGTGGGTTGAGTGTCTGACTTCGGCTCAGGTGACCGTCTCACGGTCCACGAGTTCAAGCCCCGCATTGGGCTCTGTGCTGACGGCTTGGAGCCTGGAGCCTGCTTCAGGTTCCATGTCTTCCCCCCTCTCTCTCTGTCCCTTCCCCGCTTGCAATGTCTCTTTCTCTCACAGAAATAAACATTAAAAAAATTTTTTTTAGGGGCGCCTGGGTGGCTCAGTCCGTTAAATGTCTGACTTTGGCTCAGGTCATGATCTCACAGCTCACGATCTCACAGCTCACGACCTCACAGCTTGTGAGTTCCAGCCCCATGTCAGGCTCTGTGCTGACAGCTCAGAGCCTGGAGTCTGCTTCAGATTCTGTGTCTCCCTCTCTCTCTGACCCTCCCTACTCTCGCTCGCTCACTCTCTCAAAAATAAACATTTTAAAAATTAAAATAAAAATAACATAAAAAATTTTAAACCAAAAAAAAAAAAAAGGCAAGGAATTGAACATCTTCCTAGACATCTTGAAACTAGGAAATCCATGATCAGGCTGAATAGATACTTATATGAAGAGAGCAGCAGTTTGTTCAGCTCCATAAGGAAGATGAAGGGGAAAAAATGATGTCCCATAAAGTCTTTTAAAAAGTAAAAGAAAAACTGTGGTTAGTAAGATTTAATTTTATAACATGAAGATTTGATTGTTCAAAGTCAATATTGTGGTAGTATATAATACCTTTAAGTTTATAGAACATGTTGTCTCATTTGCTTTTCATAACAACATTGCAAGATACCCCAACTTTATCAAAGAAGCTGAAAAAAAGAAGAGGTAGTGACCAAGTCAATTATCCCTGGTTGTGTTTTTCTGAAATATGCATTTAACTTTATGTCACATTTATTTAGCACCGTTTTGCCTTCTCTGTGAAATTCTTTATGCATTAGCCTTGTACCACTTGTGTCCATTTATTGATTTGGGTATAGGAGCCTTTGAATTCAGAATGTGAACTTTAGAAAGATTAAAACATGGTATGTTGTTTCAAGTTTATCTCTTTCCATATAAATAACTTAATTTGAGAGAAAATAATTCAATTCCTTGAGAAAGTATTATTAACAGTCTTGTTGGCAAACTGATTACATTCTAGTTTAAAATGAAATTTTAGGGGCGCCTGGGTGGCGCAGTCGGTTAAGCGTCCGACTTCAGCCAGGTCACGATCTCGCGGTCCATGAGTTCGAGCCCCGCGTCGGGCTCTGGGCTGATGGCTCAGAGCCTGGAGCCTGTTTCCGATTCTGTGTCTCCCTCTCTCTCTGCCCCTCCCCCGTTCATGCTCTGTCTCTCTCTGTCCCAAAAATAAATAAACGTTGAAAAAAAAAAATTAAAAAAAAAAATAAATAAAATAAAATGAAATTTTGTTTTTTGAGCCCTTTGATTTCTTTTGCAAAATCAACTTTTGCTTTTAGCCATATTCCTTGTGATCTGTTCTCATTGTGGTCAAGAGATAAAATGGCAATCGGTTATCCCAAAGCAAATCTTATGTTATTCCCACTTCTTTCTCCTTAATAACCTTTAACTTCCTAATTTGGGGGAAATAGTCCAGAATGCCTTACCATAGCTTACAAAGCATTCTGGAGTCTGTGCCCTACCTTCCCATCTCTTCACTTGACACTTTCCCCAGTGTGCTCTGTGTGCTAGCCATACCTACTTCCTTATATAGTTTGAGTGCCATGTTCTTTCCAGCCTCAGACCATTGCACATGCTCTTGCCTCAACCTAGAATATGCTCCCTTCCCACCAACATTCTTTGTTCCACTTTCAGGTCTTAGTTTAAATGTCGGTTTTTCAGAAAAGCCTGACTCACTGATATGCAACCCCTTCCCTCCCCTGCCATATGTTTAGGGCCCTCTGCTGTATATTTTAAGGTTTTTCTGAACCTTTTTTTTTGTTTTGCTGACACTTCTTGTTATAAGTCCTTGTTTCACGTCTGTCTTCCCTGCTAGACTACAGTCTTCATGAGGGTAAGTACTGTGCGTTTTCTTTCTCTGTTACATCCCTTAGTCCATACTTGGCCCATATAGGTGCTATATAAATGTTTGTTAATTTAAAATTAAATGATTAAAATGTTTGGCATAAAACTATATAGCTTTAAAAAAATGAATTTTTATTAAAATTACTATAAAAACATTTAAAAGTTTTATGGTTGAAATACCATCAGACTAGTTTCCAAGAAAGAAAAGAGGAGGAAGAGTAATACAAATCAAGTAATTTTACAATTCTAGTAAATTTGAATCCTTGTAATTGTAATGTCTGTTTTGGGGGGTGGTTTTGTTTGTGCTTATGTACTTGGTTCATGAGATTTTTTTGCTTAACTCTTGGAATCATCTCTTTACTTACTGTATTTTATTTTAGTATTTGTGCTCTCCTTTTTAGAGCTTACTTGTCTTTGTGGTATCTGCTAAATCTTAAAAACGTGATGTCTTTCATATGGGAAGTACAACTAAACACCAAATTGACTATGTAGAGATTTGGAGGGTAGCTACTGTACATACTAATTATTTTAGAGTAGTAAAATAAAGAGAGAAGCTCTCCAGGGTGCTGTGTTGCCCAGGTGATTATTTTACTTTTCTATTCTCTCTTTCCTTTTTTGTGGACCAAAAGCTGTTTACAGGATTGTCCTTGTAATGTTACAGACCCATTTTACTATAAAACTAAAGTTGGGAATTTTGTTCATTATAGTTAACGGTGATTTATTTGCCTTGTTCTCGTGTTGGTTAGTTGCTAGTTACTGGTGCAGAATGATACAAAGATCAGATGATGATGTAGAAATAAGCCAATCTGTGTTGAATTATTTTCCAGATTATCTGTGGCCCTCAAATTACGAACATTTGGTTGTTATTCCCTACTAATGTCTATATTAGTAACCTCAGGAGAATTGTGGCAAGCTTATCAATTGTGGCTCTATGGTGAATTAACTGTTAAAAGTTCCTTCTTACAGGATTCCTTCCCAAATAAAATTGAACCTACACTGTCTTTGATATATTTCTCTTTTACTTTAAAATTTTATTGGGAAAGATTTTAGAAACAAAACTTACAAACAAAATTAATGGTGCTTTGTATTATTTTATGGCTTTTGAATCAAACCAGGTGTAAATTCTTTGTAGTCTTATCATTCAATCCATTGTCATATAGACAGTGGTTATTGTCTGTTTTATAGTATACAATTCTGATGTTTTGGTATGCTTAGTCTCAAGGGTTCTTTTTTTATGCTTAAATAAATTTAAATGCTTTGCATCTTTATCCTTGGGCGTGTTTTTCTCAGGTTTTGAATTTAATCTCTTCAGACAGTTTAGATTTGTCATATTGCTCTTTTGAGTTCCTTGAGACAGACTGAGCTATACTTTATTTAATTAAAATTAATCAGAATGAATAGAGGAAATAATCAGTAGAGGAAACTTGGAAATCAGAGAACAGTTCAAAAAGCATTCAGTCTCACTGGTTAACTGCTATTACTGCTTTGGCATATTTCCTTTCAGTCATTTTTTTTTTTTCTAATATTTGTTTACCTAACCACCATGGTAAGAGTGCGCTCTTGGGAGTAGATGCCTGAATTCAACCTTGGACTTCACCTCTGGGAAAGTTAAATTTTAGCTTTCAGTTTCCTTACTGGTAAGGAATATCCCCTTCTTGGAGATAATAGTATCTGCCGTAAAAGACGGGTGAGATTAAATGAGAATCAATGTAAGATGCCTGGCATGTACTAAAGCACTCAGTAAATATTAGCCATTATTTTCCAAACTGTTATTTCATAATAGTGTTCTGTAGCCATTTTTCTCCCCACTTTAGTAATTGTATTGTATTTTGACATTTACCCACATTATTTGAAGCAGATAAGACTTTTTCTGTCATTAGATTTTTAAAAAAATTTTTTTAACATTTATTTATTTTTGAGAGTGAAACAGTGCAAGTGGGGGAGGGGCAGAGAGAGGAAGACACAGAATCTAAAGCAGGCTCCAGGCTCTGAGCTGTCAGCACAGAGCTTGATGTGGGGCTCGAACTTGTGAACCACGAGATCACAACCTGAGTTGAAGTCGGACACTTAACCGACTGAGCCTCCCAGGCACTCCAATCATTGGATTCTTGAAGTCTCTAGCTCTAAGCCTTGGTGACTTTTTCCTCATCACAGCCATTTTCTCAAGGTGTTTGATTCCTGGCTTTAGCATAACTTCTCTTTTAGAGATTCATATAGCTATTTTTTTGTGACCCCATAGTCATATCTTCTTTTCATTAGAACATTTTTGTGGTTCTTTAAAATGAATAAAATTTTATGTAATTTTATGCCTTTTCAAATACCTTACACCACACATTTATCTAATGAAAATTTTGAAATCACCAACACACTCATAGGCAACTTTTTGAACTTGCAGGGTGTTTTCTATAGTAATTATTCTGTAAGTGCCTGGTCATGGATATAGCATTATTTTGTTGGGAAAACTAGTTATCATCTAGCAATAAAGCAGTTTGGAATTTGTTTTCATGTGGTCTTGCTTACATGTTTATTACCAGTTTTGTAGTTCACTCAAGTTTAGTTTTATAGGTTTCCAAATTCTTGTTTTATAGTTATGAGTTCCTAATTTTACATTTAGAAAGCCTTTATTAACACAGATAATGGAGGTTAAAATGAAACCTTGGTACTGATTATCCAGAAGTCACTCTTTTCTACTTTAATTTAAGAATTGTTTATGTGGTTATTAATTATAAGTTATAACTATTTTGCATTTTATTTACAGAAACTCTGGGAGGTTTCCAAGATTTTTGTTTTGTTTTGTTTTTAGGTTTATTTATTTTGAGAGAGGGAGAGAGAATACCAAACAGGTTTTGTGCTGTCAGCACAGATCCTAACACGGGCCTCAATCCAATCCCACAAACCATGAGACCACAACCTAACTTGAACTCAAGAGTCGGATGTTCAACCAGCTGAGCCACCCAGGCACCCCAAAGTGTTTTTTTAACCAGAATCACAGAATAAAATTAGTCAAAATATAGTACAAAAATAAATTTAGTAAAAATCAGTTATTCTTCTTATAAAGTACCCTGAGGTTTTTTATCTGAGTACCCCTTTCTCTGTATAAGAAAAGATCCCAGGTTACACTGAGATACCTGCTGAATTACATATTCTGTCTTTCCTTTGCTTCTTCATCTATTGTCATAAAAATTCTCTGGGTTTTGGAATCTACAGCCACATGCTTCTCCTTGCATTCATTATGGCACCAGCAGGACTCTGCTTTCATGAGCTGGCAGAAGTTGCAAACACTAGTTATACTAGTTTAGATTGTTAAGGGAAAACAGTTTTCCTTCACTGGAGTAGACATTGTACAGCATGTTATATTGTTCTTTGTTAAGAAAAAACAACAAAACCCAGAAAAACGTTATAACCTCTGCATTTTTGTTAATTCATAGTAATTAAAATTTTTTTCCCCAACTCTTTTTTTTTTAGCAGTTTTACTTTTTTTTTTTTTTTAAGGTTTTTATCATTTATTTTGAGAGAGAGAGGGAGGGAGAAGGAGAGTGAGCATGAGTGGGGGAGGTACAGAAAGAGGGAGAGAGAATCCCAAGCAAGCCCCATGCTGTCAGCCCAGAGCCTCATGTGGGTGGGGCTTGATCTTGCAAACAGATCATGATATGAGCCAAAATCAAAGAGTTGGACACTTAACCCACTGAGGCACCCAGCAATGGTTACTTTTGATCTTGGATAATTTATTGCAATTCCACGATGTGTTTTTCTCCATTTTAAAAGTACTTAGCAGAAGGAGAAAAAATTCTAAACATTTTGGAGGGAAATGATAGTATTTCTATTTCAGTTCTTTTTTGTTTGCAGAGATTTTATCATGTATTTTTCCAGTGTCCTCAAAATCATAGCTACTGAGGTTATTGCAGATGCTCTTTCCTGGCAGCTACCCAGTGTTTCCTTATAAAACTTGGTTCAAATAGTACAGATTTGTATACAGATTTCCCAGGAAGTTGGTTCAGATGGTCCAGATTTGTATAGTGAGGAAAATCGTAAGGTTACTTTGATTATGTTTATCTTTTCTTAAAATCATCTGTATTGAAAACTTGGTCCCAGGTATAGGAACAGAGCATCATGTTCCTAGATAGAAAGATGTCAGTTGTTTATAAGGTAATGAAATTATCCTTACATTCCCAACAAATGGATTTTTTTTAACTTATCAGTGATCCTCAAATTGGATAATAATCAAGACTAAGACATTTAAAAATGGATGCATAGTGATGAATAGCCAGATAAATACTAAAACATTATTAGTTACAAAATTAAATTTTTGGTACTGGCATATAAATAGACATGTGGTCAGTGATCTGGCACAGATATACATATGTAAGATAATTTAATCACGATTTTTAATAGAGAGAAGGATTCATAAATGAAAAGTCTGGAACAAATGATTATTTGGGGTAGAATAAATGTCTTTAGAGACTCACTTCTGTATATACTAAAACTCCAGATAAATTAAGGAGTTAAGTGAGAAATTTAAACCGCAGAGAAGTAAAAGAAAATGTAAGTGGATATTTGCTGTATTATTGGCTGGTTAGGAGAACTCTTCATATTAAATGAGTAGAAAAAATTATTTTAAAAAGGGAAATATACTGAAAATTGTGAAATTGTGAGATGTCAAAGAACAACATAACATGAAAGTCAAGTATATTGTGGAAGATGTTTCTAGAAATATAACTGGAGAAATTGAAATTGAGATAAAATCACTTGCTTAAAGTCCCCACGGTATGAAGTTTGAACACGAGTCTGTCAAACTTAAAGGTTAATCTTATTTCATTAAGGAATATAGCATAGCTTTTAAAATGCTGTTTATGAGGGAAATCTTTGCAAAATTTTAGAAGTGACTGCGTTAGGTGTTAGAATCATGGATTTTTCTTCTTTCATTTGTGCTCTTATTTTCTGCACTGAATACCCATAGTATTATGATTAGAGAAATGAATCAATTCTTCAAAAATAACTAGGTATAAACTGGGGAAAAGTGACCTGTGGGGAGATTTGATTTATTATCCTTATACTTACAGAAGTAATGAACATGAGCCCACAGGTTAGATATGTATGTATTTATATCTAACATTAAAAATTTGTGGGCCTTTTATCTCTAATAGTTCTGTAAGCTTGTGCACATAGACTTTGTTTTGACGACTGTTCTGAATGATTTGGTACAGATGGGGGTTTTCACCATTTTGTTTCTTTTCTCTCTTCACACTTTAAGAGACTGATATTTCAAATGTTTAACAGTGATTCCTGAATGTTTATTTTATTTGCTGGTCTGTTTACTTAGGAATTTGAGTAATATATGTTTAGTTTTCTCTTTCCCTCCAAATTAAATCCATTTAGCAGAGGAGTTGAAATGAAGAACTATTTAGAGATATTTTGGATATGTAATCAGTTTGACAAATCCTCCATTTTTGTTTTATTCCTTAAGCCTAATTATCTTATTATCTAATAAGATAATTTATTATCTAATAAGATAATAATCTTATTATATATTTATATGTAATTTGTTCATTGAATTTACCAAATATATAGTGATCATCTACTAAGTGCCAGCCATCATTGTCAGCTCTATGCTATAGCTCTAGGTAGCATTGTCAGCTTTTAGGTAATACAAGGACAAAAAAGACAAAAATCTGGCACATATGGAGCTTGTTATATAAGTTGTAGTTTGGGGAGGCAAGAAATAAACATTGAACATAATAAGCTAATAAATGTATACCATCAGCTGATAACTGATGGAAAAAGAACAAATATAGAGCTAAATAAAGGATGACCAGGAGTAGTTGTGGGTTGTGATAGGGAATGAATTGCAATTTTCAATGGACTGATCAGGTTAGGCTTCATTGGGAAGTGACAGAAATCTGAGAAAAGACTTGGAGAAGGTCAAGGCATTAGCTGTATGGGGGCAGTGTATTCTAGCCAAAGGGAACAGCCAGTGCAGAAACCCTACATTAAGAGCATGCCTCCTGTGTTGGGAGAATGGGGGAGCATAGAGTGGCTGGAGTAAACCAAGTAAAGGGTTTCAAGTAGCAAGTGAAATCAGAGAGGTAATGAGAGACAAGATCATGCATCGCCTTGATAGGCTTGGTGTAGGAATTTGATGTTTATTCTGAATGAAATGAGCATTGTTGTAGCTTTGAATAGGAGTGATATTATAAGGTGACCAGTTAGAAGGTTGCTTTTGAAATTCACTACAGTCTTACTAGAAGAGGTGACATTTTAATTGGCCTTAGAGGGTAAGAAAGAATTTGCCAAGTGAAGGAAGATAGAAATTTGCTTTGGCAGGCTTAATTTAAGAATATTTCCCATCACCATACTTAGGAAAATAAATGTACTTTCAAACCAAGTCCTATATGTTACTTGATTTATAATAATGTCATATAAGGAACTTACTCCTTTGTGACCCCTTATATCTGTTTAACCATGCTCATTTTAAAAATTAATGTTCTAGTTTAATAAAATTTAAGGAGTTTCTATAATCCAAGAGACATTTCCTTATTACTCAGAAATCCAATTAGTCTATTAACAGTTTCTTTAGAAAGTGAATAATTGCCATTTGCCTTTTTGTCATAAAACTACAAATTAAATTGACCATCATGTGTATGTTATTAACTAAGATTCATTTATATACTTTTTTATTTAAAGGCTCTATACTCAGTTGTGGGAAATATGAGTAAGAATTTCTTTCCTTAGGGTACTTAAGATCAGATAAGGGAGATAGGCATTATGCAAATGGTATAGTAAAAGAAAATGTTGAATTCATTGAATGGGAGTCCTAGAAAATCCTTCTCTCTACCTTTGTAAAATTTTTTACCTATTTAATTTGGTCAGGTCTTCAAATTCAGCCTCCTCAGGTTAACTTCAACTATTGAACCATACTTAAATTTTCTTCTCTAACTCCCTGTATCAAGTTTGAACCATCATCTCATTACCTGCTAATTCTACAGACTGTTCTGCATAGGTTATCTTTTAGTTACTGTTGCACAAAGTTTGTAATTTGTCTGAAATCTAAGGACTTGGCTAAAATAGTTAATTGGTAGCCAAGCATAACAAAAGGTAGTGTAGAATATAGTTTTAACTGTAAATATATTTTACTTAAATATATTGTTTCTGATAAGTTTTACTTGAAAAGTTAATTGTAAAGTAGCTTTTTGAAAGAGATATTCTTGGGGCGCCTGGGTGGCTCAGTCGGTTAAGCGGCTGACTTCGACTCAGGTCATGATCTCACGGTCCATGAGTTCGAGCCCCGCGTCGGGCTCTGTGCTGACAGCTCGGAGCCTGGAGCCTGTTTCATGTTCTGTGTCTCCCTCTCTCTCTGACCCTCCCCCATTCATGCTCTGTCTCTCTCTGTCTCAAAAATAAATAAACGTTTAAAAAAAAAAAAAGAAAGAGATATTCTTTTTTTAGCCTCCTAAAATGAAAATAAAGATTTAATCCCAATTTACAAAGATTCAGTAAAAAAACTATGTTTAAGAGACAAACAACATTTTCTCTTTACTTAGGGCAAGGATTTTTTGCTTAGAAAATACTTCATTAACTCGATTTTTAAATGGTCTTTATAATGAATTTATTTTTACAAATTTTGACATGCATATGCCTGATCATCCTTAAAATAATAGTTCTGATATTGTAATTATCTCCAATAATCATATTTTTATGCCTGAACGGTGTTAAATACCTCAATAAAATTTGTGATTTTGAAAATATTGTAAATTTTGGTTGGAGGGAATTAAACTACGTCTTAGTAACACTGTCAGCATTTGTGTTTTTTGTCATCACTGACTTTCTTATAAAATAGACAGGTAAGTTTGGGATGTCATTGATCTTAGTGTTTGGATAAGATCATTTTGAGTTCTCCTTTATCAGGACATTTGATGTCTGGTGGATTTTGAACCAAAGCACTAGAGGATGTCTTTTACCAGGCTATTTCTGTGCATAAGGAAAAATGTGTCTGGTTTATTAGAAAATTAATGAATTACTGAATTCATTACTGAATGAGTTCATTAATGAATTCATTAATGAATTACTGAATTAATGAATTAATGAATTATAAGTAGCTGAAGCCTAAATACGCTAATTCACAACAGTCAAAGCTTATCTCAGATATCCCAGATGTTAAAATAGATTGTAGCATAGAGCTTATGTGCTAACAGCAAAAGGTACACTCTTAGAATATAAAATAATTGATGTAGTAAAAGAACATGTAAATATGTAGTTATTCTTTGACGTATCATACAAAGCATTTTTCTACATTTCTCTTCGTAAGTCCCCAAGATTTATTTTTGCTTTTAAATGGAGTGTGAGCCAAACATTTGTTGTACATAAATAAAATAATACTGGGGCGCCTGGGTGGCGCAGTCGGTTAAGCGTCCGACTTCAGCCAGGTCACGATCTCGCGGTCTGTGAGTTCGAGCCCCGCGTCGGGCTCTGGGCTGATGGCTCAGAGCCTGGAGCCTGTTTCCGATTCTGTGTCTTCCTCTCTCTCTGCCCCTCCCCCGTTCATTCTCTGTCTCTCTCTGTCCCAAAAATAAATAAAAAAACGTTGAAAAATAAAATAAAATAATACTGATTTTTTTTTTATGATACACCAATATACTTGTATTTCATCAACTTTAGGATATGATTGCTAGGCTCTGAATCTAGGTTAAATAGTATTTTGTATGTATATTTAAATTTTCTTTGGGACCAAATTCAAGTAAGAAGCTGCAGTGTTTATCCAAAATAGATGGCAGTCATAGTCAGAAATAAAAAGTCATATATTAAAATAATTTTAAAAAGTGTATTAAAGGGAATCTATCGTTGAATAACATCCCTGCAGATTAGTCAGAATGTATTTATTGAGCATTGTCTTTGTCCATAATTATCAGAATAGAAAATACAGTAGTGATTTAGTTAGAAGAGAACATTTTGGGCTGGAGTCAGCACATCAGGCTCTGGGCAGAAGATAAATTTCAGACATATCATGAAAGATGGTTAAAATGGATGAGTTGAAAAATAGAGCTAATAGGTTCTAGAGAGGGAATCATTATGCAGGTGTTTGGCAAGATCCCTAGTTTAATTATTTCTTAAAATAATGCAATATATTATTCCTCACTCTTCATTTATGCAAAATATTTGAGTACTAGCCAGAGAATAAAGAAGTCTAAATTTAATCCTAGCTTCATGTCTTTCTTATTTTGTGACTTCAGACAGTCATAAACTGACTTTGCTTGTTTGTAAAATGAGGACAATAGTGCCTGACTTACTTCTGGTGAAATAATGTGTTTTTCTTGACTATTTTAGGGACTTTTAACTAGGAACCATATGCATTAGAAAAAGTGTCTTTATTTTTACCAACATATGAGAAGTTGGAGTATGCGAATTCTTGAAAGATGGTAATTGAGAAAATGAATTTCTGAATTACACTCCTATTTCCCCTTTTTCTTGGTAGCGGATACTTTGTTTTCACGGAAGCTGAATGGGAAATACAGGCTTGAGCGACTTGTTCCAACGGCGGTCTATCAGCACATGAAAATGCATAAGCGAATTCTTGGACACTTGTCATCTGTCTACTGTGTAACTTTTGATAGAACTGGCAGACGGATATTTACTGTAAGTAATTTTTGAAGTATTAATTCATATAAGGCATTGAAGAAACACTGCTTATAGTTGAACTTGAAATAGAGCTTTTGATTTTTTTTCTTTTAATGAAAAACTGAATATTCAGGTAATTTAGGTTACTATAATAAAAGATATTACTTGAAGTTGAACTTGATCCAGGTTTGGAAAGTTCCTAAAGGACATGTTGTAATACAGGCACAGCTATATGATAGTGCTACATTATGGATAAATGTAATTCTGAGCATTATATCAAATTTGCAGTTGGACATTTTATAAAATGTCATATAATAATCTAAATTGTATACAGGGGCATTTCTAAAGTATGTTAAGCAAATTAGAAGAGACTATTAAATGTATCTTTTTATATTATCCTTAGCACCTCATTTCTTCAGTGTATCTGATGTTGTGTTTAAAGAGGCTCTTTGGGTTTATTTGCTGTTGTTTCTTTTAGCTGGTTAATGGAGAAAAGCAGCTTTTCAGCTTTAACTTAGAAAATTACTTTTGGAAATATTTTATTTTTAGTTGCTTTATTATATCCATTAAGGGTAATAGTTATTACACTGTTCTTATAATTAAATACTACCCTGTGGGCTGAAGGTATGCATTCATTCACAAAGCCCTTAATTTTCTTTGAAGTAAGGAGATAGGAAATGGAAGTTAAAATAGAAATTCCTATCTCTGTCTTTGGAGAGCAGCTGAGAATTTTATACAGTTTGGGACAATTACAGATTCTTCTTTTTTTAATGTTTACTTATTTTAGAGAGTGAGAAGGAGAGAGAGTGAGCATGCAGGTGGGGGGAGGGGCAGAAAGAGAGGGAGACACAGAATCCAAAGGAGGCTCCAGGCTCTGAGCTGTCAGCACAGAGCCTGATACGGGGCTCGACACAGGGCTCCATCTCAAGGACTGCGAGCTCATGACTGGAGCTGAATTCAGATGCTTAACCAACTGAGCCACCCAGGCACCCCCAGATTCCTCTTTTAAGTAAATGTGCTTGTAAAATAAGATTTACTTATATCTTCTTCTTCTCTACCCATACACCCAGTCATCTGTAAAATGTTTGCTTAAACAGCAGGATGTGGGAAAGGATTTCCATACATATCTTTTCCCTGGTTCTAATCTACTCAGGCATTTTCAGATCATTTCTTAGATTAGTATTCTCTTTCACCTTCTTTTGCACCCTTCCCCATTGTTCTCTGTGAAGCAAAATAAAAGCGAAATTTTCTGACAGGTCATTATTTTCAAAGTGGAGAACTGGTATCTATAAATTTGCCCAAGTGCTTGATATACCTACAACAGTAATTTGCTTTCAAATGGTAATGGAGAATCACATTGAGCTTTTTCAGGCTCAGTATACTAATATTTAAATTCAGTTCTCAAAACAAAGTAAATTTCACATTTGTCATGTTTAAAAGGATTCTTTGAAAAATAGTAATAAGCTGAAATTATGAGAAAGAAGCATTATGTTGTGTTTGTACTTCATTTTGGTGAGTATAAAGTTAATGCCATTGCATTGAGGCTATAAAAATATATAACTTGGGGCGCCTGGGTGGCTCACTTGGTTGAGCATCCGACTTTGGCTCAGGTCATGATCTCACAGTTTGTGGGTTTGAGCCCCACGTCGGGCTCTGTGCTGACCGCTTGCTCAGAGCCTGGAGCCTGCTTCAGATTCTGTATCTCCTTGTCTCTCTGCCCCTCTCACACTCACGCTTTGTCTCACTGTATTTCTCAAAAATAAATAAATGTAGGGGCGCCTGGGTGGCGCAGTCGGTTAAGCGTCCGACTTCAGCCAGGTCACGATCTCGCGGTCCGTGAGTTCGAGCCCCGCATCAGGCTCTGGGCTGATGGCTCGGAGCCTGGAGCCTGTTTCCGATTCTGTGTCTCCCTCTCTCTCTGCCCCTCCCCCGTTCATGCTCTGTCTCTCTCTGTCCCAAAAATAAATAAACGTTGAAAAAAAAAAAATTAAAAAAATAAATAAATAAATAAATAAATAAATAAATAAATAAATGTAAAAAAAGTAAAAATAAAAAAAATTAAAAATATATAACTTAATTTTTAATGTTAGTAAAATACCTTGTGGGGATTCTTTCTTTAAAAATGATAGGGTGGTAAGCATTTGTTTTTGTAGTTTATGATGCATTATGTGTATTTTAATTTGATTTAGGTACATAATCTAGAATTTTTTTGCAGGAAAATGCAGTGAAATAATGTGCTGATGCTATCTTATGAGTTTGGTAGAGTGGTAGGTAAGAAGTTTGGAAGAGCAGCTCTTTGAACTTAAGGGGTAACAAACTACTCCTGTGGGTCAAATCCAGCCTTCTACCTGTTTTTGCAAATAAAATTTTATTCCAACACAAGCATGCTTAGTTGTTTACATGTTGCCTGTGGTTGCTTTTGCACTACCAAATGGCAGAATTGAGTAATTATAACAGAGACTGGCATGTTTGAGTATTTATGGTTACAAAGCCTAAGATAATTAGTGGCCCTGTAGGGAAAAAATCTGCATGCAGCTCCTGTTCTAGATTTGGGGAGAAGGAATGCTGTGTGAAGAAGGAGCTGTTTTTTGGGGCTCCTGAGTGGCTCAGTCAGTGGTTATGCTTCCGACTTCAGCTCAGGTCATGATCTCACACCTGGTGAATTCAAGCCCCGTGTTGGGCTCTGTGCTGACAGCTCAGAGCCAGCCTGGACCCTGCTTTGGATTCTGTCTCCCTCTCTCTCTGCCCTTCGCCCACTCGCAATTCTGTGTCTCTCTCTCAAAAATAAACATTTAAAAAAAAAAAAGCTGTTTTTGATGATTTTTCTACAGTTGAGGACACATGCTTAAAGGGAGGGAAATAATGTTTATATTATTTTATATGGTCTTACCAGAGCCTAAAATTGTTGATGTTTTATGTATGTGATATAATTTGCTAGTTGGGCCAAACTCATAGTACTGTAATTTTGTACTGGTGATTTGCAGTTATAGAGTCCAAAATGTTACCATGTGATAAGAAATAAAAGGTATGAGAGTACTCTTATTTAAAATTTCCTTGTATTTTTATAATTCCCACCTCAAGTGGCAATGTGGTACATATGTGTTCACTGTTCATATTAACTTCGTAAAGTAGGATGGCTGCTCATCCCACTGAAACACACTAGCCACTGACTGACTTTTGAAAATCAGTCTTGAAAACTGATGGGATAAAGCTTTAGGATAGTAGATCATGATTGACCAATGAGACATTCCTGTGAGAGAGCAACTGTTGTTATTTATTGGAACAACAGTTCAGTAATAGATCAACTCAGTTTTATCTTTTTATGTATTTGGTATCTTAAGACCTTACATATTTATTCCTAAAGTTCTTGTGTAGATGTATTTGAAGGTTTTTGTCCAAGGGACGACATATTCTCTTGAGTCCTTTCTCAGTAGACATAGCTAGGGACAAAATAGATAGCACTGTGTTTAAGGGCGTCAACTTTGGCATTAGGGGGTGCTTTACCACTTTACCCCCTTCCTAGCAGCTTTACAGCTTTACCACTTCCTAGCAGTGTAATTTGGACAGATTACCTCATCACTTTAATCTCTAGTTTTCTCATCTCTAAAAAAAGGAGGGAGGGGAAATAGACAATAATAATACCAACCCCAGAAGATTTTTATATGATTACATGAAATAATGCATGTAATCAGTGTAGAAAAAGCTCTACAGTAAGCAATCATTAAGTTTTACCTACTGCTGTCGATTTTATAGATAGATTTAAATTTTATCCATTTCATTTTCTTACTAAAATCTTATTTCTAAATTCTATACAAGATCAAAAATGAAATCACTTTAATAAGAGAAATTCTATAATAGGATAATTTACAAATATTTTGTACTAGAATGTTGTAATAGATATTTCCCAGTAGAATAATGAGAAGAACCCAGAGAGGGAGACAGCATTACTACCAAGTCAGACTTGCTTCCTAATTCTCTTAGTTTGTAAGTTGTTTTACTTGGTTTTAGAATCATTTCCTTAAATAATATTTACCAAAGAAAAGCAGAGTTAATGAATTTTCTCAGGAGTAAGCTATTCACTCATAATACACAAAGTATGTTGAGAACCATATAAAAATATTCTTCCCTTCCCCTTTATAGAAGAAAAATATATCTCTCTTTTCAAATTAAGGCAAAAGGGCATAAAATACTTCCATAAATGCTGTAGGTTACAGCCAGACACTCTTCCAGACACTTAGTATCTAGAAATGAAAGAGTATCTGTCCCTGGAAAGTTCATCAGTAGTCAACAGACAATATTGATACAATTGATAAGAAACTTGAAAGAGGCTATATAAGATACTGAAGTGTCATAGAGGGAGAGGTATCTAATGCAGTGTGTTGTAGAAGATGGTAAGGGAAACACTAGGAGTAACACCTCAGCTGAATTTAGCTGGATATTGCAACTTAGGGAAAGGCATTTATAAACCTTAGAAGAATGTAACAGGCAGTTGTGTATTGTTAGATATGGCAAAGAATAAATATAGATAATCATTTAAGCAAGGGCTGGAGATAATAGTGGGAGACAAAATCATCAAGATCCTTTTGATGATGTATGAAGGGGAGTGGGTTTCTTTCCTGAAGGCAAAGGAGAGAAAATGACAGATTTTGACAGAAGAGTGAGTATAATTTCTCTTTTTAACAATCTCTTGGCATTGTAAGGATGGATTGAAAGAAACAGAGTCTATATGGAGAAATTGGTGAAAAGGTTCTGGCATTGATCCATGAAAGAAATCATAAGTCTTGAACAGAGTCACAGTGAAAGTAGGGATGGAATTAACAGATTAAAAATATCTGTAGGATTTAAGAGCTTCATTTGAATATAGGGAAGAATTGAGTGGGAAGAGTATGGGATCACGTGTTTTTAACCTATGTGACTGGATAGAAAGTCCTATCATTTACTGTGGTAGGGATTTAAGTGAAGTTTGTGAAGGTGGGCATGTTGAATTTGAGATACTTACCCATATAGCCAAATAGAAATGTTCAAGAGGCATTGGGAGCTCATGAAAAAGATTAAGGCTAGAAGATTCAGCTTGGGAATCATTGAATATGGAAATTGATTGTATTATCTCATATGTATGTAACCTAAGGCTGAAACTTTAACTTTTAAAACAGGTGAAAGAAAAGGAGAGGAGTCAATAATTGAGACTGAGAGCTGCTTAAGAGGCCAGAGAAAAATAAAAGAAACGGTGTCTTAAAAGCCAAAGGATTAATATTTTATGAAAGATGGAAACCTAAAGTAAATTAGAACTGAAAGGCATTTTTTGGTTGTCAAGACCATTAATGACCTTGACAAAAAACAGTTTTAATTTAGTATTGGGAATAGGAGTAAGATTGCAGTGCACTGAAGAGGGACTGGGAATTGAAGAATGGAAGAGACTTAACGCAGACCATTCTTTAAAAAGTTTAACAGTTAAAAAAAAAATCGTTTTCTGAATGTGGAGTACTATCACTGAACTGCATACTTCTATTGTATTTTTCTGTTATGTTGCAATGATTTGTTTAGATGTCTCTTTTAAGTTATGAACTTAATATCAAAGGTTTTTTTCTTGAACCTTTTTAGATCTTTAATGCCTCAGAGTATCTTGTGCATACATTAGGGGTGGAACAAATGATGAATGAATCAACCAGTCAGAGGTATAAAAATGAATAATGTTCTTTCTTGTAAGAAACTTAGAATCTGTTAGGGGAGATCTATACGGATGTCTGTAAGACTGATTCCTTTCTTGTATCCTCCTTTTACACTGGTCTTTTTCTGTACTTCACACTTGCAAAGCCCATTTATGGCTTAGAGCCTTTGTAGTACCTATTCCCTTTGCATTGAATTGTTTTTTCCAAAATATTCCCATGACTAACTCCTTTATTAGCAGGTCTCTGTTCAAACACCACCTTCTTACAGACTTTTTCCTATCTTCCCTCCCCATACTTCAACATTGTCTATTCCATTTAGACACTTTATTATATTTCTCTTAATATAGGTATCATTGTCTGAAATTCATATTTTTAAAATTTGAGTTTTATGAGCTACCACGCTGGGGCAAGTGAGAGCCAGATAGGCACTGGGTGGTGACTGCCTCACTGAGGAAAATAATTAAACATGGACAGAGGAGATCCTTAAGAAGCCAAGAGGCAGATGTCCTCATGTGCTTTCTTTATGCAAACTCACTGGGAGGAGCACAAGAAGCACCGAGATGCTTCAGTCACCTTCTCAAGAGTTTCTAAGAAGTGCTCAGAGAGATGAAGACTATGTCTGCTAAACAGAAAGAAAAATTAGAAGACATGGCAAAGGTGGGCAAGGCCCATTAAGAAAGAGAAATGAAAGTTTATATCCCTTCTAAAGGAGAAACGAAAAAAGAAGTTCAAGGATCTCAGTACACCTGAGAGGCCTCCTTCAGCCCTTTTCTTGTTTTGTTCTGAGTATCACCCCAAAATCAAAGGAGAACATCCCAGTCTCCATTGGTGATGTTGCAGAGAAACTGGGAGAGATGTGGAATAACACTGCTGCAGATGACAAGCAACCCATGAAAAGAAGGCTGTAAAGCTGAAGGAAAAATATAGAGGACATTGCTGCATAGTGAGCTAAAGGAAAGCCTGATGTGGCAAAAAAAAAAAAAAAAAAAAAGTCAAGGCTGAGGAAAGCAGGGAAGAGGAGGAAAATGAAAAGAATGAGAAGGAGTAGTGCAGTTTTTTTTCCCCTGATCTATAAAGCATTTAACGCCTGCTGTACACAACTTTTTAAAGAAAAAAAAATTGAAATGTAGGGTTGCATAAAAATTTGTTTTTAAACTGTAGATTGTCTTTTTTTTTTTATATAGTTAACACAATACCAAATGTGTCTTTAGATAGCCCTGTCCTTGTGGTATTTTCACCAGCCACTAACCTTGCCTGGTACAGTATAGGGGTTGTAAATTGACCTAGAAATTTAAAGCAGGTTCGGAGTACCTGGGTGGCTCAGTTAAGTATCCAACTCTTGGTTTCGACTCAGGTCATGATCTCATGTTTCAAGTTCAAGCCCTGCACTGGGCTCTGCGCTAACAGTGTCAAGCCTGCTTGGGATTCTCTCTCTCTCTCTTTCGCTCTCTACCCCTCTCCACTCATGCTCTTACTCTCTCGAAATAAAACTTAAAAAGAAATTTAAAGCAGGTTCTTACTGGTACACAGCAGAAACTAGTTATGCATGGGGATGGTAGCTTTTTTCATCTTTAGTTTTCTTTGGTGCAGCTTATAGGAAATAATTGTTTTGTTGATGGAATACCACTCTAATTGCAAAAAAAAAAGTTACAGCTGTTTTGGTGACATTGTAAATAATTGTTTTGTTGATGGAATACCACTCTAATTGCAAAAAAAAGTTAACAGCTGTTTTGTTGACATTGTGAATGCTTCTAGGTAAATATAATTTTTTTAATTAAAAAAAGTAAATAGAATTGGGGTTCTGTTCTATTTTCTTAGTAAGCACCATTAGGATAGTCAGGGATTCTATCTTATTAGCATTGACTAAAATAGGAACCCATGAGTCTATACTGATATAAGTAAGTAAATGAATAAATGAGAAAGGAGGAAAAACTCTTATTTAGGTCAAATGTCAACTGATAATTGTAGAAAGAATGATGATTTGGCAACTATCACAGTGGTAGTTGATTCATTTGTGTGTCATTAACAAAAGCTAACTAAGACTAGTAGAGGATCTTGGTTTGAAGATACTGGCCTAATCTTGCAATATGTTCCCACAACATGTTAATTAAAAGGGGGAAATTGCAACTTTACAGGGGAGAAAACTTGAAAACACAGATTAAAATTAACTTCACAGGTGGTGAGATGAGTTGACATGGTGTGTTCTCTCAAGTGGTACACTGAAAAATACAGCATTTTATTTTGTGGGATTCCTGTCAAGACAGTAATTACCTAGATTCATTCGTGAAGAAACATTAGACTGAGGCTTGAGATCATCCTACAGAACCTAAGGTCTGTATTTATAAATTTCTGAGGACACAAAACAGAAAGCCTGAGGAAATTTTCTACAATGAAGGAAATTGCAGAGATAATATAACTAAAATATAACATGTGTTGCTATATGGGATCCTGGACCAAAAAGGAAAAGGAAACATTTTCACAATAGTTGACGAAATTTGAATGGGGTCTGTGGATTGGATGGCAGTTATATAAATATGGATTTACCAACTTATGTAGATGAGTATCCCTGTTTTGGAGAAATACAGACTGGGATATTTAGAAGTGATGGGGCATCAAGTCTGCAGCCTGCTCTTAAATGGTGCAGGAAAAAATTAATGGTAATGGGTGCGTTGATCAATCTGGGTTACAGAGATATGGAAGACATTAGTACTGTTCTTGAAACTCTGTAATCTTGAAATTAAAAATTATTTTTTTTAAGTGCATGAGAAGTATAGTGAGTATTCAGTAAGTTTGGTAGTAATGGAAAGGAAAGCAAGAGCATAGTAATTTATAGGAAGATAAATGTGTGAAAAACTGTTGGTCAAAGAGATGGAACTAGAACAGTAGACTTGATGTAGGAAGATCTAAGGAGGATGGATAGAATAAATAGATGAAGATGAGATGTGTAAAGAGCACTTTATTTTGGCCTATTTCAAAAGAGAGTTAATTAAGTTCACAATGAGCAGATTCTACTTTCATTGTGAAATACTTTATGTTAGGAAACAGAACTGGGTCCTAGAGGTATGTGATAAAGCCTCGTAATAGGAAAAGAGTGACAAATAGGGACCAGTTAGCTTTAGCCTCCCAAATAAATAGAGGGAGGGTTCATAATATTTTCAGTGTTGCAGATTTAGTACACATATCTTCTTTTTCCATAATAGTACCTAGTATCTTGGAAGCAGGATCGGAGTAAGTGATAATTACATGGATACAGGTTAGTCATTGGTGGTGTAGGTGGATGAGAGAGAAAATTGGGCATGTGTTGAAATGATTGACACTGAAGTTTGGGATTATTTGTAAGGGAAATGAAACAGGTCTGTAGTAGATGGGTAGGAAAGAAAATCAGTGGCATCTTTTTTAAAGAAACATTGAACTACATTTAAATTATAAGCAAATTTTAGCTGCCTGAAGAGCAAGGTACTTTTTAGCTTGAATAAGAAAATGATACTATAGTATACATGACAATATACGTGATGTTTTTAACATTTAATTCTGTTCTAAAGACATCAAGAGTGAAATCTGATTCAAATCTGTGTAGTAGTAGCAAGAAAAATTAGAATTCTCTTGATTTCTGCCAAGGAATGCTAGATTTTCCAAGATATTATAGGTTTAAATATCACATAATTTCTTTTTTTATTTCAAAGTAGTAATGTTTGGTTGGTCTGCACAGTTGATGCTCCTCTTAGCACGGAAAAGTTTATAGATCTACTTTTTCCTTTTAAGGTAATCTGTGTAGATGTAACCTGCCGTACTGTTTCCAAATGTGTGTGGTTTTCTGCTTGCAGAAGTCAATCATTCTTTGGCATTTACTGTTCCAACCTGTAAAGGACTTTCTTCATCACTGACTAGTTCACATAATTGTCACTTCCAATCTTCTAGCTTTTAGTTTAAGTAAATACATAAATACAAATTCAGTTAAGCCTTTAAAAGTTGCCTTAAAAAAGCCTTTAAAATTTAAATTTTGGGAGTGCAGACTTTAGGTTCTGCTTTAGTTTCTGCATAGCATTTAAGTGATTCAGAGCCCTGTTACTGATTGTTTCATAAAGTTTTCATAACATTAATAGGACATTTTTTTCTAGATTTTGAGAGTTTTAATACCCAAGTTCATGACAAAGTGGAAAGCCATGTCACAGAGACCTGTGGAGTACCAGAATACCAAAGTCAGATGCGTACCTAACATTGCCTAGGCTTCATTAATGGAGAATGTCGATATTTTTATTTATCTGAACTTTACCTCTCAAACTTTTTATTTTCATGAAACTTCGAAATTTCCAAGAGGGATTCACAAAATAGAATTTTGTTGTTGTTAGGAATTACCTACAGTGTAAGAGATCCAGTTTCATGTTGGAAGGAGAGGTCTTTGCTGCCATTATCTCCATAGTCTAAGAAAAAGAGAGAAACAGAAAGAAAGAAACAATGATTCCTAGGTAAAGTCTGACTCCGTTTTCTTCCTCTATCCTAAGCTACAGAGCATATTGATTATTTTAAAGGCACACGGCTTTATTGTGAATATGGCTTCCTTGGTGTGGCAGTGGAATATACAAATTAATAGGGTATTTCAAACTAAGTCCTGTGTTCAGGCAAATCTGTTTTCTTTAAGTCCCATTCTTTCTTACCAGGCCTTTTCATAAATAACATCTACACTGCTGTTTTTCCAAATAAAGATAAGTTATTGTTGTTGTTTTGTTTTTTCTTTGGCTTTATCTTTGCATTGACAGTGATGTCTAAAAAAGTCACTGAAAATTTGGTGTCACATCTTATTTGAGGATTTAAATAAGTGAAGCTGCACATTCTTCTCATTGTAATTTTTTTCAGATTTTTTGAATGCTAGGTTTGACATAAACACAAATGACAACATATTAATGAGCACACTTTTCACAGTAATTATGACAATTTAACATTATTGAAGAGTGAAAGTAGTGATACACTGCTGTCTTATGTTTGCTTGTCATTAAACACTAGCTTAATATTTAAATTTGACTCAAAAATGAATTCCAAAAAAAGAAATTTCTATTTTGCACCTAGCTCATAGTTTCTTAGAGTTTATTGTGGCTAAAAATATTGTGGTAACCAAGTCTTGTCTGCTTAAAATTCTTCAGTAGCTACCTCACTGGGTTAAATCCAAACTCCTTAACAGGTATTTAAAACCGTCTATTATCTTACTCAGATAAAACCTTTCCAGCTGTTTCTTGTTTTCACTTCTACTTTGTACTCCCAGCTTTTCTCACTTTGGCAATCCCCTGTCCTAAGAGAACATCTAGATGTTATTGAAAAGAAATGACTACTCTGTTTTCCCCTAGGCATTGGAGCTTTGCTAAAAAAACTGTTAGTTGAAGTTTTTCTAAAATCATGCTATCTAATTTTAGCAGGACATTCCCCTTTTGCTTACAGAGTTTTTCCTTTTTTCTTAACTGCTCTTCTTCCACTTTATTTTCCAAGCTTTGTTCACTTTTTTTTTCTGGTTCCTTATTTTGTTTCTCCCTTTCCCCATTTTAGGAAATAATCCTCAGATAATTGTATTGTTGCCGAGGTTAAGAATCATCTAATTTCTTTCCAGTTTACTTTAAATTTGCTATTTCTACCATACCTCTTTCTTCTTCATACATCTTAGAAACCTGTGTAATCCTCATAGCCAAAGCCAACCACGATGACTGTGTTGTTCATCTTGTTCCTTTCACCATTACATAACATTGGTCTTATTTTAATGTCCTTAACACTTTTTTAACATTTTAAGACTGTAGTGCCCTACTCTTTGGTTTATTATTGACCCAACTAACATTTGAGGTAGGCTTGGGGAAGGAAAGTTTTTCTAATTCCGCTCTACGTTTTGGTTTTTTTTTGTTTTTTTAAGAATAATCAGTTTTTAATTTATCCTTCCACATTCAATTTAAACACGTGTATAGTGGTTTTAGAAATGTTTTCCCAGGGGCGCCAGGGTGGCTCAATCAGTCAAGCGTCTGACTTTTGCTCAGGTCGTGATCTCATGGTTTGTGGGTTTGAGCCCTGCATTGGGCTCTCTGCTTGTCAGTACAGAGCCCGCTTTGGATCCTCTGTCCCCCCACACCCGCACCTTCCCCCCTCTCAAAAATAAACATTTAAATATAAAAATGTTTTCTTTTAATTGAATTTAATTTAAATTTAGTTTTTCTTGTGCAGTCCTTTTCAGTCGATTTATGTGTATTTATGTTTCTGATAGCCATTTTAAAAGAACTTAGGTGAATTTGTCAGGTCATCTTTAGTTTTACATTCCCATAAAAATAAATTAATGATCACAAGTAATGATGCATGAAATAGAAATTGTTTAAGGATGCTTTAGAGTTCTGTTTGAAATTCTGCCAGGAGTTCCGGGGAGTATGGGTGAGGATGGGACAGCACACTATTGTATAGGTCATGGAAGAGGATAGTAAAGAGAGATTTCCCTAAAAGGTCAAAGATTTCTCTCCTGCAACCAAATGGAAGAAAAGAGGTCAATTGGAATAAAACACACTTGGGGAAAATGTGCATAATGTTGTTTTATTTTAGTACTTGTCTATACAGAGCAAAATTATTAAAATACTAAATTGGTGATATTACTAATAATGAAGTCAATATGAATATAATGGGACTTTTTGTTCTTTTGGTTGGTGAAAAGTCACTGAACGCTGGCTTTCAGGTTGTTACTATTTTCATTAAAAACTGGCATTTTGGTCAAAAAGGTGTTTGGTTTTTGTTTTTCCCTCTTTGTTAACATGAAAATATGTGAAACACCCTCTATAGTAGAATGTAAAGCAAACTTTTATTCAAATACATAAGAACAAAATGATTTCTATCAGTATTATGAAGCACGATGAGATGTCATGATTTTACTTTTTCATACATTCTACCAGTATTAGCATAAAATTTTACTTTTGTTGTGAGTTTAGGTCAGAGCCAAATATTACCTTAATTTTTAGAAGATAAAGTGAATAAATTGACTTAATTTGTGGAGTTAAAAGAGTTGAATAAGTAAGTTTAAGAGTTGAATAAATGCTTTATTGCCGTTTTTTATTCAGCTAATGCTTAGTGCAATTCCCATGTGCCAAGTGGTATGTAGACCACCTTTCTGGAAGTCATAGTCTACTACCATTCCTTCTTCTCTTTTCACTGATAGCAGAGATACAATCTTCTTTCCTTTAATTCCCCAAACAGCTCTGTATTCTATCTCTTTTGAGCTTTCTCTGCTATCATCTGTTTTATCACTTCTCTCTCCTGCCTGTACTGTTTTAACAACCTTCACCTGGCCTCCGATTGTTTCTCCTAATTCACACTGATGCCAACAGGATCTTTGCTGATACTGACCTGCTTAATTATCTTAAGTGATTCCCTTTAGAAAACATATTTCATAGTATACCATAAAAGGTCCTTTACAGTTTTTCCCTAACTTCATCCTTATGCCTTTACCTCACACTCTAAGTTAGCGTACAGACTAACTTGGAGTTCTTACATTGACATTTTCATGCCTTTGATCAAACTTTTCTCTCTTGTTGCCATATGGAATGTTTGTTTTTTTAAAGTAGTAAGAGTATTGCTAAAGTAGGGGCACCTGGGTGGCTCAATCATTTAAGCATCCAACTCTTGATATCGGCTCAGGCCATGATCTCATGGTTGTGAGATCGAGCCCCAAGTTGGGCTCGCTCGCTCTCTCTCTCTCTCTCTCTCTCTCTCTCTCTCTCTCCCCCCCGTCCCCTCTCCCCCCACGCCAAATAAATAAAGAAACCTAAAAAGAATATTGCCAAAGTAAAAATAAGAATACTACTACCAACAGAAGCAGTGGTAATAGTCTTACTGTGTACCAGGTACTCCATCCTCACTTACTTATTTAGTTTTTGCAACAGTGCGATGATATACGTAAAGAAAAGAAAACTTAGGCATAGGAAACCTGTAACTTACCCAAGGTTAAACATATAGAAAGTGGCCATACCAGGACATGAACTAAGATGTTTGACCCTGGAGTCTGTGTGCAAAGCTTACTATATTACGTTGTGTCTTCATGCAGAATGCTCTGTCCAGGCATCACTGCTTCTGGATTCTTTTCCAGATCCTATTTCTTCACCTCTCAGGAAAAACACCCTGTTCCATTGTTTGAATCTCTTCTGATCAACAGTATAGCACTTCAGACATGTTACTGCATTTACACTCTTTTGCCTTGCTTCTTAAGGACAGGAATCCTGTGTCTTTGTATCTCTAGTGTTTGGCACATAATCTTCAGGCAAATGAATAAATGAGTGCATGAATCACTGAATTTTAAAAGTAGAAGGAACCTTAGGAATCATCCAATTTAACCACCTTGTTTTATAGATAAAGAGCCTGAGATAAGTGAATAGGATAAAAATACCAGATTTTAATGTAGATAATTTACCAAAGTTAAATTTTATCACTAGTCTTTAGTGGTTGGTTACCCACTTAATTTGCTTCAAAGCTCAGAAGAATGTGAGTTAATTGAGAGTATTGTAGGTAGTGTTGGCCGACTCTGGTTTAGGATATAGCATTTAAAATGTTCTGTTAGGGCGCCTGGTGGCTCAGTGGGTTGAGTGTCAGATTCTTGATTTCAGCTCAGGTCATGATCTCAGTGGTTGTGAGATCAGCACTAACAGTGCGGAGCCTGTTTGGGATATATTCATTCATTCTCTCTCTCTCCCTCCCTCTCTCTCTCTCTCTCTCTCTCCCCCTCCCTCCCCCTCTCTCCCCCTCCCTTCCCCCCCTCTCTCCCCCTCCCTCCCCCCCTCTCTCCCTCCCTCCCCCCTCTCTCCCTCCCTCTCTATCTCCCTCTCTCTCTCTCTCTCTCTCCCCCTCCCTCCCTCCCTTCCTCTTTCCCCCAAACCCCTGCTCGATTTCCCTTTTTTTCTCTCTCTCTCAATAAATATTTACTTAAAACAAATGTCCTGTTAATACTGTGTTTGTGGTCATTTATATGTCCTATCGGTATGAAGGTGATAATACATCTGTACATTTGCTTTTGTGGATCTTCTAACTACTTTCTAATGTCAGATATAAGGAGGGGGTTGTTTTTTAAGAAATAGATTGGATGGTTGTAACATGCCACCTCTGAAACCTATTGATAAGTTTGAATTTGGGAAATGGATAAGGCTATTGACAATATTCTCCACTTTTTTGTGTATTTAAAACTTTCAAATAATGGAAAATAAGAGGAAATAGAGGTTGGTAAAAAAGTATAAATTTACAGCTATAAAATGAATTAAGGAAACTAAGAAAAAAAATAATAAAGCCTAGAAGTTCTAATCTCTGGTTTTGATTATGTGAAATTGAAATGTCTATTTGTAAATATAGATATTCCTGGAAAATGTGTATCTTTTACAGTTTCTTTCTGAGCTTATGCTAGTATAGCAGAATGTGTAATTTATGTATTTTTATTGACTTCATGGGAGATAAAATGAAATTTGTTTTGGTAACTAACAAATCAGCTTTGGTGATTTTATATGTAACGTATTGAGCTGAAGATTACTGATGGGAAACTCATTTATGAATTACATTTTTAACTTCCTAGGAGAAAAATTAGCTTTCGTTTCTGTATAACATAATATCATATACAGGATTAATCACTATTGTGTACTACATTATGTTCTCTTATTACAATTTTGTTTGGTTACTTCAGAAGTTCAGATTCTTTCACAAGATTCCGGATAGAGGTTACCAGAGGTGGTGGGTAGGAGATCATAGGTAAATATTATTATTAACATCCTGTTTCTCCTGGTAGATTGGTGGACACACAGGTATTGTTTATAAGTGAATGATTTAATAAAAATAGACTTGTATAGAGGAAAATTCCTAAAATAAGTGTTTAACACTTCAGTACTTAAGAATATAAGTGTTGGGAAGTGAACATAACAGGTACAATTTTTTATCTCTGTTCAGAATTTGAATTACAATTTATAGAGTTAATTCCATTAATACTCATTTTTGTTTTAAGGGTTCTGATGACTGCCTTGTGAAAATCTGGGCAACAGATGATGGAAGATTATTAGCTACTTTAAGAGGACACGCTGCTGAAATATCAGACATGGCTGTAAACTATGAGAATACCATGATAGCAGCTGGAAGTTGTGATAAAATGATCCGAGTCTGGTGTCTTCGAACATGTGCACCTTTGGCTGTTCTTCAAGGCCACAGTGCATCTATAACATCACTACAGGTAATTTGCTTAATCCCTGTAAAATCCTTTTGATTATGATTTAAATTTTAAGTCACTGTTGTAATCCATTGTATAAAGCCAACTAAAATGAAGAAAGGAATATTTCTTTTTTCTTTATAAATATATGGACTTTAAATACATGGTAGTCATGGCCTTCATCCATTGTGAATGCTTTCTAGCTCTGTTTATTAGTTGCTGTTTATATGGTAAAAAGTGGGTTATTTGGATTGTGTCACTCTTCTTATATTTTTTTTCTTCTTCAATTGTTTTTCAGTTCTCACCATTGTGCAGTGGCTCAAAGAGATATCTATCTTCTACAGGGGCAGATGGCACTATTTGTTTTTGGCTGTGGGATGCTGGAACCCTTAAAATAAAGTCAGTTGCTCTTTTATTTCATAGAATCGATTATTTAATTTAATGGTTAAAATTGCAATAATATAAAGTAGTCAACAATAAGTATAAATTTATTTATTCTCCTTGAGTAAAAAACAGAAATGCATTCACTGACCTCTTTGATTTTCATGCTTCTCCCCGCACCCCCCTTTTTTTCCATGCTTCAAAGAAAGTTTATGTTAACAGGTTTGGTTTTTGGTTTTTTCCTCTTTTTCCTAGCCTTAGCCATTTCCTTCAGAACATACCTGTTTCATTATCACTCCTTTCTGTAGACGGCATAATTTCATCTCAGTAGCTCCTTCTGGTGTTGAGAACATAATCTTAAGAATTCCTAAGGCTATTCTTTAGAAGAATTGTAGTTTATTTGTGTCACTGAATCTACAAACTTTAGGTTTTATTGAAGATCTCAGGAAACGTAGGAAAACAGATTAAGTTTTTACTAAATTACATCAAGGTAGATAAATGCATCCTCACCTCATCCCATAATAGCATTTTGCATCTGTGCTTTCTCTTGTTCTAGTATCTTGGTTTATTAAAACAAGGTGGTTAGACAGTGTTCTCTTTCGATTAAGGACAATGAGGCAAAACAGTTCTTAAGAATTGGCATGGCCAGGACTTAGAACAACACTTCTCTGCCCTTTGGTACCATGCTATCTATGCCTTGCCACCTCTCAAGTGGCTATAATAGGGAGAGGAAGTGCTGCATATTGCCCCATAGGCAGTCTGTGAATGGGGAATTGGTGCACTCAGTGATTCTGCAGTGTCTAAATGGTCATCTCTGTGCTCTCATGGTAGAACATCATTCAGATTAGAAGGGATATCTCAATAATTCTGTCTGACTTTTGTTTATAAATATCAACTCAAGTTGAGTAATTTGAGAATGTCTTTATAATTTTAAAACAGTAGTATTTAGATAAGCTTCGTGTATATTAAGATTCCTGTAGAGTGCAAGGCATTAAGAGGCCATGGAAGGTAGAATAACATAATAAAATGTACTTCATTTGAAAAAAAGGATTCTGATTAAGACATGATTGTTTGGAGAAAGCAAGTTGATTTCTAATTTTAGTTGCATTCTTTTTTAATAATTTTTTTTTTCAACGTTTATTTATTTTTGGGACAGAGAGAGACAGAGCATGAACGGGGGAGGGGCAGAGAGAGAGGGAGACACAGAATCAGAAACAGGCTCCAGGCTCTGAGCCATCAGCCCAGAGCCTGACGCGGGGCTCGAACTCACGGACCGCGAGATCGTGACCTGGCTGAAGTCGGACGTTTAACCGACTGCGCCACCCAGGCGCCCCAGTTGCATTCTTAATATTTAGAATATTAAAGATTTTCTGTAAACATTAAATAAAAGTTTAAATATTTTACTGATGTGTGTGGACAATAGCAATAGTTAATTGTTGTTTTCCTTTGAGTATTTTTTACCTTCTTACAGACCAGATTAGGATACCATTGTGTTTTCATGTTTTGTTTTTATACAGAAGAAAAATATGACTAACAGTCTTCAAATTAGCATAGGAACAAAAATGTTTTCACAAAATTAAACTCTCAACTTTGTGCTTCTTGAGGTTACATTGCTAAGTACGATAATATTTATCTGGATTCTTGAGAAGTGAATTATTCCATATAAGTGATATTTTTTTCAGAACCTTTACAGAGATTTACCCATTAACCAACTATCCTAACAGCTTTTTCACATAAATGTGTATTTTTAATGTAGATGCAAGTAGAGAAATGTATATAATTTTCTGTTTTTTCCTTAACATTTTATTATAGGTATTTATAATAATTTTAATAACTGCATTATGTTCCACTGAGTTGTTATGCTATACTTTATGCTATGTTTTTCCTATTTTTGGACATACAAATTTTTTTATAGTTATTATAGGTAGGATTTTTTTCTATTCTTGTAATCATCCCTTAAAAGCTTTTAACCTACAGTCAGGCATAAAGGAGTAATTTTTTCTTAGTTATAGACTTGGGGACACTTAGTTTCTTTTCCATATTTACTCATGGCTAATAACTGCCAAAAATTTTGGCAGGATGTAGATTGTTACTGTCACATGGGTTTTAATTACTGATCAAAGGCAAAAATTGTATTGAACTGTAATGCTTTTGTATAATCTGATGAGGAGGTGCCTTCAGCAACCCAGTCTGCATTGAGAAAATCAATTCTTTTAGAAGTTAATGAAACCTATTTTGAAACCCAAACCTCTTGATAAATTTGTTTTTATACAGAGTTTATGTATGTGGTAACAACTTCCACTAATAAAGATGCTGCTTCTTAGATTAGAAATAGGAGTGGCTGCGTGACTCGGAATCTGACTGAAGAGATCTCTGAGTAGGAGAGAAAGGCTGTCCAAGCATATTTAGATGTAAGAGGAGAATGGGAATCCTAAAATATATAGATAATGATTACAAATTTTTATTAAGCACTTAGTCTGACAAGCTTGTATTAATAAGCACTTTCTATTTGTCATCTCACTGATCTTTATGACAACCCTATGAAGAAGGTACAATTATTTTCTTTAGGACAGATAGGAGAGAAAATAGAGGTGGATACTGGAAGTATTTCGTCAACCCCCTCTTAAGCAGAGTGCCAAACTAAAAAGCAGTTATTCATTGATTGACTATCTAGAACTGGTTGAATTAAATTAATTAAAAGACTAATGATACTAATACTTACTGAGTGTGCAGTACTAAGCATTTTACGTGGGTTAAATTTATTCAGTTATCTCAATAACTCTTAAGATATGCTTTGTTTTTACTCCCATTTTATAGATGAGACTGAGGCACAGAAATGTTAACTTGCCTAAGGTCATAATGCTTGATAAGTGGCAGAGCTGGAAACTGGACTCACAGAATCTGATACCAAAGCTTTATCTTAAAATATTTCCTCAGATGTGCTTTTAAAAACAAATTATTTGTGGGATTCCTGGGTGGCTTAGTTGGTTAAGCTTCCGACTCTTGATTTTGGCTCTGGTCATGATCTTGCAGTTCATAAGATTAAGCCCCACTGCTGACAGCGTGGAACCTGCTTGGGATTCTCTCTCTTCCTCTCTCTATCTGCTCCCACCCTCAAAATAAATAAATAAACATTTAAAAAATAATAAATTATTGTACTTGTTTATCTATTTTTTCCCTTTAAAAATATTAAAGTCCATTTAAAATGGCAATTTGTATGATTATTTGTATATTCTGATTGTAAGTTACAGCTAAATGGTTGCTTAACACTTACAAGAATGAATGTGCTAAAAATTAACAAAAATGGAGAGCTGGAATCCATAAGATATTAATGAAAGTAGTGTATTTAGTTGTCTTTATAATTTCAGATTACTTAAATTATGGTTACTTAATTCTACTCTGAATAATTGTTTAGGTTTTAAGAGTGTTTTAATAACTTTCTGTTCTCTAAACTATTGATGCTCAGTTATGTCAGGGCTTGTGACTATTAGGAAAAATTGTATAAATGTCACTTTAAAAATTTATTTAATTAAAATTTTTAACAAATACTTTTGTGTTCTGTATCACTTTGACAAAAATTCCTTTTTCTGAATGTGTAATTGATAGATCATAAATATTTTGTCCTTTTTTTCCCTGATATGATTACAAAACTGAAACCACTCTATTTTCAATTGCTATGGATTATACAATTTATGCAGTGCACTTTGATTGAAAGCTCTAATTATTTCTTTGAATTTTCTCCCCTGATACCTTAAGGAAAAACTAGATCAAATGTATGTTAAGTAGGGCTCTAAATAAAGTCCCTGTATTAGAGCATTACAAATATATTGTGTACTTATTGGACCTGGTATGGTATAAAATCTACAGTTTTTCTTTCTTCAATACTGTTGATTGTAACAAACATGTAACGTCAGTAGTGTAAATATAAGACATATTCTGTAATACAAAATTATACAGTTAATGTACATATATTTAAAGGAAGATGATTTTTCTGTAGATGTCTATTTTGAATGAACATTATAGTTGACATAAGATTCAAACAGTCTTCAGATTTTCACTAGGATAAGTGTTTAACATTCTTTTTGGAGTCTTAAAAAGCGTATTTTGTCACATTGGAAGATAAACAGAGGGAAATATTTAATTAACAGTGCCTAATATTGAAAAAGTTTAGTTAACTGATGGTATACCTATGCCACAGAGGCAGTACCTATTTTGCTGGTGTGTTCATGTTTTCAAATGACTTACTTTCTAATGTATTTGTGCATTGCTACGGTACTGTATGAAAAACTAAATCCTGTTAAATATGGTTAGAAGTAAGTATAACTAATAACTACATGTCTGGTGTGACAGTGGCTTTGAGAGTGTTTCATGTGTGGATTGTTGTATAATCTGGGGCTCCTATGAAATCTGTAGAGTTTCCATAAGATCTGCTGATCACGACACATAATGATTTCCAACTTGTTTAGGAAGGGAGCCATCTGTTGCTTCTTATTTAATTTTGTCTTTCTGTATTTAGTTTTTGAAACAGCTCATTTCTGGTGTTGCTGTTCCCTTTAGGGATATTTTTAATTGTTTATTTTTCATATTATAGTCCAAGACCTGCTAAATTTACAGAGCGCCCTCGGCCTGGAGTTCAAATGATCTGTTCTTCTTTTAGTGCTGGTAAGATTTTTTTCTCCCTAATTTTCCACTTAAAGTTGTACATTAGAAAGCTTCTAGTGGAACACATAAAATTTTGGAAAATATTTATTATCGTAATATAAATCATATTCACATACACAAACCAGGGGATGGTCATAAATTAATTTAGAAATATTTGAACTTTGCTAGAGTCTTTTTATGTATTCACGTGACTAAGAATTTTCCTTGAGACCATAATGCTCTGCTCTGGAGAATAAGAGTTTCAGAATCGACTCTGTTAAAGAATATATCTTTGAATAGTTATCTCATTGCGAGAAAGGTATTTTAAATACGTTTTATATTTTTATGACATTTGGGAGGTATCCTGTAGCTAAGTAAAATAAATTTGATTGCTATTTGTAAATATTAAATACTTCGCTCCAAATTCTTGTTCTTTGCTCTTTAAAAAGTAGCTATATAGTAATGCTGATAACTCCAATTATGTTTTGAGTTTGTGCAGTAGCATTTTGAATGGACATGTCTTTTTAAACAAACTATAATTCGAAGATTTGAAATGAATTGATGAGAAAATGAAATGAAATATTAATAGATTTAACACCTATTAAATGTTCCTAGTACCAGTTCCTTTTACATTTACTTCGAGTTTTACTTGTCTTTTCAATTCATAATTGTCAATACCAGTAGTTCCTCAGATAAGTGATAGCATACTAATGACATAAATCTGTTTTTTCCATATTAATATCCAAACGTGTTTAATTTCTAACTTCTAGATTTCCACTTCTACTGCCATGAAGACCATTTTCCTTTTCGTAATAACACAATTACAGGCTTTATACATGATTTCAGAGTACTCTGTAAGGAGTTATATACAGCACTGTTTTCAGCACTGTAGGAGAATATTGATTCAAAGTGGAGAGCGCAAATTGCTATATAAATAACTGTAATGTAAAGTAGAATGTATGTATTACAGACAAAGTCTTAATAAGAGTTCAGAGGATAGCAGGCTCATTTGATTGCAAGGTGGCAAAGACAACCCATTGAAGAAATTGGGCCCTAAAAGTTTGATAGATTTTAACATAGGAAATGTGGCAAGAGAGGGACTTCAGTAGAGTTAAAGGGCATGTTTTCTAGGGAGGGTGATAAATTTTAACAAAGAATTATGTAATCACTTAATGAAATGATTTGTAGTGGAAATCTGTAAATATTGAAAATGCATCTTAGTTAAAGCTGTGCTAGTTAAATGTATTTTAAGTTCATTAAGTTCAGTTTTAGATGTAATTTTTATGCTTAGGATAAATATGCAGTTTTAGAGTAAAATATTAATCATCAGTATATATTATGGTAATATTGCTTGCATTTTATTTTCAGTGATTTTTGAAAGTGTTTTACTCACAAATGTTTGCTCCTACTCCTCAGGTGGCATGTTTCTGGCCACAGGAAGCACGGATCATATTATTCGGGTTTATTTTTTTGGATCAGGTCAGCCAGAGAAAATATCAGAATTGGAGTTCCATACTGTAAGTACTGATAAAAAGAATAAGATAGGTACAATTTAAATGAGTTTAACAGTTTATATTCAGGATTTTTTTTATCTCTTTATATGTAGGACAAAGTTGACAGTATCCAGTTTTCCAACACTAGTAACAGGTAAAATAATTATTTTTGTTTGTAAATTTAATTCCAATTTTAAAGTTATCAAATACATTTCCTACAGTCAGATTTTAATTAGAACTGTATACAACTTAGCTACTAAAATAAGGATCTTGAGCAGTTACACTGAAGAGTGACTATAGCCTTCACATGCATGTGAGAACAGGTCTTATGTTTTATTTCTATAAATGTTAGTTTATTTGGGCACTTTTAACAATAGGGACTTTTATCCACCCTATATATTTTCTGTACATATCAAAGTGTAGGGAAACTTAGTAGAGTTTGGAAATGTATCATAATGTAATATTTGAGACAGAACTATTTACTGAAGATAAATGATGTTTTGTAAATTTTCCCAGGTTCTTATTTGAAAATGAAAGAAAGCTATTCCTAAGTACCTTTTACCTTGAGTAAAAGAAGTCAAGTTCTTTAACATTGAGAGGAAAATCAGTATTTTTCCATTGGAAAATACTCATTTTATTTGTAAGGTAGTAAATGGTGGCCTTGAATCCCTTTTGAATGTCCTTTTGCGACCTAGCCATACACATTAGAATATGTATGTAAAGTTTTAAAAGCCCGTTAAGTTGCAGAAGTTGTTAATTTAGTAGAGAATATCTGACAGAGAGTAATCTGTATTATATTAGAATGCTGTGTAAATAAAGATGAGTCTGTCTTTTAGTATTTTGAAAAACAGCTCTGGAAAAATTCATTTAGTAAAGTACATGTGTTTTTTTTTGGGGGGGGGGTGGGTTTCCTTTAATTCAGATTTGTGAGTGGGAGCCGTGATGGGACAGCACGTATTTGGCAATTTAAACGAAGAGAATGGAAGAGCATTTTGTTGGATATGGCTACTCGTCCGGCAGGGTAAGAGATCGAATTTGAAATATTACATAAATATAGGTAGATCATTTAAAGTATGCTGTATTACAGGCTGGTGTGACTCTCAGCCTGTAGAAACATATGTCATAATCTATGTTAAAATGATTACTTTTCTGTAATAACTAGAGGTGCTACTGGAGATGGAAAGGGGATATTTCTAAAATTATTTATTGCCATATATATACACAAAGATCTGCATTAATGACTTTTTCAGTTTGATTTATTAAGATGATGATAGTACTACAGGAATACTCCTAGTTTTCTTTAAAAAGTAGAACATATTCTAGTGTTAATCTGTCACAGAGAGATGATGTAGTGTATCTAGTGGTTTTCTCCAGCCAAGAGAAATTATATTACACTTTGTAACTACTATTTTGGTTTTAATATTTAATAAATCTATATTTATATGTGGTGGTCTCAGGTGGATGGGAGAGCAAAGCAATTAGCGGGGCATGACAGCAGCAGAAGATGGAGAGTGAGCTGCATGGCATAGAATTCTTGGATCCAGATAGAGTTAAAGCATTAATAACATGTTCAAGGTCATCTATTACTAAGGGCTTAGGAGTGCTGAAATCCTGGGTGTTTGCTGACTCAGTGCAGTGTTTTGCGCTCATTCTTTGTTGATACAGATTATTCTTAATTGCTGTTAAGTGATAGTTATTCATGTAATGAACTTAAATATAGATTATAAGAAAACACATTTAGGTTTTTGTCATAATAGTATTTTAATAAATAATATTGGTGTAAACAAATACTGCCTCCATCACTTTCAGCCAAAACCTTCAAGGGATAGAAGATAAAATCACAAAAATGAAAGTAACTATGGTAGCATGGGATCGACATGACAATACAGTTATAACTGCAGTTAATAACATGACTCTGAAAGTTTGGAATTCTTACACCGGTCAACTAATTCATGTCCTGATGGTGAGGAAAAAAAACTCATTTTTATTTGGTATAATGAAGCTTATTATAGAATGGAATATTTTCATTGAGGACTAAAGTCTTTTATAAAAAAAGTTAGCCAAAAAATCTTGCTAGATGGATAACAGGTCTTTGTGGGAGATTAGAAATAATTTTAAAATGTAGTTAAGCAGGTTTGACTTGGAAATTGAAATTCTTGCTGTTCTTTAATACGTAGGGCTGCATCAGTAGTATTCTCAGGTTTCACTAAATGATAGCAAAGCCCTGAATAGTGGTATTAGCTCAGCTTCATTATTATACATTGACAAATTTGAAGATTTTTGCCACTTTAATAATTCTTAGAATTCAGATTCTAGACATGTTGCCATATTGATGTTTGATTGATTTTTCTTTTTTAAATTCATAATTCTGTGCAACTTCAAAAATATTTCAGGGTCATGAAGATGAGGTATTTGTCCTTGAGCCACACCCGTTTGATCCGAGAGTTCTCTTTTCTGCTGGTCACGATGGAAATGTGATAGTGTGGGATCTGGCAAGAGGAGTCAAAATTCGATCTTACTTCAATATGGTAATTATCAGTCTCTTCATTTTAAAGATTTGGGGACTTCATGCAGGTACTCTGCATATCACAAAGGAAATCCATTTAGGAGTTTATTTAGACGTTTTTTTGCCTTTAAGTTTCAAAAAACAATTCTGTATTCTACACTTATATTTAGGTGTTAAATTTAAAAGAAAATTGTGCATATTAACACTACATGTATATTGGTGATAACTAATTTGGTTTCTAAAATAGTTTTAAGAGTGATACTTTGAGAAACTCACAAGTAGAAAGATACAAAATAATATAGATTAGAAAAAAGTTTGGAAAACCATGTTAAGAAATTATAAATATATTGTGTTAGTGTACTTCAGCAGCCCTCTTGTGCACAGTTTTATTCCAGTACACCCATTTTATTTGTTTTATAAAGTTTTATTTAGGTAATCGCTATACCCCACATGAGGCTTTGACTAATGACCCTGGTATCAAGAGTGTCATGCTCTTCCAACTGACTCATCCAGGCACTGCCCCAATGCACCCATTTTAAAATTAGAGCCAGATTAAAGGCTTTCTTGTCTTTTATCATCGAATTGTAGTATGTTAGATATTTATTGTGTTTAAGCCCTTTCCCCTCCAAATTTTGCTTCTTATGTAAATTTTTAGTATAATTTGCTCAGTATATATGTAGCTTACTGTGCAGTGTTTTCCACTTGTCTCTGACCACTGTATGAAGTTTTCTTCAAATACTGCTGTTTATCGTCACTTTTTAAAACATCTACTTCCTAGGTATTAGGGATACCTTTCAACAAAAGGAAAAAGAAAAACATTTATTTCTACTATTTCAGCATCTTTAGATTTTTTTTAATCAATTATGGAAGCCTCTTGTAATGAGTCATGAAAAGGTACAATTAATAGTGTGTATAGTCAGGTATTTTGAAAAGAAAAAAACCTCAAAGTGTCATTTGTGAAATGCCATGTTTTGTGAAAAAATTTCATGAAGGTGATACTATACTTCATTGATAATCATAGTAAAGTTCTACATAGTAAGAAGTAATTAAAAAGTCAGAGGGAGGAATAAGAAGATAAAAGCATTATTAGTGAAGGAATTCAGTTACCTGCCTTTATAGATATACCTTAGTGTACATAAGGTAAGAACTTAAGATTTGTCAAATTCTTATTTTTCTAAAAAGACTGCTAATTATTTGGAGTACAATTTTTGGTGACAGGTGGATTTCCTTAGTGATATGTGTATAGAGAGTTTTTTTTAAAGCAAATCCTTAAATATGCTGGTAAAGAATTCTTTCTTTTCTATCCTGTGTTTCTGGTTTGCTCTTTTTTGAGGCATCTCTGTTTAAATAAAAATACTATTTTCTCAATTTGTCTTTATAGCTTCAAAAGAAAACAATTTGTGGCCTATACATATATTTTAGTGACTTTTTTTTTTTAGTAATTTCATATTTTCAAAAGGCATTGGTGGGTTAATTGAGTGTTTGGGGGGAAAGTTTTATCTCATACTTGAATACTGCTTTCACCTTTAAGCTACAAAGGTGAATTTTTCCTGGTCAGGTAAGTTGATCACACTAATATTCCACCTTATGTTATAAAAATTGGAATACATTGAGACTTAAGTGATTTGCTCTTAGACCATTACAAATAAGTGATGTAGCCGGGAATTGAAGTCAGACATACTATATTGCATAGTCTTTGAAATTAACTAAGGGATTTAGTTAACATTATTGCCTTAAAAATTGTTTTAAGAGTTTTAGATAAGGATATTTTTCCTGTTCCAAGAATAAGGGAAAAGTCTCTAAAGGGCAGAAGAAACAACTTTATGTAATAAGTAGATTGGATGGTATCCATAGAATACTCAAATTGAGAAAGACAAAACATAGACTAAAAAGGATTAAAAATATATCCTGCACTTAAAAAACTAGAAAATGAACTACATTTTATTTAATTAAAATAAAGATACTCCTTTTAATTTTTTGCATGATTTTTAATGACTTCCAAAATACTTCTGTGTATTACCTCATTTGGTTTTCATGAAAACTTTATAATACAATCAACAGTAGATTTTATTATTACTGGTTTTATGAATGGAGAAACTGTACAGAGATGAATTGCTTTGCCCAGGTTTATCTAGGTCACACACCTGTTACAGGGGAACTTGGGGTTTTAAACCCGTATTTTTTGGTCCATTGTTACTGTGTTCTTAATAACTCTAGTTAATGGTTGGCCATTGCACAGCTAACTTCCAAATCTACCTAGTTAGTGATATGTCACCTGGAGGAGATGTTTTTATAATGGTATTAACTCTGAGTAGATCATTTGAGATCTTAAAGTTTAGCTTGATGATTTTTTTCTGTCTCTTCATTTATAAGTTCTCTAAGTGCCCTCCCTGCTTTTTGCTCTTTGCTTTTTTGTTCATTTCATTGTTTGTTTTATCTATGGACAGATGGAAGATAAAGCATCCAGCATTGCTATTAAAATAAAAACAATTTGAGGGGAGAGTAGAAGCTTGTGTTCACTGTCCACTATCATGAAGGTAGCATTTTGGTTATAGTAGTTATAACTATTTAGCTCTGTGTAGCAAGTCAGTCATTTTTTCAGTTACTAAAATACCATAAAAGTTGAAGAAGTACAAATTCAAACTCTAATATTAAATTGTACCAGTAATCATAAGTTCGACCTAGTAAATAATTTTTTAGTGCTCTCTAGAGGAACTATTTATAGCGTGCCTTGGAAGACCTCTTTTAAGGATGAATAATTCTAGTGGAATACTCACTGTTTAGACTAGAACTGGTAAAAGTTTAGAAGAAGTATTATTAGGGCTACATAATATTTCATGTGAGTTTTAAAATCAAAGCTTTACAACATGAAGAAAAAAATCACCATTAAACAGATATACAGCCAGAAAATACGACATGTAAACTGCCTTTAAAAGAAAAAAAAATGTATATATAATTCTTTAAGATGCAGGTTTTTATCAATTATATTTCGAGAATACTTTAATACTGGTTTTTCTTTTTTACGATACTTTGATTTTCCACTTGAAATTCATCATACCTTTGTAAGAAGTTTTGAAATCATGTAACAAATAATTATTACATGTTAATCAGCATTTTACTGTCCCTTTTTACCTATTACAAAAATTAAACTTTTTTTGAAATTTTATACATAGTCAAAAATTCTACATCATCAAAAATGCCTTTCATGGGGGAAAAGTTGAGTTTTGTAAATGCCTATGTTTGGCATGGAGTAAGTACATTTTAATAAAATTATATATACATTTAATAAATTTAAAGTATGAGGCATTGATGTATTAATATTGCACTGATACTTGTCATTCTGATAAATATTCTAATTACTTCCCCCCCCCCCCCCCCCCCACCGTATCAAGCCTTGACTTATACTTTTAAAAATCTGACACTTTATTTTAGGACCACCTAAATTTGTAAACAAGGTTTGAAATTAAGAATTGAGATAAAGAGTTAATTACTTATTTGCCCATAAAACCCCCTAATTTATTTCATTTCAAAATTTAATAAAAAGATTCTTAACCTGCTAGTGTTTTTGTCTAGAAAAAGTGATGGAGTTACCTTGTTTATTTTTACTACTAGCTTTCCTCTTAATGGAAGATTTGAATGAAAAAGCAATTAGGGGTGGGTGGGTGTTAGGTTTGCTTTTGTTACATACAAGAAGTATATGACAAGTGAAAAGAGATAACAGAGCATGAAGTAGAATAGACAGTTCATGTTCCTTGTAACACCCCCCCCCCACCGTTGTCTCATCTTTAAAAATAAAATAATCTTAAACATTCAATAGCATTTGTTGGAAAAGTATATGAGGAAGAAACCTGGAACCTTTCTTTATTATTATTATTATTATTATTATTATTATTATTATTTGAGAGAGCACACAAGTGGGGTACAGGGGCTGAGAGAGAGAGAGAGAGAGAGAGAGAGAGAGAGAATGCTAAGCAGGCTCAACACTGACACAGACCTCAGTCCCATGACCCTGGAATCATGACCTGAGCCAAAATCAAGAGCCAGATGCTCAACTGACTTAGCCACCCAGGCACCCCTCCTTTTTTTTTTTTTTAAATGAACCAGAGAATGAAAGTAAAGAATATTGTAGAGACGATTAGAAGACAACTTTATTTTCTTTAAAAATATATATAAATTTTAGCCCTTAAGCTTTACTTGTCTACATTCCTCTAAAAACTGTGACAATTATTCATGTTCTAGTTGAACAGACCTTATATACCTATATCATATATATATATTCAGGATAAAAGTGTATTTTTGGGTATTTTGTTGAAGACAGATAGTATATTTTAAGAATATTCCAAACTATTCAGGCATTGTTTAGCAAGCCTAGTATAGATGTGTTTTAATGAGAGGTGTTCTAAACTCTAGTTTAAAGGCTCTGAAACTTCAGTTAAATGTTAAAAGGCAGATAAATTGTTCCCAGAAATAACTTGAAAATGTGTGCAAACTGCTTGAACTGAATTTAAAGGATTTTGTACTATTCCCATTTCCTGAAAGAGGTAAGCAAGTTTGAGAGTTTAATATAACTATAGATGGTCCTAAATATAAAGTTGTTTTAGCCCTTTTCCCCTTAAATTAACACAGTATAACTACGTTTTAACTACAAGTTTAAATGAACAATAAGTTAATTTGAAAGGGGACTTTCAAATTTCTTAGTTTGATTTGATTCTTAGAAAGTAAATAAAAGCTGTTTGAAGTGGGATTGTAGACCCCACATTAGTAGCTTTCCTCATGTTTCTGGTGCTTTTATCTTTTCTGTTCCCTTCCTTTTCTCCGTATTATTCCTAGCTGTGTCTATGACGTTCTCTTTTCATATCATTCTGTTTCTCTCATGTTACTCAAAGCTGTAGTTTGTTGCCTCTTGTCTGGTTTTGATTTTAATTGAAGAGTACAATGTCTCTTTCTAGACAGCAATTTACTGAATTTGAGTTTTGCTTTACTTTTGTTGTTTCATGAGTAAATTCCAAATAACAATTTTTATTTATTTAATTAAAATTTTCCTTATTTTTATAATTAACCTTTCTTTTACTTGAGATTTTTAAAAAAATGTTCCAGTGTCCACTAATCCAGAACAATATATTTCTCCTTGCAACGTTCCAAACAAGCAGAGGCTGCCAATCCACCACTCAGAATTTTTGCACATGCATACTTCTGACAATATGTTCTCAGTGTGACCTCTAATTTAGTTTTAGACAGTTGTAGCTGCATATATCTAGGAAAGGGAGAAAGAGAAGCTCAAAATAGGCAATCTCGTATTGTGTTCTCTTGTGAATCAAGATTTCAAGATAAATCTTTCTCTCTTTTTCTCCTTCTCTCTTCTCCTTCCTTTTTTGCTTTCATCCTTCCATCTCTTTCATTACCTATCTATCATCATCTAACAAGATGCCATATATCTGCACTCTATGTTAAAAGGATTCTTTGATGCTTCCAGTCCTTGTTTCAGCCTCCCTGGGTAAGGAATTACCTTCAATCTTCTGAGTATAAACTTTATTGTCACTTTTTTTTCAGGTTTCTCCGGTTCTCTAGATTCTGTCTCTTTCTCATCTTTGGTATCAAAAACATATCTTAAAATTTGTTGCCATGAATGTGAGTTTGTCTCTCTAGCTTGTCATACTGTATTATATTTAGTGGATTACTTTTATGTAATTCTTTGACATGGTCTATGAATTACTGTCACAAGGGTTTTGGAGATTTGATAGTTATACAGGGAAGTATGTAAACATACACATGGAAGACACTTTGATTAGCAAACATTTGAGTATTTTGTGCATTAGCACAAAATATGGGGACCACAAAGAAGAATAAGACATTGTCCTTGTTTTTAGCCGGCAGTGGTAGCATGGCATGTGAGAAAAGAGAATTGTTGTATCTAAAGATGTGTAAGGATCACTTCAGGATGGATGTTCAGAAACAGTTTTTTTGAGGAAAAGAATTGGAATTATGGCTTGAAAAATAAAAATTGAGTCATTAAGAAAGATACTTAATTTTATAAATGAAAGGAATATTATAAATAACCAAGTAAGATATGTTAAGATGTAATTTAGAATGGTTGTCTGGAATAGATTTTGAAAAGTGGATGACAAGCTGAAAAGTGTAAGTTGAGGTGGATTGTTGATGGCCTCGTATTACCTTGTAAGCGTAAAAAGAATAGTTAACATGGTGGGATTTTCATAAATTCTACTTCAGAAACAAGGGAAAAGGTTTGATTGCCAGTAGTAGTATTTCAGGTGTGAAGTTGAATAGGTTGGGGGATAACTACTTTTATCATTGAAATCATAATGAAAATTTATAGGGGTTAAGGTAGTAGAAAATTAGTGAAAGAAAAATGTGTATAAGACTTGGAGTTTTGTGACTGATAGAAGGATTAGGGCTGGAGAGTGCTGGAAAATTTAATAAATATGTTGGGAGTGCACCCCAGGTTGCATTGAAAAAATGATATTAATGGAAATATGAGTTATGTGAAGAAAAACTGATTTCTTTTAGCTCATCTTTATGTTTATTATGATGTAGTGTTGGAGATCTATGTGGAAATGGCCAGCCAACAATTGAATATAGAATACTTAGAAGGGCTAGGAGTGGAAAGAGATGTTGAAATCTTCCATGTAGAACGTTGTTTACCTCATGGAGATAGAGCAGTGTAGAGGGCTTACAGCTAAACTTTTAAAATATAGTCCTATTTAGCAAATGGAGAAGAGATCATAATCTTTAAAGAGTGTATTAGAAAGATACCATGCTAATATTATGTCAGAGGCCTAAGGAGGAGAACAGATTACAAGGAAGACTGATGAATAATATTACAGCCCTCAGTGAAATCAGAATATGGGTAAGCAGAATGCTGTTAAATTTGAAGATTAGTTATTTATTTTGATAAGAAATGTTCCTTTGATGAAAATTAGAGCTCATTCTTCAAAATCACTTTTATGTATCTACTGGTTCTATCATGATAGTTACAGCAGTTTGCTTTTTTATATAAATTTATTATCTTAGCACTCAGTGAACAGTTACCTTTAATTCATATTTAATAATGTTTATACATTAAAGAATTTTCGATATTAAAGGAAACATTCATTTGCTCATGGTCTTTAAAGTAATGTGATGACACCTACCTAGCCTATTACAGTGTGGGTAATTTCCCTGAAGATCTGTTTTTTGTTTGCACTGTAACCATCATAATGATTAAAGTGGCCAAAGCATATTTTAGGCATATGTATGACAGTGTCTGTCTTCAGTATTTAGTATACTTTCTTAATTAAGTTTATTTCTCCCCTGGTAGATAAACTCTAAAAGTTCTTTATACATAAGGACTTTCTAAGGATAATTCTTAGCATAAGTTCTGTTTCCCAGCTATTTTATTCCTGGGATGAGTCTGTATCACAGAATCGTTAGGATGTTTAAAGATTCATAATTTCAATTATGGAGTATTTCTAGGTAAGATGCTCCCTTCTAAGCAGTGGAATAGTTTTTAAAATGAATGAGGCAAAAAACAAAACAAAACAAAAAACCTGACCCTGGTCATAAACCTGGAATAATTCCTTAACAGGACGATTCTGCTTAAGATAGCCCATATTTAAAAAAAAAAATTTTTTTAATGTTTATTTTTGAGAGAGACAGAGACAGCACAGTCAAAAATAAATAATGTTTATTTTTGAGAGAGACAGAGGCAGTCACAGAGACAGTGAGTGGGTTAGGGGCAGAAAGAGAGGGAGACACAGAATCTGAAGCAGGCTCCAGGCTGTGAGCTGTCAGCACAGAGCCCGATGCGGGGCTCAAAATCAGGAGCTGTGAGATCATGACCTGAGCCGAAGTCGGACACTCAACCGACTGAGCCACCCAGGCGCCCCAAGATAGCCCATATTTTTAACATTCTTGAATTATGTTGAGTTTCTCCACGACTGCATACTTCTCATATTCACCTGTGTGTATATTCTTCATGATTGATGTAATTTAGACTCTGTAATTTTAGTCTGCATTGTAGTGCTTTTACTATATACCTCATTTCCAGATTTGTCTAATTTTTCCAAAAAGTCTTCCTGAATATCAGATGTTAGAATTTTAGAACTGGGTAGGACTTTGGCGATCATTTAAATTATCTCTATCGCAGAGAGATTAAGTGATTTGCCAATAACCAGAGAAGTCTCTTAGGTCTTAGGCCTCATTTCTCTGTTTCCTTTAATTATTCATCATTCTATTTCATAAAAATTACATTGGTAGTTGTGGATAGTATTCTGCCTTAAAAAAGATACTAGTATTCTTCATTAAATATGACAGTTCTGTCATCATCATGGCTTTTCGCTCATAAGTTTTTGTATTATTTTAAATTCAGTGTAAACCTCTAAATAGTACTCCTCATTTCTTGGAAATATTTCAAGAATTCTTTGGTCAGTAACGAGAATTTCCCTAACAAAGGAATTATTATTAATTTAACTCATCTAATCCTTTTATCTCTTGCTTTAAAAATAAAACAGAATGACTTCTGTATCGTAATTGCATAATAAATTTTTTATTTTAACTCCTGTTCTTTTGAAATTTTTGCACTTACTGGTAAATACCATCTCTTGGATTTTCTCAGCTCTCCTTATTGTGATTTAATGTGTATGAGTTTTATTATGTGGTCTGTATTTACATATGTTCCAAATGTTTCTTAAGCATGCTTGATTTTATTAGGAATAGTTCATCCAAAATTTACTTTGAAAATTCTTCTCTTATTATTCCTTTCCATTTTTAATTTTCTACAACATACATCAAATACTAGCATAAGTTACGTGCTGTATTAAATTTTATGTTGACTTATTCTTGGTCAGTACATTTAGTTTTGTGATAGGCCCATATAACTTTAATATGGATAGAGAAGATATTTTCATCCTTTTGGTTTTTGAATAGAAGCTTCATTGTTTTCTAGTTGCACATGAATATTCAAATAGTGCCTTCATTATTTTTTTTTTCCCTTTGGGAATTCTTAGAAATACTTTCAGCCTGATTTAAGGTGAAATCATTTTTCAGAGAGAAATACGTAACTTTCTTTTTTGGTTGGCTTACTTAATCATAGCATAAAAACAGTTACAGTGTAGTTATATAGGAAAAGTAAAATAATTTTTCTACTTTGTATCAGCTGGAGAGCCTAGTCTGCATTTTATAGTTGTGTGATGATTATATTCTGAGGAGCAGTTACTAAAGATAAATTTGGCATTTTAATAAGGTTATGGACACCTTTTCTGATTCATGAGTAGATTCTTTCAATGCCTTCTTTAATGAATAATGGTTAAGCCAGATAATGTGCTTTTACTTTTTTCTGATGTTCTGGAAATATACTTTTATTTTGTCCGTATGAAAGTCATAACAGATGCCTTAAACCAAGAAAATTGGTACTGTCCTGACATATTCAAACATCATGTGTTATATAGGAAAGACAGTGACCCTCAGTAGGACTGATTTTTTTCTTTGCTTCTTTAGAATTTTATAAGTTCCACATCTCCCAATTATTCTTTTAGAGATCTACTAACTATAAATGTGGCAACATTGGTAGATTAAATGGAAATAGGGTTGATTAATTGTCATACAGCCTACTCCACAAAAAAAAAAAAAGAAAAGGAAAGAAAATGTGTAGAGTAGGGTTGCCTAAACATGTAAAGGATACCATGCTTATGAACATCTATTAAATATCCCTTGTCATTGCTGAGCAGACTTCTTTCAGATCTCTTCCTCTGTTCTGCTGTGTACTTAGAATTGTAAACTTAGACTTAAAATAATGGTGTTACATTTTGGGGAGCATTTATTATAATAGAGTAGATTTATAAAGTAGTTGCTTTTTTGTTTTCACTTTCATTTTTTGTGAAATTTGGAATGAACTGAGATAAAACATCTAACAATTGCCAAGGCAATTTGAATTGTCTTGAATTTTTTATATGAAATTCTGTCTAGAGGTAAACTTTTTCAAGTGGTTACTTGCTTATAATAGTTTGTGTAACTTTTTATTTGGTCAGAAAACATTGAAAAAGAAAGACCTGAACCCTGACACTTCTTTTTTTGTAGTCTTTCATTTTTGGCATATACTAAGATGTGTATATCTCCTAATGCTTGTATGCTACTTAGGAGAAATCATTCTATTCTTTCTCTTTTTGAATAGTTTTAAGCAAGACTTGGAATCAGTTCCCTTTCTCTACTGTCTTATCCTCCAACCTTCTTCATAACCATTTTCTTCCTTGTATGGTAAATCTTTAAGTGTATTAGTCATTAGGTAAGTTTACCAATTTTCATATGATTAATTTTAAGAAAATTCTTATTTCTTTCCCATTATTACCACTATCCAAAACATTAATAAACACCAGTGGTCTCTTTCCTTCTTTTCAAAAAGCTGAAGAAAAACTAGTTTTCTTTTTGAGTCAGTCCCATTTGTGATATTATGTTAACTTCTTAGGCAGAGCCCTTTCTTTTAGAGTGATAGTTTCTCTTTTGACCACAATGCAAACTTTCCTTGAGAAATTAACTTTTCTTCTGAATTTTAATTTCACTTCCATTTTTGGTGAACTACACATCCATCCCTATGCCATATTTTTAACACTAAAGAAAGAAAATTACCATTTCTCTCTTCTCTAAGCATTTCCTGGAATATTGGGATAGTACTAGTACAATTCAGTTGTTCTAGATCAGTGGATACCGGAACAGAGAGGAGGTATTTCTTACCTGATAATGTGTGTGTGTTCCGATTCTGCTAATCCAGAAATCCAATCGCATTTGTTGAAAATCATCCTTAGTTGTTATTTGTTAGGGAGTCGACTCCCTATTTTAGTTGTTTTCTGAAATTCAGTCCCTAGATGTGCTTTAGATAGGGTAGAACTTTTACCTCTTTCAGAACACTGCTAAAGAAGTTTTCAACTGGAACATAGTCTGAAGAAGCACTGAGAGCAAAAAAAATTCAGAGTGGTGATTGGCCACCTCTGTTTGATTGACAGGTTGCAGGGAGAAACCCATTCGTTCTGGATTAATGGAACTGGAAAACAGAAAACAATTATCAGGTAAAAAAAACCTTTTCTTTAACCTTTGAAATTCACCATTTAAAAGATGAGTCAGACCATCAAGGGAATTTATTACCAAAAGGAAAAAATTTAGTGTCTTGTGAACAATAATCTCTGGCTACTACTTCCAAGAGTTAAGAAAAAATCGCTACAGTTACTACACATTGTCAGCCTTTGCTGAAAGGGCTTGATTAAATGCAGATAAGATGGAATGCAAGGTGCAATTACATTTTAAATGTGGCTTAAAGACATGAAGCAGAATTCTATGGGTGGGGGAGATTGATGTTTTATTTCCTGAATTGTGTCTGGTCTGTGTGTGCATAAAGAAAACACTTTGTTTTTCAAGGCTATTAATCTGGCACTTTTCATGAATATTCACAAATTTTGTTACTGTACTGTGTTATACTTAATCTTCACTTCATTGGGATGTATACTTTTACATATCTTTTGCCATAAAATTTTAGTAACAGTAATGACCAGTGTTTTTATTTTAATGGTACCTTTCTGATTGTTGGTTAAATATATTTCAGATTGAAGGCCAAGGACATGGTGCAGTATTTGACTGCAAATGCTCTCCTGATGGTCAGCATTTTGCATGCACAGACTCTCATGGACATCTTCTAATTTTTGGTTTTGGCTCCAGTAGCAAATATGACAAGGTAGAGTATGATGATGATGATGATGATGATGATTCTTTTTCTTCTTCTTCTCTTTGTTTTTGTTTTTTTTTTTAATCTGTGGATGCTTAGGGGTTGTATTTCTTCTTCAGGGGTGGGTAAGCATCATTTATGCTTTAAGAATCATATTTTAAGTATTCTAGAGACTTAAGTTTCAGTGAACATAGCAGTTGTTAAATTCCTCTTCTCTGTAATAGACATTAGATAATATTTTATTCAGTCGTCTATATTTCAGAAAGAATAACTTTTTACTTAGGTTGCTAGAGCAATCTAGCTTGTAATTCTAAAGCTGAGCATGAGCGAGGTTGTCCATAGAGAGACTCTGAAATTATGTAAAATGTTTTATCTATATGGATAAAATACATTTATTTACCTGGGGTAAAAATCTGTAGCTTTTATATGATTCCCAAAAATGTATGACCCACTGATGTAGCTAATATTTTTAAATACTAAAGAGCCTATTTAAGTTCATTGATTAAAAGACTTAAAGTTGAATAGGTCATAGTTTAAGAAATACCAAATCAATAAAATTGTGAAGTTACAGATGTGTCAGGCATGAGTTCATGTTAATAATTTTGTGTTAATTTAAAAAAAAAATTCTTTAGCGAAAATGCTTATTAACTCTTGGAAAATCTTGTCATGTTGATTTTTAGGTTAATATAAGTCACATGTACAGTATACTTAAGAGTTTTCTTAAATTGTATAAGTGATTGCATTAGAGTTTAATTCAAGGAATATATTCATTGAGTGATTTCCTCTTGCAAAATGCTAAAACAATTACTGTTAAAATAAGATAATGCGTGGTAGCTCTATGAAAGTAATAGTACCCCTGAATGATTTATACCTAGATTTTATTTTACCATTTAATTTGAAATTACACAACTTTAATTATGTTAGTGTTTTATGTATACAGCCTTTTCCTTGTTCCAGAGAAAATTGAGAGCAGCTGCTTTTCTGATCATAAAATTTAATGTAAAAATATAGTAAAGATTTCTTTACCATTAACTCAAGAATATTCTTTTATATTGTTCCTTAATACCATGATTTACATGAAAACATTGCCTTCCATTAGAAATTTATCAATGATAAATTTTTGTTTTCCTTGTCTTTTATGGGTCTTTTCTTTTTACAGATAGCAGATCAGATGTTCTTTCATAGTGATTATCGGCCCCTTATTCGTGATGCCAACAACTTTGTATTAGATGAACAGACTCAGCAAGCACCTCACCTCATGCCTCCTCCTTTTTTGGTTGATGTTGATGGTAACCCTCATCCATCAAGATATCAGAGATTAGTTCCTGGTCGTGAAAATTGTAGGGAGGAGCAACTCATCCCTCAAATGGGAGTAACTTCCTCAGGTAAATGCTCATTTTCATAGACTGCCAAATTTTCCGTTTCTACTGATGTCCTGTAAAACTGCTAATTGGGTAAAATTTTGTTACTATTTTGAACAAATGAGAAGTAAAGTGATTTTTAAAAATTTCTCTTAAGTCTTTTGAATAATGCTTAAGTATGTACTACAAGATAACTAAGGAACATTGGAGAGCAATAATCTTGGTCATTTATTTATTTATTCAACAGCATATATTGAGAATCTTCTCTGTAACACCTCTAAACTGGTTTGCAGTAGTGAATTAAACAGACACAATCCTTGTTCTCCTGGAATAAAATTCATAAACACAGTTGTAAACAAATAGTTAAAACTTGTGATACATGTTCTTGAAGGGAATAATAGTATGAGGTGAAAGATTAAGACTAGATAGCCTGTTCATATCAAAGATTATTTTAAGAAGTGATCAACTTTTAACAATTTTAAGTAAGTTAGGGACAAAAGTGTTGAGATCTTATTAGTGAAGTAATGGAGAGTAAAAGTAAAATTAGTTGAAGAATTGAAAGGAAGTTGAAATGGAAACAAAGTCTGCAGACCTTTCCTTTTGACAAAAAATGTGGGAATAATTAATGAAGTGAAAGTAATGGAGAGACCCTATAAAGAAGATTAAACCAATTTTCTAATATATGAATCTGTTATATTTTAGATTAGAAAAATGCTTATGAAAATATTTTAAGTTCTGAACGCTAGCATAATGGACAAAAGTTCTAAGTAGATGTAAAGGACACATATGGGATGTAATATATACTGAGTAACTTTGAAACAATGGATTTAGATTCTATTAAGGCTGCATCAAAAAACCCATCTCACTGTATTACAGAGAGCGGATCTCTTATTTTCCATTAAGGATTGGGCATGAAATTGCAATGAAGGTGAACATATTGGATAGGAAGGGCTACTCTTTAAAGTAGATATGCCCACTAAGGATGGAAGGTGAGGAGAAGCATTAGAAGAATAGTCCCTGCTGCTACTTGCAGTGAGTAGTACAATCCAGCAGGCCTGAATGTCTGAAATATGTGAAACTAAAATGTCTCATACATGGACATAGCACAAACTCAAAGAATCTAAGAACAGGTAGTATTTGAGAAATCTAGGCAAGTATTCAAATTAGAGAAGTCTCAATTATTAAAGAAGTCTTGATCATGGGACTGAAATTAAGATAAATGTCTTCAGTCTCTTGGAGGGGAACTGGCAAGAATCAAATCTTGCCCAGGTCTCAAAATAGGTACCTAGGCTGGGATTTCAGGCACAGAGAAATATTAAAATATCAGTGCAACATGATTATCATGGTTATCACTTTTTTCTTCCATTGAACAGTTTGTATTGGACTTTCATAAATAATATCATATATATGTATATATGTATGTATATATGTGTGTATATATATATATATATATATGGCATCCTTATATATATGTGTATATATATATATATATATATGGCATCCTTATTCTAAAAGTTGAGAAAATGAAAATTTAGTAACATGTCTTATTTAAGTTAAGTATATGGAACCACCGGGACTTTAAATCCAGCTCTGACTTTTAGTTCATTCTTTCTTCCATACTAAGCTGCCCTTACAGTAAAAGAGTGTTCCTGTTCTTGACAGTAAGTTAGACACCAGTTATTAGTACAGGACCACAAGAGAACCCATAGCAATAATTATGGCTTCAACGTGAGTCATAGGATTAAGTGTTCTAGGTCACAAAATTCAAGGTAAACTTCATTTTTTTTCCATTATTTTAGACTTAACCTAGTGTAATATAGGACAGAAGGAAAATATTTTTAGCATCATTTGTAACTATATTTTTATTTGTAAATCTAAATCTGCAATAAAATTTATTGTGGAAATCCCTTAGAATTAGGTAAAAATAGATGGCTGTTATGATAATAAGTTGGCTTCAGTGCAGTTTATATTTACACTGTTAAATTTGTATTTGAGCAGTGCACTTTTTAAATATGCTGCTTCAGTTATAACTTGAGCTATCAGATTAGTCACTGATGTTCAGACATGAGACACTACCCAGCAGCCTAACAGGAAAGGAACATCCACAGGCATTTTAGCTTTTACCTCTACTTTTACCACTTTGTAGCTCTGTGACTTTGGGCAAGTTCATTTTATCCCATTGAATTTTACTTCTCTCATAAAATGAAATAACATTGTGTGCTTATTAATACATGTAATTTTCCCTTTCCTTATACCTTCCTTACTACTAATTCTTCATTTCAGAATGTCCTTTGTATCTTCTGTTCCCAGCCCACTCTAGAAATCCATCTCTTATATACCCACACACCCAATACTAATTGCTCCTTTTTTCTCATGGCAATGTTTTCATGTATCTCAATACACATTTTTTATCTATTCAGCAGGATTGAACATTCTTATATCCCTATTTAAAATTAAAATATTAAGGTAAATAAAGCAATCCATGCTTTTGAGGAACTATCTAGTGGGCTTCCTTTTTATATTGGGCTTGAGGAAATGAAAGAGGATAGCAGCTAAGTGTTTCAGGGGTAGTCTGGAAAGATTTCACAGAGGAAGTATCATGGAGTTGCCATTTCAGTTGGTGCTTGAAGGATAAGTTAGTGTTTTTCAGATTTATACTTGAACTGGGAGTATTGTGGTTAAAATCTCCAAAGCATAAAGGTGTTTATCCTGTTAGGAGAGCAGAAGAGTCAAGTAGTCCCATATGACAGATACAGGTGAAAGTTGATGCTGGAAAATTATGGTGGGTTAAAACACACCAAGTTCCTACCTACCTGAGGCTTTGTTCCAATTCTTACTTTGTCTGGAGTGTTCATTTTCTTGCTCTTCACCTGGACGACTAATTCTTTTTCTTCAAGTCTTAGCTCAAATGCTGCCTTCTCAAAGAGGGCTTCTTTGACTTTTCTGATTCACCATAAGTAGTTCCCATCTCTCTTCCCCATTTTCTTTTTCTCATTATCATCTTTAACATTTTTCAGTCTGCATTTTTTATATGGATTTATTGTTCCAACTTTTCCATTAGGATGTTAGCTGCTTAAAGGCAAGGACCTTGAATTCTACTCACCACTGCATCCTCACTTCTTTGGTATAGTTCCAAACACATAATAGACACTCAAGGATTTGGTGAATAAATGAAGCAGTAAAGTTTTTTTGAGAAAGTTGGGTAATGAGATTTGCCTTTCTTAAAAGAAACTGGTCTAAGATGAAATCCTACTTTTGCCATTTACCAGATATGTGACTTTGAGTAATTATTTTGGTTTTCTCATCTGTAAGTGGAGTTAATAATACATATCTTACTGAATTATTGTGAGGATTATATGAGTGCTTGAATCATGGTAAACAGTAAGTTATCCATGTCACTGTTATTTGTAGCAAATTAGGTTTGCGTTGTCATGTTCCTGGGGTGTGTGTGTGTGCACGCATTTTACTGCCATTATTTCAAATTAATCATTTTAAGTCTCTTACTCAAGCAAAATTTATATTTAATTCAGGACTCAAAGTGAACTCAATTAGTAAAATGGTTTGACTAGTGGACTAAAGTGTCCTTAGCATTTTATGTGGTATTAAATAGGACTGAATCAAGTTTTAAGTCAGCAAGCAAACCAGGAGATCAGCCCACTGGACAGCATGATTCAAAGACTACAACAGGAGCAAGACCTGAGACGTTCTAGTGAAGCAGGTATCAGTAATACCAGCCGTTTAAATAGAGGTAAGCAGTGATTGCTTTAAGTAAAATATTTTAAAAATTGTAATAGTTTAAACAGTAAAGAGGCGATGAAACAAATTCATGGCACATCCATAAAATGAAATATTTGGCTGCCAGAATGATCATGTTTTTAAAAACACATAATAGCTAAGAAAATCCTCATAAGGTTTCAAACTGTAGATAATGAGTCTTTAAATAGATATATTCTTCAAATTTCCCATAGTAAACATGTAGAACCTAGAAAAACCTAAAAAATAAATGTATTCAATAATGTATGAAATACCTGCCACATTCTAAAATATCTCATCACCCTTCTGTAATATATTATTTTAAGAGAAAAGTTAAAGCAAATTTATGAACCATAAATATTTTGGGTTTATCTGTTTTTGCTTCTTACATAGGTTTCCCAGAGTACAAAGCATATTTTAAAAATTAATGATTTTACATGTTTACAGTCAGTTAGTAGTTATGATTCATTAGCTTATTTAATTAACTGAGTAACTGTTTTGTTTTCATTAAACTTTTGCCTGTGGTCTGATTCCTGATTTGGTAGTTTGTTTGCCTTAATATGAAGTTTCATGTGGAAGATAGTATAGATTTTGTTTTTTCTGTTATAAGCTTATGTTTCTAACTAGAACTTACTATATTAATTTTTTCACTTAGGCTCTGTAAGTTCTACCTCAGAGGTTCATTCACCACCAAATGTAGGACTAAGACGTAGTGGACAAATTGAAGGTGTACGGCAGATGCACAGCAATGCACCAAGAAGTGAAATAGCCACAGAGCGGGATCTGGTAGCTTGGAGTCGAAGGGTTGTGGTACCTGAGCTATCAGCCGGTGTAGCCAGGTAAGGGGGGTTGTGAAGTTTATGTACCGCAGTTATTTATGTTCATTTTGAATTATAGCCTTCAAAGTACCTTTTCAAATTTCTAATTTATTTTAAATTTATCTGAAGAGCTAGTGTTTTAAACTAGCCATGACTGGGGCGCCTGGGTGGCGCAGTCGGTTGGGCGTCCGACTTCAGCCAGGTCACGATCTCACGGTTTGTGAGTTCGAGCCCCGCGTCAGGCTCTGGGCTGATGGCTCAGAGCCTGGAGCCTGTTTCCGATTCTGTGTCTCCCTCTCTCTCTGCCCCTCCTCCGTTCATGCTCTGTCTCTCTCTGTCCCAAAAATAAATAAACGTTGAAAAAAAATTTTTTTTAAATAAAAAAAAAATAAATAAATAAACTAGCCATGACTCTGAAGGAAAGTTAAGTTTCAATTATGTCCTTTTCTAGAATGATTCATGCAAATGATTCATGTGAAAGATGTGGGGGGGGGGGGGCGGTTAAGGTGAGCAGCATATTTAAATCTTAGTTTATCTTGTTTAACTATATTTTAAAACATATATTTCATGAAGTTATTTTTTATGGATTTTGCTCTGCACACCATATATAGGTAATTATAGTGAAATTATAATGAAATAATTATAGTGGAATTATAAATATAGTGAAATGCGTGGTATTTATTGGTAATACATTATATAATCATTTTTTATATATCAAAATGGTTCCTTAATGATTATTTTTTATATTTGGATGTACACATATATAAATTTTGATTTGATATAATTCTGTTCTGAAGGTCCATGTTATGAAAGAACTTTATATCCATTTGCTTTTGATTTCTTTTGATTTACTAATGCATTATTCATGAATGTGGTCCATATGAACCCAGCTAGTACTAACTTAAAGTTGACGCTGGAACAACATGGGAGTTGGGGATGCTGACCCCTGTACGACTAAATTTGCATATAACTTTTGACTACCCAGAAACTCAACACCAACAGTTAGCTAACACATGTTTTGTGTATTATATGTATTATGTGTGGTATTCTTATAATGAAGTAAGCTAGGGAAAAGAAAATGTTAAGAAAATCAAAAGGAAGAGAAAATGCACTTATACTACTTTACTGCAAAAAATCCACATGTGGAGTACCTGGTGACTCAGTTGGTTGAGCATCTGACTTCAGCCTAAGTCATGATCTTGCTGTTCCCAACTTCGAGCCCATGCCGCGCTCTGTGCTGACAGTTCAGAACCTGGAGCCTGTTTCAGATTCTTTGTCTCCCTCTTTGTTTGTCCCTTCCCCACTCATGCTCTGTCTCTTTCTCTCAAAAACAAATAAACATTAAAAAAAAAACATTTGTTTAATCTTCTAAAAACAAAAATCCATGCATAAGCGGACTTGAACTCAAAAGATAGTAATGATACAATTTAAAAACACTTTTTTTTTTAAATTTTTTTTTTCAACGTTTATTTATTTTTGGGACAGAGAGAGACAGAGCATGAACGGGGGAGGGGCAGAGAGAGAGGGAGACACAGAATCGGAAGCAGGCTCCAGGCTCTGAGCCATCAGCCCAGAGCCCGACGCGGGGCTGGAACTCACGGACCGCGAGATCGTGACCTGGCTGAAGTCGGACGCCTAACCGACTGCGGCACCCAGGCGCCCCTAAAAACACTTTTAAGGGTGCCTGGGTGGCTCAGTCGGTTAAGCGTCCAACTCTTGATTTCGGCTCAGATCATGATCTTGCAGTTCCTGAGGTTGAGCCCTGCATTGTATCAGGCTCTGCACTGGCAGCATGGGGCCTGCTTGGGATTCTCTGTCCCTCCCTTTTCTCTCTGCCCCTCCCCTTCTCGTGCACAGTCTTTTTCTGTCTGTCTCTCAAGTAAATAAACTTCAGTAATAAATAAAGAAATAAATAAAATTTAAAACCCTTTTAACCTGAATGTTTATATAGATTATGCTTCTTGATTGGACAATACTTGAAATTTGTGTCAGGATTTAAGATTAATTATAGAAATAAAGTATAAATTTGAACAACAACGTTACTTGATGACAAGTCTACCCAGATGTTAATAAAAAATTAACTCTCATGGTGTGTATATATATATATATTTTTTTTTTTCATGTTTATTTATTTTTGAGATAGAGACAGAGCATGAACGGGGGGAGGGTCAGAGAGAGAGGGAAACGCAGAATCCAAAGCAGGCTCCAGGCTCTGAGCTGTCAGAACAGAGCCTGACGCGAGGCTCGAACTCACAGACCATGAGATCATGACCTGAACTGAAGTCAGACGCTCAACCAACTGAGCCACCCAGGCGCCCCTCATGGTATATTTTTAGTTGGATTTTTGTCCACCTTTTAATTCTAATGTTAAGGTTTGAAGGGGGTATAAGTAACACACATCTTTTTAACAATAGTTCTATAGTAACTGAAAACAAAAAAGAATGGGATATGAAATCCGAATGTTACTCTTTATTATTGCTACAACTGTGGAGGATGAGGGTTTTATCTGCATGAAAGTGTGTTCCTAGTCCTGAACCCTAAACACCAGTAGCACTGGATCACAGTATTTCACCCCATGTGAGGCAAGCAGGTTTGATTATTTAAAATGCAGAACAGAATGTATACATTGCAAATAAGAGCCCAAGATTGGGAAGAAACCAGAGGAATGGGGAAGATTTATTTCTCTTCATATGTTGTCTTTTTATCCTTTTTACATTGTGCTTAACCATTGAGCTGATGGTCAAGCAAGGCTGTGACCAATGACTTCCTGGAGCTTTTCCCCCAATACTTAGTACTCTCACTTTGAGAATTTTCCTGGGATATTCCCCCCTGGTAGGTAGTTTACAGTTTGCTCCTAGAAGGCTCTTAAGTGGGTTAGACCTATTACGTTAATTAAAATTAAATGCAAATGCACTGATTGGATTCTAACAGAGTATTGTCTGTAGTATATAAAGAACTCTCAAAACTCAGCAGTGAATAAAACAATCCAGTCAGAAAATGGGCAGTAGACAAGAACATTTTATCAAAGGATATACAAGTGGCAAGTAAGCATATAAAAAGATACTTGACAGTAGCCATTAGCAAGATGCAAATTAAAAACACAAGGAAATAATCTCTGTATACCCATCAGAATGGCTAAAATGTAATAATAGCACTGAGTGCTAAGGAGAGTGTGGAGAAACTGGATTATTCATGCATTACAGGTGGGAATGTAAAATATTACAGCCACTCTGGAAAGCAGTTTGGCACTTTTTAAAGAAATCTAAATGTGTAACTACCATATTATCCAGTAATTGCATCTTGGGCATTTATCCCAAAGAAATGATAACTTGTGTTCACACAAAAACCTGTACCCAAGTGTATAGCAACTTTATTTGTAATAGCCAAAACCTATAAACAATCCAGATGTCGTTTAGTGAGTGCATGGTTAAACATATTAGCTATATCCACACTGTGGAACACTACTCTGCAATAAAAAGGAATGACTTATTGATAAACAAATTGAATGAATCTTGAAGAAATAATGCTGAGTGGGAAATCAGCCTCAAAAGGCTACACACTTTATTATTTATGGACTGTTCTTAAAATGACAGAAGTATAGAGGTGGATAACTGATTAGTGGTCCTAGACTTTGTGGAGAGGAGGTGCTGAGAGGGAATACAAAGGTGTGGGCATGATAATTAAAAGTATACCACAAGGGATCTTTGTAGTGATGGAAATGTTCTGTATCTTGACTGGGGTAATGGATACACAAACTTGCACATTGATAAACTGGAATAGAACTAAATACACATACACACATGAGTAGAAGAAAAACTGGGGAATTCTGAATAGTACTAATATGTTGTATCAATGTCAACATCCAAGTTGTGATAGCATATTATAGTTTTGCAAAATACTACTATTGGGGAAAACTGGGTAAAGGAGACAAGGAATTTCTGTATTATTTCTTAAAACTATATGTGATTCTATGGTTATTCCAATAAATTTAATTTAAAAAGAATAAATAATGGGGCTCCTGGGTGGCTCAGTCGGTTAAACATCTGACTTTGGCTAGGGTCATGACCTCATGGTTCGTGGGTTTGGGCTGTGCTTCAGGCTCTGTGCTGAAAGTGCAGAGCCTTCCTGGGATTCTCTCTTCCTCTCCCCAAACTTGGGCATGTGCTTGTGTGCACGCTTGCTTGCTTGCTCTCTCTCTCTCAAAATGAATAAACTAAAAAAATAAATAAGAAATCAAGATCAAACAAAAAATTAAATCAAGCCCGTTCTTTTTACAAGATTTAAATTTACTCTATTTTCCATTTAGAATTATGACCAGCTGCATTAGAGATTCTTCAGTTAAGTAAAATGACAACATTCATATACTCTAGTAATAAAATATCCACAGTATAGAGCTATTCCAAGTTTGAATATTAACTCCCTTCCAACTGAAATCTCCAGGGAAAAATTAAAGTTCAAATATTAAATAGCCCTGCAGGTCAAAAACTTTAAAGGTGTAAGGAATTAAAAAATAAAATTCTCTTGCAATTGTAAGCGAGGTTCCATGAAATTAAAGTTCACAATTAATGTTCTTCATCTTTTTTTCTGTTGCTCACTTTCAGCTTGATGCCTGGAATGAGTTGAAGTTTTTTCAGTAGCTGAAGCTATACCTACTTTTCATTGGAGAGGACATAGTTCTTTCAGGGCATTAGAAGTTATATTAGTTCACCCGCAAGGTTTTCTCCTAATTCTTTTTTTAAGATTCTAGCTATCCATGGGCACAAGAGATCATCACAGCCCAAAGATCATCACAGCCCTACACTGACATAATGTTAAAAAATACAATTTCTAACCCTTGGAGTAGTTACCTTAGGAGTAACCATGTTCCCAGGACTGAGTACTTGATTTGCTAGGGACCATAAGCAGAAACAGTAGTATCAAGTTCAAGTAGACCATCTGTCTTTCCAGTATTCCAGTCATTTAATGCCAAATGTCCAGAGCTCATAGCCTATGCATTTAAACTTAGAAATGGTTATCATATCCTCTGCCTGAAAAGAAAACATCAGGAGTAGCATTCCTTCTCTGACACTGAACATACCTTTCAGAAATCATTTATAATAATTCTAGATTAACATGTGACTTACAATTCTCTTTCAGTAGGCAGGAAGAATGGAGAACTGCAAAGGGAGAAGAAGAAATAAAAACTTACAGGTCAGAAGAGAAAAGAAAACACTTCGCTGTTCCAAAAGAAAATAAAATACCCACTGTTGCAAAGGTAAATAATAATTACTTTGATGTTTAATATTTTGCTTCATAAGTATAATGAATATTTTAAGGCCCTTTGGTAATTAAAAATGTTAACATTTTTAAAAGACTATGTCATTAATGAAATAAAGTTTATATAGTTAATTCTTGATTATCTCTTTGGATGATCAGTTATCACTTTATTTTTTTATTTTACTGCCTTCAAGCATACCTTTTCCCCAAATGCCAATTATTACTTGCCCATTAAATGTAATAAATTGTATTGTAAGTCTAATAAGCAAGATCCTTTCAGTTCTGCCATTGATTGCACACTTAAAAGTTTTTTAGTTTTGTTTTGTCCTATCCATTTTTTTGTTTTGTACCTGTTCTAGGTAAGTCAGTTATGCTACTATAAATAATAGTTCTTATTATCTCTATTAAAAAAAAATTGTTTCTATGAGTTTGCTTTGTTGGTTTCTCTGTCTTCCTACTCTGGAAAAGCTTTTGGATCTGGTAGGTTTCTCTTTCTTAGTCATGCCCTAATCTGAGAAAGATGTGTACTTATCTTCTTGAATGTCAAAGAATCACAATGACCTATTTTTCCATTCTTTCTCTTTTTCAAACCATCTTCGCTTAGAAGGTTCAGAGCCTTAGAGTGCAAAATGGAAGTAAACTATGGTGCTTCTTTTCTCTTAGAAGTCACCATCTAAACAAAAAATCACTGATTTCTTTACCCTGCTTTGTCCTCTTTCCTCTTTCTATTTGAGTTCCTTAAAACTATTGTATATTAGTCTTGCTTACAAGAACTCTCTTTTTTTTTTATTTTGTGACTCTTGTTTTTAAAGGACTCAGGTGGTCCTTTGCTATTGTATATTTTCCTTTATTTAGGGGTATCATACTCTGGAATCCGTAGGACCTCACAAAGGTTCATGTTAGTGTAATCTGAGGTAATCTTTTGTTTTCTGGGAGTCTTTTTGGTTGGTTGGTTGTTGGTGGTTTTCGTGGTGGCTAAACAGCACACCCTTTTCTGGATCCTTTGTTCAGAATCCAAGGATGTGGAGATATAAACTCATGTAATGATGGTGAGAGTTTGTATGGCTAGCACCTTTTTGGATGAGATATGGTAATATCTGTTAAAAGAACATGCTTGCTTTTAATCCAGTGGTATTTGGATTACTTTAAAGAGCGGTTTTTGTGGGAGGCACCTGGGTGGCTTAGTCGGTTAAGCGTCCCGAGTTCAGCTCAGGTCATTATCATGTTTCGTGAGTTCAAGCCCTACGTCAGGCTCTGTGCTCACAGCTTGGAGACTGGAGCCTGCTTCAAATCTGTGTCTCCCACTCTCTCTGCCCCTCCCCAACTTGTGCTCTGTTGCTTGCTCTCTCAAAAATAAACATTAAAAAAATTTTTGAAGATGGGGTTTTTTTTTAATAGAAAACTACTGATGTACATGTATGTACGTGTATATGTGTGTCTGTGCGCTCAGATATTTATAGTTTCTCTGATGGGAACAACTAGAATGACTTTAGTGTCCACTGGTGGAAGAGAGGTGAGGTAGGCTGTCATTATGTATCCATGGAATATTATACAGCTTTTTAACAAAATGAGTTAGAACTCTGGTGCCTTAGAGAAATGTTTATGATGTATTTTTAAGTGAAAAAAGAAGTATGATAGTAAGGTTTATGGCCTAGTTTTTTCTCAGATTTTATCAAAATAAGGGTTTGAAACCATACCTACAGGTGTATAAATTATGAGATGGCCATCTTTCATCTCAGAGTTGGCAATGTTTTTTTCTTCCAATAATAAAAGGTACTTAGTATGCAGGTAGGAAGTATAAATTAATACAAGAAACTGTTTAGAAAGCAATAATAGTAAAAGGATTTTTAGCAGTAGGTTTCATCCTAAAAAATTACTTGGCTTAAATAGAAACTATATTTTGCTCTGATAAAAGCCTTAGTCAGTGGTCCTGGTCCACTGGTCCGCAAATTTTTAAATGAATTTGAATTGTAGGTGAAAATGTTAGATGAAATAAGTAGGGTACATTACATTCCTCATGCATTACAATTATGATTTTAGTTGACCACTATTTCCTTTTTATACCCTTTTGAATTTCCCAGAATTCCTAGAAAATTACAAAACCCTTCAATAATCCTTTTAGAGAGATTCCAGGTGGAGTGAATCTTGTGTCCTTGTATGTGAAAATGTCTTTTATTTCACATGGCTATTGCTAGTAACCATTTGGACAAGAGTAGGGCTGAAGTGCAAGGCAGTGTTCTAGTGACAAGAGTGGTTGCGGAGAAAGAACTGGAGAGTGGAGTTGGATGAAAGAACAGGGAATGGTTGAACTCAGATTGCAGTTATGATGAGTCTTTTTTTTTTTAAGTCTTTACATTTGCTTTATTTTTATTAATGTTTGTTTATTCATTTTTCTTTTTTTTTTTTTGTATGAAATTTATTGTCAAATTGGTTTCCATACAACACCCAGTACTCATCCCTCCCCAATGCCCATCACCCACCCTCCCCTCCCTCCCACACCACATCAACCCTCAGTTTATTCTCAGTTTTTAAGAGTCTCTTACAGTTTGGCTCTCGCCCTCTCTAACTTTTTTTTTTCCTTCCCCTCCACCATGGTCTTCTGTTAAGTTTCTCAGGATCCGCATAAGAGTAAAAACATATGGTGTCTTTCTCTGTATGACTTATTTCACTTAGCATAACACACTCCAGTTCCATCCCTGTTCCTGCAAATGGCCAGATTTCATTCTTTCTTATTGCCAAGTAGTATTATTCCATTGTATATATAAACCACAACTTTTTTATCCATTCATCAGTTGATGGACATTTAGGCTCTTTCCATAATTTGGCTATTGTGGAAAGTGCTGCTATAAACATTGGGGTACAAGTGCCCCTATGCATCAGCACTCCTGTATCCCTTGGGCAAATTCCTAGCAGTGCTATTGCTGGGTCATAGGGTAGATCTATTTTTACTTTCTTGAGGAACCTCCACACTGTTTTCCAGAGCGGCTGCACCAGTTTGCATTCCCACCAACAGTGCAAGAGGGTTCCCGTTTCTCCACATCCTCTCCAGCATCTAAAGTCTCCTGATATGTTCATTTTAGCCACTCTGACTGGCATGAAGTGATACCTCAGTGTGGTTTTGGTTTGTATTTCCCTGATGAGGAGTGATCTATGAGCATCTTTTCATGTGCCTGTTGGCCATCTGGATGTCTTCTAGAGAAGTGTCTGTTCGTGTTCTGGCCATTTCTTCACTGGATTATTTGTTTTTTGGGTGTGGAGTTTGGTGAGTTCTTTATAGATTTTGGATACTCGCCATTGACCGATATGTCATTTGCAAATATATTCTCCCATTCTGTCGGTTGCCTTTTACTTTGTTGAATGTTTCCTTGCAGTGCAGAAGCTTTTTATCTTGATGAGGTCCCAATAGTTCATTTTTGCTTTTAATTCCCTTCCCTTTGGAGATGTGTCAAGTAAGAAATTTTTGCGGGAGAGGTCAGAGAGGTTTTTTCCTGCCTTCTCCTCTGGGGTTTTGATGGTTTCCTGTCTCACATTCAGGTCCTTTATCCATTTTGAGTTTATTTTTGTGAATGGTGTAAGAAAGTGGTCTAGTTTCATTCTTCTGCATGTTCTGTCCAGTTCTCCCAGCACCATTTGTTAAAGAGACTGTCTTTTTTCCACTGGATATTCTTTCCTGCTTTGTCAAAGATTAGTTGGCCATACTTTTGTGGGTCCAATTCTGGAGTCTCTGTTCTATTCCATTGGTCTATGTGTCTGTTTTTGTGCCAATACCACACTGTCTTGATGATGACAGCTTTGTAGCAGAGGCTAAAGTCTGGGATTGTGTTGCCTCCCACTTTGGTCTTCTTCAATATTACTTTGGCTATTTAGGGCCTTTTGTATTTCCATACAAACTTTAGGATTGCTTGTTCTAGCTTTGAGAAGAATGCTGATGCAATTTTGATTGGGATTTCATTGAATGTGTAGACAGCTTTGGGTAGTATTAACTTTTTAACAATATTTATTCTTCCAATCCATGAGCATGGAATGTTTTTCCATTTCTTTATATCTTCTTCAATTTCCATCCTACGCTTTCTATAGTTTTCAGCATACAGATCTTTTACATCTTTGATTGGGTTTATTCCTAGGTATCTTATGCTTCTTGGTGCAATTGTGAATGGGATCAGTTTCTTTATTTGTCTTTCTGTTGCTTCATTATTGGTGTATAAGAATGCAACCGATTTCTGTACGTTAATTTTGTATCCTGCAACTTTGCTCAATTCATGTATCAGTTCTAGCAGACTTTTGGTGGAGTCTATTGGGTTTTCCATGTATAATATCATGTCATCTGCAAAAAGTGAAAGCTTGACTTCATCTTTCCCAATTTTGATGCCTTTGATTTCTTTTTGTTGTCTGATTGCTGATGCTAGCATTTCCAACACTATGTTAAACAACAGTGGTGAGAGTGGATATCCCTGTCGTGTTCCTCATCTCGGGGAAAGCTCTCAGTTTTTCCCCATCGAGGAGGATATTAGCTGTGGGCTTTTCATAAATGGCTTTTATGATGTTTAAGTATGTTCCTTCTATCCCGACTTTCTTGAGGGTTTTTATTAAGAAAGGATGCTGAATTTTGTCAAATGCTTTTTCTGCATTGGTTGACAGGATTATATGGTTCTTATCTTTTCTTTTATTAATGTGATGTATCACATTGATAGATTTGCGAATATCGAACCAGCCTTGCAGCCCAGAATGAATCCCACTTGATCATGGTGAATAATTCTTTTTATATGCTCTTAAATTCGATTTGCTAGTATCTTATTGAGAATTTTTGCATCCATATTCATCAGGGATATTGGCCTATAGTTTCCTTTTTTCCTGGGTCTGTGGTTTGGGAATCAAAGTAATGCTGGCTTCATAGAGTGAGTCTGGAAGTTTTCCTTCCCTTTCTAATTTTTGGAACACCTTCAGAAAGATAGGTATTATCTCTGCTTTAAATGTCTGGTAGAATTCCCCAGGGAAGCCATCTGGTCCTGGACTCTTACTTGTTGGGAGATTTTTGATACTGATTCAATTTCTTTGCTGTATATGGGTCTATTCAAGTTTTCTATTTCTTCCTGTTTGAGTTTTGGAAGTGTGTGGGTGCTTAGGAATTTGTCCATTACTTCCACAGTGTCCAGTTTGTTGGCATATAATTTTTCATAGTTTTCCCTGATAATTGCTTGTATTTTTGAGTGATTGTAATTATTCCATTTTCATTCATGGTTTTATCTCTTTGGGTCTTCTCCCTTTTCTTTTTGAGAAGCCTGCCTAGAGGTTTATCAATTTTGTTTACTTTTTCAAAAAAACAACTCTTAGTTTCATTGATCTGCTCTACATTTTTTTTAGATTCTATATTGTTTATTTCTGCTCTGATCTTTATTATTTCTGTCTTTCTGCTGGGTTTGGGGTGTCTTTGCTGTTCTGCTTCTATTTCCTTTAGGTGTGCTGTTAGATTTTGTATTGGGGATTTTTCTTGTTTTTTGAGATAGGCCTGGATTGCAATGTATTTTCCTCTCAGGACTGCCTTTGCTGCATCCCAGAGCATTTGGATTGTTGTATTTTCATTTTCATTTGTTTACATATATTTTTTAATTTCTTCTCTAATTGCCTGGTTGACCCATTCATTCTTTTGAAGGGTGTTCTTTAACCTCCATGCCTTTGGGGGTTTTCCAGACTTTTTCCTGTGGTTGATTTCAAGTTTCATAGCATTGTGGTCTGAAAGTGTGCATGGTATGATCTCAATTCTTGTATACTTATGAAGGGCCGTTTTGTGACCCAGTGTGTGATCTGTCTTGGAGAATGTTCCATGTGCACTCGAAAAGAAAGTATATTCTGTTGCTTTGGGATGCAGAGTTCTAAATATATCTGTCAAGTCCATCTGTTTGTTTGGGCCCTTGTTTCTTTATTGATCCTGTGTCTAGATGATCTATCCATTGTTGCAAGTGCGGTATTAAAGTCCCCTGCAATTACCACATTCTTATCAATAAGGTTGCTTATGTTTCTGATTGTTTTATATATTTGGGGGCTCCTGTACTTGGCGCATAGACATTTATAATTGTTAGCTCTTCCTGATGGATAGACCCTGTAATTTTATATAATGCCCTTCTTCATCTCTTGTTACAGCCTTTAATTTAAAGTCTAGTTTGTCTGATATAAGTATGGCTACTCCAGATTTCTTTTGACTTCCAGTGGCATGATAAATAGTTCTCCTACCCCTCACTCTCAATCTGAAGGTGTCCTCAGGTCTAAAGTGAGTCTCTTGTAGACAGCAAATAGATGGGTCTTGTTTTTTTATCCATTCTGATACCCTGTGTCTTTTGGTTGGAGCATTTAGTCCATTTACATTCAGTGTTGTTATTGAAAGATACGGGTTTAGAGTCATTGTGATGTATGTAGGTTTCATGTTTGTAGTGATGTCTCTTGTACTTTGTGGTCCTTGCAACATTTCACTCACAGAATCCCCCTTAGGATCTCTTGTAGGGCTGGTTTGGTGGTGATGAATTCCTCTAGTTTTTGTTTGGGAAAACCTTTATCTCTCCTTCTATTCTGAATGACAGACTGGCTGGATAAAGGATTCTTTTTTTTTTTTTAGTTATTTTAAATGTTTGTTTATTTTTGAAGGAGCAAGCAAGTGAGCACGCAAGTGGGGGAGGGGCAGAGAGAGAGGGAGACACAGAATCCTGAGCAGGCTCTAGGCTCTGAGCTGTCAGCACAGAGCCCAATGCGGAGCTCGAACTCACAAGCTGTGAGATCATGACCTGAGCTGCAGTCAGACGCTTAACCGACGGAGCCACCCAGGCATCCCTGGATAAAGTATTCTTGGCTGCCTATTTTTTCTGTTCATCACGTTGAAGATTTCCTGCCATTCCTTTCTGGCCTGCCGAGTTTCAGTGGATAAGTCTGCTACTACCCGTATGTGTCTACCTTTGTATTTTAAGGCCTGTTTATCCCTAGCTGCTTTCGGAATTCTCTCTTTATCCTTGTATTTTGCCAGTTTCACTATGGTATGTTGTGCAGAAGATCGATTCAAGTTACGTCTGAAGGGAGTTCCTCTGTGCCTCTTAGATTTCAATGCCGGTTTCCTTCCCCAGATCAAGGAAGTTCTCAGCTATGATTTGTTCAAGTACACCTTCAGCCCCTTTCTCTCTCTTCTTCTTCTGGAATTCCGATGATAGGGATATTGTTCCATTTGATTGCATTACTTAGTTCTCTAACTCACCACTCATATTCCTGGATTTTTTTAATCTCTCTTTTTCTCAGCTTCCTCTTTTTCCATAATTTTGTCTTCTAATTCACCCATTCTCTCCTCTGCCTCTTGAATCTGTGCTATGGCTGCCTCCGTTTTATTATGCACCTCATTGATAGCATTTTTTAATTCCTCATGACTATTTTTTAGTCCCTTGATCTGTGTATCAATAGACTCTCTGCTGTCCTCTATGCTTTTTTCAAGCCCAGCGATTAATTTTATGACTATTATTCTAAATTCTTGTTCCGTTATATTGCTTAAATCGGTTTTGATCAATTCGTTAGCTGTCGCTACTTCCTAGAGTTTCTTTTGAGGAGAATTCTTCCGTTTCGTCATTTTGGGTAGTCCCTGCAGTAGCTGCAAACTGCAGGGTACTTCCCCTGTGCTGTCCAGAGAAACTTGTGTTGGTGGGCAGGGCCACAGTCAGACCCGATGTCTGTCCCCAGCCCACCACTGGGACCACAGCCCCTCCTAGGGGCAGAACTCGCAGTATGATGAGTCTTGAAGTGCACATCTCCTTCACCCATACACCTCAATAATCTTTTTTAGGAGTACAATACAAGACCTAGATTTTTGCTTTTTTCTCTCCTCCTCCTCCTCAGTGCAATATTAGCGCCCCAACATGCTTGTGAAGCCAAAGCATGATAGGTTAAAAAAAAAACCACACTACAGATGGACTTACATGACTTACATAGGGAAACTAATTGGATGCACAGAACAGATAGTTGAAATAGCATATTCTCAGAGAGCTAGGCAAGGATATTGGGAACATGTAACCTTAAGCAGTTTTGGAGAGGATCCCATTAGATACATTGGGATGAAACACATCATTATTGAAACCAAGAACTCAGTGGATGACCTGACTAGAAGAATGTAAGACACTGAAAAATTAGTTAGTAAGCTGGAAAGTCAAGTTGAAGAACTCCCCCAGAGTGTATCAACAGGGAATGAAATAATGGGAAGAATGAGGGAAGTATAAAAAGCAAACATACATAGTTATGTCATATGTATGTAGGTATATGTAAAGAGAGCCTGCAAAGTATTAATGAGTCTCTGAAGAAGAGACAATAGAGGGAGGAAAGAGTTGAAAAATAATAAACCAGCATTTTCTTGAAATTAACCTGGCTGGTGTGCCATGCCAAACAGTAGAAACAAGGGGTAAATGATATAGAATTAAAAATTTTAAAACCTCAACTAAGCACGTGATAGATTTGAAAACATGTAAAGCAACATTCTGAAAGTTTCCTGACCGAGAATCACCTGAAAATGAACACAAACTCGATTAATGTTACATAACTTCTTATTTTGTGTTAATAGCATGAATTCTTGTGAGCACCTCATAGAAGAGATACGAAGAAATTGTTAAGGAACCAGCACCTACATTAAGAAAATTGGCTCAGGCACCTGGGGTGGCTCAGTTAGTTAAGTGTCCAACTTCGGCTCAGGTCATAGTCTCACTGTTCGTGAGTTCAAGCCCTACGTCAGGATCTGTGCTGACAGCTCGTAGTCTAGGCCCACTTTGGATTCTTCTCTTTCTCCCCCTCCCCCACTCACTCTCTCATGCTCTCCCTCCTCTCTCTCAAAAAGGAAATTGACTGTAACCTCTACACCATAGCATTTGTGCCAGTTTTCAGTTGGACTGGTACATATTAGAACCAAGTGCTGACGTACATTGGTTCAAGAGATGGAAAATCACCTGTAAAGATGACAGTGCCAACGGAACCATGCTGCTTGTAGTTCTGGACAGTTTTGACATTCTACCACCAACTCATCCAACTTACAGACATTTGTGCCCGCCCTTCCCTGTTGCCTACAAAATTGGGTAGTATTAGTGCTGTCCCCGTAGGCCCAGTGCAGACTGGTGTCCTCAAACCTGGCATGGTGGTCATCTTTGCTTGAATCACTACAGTTGTAGTAAAGTTTGTTGAAATGTGTGCACCATGAAGCTCTCTCTGGTGCTCATGTGGGCTTTAGTGTCAAGACCATATTTATAAAAGATGCTTGCCATGGCACTATGGCTGCTGATAGCAAAAATAACCCACCAGTGCAAGCAGCTGGCTTTGCAATGCAGATTATTATCTTTAGTCATCCAGGCCAAATTAGTGCTGGCTGTACACCTGTGCTGAATTGTTACACAGTTCACATTGCTTACAAGTTTGCTGAGCCAAAGGAGAAGATTGATTGGTCTTCTGGGAGGAAACTGAAAGCGGACTCTGAATTCTTGAAATCTGTTGATGCTGCCATAGTTGATATAGTTCCTGGCAGGCCTGTGTGTGTTGAGAGCTTCTCTGACTGTCCTTCTCGGGTCATTTGGTTCTTTGTGACATAAGACAGTTGCTGTGGGTATAATCAAAGCAGTGGACAAGAAGGCTGCTGGAGTTGGCAAGGTCACCAAGTCCACCCAGGAAGTTAAATGAATATTATTCCTAATACTGCCCACCTTGTCTTAATTAGTAGTGGAAGAGTAATCTCAGAGCTGTTTGCCTCCGATGGCCATTTTAAGTTTAAGAAACTGTTTAACGATAGTAATGCATTGTAAACTCTTGAAGAACCTTTTGTGGATCATTTGGTGTGTGTTGGGGCAGGGGGTGGCAATTTTAAGGTAATTTAGCTTTTAAATCAGTACTTTTAATGGAAACAACTTGGCCAGAAATCTGTCACAGAATTTTGTGACCCATTAAAACAAAGTTTAATGAGAAGGGGGAAAAAAGCCGGGGCTGGAGGGCGGTGGGGAATTGGTTACAGTCTCAAAGTTATTTTCTGTCGCTTTAAAGATTTTCTTATTGTATGATATGTATTCATTTATGATATATTGTATGCATAAATCTCATGGCAGTCTGTTTTTAAAAGTAATCTTTATTTTCTTTTTTATATTCATAAGTAGTCTTTTTTTTTTGTTTTTCAGGTGTGAATTCTTAGGTTTGTTGGGTTTGTCACCATGTTGGGTTTTCTCAGTTTTTGATCATTGTTAGTTGTGTTCTCATCTGCTGCGTTCAGTCTGCAGCAAAAGAGAGATAGCCAGCCACCTGGTGTCCTAGCCTCACAGTGGTAGGGTAGTTTTGTGATCACCGTTTTGGTTTCCAGTTTGCCCCTGCCTAATGACATATGTCTCACAGCCCATCGTCCTCTTTCTTATATCTGTTCTATAGGTTTAATGTGGGTATAGGAGAATTGTTAGTCTGCCATTATGAATCGTTTAGTCTGTATCACTTAATCAGAAAAAAACTTTTTCTAAGCTAATTTATCAGTAAGTGAATTTTAGCATTTCACAAACCTGTGATTTAACCTAAATATTTAATATTAATGATTTACTATTAAAATACTTGAACTGGAACTATACTCCACTTAGGTGATTATCTTAAATATGAATGTATTTTTTAATAATTAAAAAATATATAACTTCTACAGGAAAAAGCATGCTCTTTGATCACATTTTAAATAAATAAAATTTAATTTACTTTTTTCCAGAATCATGCTCATGAGCATTTCCTGGATCTTGGAGAATCCAAACGGCAGCAGACAAATCAACACAATTATCGTACAAGATCTGCATTGGAAGAGACTCCTAGACCTTCAGAAGAGATAGAAAATGGCACTAGTTCTTCAGATGTAAGATCTCAGCACATTCATAAATTTGTTATCAGTTTTACTTGTTTTTTTTAATATGACTTTCATTCTTTGTATTCATTGATGTATTATAGATGTAGCTCAAAGATGATGTTTTCTAGGTCTTACAATGATAATGATAGCTTCCATTTACTGAAGACTTATTATATATGTTCCAAGCATGGCACACATATTCATAATACCAAATCCACAAAACAAATGCATATGAATGAATTATTCCTATTTTATGTATGAGGTGTCTGAAGTTCAGAAATGTTTAGATTACCTATGTACCTAATTATTAAATGGTAGAGCGGGAGTTAAACCCAAGTTCCTTTCTTTACACTAAAGCCAACCTTTTAAACTAATACCATGTAGCTCTAGTCTGTAATTATAATAAGTAATTAAGAGACATTTGGCCATTTTGGTTAGCTTTTTAGCTCTGTACTAGTGTATGACTTTCTTAATTTAATCTTTTAAATTTTCCTTATGTATAATTATTTCTATAAATATCATTGTCCCTACTAAATTATATATTCTTTCAACAAAGGCAACCAATTTACGATCATAAATTAATCTTAAGTATTTACAACATTTCCCTTACCCTCTCCACCTTCCCAATCATCCCTCCCCCAGTTAGGTCAAAGACTCTATGATCCTATTGACTACTATATGTTTATGAAGCAATGTTAGACATATACGGGAATTCTCTGAGTATATTCTACTTTGTAGACATGGCAGTAAAACTCAAACTGTGAGAGTATGCTAACCACAGTTGAGAAGTTAATCTCCATTGGCTTCAGGTCCTAGTATGGCCAGGTCGAAATGATAATGTCCAGTCTAGTAAAATGACCAAATATACTAATAACATAATTTTGACACATGACAGTTTAGATATACACATAAAATGTATGTGAGCTAGTTATTTGCCTTTATAAAATATTTCCTTATTTTTGAAAGATTTAGTATGATTCTTTTAGTAATATGTTTCTATAAAATATTCTAAATATGATTCAGCTTATTAGAAACATATTTTCACATATATCTGTTACATAGGAAAAAATTAACTAATCCTTCATTTGTCTTCAAAACTAATTTGCTTATACTTTAACATTCATTCAGAGCAACTGAATAAATTTCTAGAGGAATACATTGAGAACAGAATATTGTGTATGGTACAATATATTAACGGAAAGAATCCTGGTTTTTTTTTAGTTCAAATATTTTGTACTTCTCTATAGTACTTAATTTTCTACTAAGAATATAGAAGTACATTTCTTTTCTCTCCCTTTAAAGAAGTAATATGTATAGTAATGATGGGAATAATCGGATCATTTGGTTTTTTTTTCATTTATGTTGAGCAGAGATTAAATTTACTGTTGGATTTGATCTTTTCATATTTGCTTAGTTCTCAAAACATTGTGGAATAGTTGTATAATACATATTATTCATTATTAAGACATCAAAAAGAAAAAATTCTTCCCCAAATAGGCTATTTTATTGAATTAGTAAAGGAATACATCCCATTATCATCTTGGAAAATTCTGTGAATATGCCCAGCAAGTGATAATACTGAACCATTCTTGTGGAGAGGAGTCTAAGCTTTGGAGTAGCTTAGTTGCTTATTAATTATGCTGCCTAGGGTAAATTGCTTAACCTTTTTAAACTTTAATTTCTTTAAATAACTGCTCCCTATCACCAGCAATGTTTTGTCTAGGTCAAATGGGATAATGTATACAACATGCTTTGAATAATTTCTGAAATACTAATAAAAGCTTAATTAACGTGAGCTGTTATTTTTACTGAAGCATAAAGTTTTATTTGAGCAAGGGAGAAATTGTGTATGATTTTGTGACCCTGAAAAACAATTTTTATAAAGAAAATGGCTTCTCTGGAATATCCTACGTTGAGCAGAGTATATTTACTGAAGAGAAACAGTGTTTGGGTATTTTTTAATCCTCTACTATTTGTATAGAATAATATCAGAGTGTAACAATAAGATATAAATTCCTAATTTAAGCTTCTCATAACATCTGTAGAAAAACCTTAAGTTTTTAAAATGGGCCAAAAAGTAAAATTGATTCCCATTGTTATCTATAGAATTTAACATCCAATCTCAAAGATATATTGAGGCTTAAAAAACAATAACAAACAAAATGTTAATCACCTGAGAGATTGCTCTGAATCCATTATTAATAGGTATTATTTTGTTGGCTATGTTTAATAATTTTGTTGGATAAAAATATAAGACCTGTGTTTTATAGCTAATTAAAATCAGATTTTAATGGTTGTAAATATACTATATGATTGGTACTATTAAATATCACTGATATTTTTTTTTAATTGTTATGTAATAAGAACATAGAACAAATGAGATTAAAAAAAGCTTTTGACATTTAAGTTGCTTTAAAATATGCTACTTCCCATTATGTCTGTATCTGTATAATCACATATGCATAACCATTTAGCCAGGGATACGTAAAGCAAATATTTGTTAGGTATATTTCCTTCGAGCTACCTCCCCCATTTTAGCCTGCATTTTTAAAAAATCGTTAGTTAACATATAGTGTAATAATATCAGGAGTAGAATTGAGCGACTGATACTTTGTATAATCATAGAATGTTAATGTAAAATTACACAATAAAATATATATTAAATATTTCTTAGGAAGGGGAAGTTGTTGCTGTCAGTGGTGGAACGTCTGAAGAGGATGAGAGAGCATGGCACAGTGATGGCAGTTCTAGGTAATTCATCGATTTTTTTTTCTACACGTGTAATATAAAATCTTTACAAACCTGAAGGTTCGTTTTTATCAGCAACACATTTCAAATTTTCTTTGGGTTTAAAGTTATTTTTGGCGGCACGTGGGTGGCTTGGTTGGTTAATTGTCCAACTCTTGATATTAACTCAGGTCATGACCTCACTGTTGTAAGATCGAGCCTTACCCGTGTCAGTGTCAGGCTTCAGGCTGAGTATGGAGCCTGTGTAGGATCCTTTCTCTCCCTCTCTCTCTGCGCCCCCCCCCCCACAAATAAATAAATTAACTTAAAAAAAATAAAAAAATAAAATAAAATAAAAGGGGCGCCTGGGTGGTGCAGTCGGTTAAGCGTCCGACTTCAGCCAGGTCACGATCTCGTGGTCCCGGAGTTCGAGCCCCGCGTCAGGCTCTGGGCTGATGGCTCAGAGCCTGGAGCCTGTTTCCGATTCTGTGTCTCCCTCTCTCTCTGCCCCTCCCCCGTTCATGCTCTGTCTCTCTCTGTCCCATAAATAAATAAACGTTGAAAAAAAAAAATTTTTTTTTAAAAATAAATAAAGTTGGTTCTTCTTTGGCGGTCTTTTTGTAGTCCAAAAGTTAGGAGATTTTCTTTCTGATATGTTTATCTTAGCAGAAAAAAATTTTGGTCATTGCAACTAAATGTGCAAAATGATGCTTTTAATTTATCCTCTTAGTTGATCTTTTATCTTCTGAATCCTATTATTTGTAATAGTGAACTACAAATTAGTTTCATTACTGGTTTTGAGAAATACTTAAGCATTGAAATAATGAGATCTTGTAGAATTGTCTATTTTCATATAGTATAATTTGTTGAATGATAATTATTTCTTCCAGCAATGAGAAGTGAGGATTCCTTTATTTCCTTATAATGGTGATCTACATTGTTATAGGGCTGATCTTTGCTGACCTTATAAGGTCTTAGTACCAAGAAAGTAGCTTTTGATTATATTTAGCTCCTTACACTTATCCCTGTCAGCAGTAGCTCTTAAAATTGCCAAGGAAACGAAGAGGTGGAGGTTATAAGAATTCCTTATATCAGTGTTAGAATCAAGGGCTTTCTTATTCCTACAACATTGACTCCTAGTGATGATATGCATGTACCCGTGGTTGTGTCTGGGAGATGTCTATATTTGAAACAGGGCAATAAAAGAAAAACTCACTTTCTTTTGGCTCAGCAATGGAAAATAGAGTATCTCAAACCATGAGACAGCATAGAAGTTCATATATTGAGAAAGTAGTAGTGGCTTCAGCAGTTAGGGGCAGTTGTAAAGACCACGGGTTCTGCAGTTTGTAGTCCGATCTGTGCTGGCATCAGATTTTCTGTAAGTGCCAAGTGCTCTGGAGGGTAGCAGCTGTGAGTATTTGGCAGGTGCCATTTTTAGTGACCATGGGCTGGAGTTAGTATAAATAAATGCTCATAAGTTGAGGACAGCTTATTTTTGGATAGATGTTTGCTCTGCAGATGCATTCCCATGCATCCAGTATAGAATCTGAAAATATTTTTTAAACCAAGTTCTTTAATATTGTTTTCAAATTAAAATGAAGTCATGAAATCATACTAGAATGCACCTTAATTATTTGATTCTTATGTGTAATGATTATTCTTAGGGAGATGTAGGTAGATGTCTGTTAGGGATTTTGGGGACAGGGGTTAGAAGTGGTGGTAGTAGAATAAAACTCCAGACAAATCTGTCCTTTCCATATTAATCTTTTTAGAGAAGTAAGGTTATACATCATCACTAAATATAGGAAAACTATTGATTTTAACATAGTGTAACTTAGATTTCTTTAAGGCATTTATAGTTTTAAAATTGTAAAAAATCAAGTAGTATTCTCATGTACTAAAATTAGAACAGAAGATAATATAACTGCATTTTTATTTTGCACCAACATCAGTTCAATAAAATTTGAGTCTTTTGAAGGTACACTGAAAAGAAATGGCATACATGCTTAGTAGTGATACATAAAACACTAAGGCATGTAGTTTTCAGAATCATGGCATTCTTTGAAGCATAAGCTATGTCTAAGGTATATGTAGATGTTGAGTAAAAGTTGCAAGCACAACCTTCCTAATAGCCTGGAACACTTGGGACAAACCCCACCTCACCCCCCATTTAATATCCAGCTATCATGAAGGCACCAGTGCTCTACCATCAAAATACCTATGGTGAAGAGTTCCCTGCTCCTCTCAAATAAGTAATCCCTATGCTTCCTCCTCCTTAATGTTGGTATCTCTGTGGCATCCAAGACTATCTGCCGTTGCTAGAATTGCTCCTTATTTTTGTATTCCCCACAATATTTTGCCCCAGAATGCAGCACTCTTCAGAAATTAATTTTTTAAGTCTATTTATTTATTTTGAGAGAGGGGGAGAGAGAGAATCCCAAGCAAGCACACTCCCCACCTATAGTGAGGAGCCAACACAGGGCTCAAACTCACAAACTGAGATCATGACCTGAGCTGAGATCATGAGTTGAACACTCTTCTGACAGAGCCACCCAGGTGCCCCAGAAATTAATATTTTTGTTAAAATCATAGGAGGCACTTAAATTCATTGTTTCAATTAAAGCTATAGCCTTATTTATCTTAAAGTTTTTGAGATACTTAAGCTGACAGAATTTTAAGAAACTGTTTAGAACATGAGTTGAAAGGGAAGTGTTTTTAGTTTATTTGTTACTCTGTCATTGTGATCTCTTTATATTTATAAAATAGTCTTACGGTATATCTTCTGTTTGTATTTTTTAATCCCTTTTGCCTTTTAGTGACTACTCTAGTGATTATTCTGACTGGACAGCAGATGCAGGAATTAATCTGCAGCCACCAAAGAAAATTCCTAAGCATAAAACCAAGAAAGCAGAAAGCAGTTCAGATGAAGAAGAAGAATCTGAAAAACACAAGCAAAAACAGATTAAAAAGGAAAGGAAAAAAGTAAATGAAGAAAAAGATGGACAAATATCACCAAAGAAAAAGAAACCCAAAGAAAGAAAACAAAAGGTTTTTTTGGTTTTTTTAAATATAAATTGTTTTCTATGAAAACAAAGCACACTTTTTAAAAGTGCTGCTGATAAACATAAATGCTGTTGAGGCGTACCAGCAAGTAGTATTGGAAAAAACTCAGAAGTATACAGTAGCAAAATATAGTATGCCAAACGTATTTAATTTTCTCAAGTTTTAAATTAGCATGTGCGAGTATTTACTTATAGAATTACCATATTCTCAATATTGAGCATTTAATCTTATGAGCAGATTTTTTTTTGGTAATCTCTTGGGATTTATTCATTTGTGTATATAAAAAAAGTTTAAAAACATACAGTTTTATGAGTCTTTTAATTTCCTTTGCTTTTTGACCATCCTTATTGATTGTTAATTGCTGAAAATAACCAGCAAGCATAGAGCACACATGACTTGGAATAATAATGGCAGAACTTGTCATAGTTGACTACAAGGCAAATATGAATCTAAAATAGGATACTACAGTTATTAACAAGCTTTCATTAATTTATAGAGAAGATGAGCCATAATTAGATGATCCTTAGGTCAGTAGCAGTATTGACTTGATTACTTCATCTTTAGTCTGGGTAATTTGAGACAAATCAGAACGTAAGAGATAAATGTTATGGAAATAAGAACTGTCAGCTCTTATGGAAATGGAATTCTTTTAAGAAAAATAAGAGCTGTTTAACTTTTGCTCTAAAGTAAATGAAATACAAGGGAGATGTTTTCTATTCCCCAAAAGACTATAAGTAGAAAGTATATTTGGTTAAATAAACACAAGGAAGATTTTTTTTAACCTCTTTCATTTTTAGAATTAAATATAAGTTGTTAATTATAGGATTAAATACTAGGGAGGCTGTCTTTATCTCCAGAGAGCTTTGAAAATTTTAAGAATACTTCTGTTTTTAATGTTTATTTTATCTGTATCATCTGAACTCTTGTTTCAGCTTTATAATTATTTATTAATTTGGATTCCACAGCCTACTATTCTTATTACTTACTTTGCTTTTGTCTGGGGATGATTTACCAAAGAGAGTATCACACATATATGTGCTCAGTTTTCTCTTGTGTGTCTCTTGTGTGTCAGTGATGATAAATGTAGGCTGACCCATTATTTTATGTGGTACACAGACTGGTTGAAGAAAACTGATTTAGCCTTCTATCTGACTAATAAACATTTTTTTTCTTATCTCAAGACAGTTTTGATTAACTTTTGAGGTTTACAGTGTTAAGTCACTGTGAGAACGTAATTTTTTTGTCTCAAGAGTGCAGTTTACCTGACTCACCTGGTTCCTTTTGATTGATAATTGTGTGTAAACTAACACCTTGGGCTTTTTCATGCAATGCCACATTTAGATCCACTGTTGCTGTTTGGCATATTTTAACTTCACAATTTTTATTGAAGTATTACAACAGGATCTGTGTGCCACTGAATTTATGTGGGACAGATTTTAAATATCATGAGGTAAGGATATTATAGACTGTTCCCTTCAATTTGGTTTTTGTACACATGGTTTGGTATTAGTCTACCAATGGCTCTAACAATAGAACTGTTCTTATTCTTTAGTCTCTTTGTTATTCCAAATAAACACAATAATATTTCCCTTCTTACGCATAGGGTCATAGAGTTGGAAAGTTACAGATTCATTAAGTAATATTTACTGCAAGTATGAACAGATGAAGACATTTTCCATATGACTAATTGTATTCAAATTAATTAAGAGCCAGTAAGGCAGATAAAGAAAATGGTTATTAATAGAATTCTCCAGAGATGCAGTAAAGTCATCTCAGATGTATCTGATATATGTCCATTATATTGTTAGGAACTCTGGAAACCAGATTTATAAATTTTTATTGAAGGCTTACGGTTTATAAAGCAATACAGTGGATAAAAAGAAGTGTAAGACATAGTACTTATCTGAAAACAATGTGTGATTAACAAGTTGCTTTAATCCCCCAAGATAAAAATAGAATATCACATTGTCTAATATGTTTAATTACCAGATTAATTTTAAAGATGATAGCTCGAATCAAATAAGGACATCTTTTCTTAGAGTTTCAGGTTAAGGCTTCCAGAAATAAGATGTGAGGTAGACCTAGAAGAATTTCCATGAATACAAAGGAAAGATCTCAATTACCTGTATCTCCAAAATGAACAAAAATTCAAATGATGAGGCTGGAAATTTTGAGGAATATTCAGTGCATTTTATTTCCTAAGTGGTTTTAAGTACTAAGTGATAGAAACCTACTTTAAAAATTCTAGGTTTCCCAAGAATTATTGAGGAATAAGATGTATCATCGTAATGATTCTTGGCTGTGCCATACCAAAGTCTTACAGTTATAAATATTATTCCTATTTAATAGCCAACTTAACCTGGTTTCATGTAAGTGTTGTTCACTATTTCAGTCAATATAGGTATTTTCCTTACAGGGAGAAATATTTTTCTGCTATAATTAATAGCCCATATTGAGGCTGGAATTAACAATTTTCAGACTTTTCCTACCTTTTTTTTTCTTTTTATTAATAAGTCCAAGGAAACCTTTTTCACACATACTTTAACTCAAAACCTCAATGTATAAAACTGAAATCTGGCTCTAATTTTTTTTTTCTTTTTCAAGTTTTTATTTAAATTCTAGTTAGTTAACATATAGTTGTGGTTTCAGGAGCAGAATTTAGTGGTTTAGTGATTTATCACTTATTTTAACACCCAGGGTGCTTATCACAACAAATGCCCTCCTTAATACTTGTTACCCATTGAGCCCATGCCCCACTCACCTCCCCTCCAGCAACCCTCAGTTTGTTCTCAATAGTTCAGTCTCTAATGGTTTGCTTCCCTCTCTTTCTTTTCTTTCTTCCCTTCCCTATGTTCATCTGTTTTGTTTCTTAAATTCCACATGAGTGAAATCATATGGTATTTGTCCTTCTGTATTTCACTTAACATAGTACATTCTCGCTCCATCCATGTCGTTGCAAATGGCAAGATTTCATTCTTTTTGGTGGCTAATACTCCATTTTATATATACACCACATCTTCTTTATCTGTTCATCAGTCAGTGGACACTTGGGCTCTTTCCATAGTTTGGCTATTATTGATAATACTGCTATAAACATTGGGGTGCATGGGCCTCTGAGTATTTTTGTATCCTTTGGATAAATATCCAGTAATGCAATTGCTGGGTCATAGGGTAGTTCTGTTTTTAACTTTTGAGGAGCTTTCGTAGTCTTTTTCAGAGTGATGCACCAGTTGTTCACCTCCTTTTGTTCTGAATGTTGTCTGTAGGTTTTAGTTTACCTGGTTCTTTTTTTGTGGTGATTTGGAGAGACTGAATAACTATACTGCCATTGCTGCCGTCTTCCCAGAATAAGGTTTTTAAAAGCTGAATATATATTTTTGTTCAAAGATATCTTCCTCCTTTTATTTAACTACGTTTATAGTTATTTCAAAGGGCAGATTGAGAGATGAATGCTTTTCTAATAATATTACTTTATAATGTTCTAACTTTTAGAGATTGGCTGTAGGAGAACTCACGGAAAATGGTTTGACATTAGAAGAATGGTTACCTTCAACATGGATTACAGATACTCTTCCCCGAAGATGTCCATTTGTGCCACAGATGGGAGATGAGGTACTTTAAAATTTTTAAAAACAATCTTATCTTTAAGCCTTTTTTTTTTTTTTTTTTATAGCTCTTGAAACAGAACTGTAGAAAACTGTAGCAGTCTCATGAAGTATCTCATTTTTGGATGCTTGTAAGCTTTGTATGGAAAAACTAATTAGGAGGAAAGCTCCAATCTTTTTTGAGGCCACTTGCCACTTTAAATATTGCAATAGCAAAAACTAAATATTGTAAGAGAATGGGAATTTTATTAACATTTTAAAAACTCGTATTGTTTTTAACAAGAGGATTCTATTGCCAGTTTTCTTTTCCTTTCTAAAAATATTTTTTTTTCTTAGCTTAAGGCTTAAATATATAGCATGTTAAAGGAAAAATGCAATTCAGCATTTTATTTCTGGTTAATTTTATTTCATAAGTTTTCATTTAAATACAATGTTTATAATTTATTTATTAGATCTTTTAAAATATTTATTGTCTTAGAATAAGGAATATTTCATTTTTTAAAAAATGTGATTGGCCATCATTTTGGACTATGCACTTATGAATTTGAAATGAAAATGTAAGATCTTAGATCAAAATTTGCCACTCCAGGGTTCATGTGTTCTTACTTTATGCATAGATGTTCAGAAGCAGAGTCATCTGGTATCCAGTAGATTAGCAGTAATAAATTAGGAAGTTCAATATGAGCTTCTTTAGCAGACCACACTAATGAGCAGTAGAAAGTGGCAAGTGACAGTGGACAGTAAAAAAAAAAAAAGAAAGGAAAAAAGAAAAAACAAGGGGCGCCTGGGTGGCTTAGTCGGTTGAGCGTCTGACTTCGGCCCAGGTCATGATCTCGTGATATGAGTTGGAGCCCCCCCCTCCCCCCCACACACTCCCGCACTGGGCTCTGTGCTGACAGCTTGAAGCCTGGAGCCTGCTTCGGATTCTGTCTCTCTCTCTCTCTGCCCTTCCCCCACTCAGGCTCTGTCTCTATCTCTCAAAAACAAATAAACATTAAAAAAAAGAAAACATATAATGCAAGAGTAACTCTAAAGAGCAGTCCAAAAAAACTCATTTAGCAGTCCAAAAAAACTCAAGAGCAGTCCAAAAAAACTAAAGAAGACATGAAGTGCACAGAACATTCCCGTAATGGTGATAGGTCCTAACAGATCCTTGAGCATCAAGAAGATGCTTGGTTAAATTATATTTATTATTTCCAGTAAATTATATTCACTATTACTAGAAAGTGTGTAAATCCTTGTTAAATAATTTTCTTTCAATATGTTAAACTTGTCTTTTTGATCATTGATGCTTAAACAGGTAAGTTCTCATTATTCAGCAAGCACTATTCCTTCATATGAAATTTCAAACAACTGGAGCAAAAGTATGTAGAATAATGGATATCCCAAAATGTTACTAAGAACTCAGTAACATCTTTAAAATTTTAAGCAGCATTTCTTAACAAGCTCTGTTTTTTTTTGTAGTGGGAAGAATAGGTGGTGTCAGACTACTATGTCAAGTACCAGTTTACAAGATGGTAGTCAAGTGTCAAATTTGACCTTCATAAAATTGGAACAAATATATGCCTTGTTCTCTTTTTTACAATAAAATATATTTATATAAATACATTTTTCATGTTAAAGTTTTCTGCATATGTACATACCACTTGCTACCAAAATAAGTGAATAATAAACTGATGGTGACTCCTACTTACAATTTACTTTGTTATACAACATAGGTCAACTTACTTTGAATCCAAAAATAAAACAGTGAAACAAACAAACTGCTCATTTTATCCTCTTAATGTGTAACCAAAGTAATGTTATTTAGAACACTTTGTTTATGATTAAGTGACATTAGGACAACTTTAGGAAAAGAAGGGGAAAAAATAACAAAATACTAGAATTTCTTTCTGTTCAAAGAACATTAAATTCTCTCCTGCAATTTTAGCTGATACCTTGCATCTTGGGTTAAAGGAAACATTCAAGTTTTAAAACTGTGACTTTATTTACTTTTTAGGTTTATTATTTCCGGCAAGGACATGAAGCATATGTTGAAATGGCCCGGAAAAATAAGATTTATAGTATCAATCCCAAAAAACAGCCGTGGCATAAAATGGAACTACGGGTATGGTGTTTATTATTTAAAAAGTTCTAGATTATGTAGAAAATTGTATTGAATGGTACTCTTTTCACTGTAAGAAACTGTTCCATGAAGATACCTTTTTTAGTTGAAGCAGTCCTAGAGAGTAGAAGGTATTTAATTTTCAGAGAGACACAAGATTGAATTTATATATTCCTATAGTTTATAAATTGGGTACAAAATGTAATTATAGAGAAAATTAGTACTAATGTCTAAGGTAAACTTCGTATGTGTATTTCTAGATTTATCAGACAGAGTTCAAAATTATGTAGAGGTCTTTGGAACTATATTGGAAAACTTTTATTTCAATAAAGTTTTCCCCTTTATAAATTTTTTATTTATTTATTTTTTAATGTTTATTTTTGAGAGAGAGCTTGAGTGGGGGAGGGGCAGGGGAGGCACAGATCTGAAGCAGGCCCTGCACTGACAACAGTGAGCCTAATGTAGGGTTCAAACCCACAAACCGTGACATCATGACCGGAGCCAAAGTCAGATGCTCAACTGACTGAGCCACCCAAGCGCCCTTCTCTTTTTAAATTTTCTGTTGAGATATAATTTGTGTACTATAACATGCACAGATCTTCAGTACACAGGTCAACAAATTTTTACATGCACAGGATAATCACCACCTAGATCAAGACAGAAATGAAGAAATGTTTTAATTATTTTTATCAGTTTATTTTGTGAAGATGGTTTCTTATTTTTTATATCTTTTTTCAGGAACAAGAACTGATGAAAATAGTTGGCATAAAGTATGAAGTAGGATTACCTACCCTTTGCTGCCTTAAACTTGCTTTTCTTGATCCTGACACTGGTAAACTGACTGGTGGATCATTTACCATGAAGTAAGGACTATTGAAAGAGGCAGTGGTTTCTTAGTATTGTAGATTGTTTTTCAAGATTCATATAAATTTGAACTTTTAGATATTTTTAGGTATGTGACCTAATCAATTTGTTTCTATTTGTAATTAGATACCATGATATGCCTGATGTTATAGATTTCCTAGTCTTGAGACAACAGTTTGATGACGCAAAATATAGGCGGTGGAACATAGGTGGGTAATTTATTTAGAAGCCATACATGTTTGTAATTTTTTTAATCTAATAAATTATTTACTATTTTTAATAATTTAGAAAAATATAATCAGAGAAATCTTCTTGCCATTTGTGGGAACGTTGATAGCAAAGTAAGATAGGGTGTCAGGTATTTAACAGTGGACCCTTCAATGCAAGGATTAAGAGTACTGACCCCTGCATAATCAAAAATCTGTGTATAACTTTTAATTCCCCAAAGAGTTAACTACCAATAGCTTACTGTTGACCAGAAGCCTTACTGATGACAATTAATATATATTTTATATATGTATTATACACCGTATTCTTAAAATAGAGTAAGCTAGAGAAAAAAATATTATTAAGAAATAGTAAGGAAGAAAAAATGCATATACAGTACTGTATATATCAGGGAAAAAATCCATGTATGAGTGGACCCACACAGTCTAAACCTGTATTGTTCAGGGCTCAATTCTCCTTTTAGTATAGTTCATGCTGAAATTCTAAACATTTTCTCACTCAGATTTGGTAACTCATTAGATTGTTTATAGCTATTTCTTCAGCTGTTTTATGTGTTGACTTAAATTTTCTTTTAAAAATATAATAATTCAAAGTTGAAGCAGAAGATATCTTCCAGTTCAAAATGTTTAATAATTTGGACTGGGGCCAAAGCTAAACTGACATTTTCCTTTCATTTGTTTAATCTGTTATAATCTTTAAACTTAATATTGTAATCAAGACTCAAAGAAACTTTAAAATTCTTAAAAGATTCCAGACATTTAAGATGTATTCATTTATGTACACATGGATGTGCAGTTCCTTAGAGTTGGGTTTTTTGCTTTTGTTTTTGTTTTTTAATTTTCAAATAGGGGCACTCTTTGGAGTGGTACATATATGGCATATTTGGTTTGAAAAACCACATCAGTTGATATGCCAGTCCACCTCTCTTCCAGTGCCATTGGAAGGCATTGGCATGGTGATTTGTCTTGTTTGGTCATGGTAAACTTAGAAATTTACATATGTGTGCTCCAAAAAGAAAAATTAGAGAAATACAGTTTATCAAAATTAGGGACATGGGAGTTATCAAAAAATTTACATTCCATGTAAATTCTATTACACCATTTTTCTGGAAACTTTGAAAGGCATGTTCCATCATATAAGGAAATGAACCAAGGAAGAGAAAGACCTGGAATCCCCTCCCCTCCACCAGGAAACAGAAAATCCAGAACAAGAAAGAGCCAAAATGAATTCCCAGTAATAGTCCATAGAAGTCTCAGGATAGCATCTGTCTAGCAAGATCTATAAAATGATAATTCAGAAGATGTTGTCCTCTAAGAGCAGTCTATAGGAAAAAAAATGGAACAGATGAATTATCTAATGTGTTTGACTTTGTTGGAAATTAAGTTGAGGAATGTTTTATAATTTAAGCCTTTAGAGAATGTGGGAAGACTTTATAAATACAGAGAAAACCAACCACAGACAGTGAAGCAGTTATTATACAAAACTGTAGAAGAAGGGAATTGTATGTTTGGCTTTGTAGCAAACATAGTGCTGATAGAAACAAAATAGATTAAATAAAATACACATAAATTGTTTATACAATTATATGGAGAGGTCAGTACTTAATGTCTAAAATTAATGAGTGAAGCCATAGCTGTATACTCATTTAGAAGTCTAAATAAATTCAAGAAGAAATCTTTGCAAGAATTAGAGGTTTTTCTTGGTTTTGGTTATAAGCCTTTGGTACACTTGGTTGTTTAAACTATTTGAATGTGTTACTGATAAATTTTATTTTATATATATTTTTTTGTTTTAGAGAGCATGAGTAGGGGAGAGGGGCAGAGGGTGAGAGAGAAGAATCTTAAGCAGGCTGCATGCTTAGCATGGAGCCCAACACAGGGCTTGATCCCATGACCCTGGGATCATGACCTGAACTGAAATCAAGAGTCAGACACTCAGCTGACTAGGCCACTCCTAAATTTTATTTTTTTAAAGACATGCATCTGCCAATAAAATGCAGAACAAATATTAACAGTCAGAATTTAGGAATATTCCGGAAATGAGCTGATAACCTATGTCTTCAGAAATGTTTAAAGTTTACTCTGAATGGTGTACTCTATTCCTTGCTTAATTTCATTGTTATTCTGTAGTATTGTTTGTTGAGGTTAGACATACATTATCCAGTTCCTCTTCTTTAGCATAATGTCATCAGTGTATGTAAGATCATAAAAAATAGCTTTTTGAAACTCATGTTTACTGTAAGGTTGTGGTGACATCAAGAATGCTGTTTATTAATTATATGGTAGCTTCTCACTAAGCTCAGTGTCACTAATATATATGCATCTGAAGAGCAAGTAGAGATCTGATCTGGTAGTAGATCCTGTTTACTGCTTAACATTGGCTGTTAGAATGCTTGAATCTGCATTTGGGTCCCAATGCATACCCATTCAAAGTTAGATATAATTCAGCAACATGCACTTGTGTTCTATTAACTTACTCCTGGCTCCAGTTTCCGTTTGTCATTAAATTTCTTTTAATTTTTTTTTAGGTTTTTTTTTTTTTTTTTTTTTTTTTTTTAGTTTTTAGTTCATTTTATGCTATATGTCTCTCTAAACTTCTAAATCTTTTTTTTGTAAAAAATGAGAATATAAACAAATGCTTGCTCTTTTGGGTTTGAGAATGAAACTTACTCAGATGAGTTCTAAAATACCTAATTTGTTCAAAGTCACACAGATAAGTTATTTGAACTCAAGTGCTTCAGACCCTAACCTATGCTCACCAGGAGAAAACCACTCTGTACTGTGAAAGCCAAGGAAGAGGAAAGAGGGGCAGAAAGGAAGACTTGATTTACAGTTTTCATATGACACAGAAGGAAGTTGAGAAGATAGCTTATTGGGTCTATTGGGAAAGTAGTTTTAGTAACATGACAGTAGCTGAGTACAGTTGGGTAAGGAAAGAGACAAAAGGAATGATGTCTAGTTTACAAAGATTAGTTGTTTTTCTTTTTGTTTCTTGTTTTTATAGGAAAGGGAAAGTGAGTATATATGGGAGTGTTACAGCTTCAGGGTGATTGACATGAAAGGGACCAAACAGATTGGATGTTTTATTTTTGTTTCTAGGCTGGAGTCTTGATTATTGGAGGAACTTGCCTATAGGAAACAAGAAAATAAAGATAGACTCTAAATACTTGTTGGGTAGAAATTATCTAAACTGCTTTTATTTGAATGAAAAGTTTGGGCATAGTCCTAATGATGAGCTTAAAATTCTAGAATGGTAAAAATGCTTAAGAGTGAATTTCTCCTGGCCCTAATAAATATAAGAAATGGTACTGGAAACTGGTAAGTCATATTGATGTGTTTATTAAATAAGTTTTTTCTTCAATATTACTAATTTTATTTATTGTTTATTTTGGAATGTGTAGGTCACTTTTTATATGTTTTCTGAAATTATACAGGCAGTTTAGATTGGGTAAAAGGGAGTAAGTACAGCATCAGTACATTTCAGAGTAATGAGATGGCTTTTATTCTTATCCAGGTGACCGTTTCAGATCAGTCATAGATGATGCCTGGTGGTTTGGAACAATTGAAAGCCAGGAACCTCTTCAGCCTGAGTACCCTGATAGTTTGTTTCAGTGCTATAACGTTTGGTAAGGGAGTGTTTGTTGTATTTTAGTTCAGCTTGAGTTACTTTTAATATTTTCCCCCATCTGTTAATAAAGTGACAAAGACACTTCTTTTAAACACTTAATGTGATTTTGTAAAACTTACAACACAATATTTAGATTTTTTAATGTAAGGATTTTCCTTCCTTTAAGCTGGGACAATGGAGATACAGAAAAGATGAGTCCTTGGGATATGGAGCTTATTCCTAATAATGGTAAGTGTATGTTAGGCTTTTTGTGTCTGTGTTACAAAATTAGTTTCTTAAATAAGGAATCTGATTTGCTGACTTGCTATTGCGTAGGGTTGTTATGAAGAGCAAACAAAATATTCCGCAGTTATTTATTTCACACCTGCTGTGACCTTGGATTGAAGGAAGAGATGGCATAGCATTGAACATGATAGACATAATCTTTGTCCACTTGGAATTTATAATCTTACAGTGAAGATTGAAATTAGTTAATTATAGCAAAATATGAAAATGTTTTGCTAATTATTGTTCCCTCCTAGAAGGTGACCATTTGGGAGCAAAGATTTTTTTTTGTAACTCCAGCGGAACACTTAAGACTATAACATAATATTAAGATTCAGCCTTTTGAGTGAGACAAATACTCATACCCTGTCTCTGCCATCTTCTATCTGGTGTCATCTTGGCAAGTTCCTTTTTTTTTTTTTTTTTTTTTTTAATATTTATTTATTTTTGAGAGAGAGAGCGTGAGCAGGGGACGGGCAGAAAGAGAGGGAGACACAGAATCTGAAGCAGGCTCCAGGCTCTGCACTGTCAGCCCAGAGCCTGACACGGCTCGAACCCATGGACCGTGAGATCATGACCTGAGCGGAAGTCAGACACTCAACTGTGACTGAACCACCCAGGCACCCCTTGGCAAGCTCTTTAAAAGACTTAAAACTTCAGATTTTTAGGACTTCGTCCTTTGAAAGTAGGTAAACTAATACAATACAGGGCTGTTGTGAGAATTAAATGCCATCATGTGCATAAAGAGCTTAATATAGAGCCTGACACATGTAAGGGCCTCCAAGAGTAGGTAGTTTGCTACTAATAACAACTATCTTCTTGCATATGGCCTGATATATATTGCCTTAGGATTAGGGAGTCAGATTTGGGCAGTAAGCAGATCTCTTCCTGGAACTGAAAAAAAGCCGGTGTGGGTGAAGCCTGTAGATTGCATTTTCCTTCTACCTCAGTGCCCATTTTTGTTTCTATTTTTAAAAAGATATCGCACACATAAGTGTATATGTATAAAAGGACTTAAAAAGCTGTATATTCCAGAATATTAAGAATGATTATTTATAAAGGTTGGGGATTTTTCCCAATGTGTCACTTTTCAGGTAAGAATAAAGACTTTAAAAAACAAAAGGGAGGAGCTCTTGTGACATAATAGAAATAATCATTTATAATGCAGTTGTTCACTAGTTATTGTATTCTCAAAAGTCAGAGAAAAGATAACTTGGAAATTTAACCCAGCTGGTAAACCTTAGAGATGAGAAAATCATGCTCATACATTATCTAAAACTAGTTCTTTCTCAAAATTATCGCTTTGAAAATTAATACCAGTAACATATTTTTTTATCTCACTACTAAATTAGAGCTGTTTGAAACTATAAAATATCTTATACAACTTGTAACATTGTTACATGGCTTATCTTCTGATTTTATTTATCTTGTAAGCTTGAGTTTGAAGTCACATTGGACTATATATGAGAGAAGTGATGCTAGTTAGTGTTGTAATGCTTGGGGTATTTCTTGAAATGAATTAGTGGCATTAATTAATACGGTATTTCCTACCTAAATTTAGCTGTGGGTGAAGGGGGTGATTTTTGTTGGTTTTGTTCTGTCCTGATATATATACACACATGCACCTATGGAGTTTAATTACATTTTGTAGAGGAAGAATTTTGTATACAAATAGTAGCATATTTTCCAGTGTTCTCTGATGAAGTCTAGCTCAAAGGAAAAGGTACTTGGCAGATTTGTAAATTTTATGTCATCATCACCTCCTAATGATACTGTTAAAGAGTCAGGTATGCAGAAGGCATGCCTTCATCATTTAAAAGCAAGAAGCATAAGAATCATCTGTTAGTATTAATAATTCTCTGTTTCCACATTTTAAAAAGTTGAGACTTCGATTACAGTATTCATGAAAAACACCACTTTAGTTCAGTTTCACCTTGTGTATGTTTTATCAAAATAAACATGAAGATTATATTATAAAATTCAGAAAATCTTTAATTTCTATCATTTTACAGAAATATTTGTCCTTTATCTGAAACTGATAGTAGAGCAAGTTGTCTGGTATAATTTTGGAAAAGTAATTATATACCCATCTAGAGAATTATTTATAAAATTAATGTTTTAAAAATTAATGTTATTGACCCTTGAAACATATTTCTCTTTAATGAAAAAAAGGAATATGCTTACCAGATCTTTACAAGATTATACTTTAGGTTTTTTTGACAATATCAACTCTTTGTAAAGATAACCTAAATATTAACAAATAACCTAAATATTAGCAAGAAAGACATATTTTAACTAAATCTGCTTTTCTTTCTGTGTATTTCAGCTGTATTTCCTGAAGAACTAGGTACCAGTGTTCCTTTAACTGATGTTGAATGCAGATCATTGATCTATAAACCTCTTGATGGAGAATGGGGTTCCAATCCCAGGGATGAAGAATGTGAAAGAATTGTTGCAGGAATAAACCAGTTGATGACACTAGGTAAATAATAATAGTAACACAGCAATGCAGGACAAGCTGGCAAAAAGCAAAGGAGAGGAAAACTGTTAGTATTTGAATAAAATTTTTTTTCACAGTGTCATGTCAGTGGTTTTCAAATAGAGTGAGGGCCCCCAGAAATGCCAGGGATACCTCTGAAAAATCTGGATCCTCCAGAACCCAACTTGAAATCCCTCAACATATTTAAGCTGACATGATGTGAATTGGGAGAGTGGGGCTGAATGCTGAATTATAATTATATGAATAGCTGTACCAGTTTTCCCCTTAACTTTATGAATATATACACAAGGGAATACTTGCAAGGTAATAGGAGAGAATGAAATGCTTTGTCTCATGAAAAAAAGAAAAACAATGGCCACAAAATGTTTGGTTATCTGAATTAAGGGCTTCCAAAACAACTCTAACTGGTGTGGTGGTTGGTAGCAACCCCTTCTGTCGATAGGGAATCAAGCTTAAAAGAGGGAAAAATGATGAATAAGAAGAGGAAAATACTCTGGAGACACATATTGGATGATATTTTCATTTGAAGTCTTTTTAAATATGGCAACACTTCATTTAAAGAGTCTATAAATATAATCCTAAATAATTTTAGTAGTAGTTTAGCATAAGAAGTTGTCTTACACTAAATGTGGATAAGCAAAAAATGGAGAGTGATCTTTATCAGGTTTTAGATTTTACCAGTTTACTGTGTGCCATTTGGTCAGTGACGTTGAGTCAGAGACTTCTGGATCTGTTCTTCCTCTGTACTTGCCTGATATTTCACAGAATTATGTTGTTAAAATAAGGTAAGTTTTTGAGAAGGGTTACATTTGAATGGAATGTGTTATTATAGTGTTACTGAATGATTGTGAAAAACCTACAGATTCAGGACTGGCCAGGTTTTAAGTATAGAAATATATGTATACTTAATAGGTCAGATTTATATATTATCTGTCATGGCTTTTCTTCTAAGAAATCTGAATAACAAATATCCCTAGAATTTTGCAGTATAAATATAGATGTAATAAGAAGTGAGACTCTACTATGCTAGCTAAACTGTATGTATTTTCTATGAAAAGACAGTGGCAGTCTAAGGGTTATATGAATCAGAACTTGTCTTAACTCAAGCAGAATTGTGAAGTCTTGTTAAACCATGAAAATTAAACATACAAACTAATTTTTTTATTCTAGATATTGCTTCAGCGTTTGTGGCCCCTGTAGATCTGCAAGCCTATCCCATGTATTGCACTGTAGTGGCGTATCCAACGGATTTAAGTACAATTAAACAAAGACTGGAAAACAGGTTTTACAGGTTAGAACCCATTTGCTGTAGCTACTACCAAAAGAATACTAAATGATCCTTGGGTGTTTCTCAAACTTTAATGTCCATACATATCACCTAGGGATTTTGTTAAAATGCAGAGTCTGGTTCAGTAGTTTTAGTAGGATGTGAGGTTCTGCATTTCTAAGTTCCCTGGGATGCTGATGCTCCTGATCTATAGACTTGGAATATGGTTCATAGATACGGTTTTTTCTAGTTGCTAATGAGTGGGACCTCACTGTCTTCATACTGTATTTTACAATTCAAGCCAGAGTATTTCATTTCCCACAGACATCACATTGAAATATTTGTTCATGGATTTTTTCATAGAACAATATTAAAAAGTTGTGAGTTTTTTTTTTTCTTATTTTGCTTATAAATACTTAAGAACAACAAAGTTAGGAAAATTAGGGTATTTTTCATAGCTGTACTTTAGCTTGAAATACAGAGTTTAAAAAAAAGACGTCTAATTTAAATTAATTTGCATCTTCTAGTTAGCGGTTTGAGTAAACATTGAGTTCTAATCTGAGACATGCATCGTAGGCTTATTGCCTAGAATACGTTTTTAGAAAAGTGAATTTAAGTCTATAGTTTTCACATAATGAAATCATATTTCCAGTTTTCATGACTTTTGCTTAAAAGACAACATTTTAATTTAAATCAGTGCATTAAAAAATTTCTTTGGGAGGGTCCCTGGCTGGCTCAGGTGGTTAAGCATCTGACTTTTGATCTTAGCAAAAGTTCCCACATTAGGCTCTGCTCTAGGAGTGAAGCCTGCTTAAAAAAAAAAAAAAAGTTTGTGAGCACTTTCATTTTACTGCAGTTCTTTACATTACTATTCATTTTAACTTAGGGGAATTTTTATTCATATTTCATATATTTTGATATAAAATGTGCCTTCGGTTCTTTTTATTCCTTAAATTATAATTCTGATTTGGTACTTTCTGTGCCTGCACTGAAAACACCATTTATTATTCCTTAACTTACTAAGCAAGGTTTTTTCAACAAAAGCATTATTGACATTTGGGAGCTTGAAAATTTTTTATTGTGAGGGGCTGTCCATACCTTTACCCTGTGGCTGCTAATAGTAACCCCTAGTTGTAAAAAGGAAAAATGCCTTTAAACATTGCCAACTAAGATGTTAAGACTTCAGGTTCTAAAGATTTTTCTGATCTTGTTAGGTGCTTCTGCTGTTGGTATATTGATACTTGTCAAAAGCATAGAGATGAGGAGGAAATCATAATGATGTGCGCCTCCCAGCCATCTTACCTTCAAAGTACACTTCTTTAAATCTTTTTTAACATCACATGTTAGAAGTTTAAGAGAAAAGGGAGTAGTTATTTTTAACTATATCCTTTCTTGTCCCTAGACCCCTAAAATTGCTAAGCCTTAAGAATTGTACTTAGTGCTTCAGAGATGGAACAAGATAGGGGAGGAAAATGGGAGAAAGAGTTGTTCCTATACACTAATTGTTGGATTACAGCTAAAAAGATAAGCTCCTGACATCTCCCACTATTGTTGTAAATGTACTTTCTCATAGAAATACTACTTAATATGGTAATTGCTAACGTGTAGTGTTTTTTAGGGTACATTATAGCTTAAATAGGCTTTATTGGCAATTGCTTAGCTTAGTAGTCACTTTAAGAAAAAATCTTGGGACACAATCCTTACATAAATTAGAAACAAACTGCCTGTTTTTGAATCTGGTAATAAAGACCTGAGTTATGTTATTTAATAAAATGATGCCTTCATGTGCGTTTTCACTGCTTCAAGTTTTGTTTTTCCTTTACTCATTGGCTACAGATTTCTTGCAGTTTATGGTTTTCCTCTCTGATACCTCTGGTTCAGTCTCATTAAACTACTACTGTCAGTTTGCCCTGCTGGGCATTAATCTAATACCTTATTTTACACAGTTTTCTATAGAGTATCCTGAAGATGCCTGTGATTCTGTTACTAGAATAAGTCTTGCAATGCTGTATGAAAAGCACACAGCTTTCTGTATGTTTCTGTACCCACAATTGTATATAATATTTGTAAAATTACATATAATTGTGTTTCTGTTCACACATCAGTATCAGTAATATTTTCTGAGCATTTTCTTCTTTGCTATTTTAAGTGGGACCACATATTGGATGATACTCTAGATGTCATTTTTGGATTTTTCTTTACTCTCAGAAAGAAAAGAAACCACTATTAATAGTCTAGTGTGTCTAATCTAGGGTGACATTTTCTATGCAAATACACAGTTACTGTTGCTACTCCTTTTTTTCCCCTGCCCAAATGAGATATATATTTTTTCAGAATAATTTTTTAAGTGGTGAGTTTTGTAATTGAATTGAGACTGCCGTTGAAAAGTTGGAATGTCTTGGTTTTAAATTGTGTGGAAATATTTCTAAATGAAATGAGGCTAAGACTTCTGTATTTTGTTTGTTTAAGGCGAGTTTCTTCCCTAATGTGGGAAGTTCGATATATAGAGCATAATACACGAACATTTAATGAGCCTGGAAGCCCTATTGTGAAATCTGCTAAGTTTGTGACTGATCTTCTTCTACATTTTATAAAGTGAGTAGTTTTTCCACACTTAATTATAATTAATTAATGTCAATATTTTAAGCTTTAAAAATGTCAAAATATAAAATGCAATTATTTTTTATATGTATGATGTTGCATGCTGTGCTATAAACTAGCTCCACTCAAGATAGGAAGCATACAATGTCTGTCTAAACACTTAGTTCATTGGCTGATATTAATTATGAAATCATAATTCTGTTACAGTTATATTCTATAGTTAATATTAAAAAATATGAATCTTTCTCTAAATCTAGCTGTTAGATAATAATAGTAAGGGGTTAAGCACTTGTAGAACATAATAATGTTTTACCTAAAATAGTTCTAAACCAAATAATAATAATACAGGTGGCAGATATCACTATCTGGAATTAACAGTTAAGAAAACAGTTGTAGAGGTTTACATGTTTAATTTGCACAGGAACGGAGTGTCTGCCATCTAAGAATTTTTCATCTTAACATTATATTGCCCTTGACAAGTTTGTAAATAAGTATTTATGTAGTCCAGCAAGAAACTAAATTTAGCTTTCAAGATTCTTCTTAAAAGTCAGGTTTACTTCCTCATTCATTAATCTCCTACCAAGAATGATAACTGCAGCTCTTTAAGGGAGTAGCTCTTTTATTTTTTTATCTTAATGAATTTTATATAGCCACAGAATGAATTGAGCTTTCTAAACTGAAGCCAGAGGAATGACTCAGTGGTATGTTTTGTCTAACATACCACTCTTGAGTTCATACTGAGGTTATTTAAATTGGATAATTTTTTCTGGCTAAGAAAAAAATATATTTTATAAGTTAAGTTTAAATACTCAGCTGCTGACAGCTTTCATTTTTACATGAAGATATTATTGAGGCTTTTTTAAAAACATCTCCAATTTCATTCTCATTACTTAGCATAATCATAGGGCCCCTTTTTGTGGTATTAGTTAGGGTTTTGTTTTTTGTTTTTTGTTTTTTGGAAGTTTTTTGGTAAAGAATGTAGGTAATTTCAATATAAGAAAACACCAAAGAAAATTAGTAAGATAAATGTTATGCCCTACTCTCTACCTCACTCTGTAAAGAAATCTGTTGCCTTTCAAATGGTTTGGGGGCTATTTTTACTATGCCTTTTTTTTTTTTCCCCAGTTTTAATGGGGAAACTAATTAAGACTAATTAAGGATTAATTATCCCTGGAAGATTGTTTACATAACTTAGTTATAAGGGCTTATAATATTTTGCCAGTGAAGTTTATAGTCTGTAATTTTGCTATATGTGTGTGTATGTACATTTGTCTTTTCCAAAGAGGAATCAATAGAATTGTATGATACAGGAATTTACATTTTAGTGAAATAATTTACATGAAACAATTATTTTTATATTTGGAATAGTCTATAAAATATTTTTCAAACTGTTACTTTGAAATGCCTTGTAAGAATAGATTAATGTTTAAAGCATCTATATTTTATGTATCTAAAAATAAACCCCTGCATTTTTTTAGAAGTATATAATTTGTTTATACATTTTTAGCTAACAGTAACTTTTAAATATTAGGTATATCTTGAAATTTTTATTACACTTTGAGTTATTTCTCAAAGTTTGAGATAACTCATAACTTTGAGTTATTGGCCAAATTTCAAGCAATAGGGTATATATAATGAATTGATGTAAGAGATAAATGAGATAAAAATGTGTATTTATCATCTTAATACAATTTCGTAGATAAATTTTAAGTAACTATAAGGAAAATAACAAAATCTGTATGAAAATTTATATGGGGATTACTTCTAGCTTATGAAAGTGGGGTTTTAGGTACGGGAAACATGGGTTAGGATGTTACGGACAAGGTAGATATCGATAGATTCAAAAGTTAGATGAAAGCCATTCTAGGGACAAGGAGTGTGGCATAAGGGGTAGGAAAGGGTAAGGAGTTATTAACGGAATTAAGCAATTTATACCAGGTGAATTAGAGAGTACGCGAACATAAGTAATAAGGATACAATGCTATAAGCATGAGTTGGAGCCAGATCATGTAGGGCCTTGAATGCATTTCTAATATTAATTGATAGGGAAGAGACAGAAAGCCTAAATAGCAGATTGATTGCTACAGCTGACCAACTAAGAGGTGATGAGAGTTTAATTTATAGAAATGAGAAAGAAGCAGAGACCAAGAGATTTTGAAGGTAGAGTCACAGAACTTGGCCAATGATTGGGTTTATAAGGAGGCAAGGGAAGGAATAGTGAAAAATCTGCATTACTGTGAGAATGGTAATGCTGTTAAAAATAGGAGGAAGAGTGGGGAGTGAAAATTAGGTTTAGACGTGTGGAATTCTAGATGATGATAGGAATCTCAAGAGAAGAGTCAGACCAAATTATAGAATTTGGAATTCATTTACACAAGTAAGGTTATCAGGGCAAAAGCTGTAGTGTCAAGAAAAGATGACTAAAGGACAAAATTTTAGGGAATGACTATAAATATTTAAGAATGAAAGGAAGAAGGAATTAGAAGACAGGAAGTATCTTAGCTTTCCTTTGTGTATTGAGGAATGAAAGAGGGCATCCCACACACAGCAGCAACCTGAGCAAATACTGGGAGGTAAAAATTGGGTTTGGTGTATTGAAATAGGCCAGAATGGAAGCTCCACATAGGGTGGAGGGGCATGGGCAGGTGTGTGGGTATAGGGTTTTGGAGTTAACCAATGAAAAAAGCCTTCCGCTTCAAACTTTATCTTAAAATCTGGTTTTGTTAACAGATTTAAAGGAAAAAAAATAAAATCTCAGGACTCTAATCTTACGTACTAACATTTCCTTGCTGTTTAGGGATCAGACTTGTTACAACTTAATTCCACTGTACAATTCAATGAAGAAGAAAGTTTTGTCCGATTCTGAGGTATTTAACATTTCATTATGATATTAATATTGGTCTTTATATATATATATACACACACACACATAAAGAAATGTACACATAGTAGTTTTCAGGTAAATGCTGTAATGAAAATTATTTTTGGTTAATGCTGTAGTTTCCAAAAAGTAGTTCAGCATTTTTTTGCTGTAGTTATTAAAAATATTGTGGGGGACTCTCTAATGAGCCCATAAAATGTTCCAGCATATACATTATGGGTTTTCCAAAGTGTAAAAGTGATAATTGGTATATAAATTACTATGGTAGATTCTCTAAACTCTAAAACATATAATGAAGTCTAGAATGTTTAGTGAATCTGATAAACTCTTGTTTCAAAGGAAGAAGAGAAAGATGCTGATGTGCCAGGAACTTCTACCCGAAAAAGAAAGGTAAGATTTTTTGTTTTAGCAGAAATACTTTATATGAATTAAAATGTATTAAAGGCAGTTTTTTAACTCTTAGTATTTTTAAAGACAGATTAAGTATTTCTTCTAAATCAGTTTCCATAACAAAATACATGGTTTTCAGAACTAGGTGAATAATATTTTCTATTTGAGTTACTGTATATGACCTAATTATTTGAGATTGCATTAAAAATACAAATTGTACTGTATAAATGTTACTTTATTAATTTTTTATTTTAATATATTTGAAGCTTTTATACGTTTTATTTTATTAATACATTGAAAATTTTCATTTCAGGACCATCAGCCTAGAAGGAGATTACGTAACAGAGCTCAATCTTACGATATTCAAGCATGGAAGAAACAATGTCAAGAATTATTAAATCTCATATTTCAATGTGAAGATTCTGAGCCTTTCCGCCAGCCAGTAGATCTCCTTGAATATCCAGTAAGTATTTTTGAAAATATTACCTTACCTGTCAGCTTGCCATATATCTCACACATGACAATTCGCTATTTAAGCTATTTCTTATGGTTATAGTTTATTTCTTCATTATTAAATACGTGTTCTCATCTGTTTGGCTAAATGGAGCATCTAAGTTGAGTAGTGTGGTATTTAAAACAGAGGGGCGCCTGGGTGGCGCAGTCGGTCGAGCGTCTAACTTCAGCCAGGTCACGATCTCGCAGTCCGTGAGTTCGAGCCCCGCGTCAGGCTCTGGGCTGATGGCTCAGAGCCTGGAGCCTGTTTCCGATTCTGTGTCTCCCTCTCTCTCTGCCCCTCCCCCGTTCATGCTCTGTCTCTCTCTGTCCCAAAAATAAATAAACGTTGGAAAAAAAAAAAAAATTAAAAAAAAGAAAAGAAAAAGATAAAACAGAAAGAACCCCAAATTAAGACTCTGAAGTATTAGATTATGGCCCCAGCACTCCCACTTACCAGCTGTGCAACTTTGAGCAAGTCATTTAGTTTGTTTATCTGAATATTATTTTTTACTATTTTCTTTCTCAGACTAATTCCAAGAATTTATTATGGCAGTTACAGGAAACAAGAGTAATAATACCTAACCTTCCCTACAGGGTTATGGATGAAATGAGAACACATTAAAATAATTTTTCACTTGTAGCACTATATACAAATGCAAGGTGGCATAATTATATTTATGGAATTCAAGGTAGGGAGGTTGAGTAAAACTGATCCGAATATTTATTTTTGCATGCATTCTTAGCAATCTAAATATAGTTTAAAGTGATTTTTTTTTTATTCCTTTATTCAGTTATTAAAGGTTGTACAGTTCAGGTAGCATTCATTTATGGTTTCAAATGAAAATAAAAATGAAATATTTTATAAGAGATCATGACCCAAATGTGATATCATCTGACTTCATTAATTGTTTTTTATGTGTGTGTTCTAATTCAAAATGATGAATGAAAATAGAGAAATTTCATCAGTAGATAAATATCATAAAATGCCTTTTTTTTTGTCATTTAAAGATCGAGAAACTTGGAATCTTGAATGTACAAGATAAACTTTTAATTCCAGCAATGTAATAAACTGGGCTGATTTGAACCCTATATGCCAAAAAAGTCATAGAAGAAGTTAGCTAATGTTACAGTACTCTGGTTTTCAATTCTCTTTGCTTTTGGAACCTGTGGATTTCCTTTTGTTTCTTACAAGCCCAGCTATGTATTTTAGAAAACATTATAGTTTATCTAATGCTTGCAGGTGTTTGTATTCTAGACTTTTCCCCAGAAAAGAAGAGATAGATGTAAGCTTTAATGTTTTAATGTAGAGACAGAAAAAGCCATGCAATCCACACTGAGGAAGGAAATTAGAACTGAGACCCCCCCTTCCCAGGACTGTTGAAAGACTTCACCCTCGATGAAAACAATAGTATAATTCTCTCCACAAGGAAAAATATCTCTGTTGTTCTGTTGTCAAGAGAGAAATCTCTCATAGCTGGCTCTACGCATAGATTTAGAGCCTAAATTTACAGTATCCATGTGTGTAGAAATTCATCAGAGGGAGAAAAAAACCAAACCCTAAACAAAGGTGAATTAATGATAAAAAGAAATCGCAAGCTATATGAGGGAGTGATCCATCATAAATATTACAGAAACAACAAGTGGAAATATTAGTACCCTCTTCCCCAAAACTTGACATAATAGATTATTTCTGAAATACTATACTTCATCAGATATAAAACACCAATGACTTATTTTATGCATCACCAAGAAAGGAAAAAATGCTGCCAATGAAACTTGGTTGTTATTTTGGTTTAATAGATAAATGGAGGGATAAGAAGCATAAGGAAAAAAAGACGTTATTTGAGGGGGAAAAGGCAGATATTTTTAAAAATTTAAACTAAATAAGGGGACCTGGGCGGCGCAGGCGGTTGAGCATCTGACTCTTGATTTCAGCTCAGGTTATTTCAGTTTGTGAACTCAAGCCCTGTGCTATGCTCTGCGTTGACAGCATGGAGCATGCTTGGGATTCTCTCTCTCTGCCCCTCCCCCACTTGCATGTTCTCTCTCCCTCAAAATAAATAAATTTTAAAAAATTGTAAACAAAATGGAATTTCTGAGAATGAAATGTGAAATAATTGAAATTAAAACTCTCTGAAAGAAAGGAGATACAGTAGATAGGATGAAAAAATTCAAAACATAACTTACAGGAGTTTCAGAATGGGAAAGGGGCAGTCTTTGAGGAGTTAATGGCTGAAGGTTTTCTAGGTTTCATAAACATTTGACAAAGCATGACTCCTGAGCAGGATAGATATGAAAAAAAAAAAATCTTTACCTGGAATAATAGTGAAAAATCAAAACTCTAAGTACAAAAGAAAAATGTTAAAACAGCCATACAAAAAATATAGAAGAGACCTATTCTCATGACTGCATATAGTGTTACACTTGTGCATCTGGAATCTAAACGTTAAAGCTTGTATCTTTCTCTTCCTTAATGGGGAAAAGTCCAGAATACAAACACCTGCAGAGAGAGAGAGAGAGAGAGAGAGAGAGAGTGTGTGTGTGTGTGTGTGTGTGTGTGTAAAAAATATATATATGATAACAATACATATATTTATATATGGATACAGGTATAGCTGACTCATTGTTGAACTGAGGCTCATGTTAAGCAGCTCTCCAAGATACACAGCTATTTGTTGACAAAGTGAGGACAGGAGCCCCTATTTCCTATATCAGGTGCACTAGAGCTTAGGCAGTGTTCTTGCAGAATAACTAGTATATAAGAATGTAGTCTCTCTGAGGTACTGAGGTATTCAAAATAATGAGAACAGTATTTAGAGGTTCTCCTTCTAGCAGCCAAAAGTATTAAACAAATAGAAGAAGCAAGAAAAAATTTTAATTTGATCACTTGTCTCTTACAGTACTCCTTGATGGAGGGAAGTGTAAAGACTTAGGATTATTTGCTGTTTTTTATTATTATCACTGAGAAGAGAAAACTGGATTTATCTGCTTTTTATACTTCAGAATTAACTATAAGTTAACTGCCAGCCTAACTGTACTAGAATATTTATGGCAGTCATATTCTTCATATTTCAGCTTTTGTATGAAAATGTTTGTTCACATTTTGAGTTTAGTCAAATACTTAAAGCAGGATTTTAAAAATTAAAATTTTTTGATGGAAATCAGCATGCTAAATAAATATTCTACCCCATTTATTCAACAGATACATTAAATGGTTATCATATAGTGTTTGGAGTAACAGAAACCCAAGATATGAACCAAGAAGAAGTGTTCTATATAAATATATTTAACATTTTCTTAAAATCTGCAAAGTTTATAGAGCCAGTATGTCATAATATTCAGTATCCATGTAATTATAGTTTCTGTTGAAGTGGTTAGTTACCCTTAAGGAGAGAGAGAGGTTGCACAGACACTGTTCAAATGACGTTACCATTGCATAAAGCAGTTTTCTAACTCCTTTAACTTTGCTGCCCCCCAGCCCCTCCCCCTACAAACTATCTTAAGAATCAGGGTTTCAGTCTTTGGAATGTCTTTTTTTTTTTTTTTTTTTTAATTTTTTTTTCAACGTTTATTTATTTTTGGGACAGAGAGAGACAGAGCATGAACGGGGGAGGGGCAGAGAGAGAGGGAGACACAGAATCAGAAACAGGCTCCAGGCTCCGAGCCATCAGCCCAGAGCCTGACGCGGGGCTGGAACTCACGGACCGCAAGATTGTGACCTGGCTGAAGTCGGACGCTTAACCGACTGCGCCACCCAGGCGCCCCTGTCTTTTTTTTTTTAAAGGTCATTTATATGATTTTATTACACAGGAAAATCTGAAATTACAGTTTTCACTTTGGATATATTATTCTTTTCTATTTCACTTTTTTAAACTTTGTTTTTATTTTAAATCCAGTTAGTTAACATTCAGTTAGTTTCAGCTGTACAATATAGTGATTCAGCACTTCCATACATCACCCTGTGCTTATTAAATAACCACAAGTGCATTCCTTAATCCCTTATGGTAATCATTAGTTCTCTATAATTAAGAGTCTGTTTCTTACTTTGACACTCCCCCCCCCTCACTTTTTTCCTGTTGCTTGTTTTATTTGTGAAATTCCACATGAGTGAAATCAAATGGTATTTGTCTTTCTCTGCCTCATTTTGCTTAATTAACATACTCTCTAGCTCCATTCATGTCATTTCAAATGGCAAGATTTCGTTCTTCTTTATGGATGAATGATATTCCACTGTATATATAGACCTTCTTTATCCATTCATCAATAATACTGCTATACACATAGGAGTGCATATATCCTTTTGAATTTGTGTTCTTTGGGTAAATACCCAGTAGTGTGATTGCTGGATTGTAGAGTAGTTCTATTTTTAACTTTTTGAGGAACCTCCATACTGTTTCCCAAAGTAGCTGCACCAGTTTGCATTCCCACCAACAGTACATGAGTGTTCCTGTTTCTCCACAGGAGTGTTCCTGTTTCTCGCCAACACCTGTTGTTTCCTGTATTTTTGATTTTAGCCATTCTGACATGTGTGAGGTTATATCTCATTGATGAGCATCTTTTCACGTATCTGTTGGCTATCTGTATGTCTTCTTTGGAAAAGTGTCTGCTTTTTTCCATTTTTAAAATCAGATTGTTTTTTGAGTGTTTTATAAGTTCTTTATATATTTTGGATCCTATCCTTTATTGGATATGTCATTTGCAAATAGCTTCTCCCATTCCATGGGTTGCTTTATTTTGTGTATAACACCGGTATATTTTGGTAATTTTGTATATATTATAAATACCTGATCAACCACTTAAAAGGTGTATTCATAGAGTTACAGTCATAAACACAGTACATAAATCAAATTGAATCTGTTCAAGTGACCAAGGAAGATTGGGAAGAAAAGTAAAAAAACAGCAGGACAGATGTAATTGAAATCATTACAGAGTGTTTTCCAGCCACAGTGGAATCAAACCAGAAATAAAGTAAAAGGAAAATCTCTAATCACTTGATTGATGACTAAATAAATATATATTTCTGAATAATCTGTGAGATCAAAGAAGTCTTATGGGAAATAAAACACATTGAACTAATAAATGAAAATGAATACAATATAAAAATTTGTGGGATGAAGCTAAAAAATTGAGGAAAACATAGAGCACTAAAATAGTACATGAGAATAGAAAAAGTCTCAAATCAGTCATCCAAGCTCTCTCCTCAAGAACCAAGAAAAATTAAAATTAACCCACAGTGAGCAGAAGAAAGGAAATAATAAAAAGAAATCAATGCAACTGAAAACAAAAACAATAGAGAAAATCCATAAAACCAAAAATCTGGTTCTTTGAAAAGATCTATAAAAGTGACAAATCTCTATTAAGAAAAAAGACACAAGTTGCTAATATCAGGAATGCAATAGAGGATATCACTACAGACCATACAGATACCAAAAAGATAATAAATACTACAGGCAACTCTACACATACAGATTTGACATCATAGGTGAAATGGACCATTTCTCAAAGTACAGACTACCACAACTCCCCCAATAGAAAATAGATCATTTGAATAGCCCTGTAACTAGTAAGGAAATTTAATTTGTAATTAAAAGCTTTCAAAAAAGAAATGTCTTAAGTCCAAATATCTTCACTGGACAATTCTACCAAAATTTAAAGAATTAACACAAATTCTACATAGTCTCTTTCACAAGACAGAGAAGGGATGACTACTACTTCTGCACCCATTCTGTGAAACCAGTATTATCCTGATTTTAAAACTGGACCAAAAAAATACAAAAGAAAATGCAAAAATTCTCAATAAAATATCAGCAAATAGAATTCAGTGATATATAAAAATGATATTATACCATGACCAAGTGGGCTTTTATCCAGGTATGGAAGTCTCATTCAATAATTCAAAAATGAATCTGTGTAATTCATCATATTGAAGGAGAGAAGTCAGATGATTGTATCAATGCATATGAAAAAGTATTTGACAGAATACACATTTGTTCTAAGAATGCACATATCAGATATGGGATTAGATGGTACAGTCAGCATTCCCATAAGAGGAAATGAGAATGGGGCTTAAAAGGAAATTTATTACATTCACAAGTCCCAGAGATGGTGTCACTGAATGCCACTTAGAGCCACAAGGGAAACATCAGGTTTTGGTCAGATGGCAAAAGGCAGGAGCAAGGAAATGCTTAAGCCAGAGCCGTTATTGGGGTTTTTATGAGAAAGGCAAGGCAGAGCAGGGTAAACACTTTAGGACTAGCTAATTTGAATAATTCCACTGGGCTTTGGGGCGTAGGGTTGGTCTGTCTCTAAGAATTGGTTAGTCCTGGGAGGGGCAGGCTCTCTTCAGGTCTGTAAGAATCCCAAATCACCAGAGCATCAGGAATACAAAAGATATGAAAATATAATTTACATAATTAGTCCTGTGATGAATGGATGCAATATAGACAAATACATAATGTAAGATAACCACCATTAATGATAATTAAAAAAAAAAAAACTCTTAAGTAAACTAGGAATAAAGGGGAACTTTGAAAACGTGATAAAGAGTATCTGTTTAAAAACCTACAGCTAAATTGTACTTAATCATGAAAAACCAAATGCTTTCCCCCTAAGATTGGGAATGAGGCAAAGATGCCTGTTCTCACCACTGCTTTTCAACATAGTACTGCAAATTCTAGCCAATGCAATAAGGTAAGAAAAAGAAATAAAAGGCATATAGATTGTTACAGAAGAAATAAAACTGTCCCTATTTGTAAAAGGTAACAATGCTATTTCCCTTATGGTCAAATATACTTGATCATAATTTAAACTTGATGGTGCAAACTCAAGCTACGTGTTGAAAAATATAGTTACATACTTCTGGTCTATGGAAAAGATGTATTACTCTTTCTCTTTTAAAAGATACCATATTCAAATAATTTTATACCCTTCTGTTTCTTTCTGCTTTCACTTGTCTGTTTTTATTGCTTCTAATCTATTGCCTTATTTTATACACAGTTGACTAGGTAGATACTTTAGGTGATTCCACTTCTCCTTTGTCTGATGAAGTGTATAGGTTTTGTGACAACTATTTACATTCACAATTCCTGATTAATGCAGAGTTCCCAATTGTAGTACTAAAGTTGAGGTTACTAGAATTCAGGCCTCCACACAAATGGGGTATTAGTGTATTTCTATTGTTTTATCTCCTTATTTTTTATTTATTTTTTATCTGCTTATTTTAAAGATATATGTCAGAGCCTTTAGAGTTCATAGCTAGTATAAAATTTTGAGTTTCATTATGTTAAATTTGTTAGTTGTGGATCTAAGGTTTTTTTCAGTACTCTTAATCCTCTTTTTCCAGAAAAACTCTACCCTTTACCTCTTCCTCAAGAAAAAGCAGCAGAACTCAATAGCTTCTTGAATGAGAAGAACCTATGTTGACTGCAATAAAAGGGAGAGGGCATGAAAAAAATAAAAATTATTAGGGAAAAAAAAAAGCCTTGATGAGGAAAGTAAGGGATTATTAATAGTTCTAGGACTTATACTCATCACAGGAATTGTATGTCAATCCCTGTGCTGAGTATTAATGCCTTGTGGTAGTGATGTTAATAGTAATACCACCTGTTTTTCTTCTTTTTAGGACTACAGAGACATCATTGACACTCCAATGGATTTTGCTACTGTTAGAGAAACTTTAGAGGCTGGGAATTATGAGTCACCCATGGAATTATGTAAAGATGTCAGACTTATTTTTAGCAATTCCAAAGCCTATACACCAAGCAAAAGATCAAGGGTATATACTTAAAACTGGTTTTGTCTATGTTTAATTTAAATGAAATTAGTAGCAAAGTATGTTAAGTAACTAAGTGTTCTGTTAATTAAATATAGAGCAAAATTTATATTATGTTCTTAATGGTATCCTAGTGGAAAAAAGAATTCACATATTTTTATTTCTTTCCTTCTATAAAATAAAAGTGATGACATTAATGTTTAGGGATGGTTACTTTTCCTTAACACATACCACATACTTATTGTCCTGGTATATATTAGGGCTATGTGGGCTTAACTTTTCCAGCTATTTTCTGCATTAATGGAAAGGTATTTTTGTGAATGATTTATAAAAATGAGTAAAATTATAAATATCATTTACCTCTCTTTGGGCAGACAAGATATCACAAAAGGGTGATATATGGAAATGAAATGAAAAAGAATAGGGGCACTTGGGTGGCTCAGTCGGTTAAGCGTCTGACTTTGGCTCAGGTCATGATCTCACAATTCATGAGTTTGAGTCCTGCATCAGGCTTTGTGCTGACAGCTCAGAGCCTGGAGCCTGCTTTAGATTCTGTATCTTCCTCTCTCTGCCTCTCACCCACTCGTGTTCTATCTCTCAAATAAATAAATGTTAAAAAAAAAAAAAAGGAAATTAAAAAAAGAAAAAATATAGATGATAGTCCTAGGTAACAGGTTCAAAACCTCAGGGATAGTTTCAGTGTGATAGAGTTCAAAGGAATTTTGTCTGTATAGGCCGTGTGAATTGATACTAGGGCTCTTATTTAAGAATCTGAAATCTGGGGCCCTTGGGTGGCTCATTTGGTTGAGCATTCAACTCAATTTCGGTTCAGGTCATGATCCCAGGTTTGTAGGATCGAGCCCTGCATTATAATGGCTCAGTGCTGAGCATGGAGTCTGCTTAAGATTCTGTCTCTCCCTCTGCTCCTTGAACCACCCCCCCCCCAAAAAAAAAAATAAAAACTTAGACTCTGAAACCTTGGAAGATTTCTAATCCAAATGTAAAAATAGTTTAATTGTCAGGTCACCTGGGTGGTTCGGTCAGTTGAGTGTATGACTCTTGATTTCAGCTCAGATCATGATTCCAGGGTCATGGGATTGAGTGCTGTGATGAGCTCTGCACTGAATGTGGAGCCTAGTTAAGATTCTCATTCATATTCTCTCTCTGTCTCTCTCTCAAAAATTAAAAATAAAACTTACAAAAAATACAGTTTAAATGTAAAAAGGCTTTAGTTTTACTCTTCATCTAAAGAGATTGGAAAAATATAATGTTTAAATTGTTGAAACTTTTTGCTAAAGAAAAAACTTAAGTTATATGTTAATATTTACTGAGCAGGCATTTTTCCTTTCCACATTTAAGCACTTTTTTTCTTATCGTAGATTTACAGCATGAGTTTGCGCCTGTCTGCTTTCTTTGAAGAACACATTAGTTCAGTTTTATCAGATTATAAATCTGCTCTTCGTTTTCATAAAAGAAATACAATAACCAAAAGGAGGAAGAAAAGAAACAGAAGCAGCTCTGTTTCCAGTAGTGCTGCATCAAGGTATATGATTTATTTTAAAAAAACATCAACTGATCTATAACTTTGTCATCTAAATGATAGAATTTGGTGTTTTTTAATACTTCCTTTACTATTCCCTATATTGCAGAATGATATATTTGACATGCAAGTTCCTATGATGTGGAGGATTTTTAATCTTTTAACTAAAGCTATACTAGTGTAAGTGCTTAAATTCAAACTGCTAAATCTATACAGTAAAACAGCATTTTTAGGATAGTGATGGCATCATGCTTTCTGTCATATAACTGTAGCATTTATGGCAATCCTTCACTAAATATTCACTTTCAAAGGCTCACAACCATATGAAATCCACTACAAATCTCATATTTTAACATATTTCATAATAGTACAAATATTGAATCCAACAGTATTATAAAACTATTTTATTTATCCGCCTAGAGCTATAGGAATGACTAATGATACTATTTTATTTACAGCCCTGAAAGGAAAAAAAGGACCTTAAAACCCCAGCTAAAGTCAGATATCTCTACCTCTCCATTCTCTACACCTACACGATCAATACCACCGAGGCATAATGCCACTCAGATAAATGGTAAAACAGAATCCAGTTCTGTAGTTCGAACCAGAAGCAATCGAGTGGTTGTAGATCCAGTTACCACTGAGCAGCCATCTACTTCTTCTGCAGCAAAGGCTTTAATTTCAAAAGCTAATACATCTGCAATGCCAGGGAAAACAAGTAAGAATCATTTACAGTTTCTAAATTGAAGTATATATGATTTTTAAATTTAGCTTTTATTTTGCCAAATGAAATATATGAGATTTTTGTAAATTCCAGCAGAAAGTGTTGGTTTTGCTCTTTTTTGCTTATTTGTTTTTGCTTTTAATAAGAAAAAAAAATGAGGTTTAGTAATGTTAGCATAGAATACTTAAAAATGGTAACTCTGATCCAATGCCTGGATTAAAATCCTAGTACCCAGACTTGCTAACAATTTGCTATGGCTTGCCTTCATAATATTAAAGTTACTGGACATCATCAGAAAGGTCTGAAACTGTTAAAAGAGTTTCTTTGTGTATTCCTTTTTCCTGTTTGAAAGTAGATTTCCTAAGAAAGCATTAAGCAACTCCTAGGTTTTATCCTTTCACTAATTCAAGCAGTTCAAATTACAAGTAATCCCAACCTCCTTGCTTGTTTATAGGTTAAATAATTTAGTTTTTAATTGTGTGTGTGTGTGTGTGTGTGTGTGTGTGTGTGTGTGTGTGTGTATGTGTTTCAGTTCTAGAAAATTCTGTGAAACATTCCAAAACCTTGAATACTCTTTCAAGTCCTGGTCAGTCCAGTATTAGTCATGGCACTAGGAATAATTCTGCAAAAGAAAACACAGAAAAGGAAAAGCCAGTCAAACGTAAAGTGAAATCATCTGTACTCTCAAAAACATCCACTCTTTCAAAGTCATCATCCGTCATGGAGCAAGGTAAGGTATTATTTGTATCTTCCAAGATAAAGTAGGTATTTCTTAAGAATAATGCTTTTTGTTGGAGGTAGCATTTATATCCACTTTTTGTTAGGTTGCTCATTTAAAAGTCACATTCTGTATTAGTTGGTACATTCAGTGAGACATCTTTTGATTTGCAGCTTTGTGCCCAAAGCAAACTGTATTGTGATTAAATTTTAAGAGCCAAGAAAAACTTGCTTTATGGAAATAAAAACAAATTCTAGAATCAAAGGCTTTTACTGATGTAAGTTAACTAATTCCTGACTTCATTATTACAAAACCTTAAAAAGTATTTTCAGGTAGTTTAAATTAAATTAGATTTACTTAACCAAATGTAGACGCCTTTCCTTTTTAGAAAAATTAAGTTCTTACATCACAAAATTCAGCACACTGCCCTGCCCTTCACTAAATGTTAACTCATCAGGGTTGTCCACAGCCCGACCTTTGTTCTGTCATAAAACTTTTAGCCCTTTACAGTTATGCTTCCAAGTTCTCTCATCTGCAGATTTTCATTTTAAAGGCTTTATGTTTGAACGGTGGAGAAAGAAACTGATATAGTACACCCTATGATGTGTTAAAACAATTATGGCTTATTGGCAGTGAGCAGTTCAAGAAGAAGCATTTTGTATCACAGCTTCCAACGTATGCCTAAACAATTTCCTCTTCAATGTTCTCCTCCGAAACCTCTCAAAATTTAATATTTCTACTGAAATGTCCTTTTATATGTATAATGGCATTGGGATATACCCCTCTATGTAAGCTTAAAGTCAGGGAGTCATCTAGCCTTCTCTTCCAGATCTACTTCACAGTCGTTAGTTTCTGTTATTTCTGCCTCCTTAATTTCTCTAAAGTCGGTTCCTCTCACTTCCGTGTTTTTAATTCAGGCCTACATAATTTCTCACCTGGACTGTTCTAGTTTTCTAACTGGGGTTGCTGTCTTGATTCTCAACTCTTCCTTACCCAATATGTCTTCCACATTGCGTAAAAGTGATCTTTCTGATCATTTATCTTTAGCACAAATGCATGCATGCCCATACACACACACAGTTGAAATCCTTCCCTGCGTTCAAATCATCCATGGAGTCAGATTTTAATGTTTTTGCTTATTATATAAGACTCTTCATTACTTGGCTGCTGCCTAAGATTCCAGCTTTCTTTACTTTTCCCTCTCCTTTTTATGTCCCAGCTATCCTATACCACTTGAAGTCTCTGAAATATCATTGTCCTTTTCTTCCTTCTTTGGAATGTCTTTTTTTCCCTCCCAATTTAATGGTTTCCTATTACCTTTCAAGTTCCACTTTGAAATATTATCCACTCCAGGAAGCCTCTTCTTGGGTTCTTTAGACAGAATCAAGCACTTCTTTTATGTTCCCAGAACACCCTGTTCATTGCTTTTTGTGGTAACACTTATTAGAGTATTCTTTTTTACATGTATTTGTATCCAGTGGAATCTGAACTTCTGGGTTTAATTACTTTTTCAGTCACTTATACTTACTATATAGTGGTCAGTAAGTGAATAAAGAAGCAAATGACTTTGTATATCAGTGTTTTACATTTTTATTATTCTTCCTTTCTGAACTAAATTCAAAGTTTTTTGTATAGTATATTGGCCTTGCTTCTGTCACTTTGAACCCTACAGAAATCAGATGTACATAGTGAATTGGTTCTAGCATTAACAATAGGGGGTCCAGTAACCAATTTGATTTATAAGTTTTGCGTATCACAAATACATGAGTTACCAGTGCAGTATAGAAATATAATTAGCTAATAAGTCATTAATGATGACTTATTACATAAACATTGACACCTGGATTAACTGTTAGAATCAAGAGGCAATTCTGTCCAGTGGAAATATAATATAAACCACTATAAATCATGTATATTATTTTAAGTTTTCTAGTAGCTACTACATCTAATAATAACAAACAGGTAAAATTACTAATTTTAATAATTTATTCCATCATATCAAAAATACTGTCATTTCAACCTGTAATCAATATTTAAAATGTACAGTGCTTCAGTATTCACATTTAAATTAAAAATTCAGTTCCTCAATTGCATAGCTGTTTCAATTGCTCAGTAGCCACATGGTTAATAACTACCATACTGAACACAGGCCCATATAAAGAGTGTTACATTCATTCTTAACCTTTTTACTTAATGCATTGCTTTGCAAAGTTGATGAAACCTGTAGTCCTTTCCCCAGAAAATGCCCATAGGCATATTCACACAAAATTTGGACATTTCAAGAAATTCATGGAGTCCTTGAAGCCAAACTGTAGAATTTCTATAGTGAGTATGTGGACTGGTTATTTACAACCTTGTCAGCAGTCTTAATGTAAAACAAGTAAGATATACAAAATCCTCAGACAGGTTAAGTGTAATTGTGTGTTAGAAGATACTTAATTACTTTATTCACACTCACACACATTTCTCCCCTCTTCCCACTCCCCTCCTTATGCCGGAAAACCACTAAAGAAAATTATTTGTATCATGGGGGTCAGGAAATGAGGGCTTTGCCTTTTCCCTTTGCTTCTGGCTCTGGCCTTTTGTGACCTCTTGATTTTTTTCTTGATATATATGAAGTATAATTCAAAGCTATACAGATATCATTATGAGGAAGCATTCTCTTTAAAAGCAGTGTTCATCTCTTTATGTATTTTCTTTAGAATATTGCAGTGTAGATCACCCACCACAACCAAACACAAAAACTTAAGAACTTTAGAAGAACAAAGGTAGTAGTAATACGTGTTTGTCATCTTTTTCCTTCATCTAAAGGGGTAATAGCATTTATTTTTAACACAGAAAGGCAGTTCACCATGGTCTCTAGATAGATTTAGAGTTTGATCTCTAGAATTTTATATTTTTTTAAAAAGCACAATAGCCTTTATCTTGGAGTTTGTTGCAATTATAATGGCATACATAATAGATTTGATTGATACATGGATTCAGTACTGCTTATGATAATAAATCAATTGTTTGCCATTCAATTACGTAAGGATATAGGACCGTTTCAAAGAGCCTGTGAAGGAAACTACTGTTTAGTTGTTTACTTCATCCTTTTTAAACTATTCTGAGAACATAGTTCATAACCAAGAGTAACTGATTTCTAGTGTTGTAGTTAGGATAGAGGAAGAATGTCAAAGGCATGGTAGTTTTTATGGGGAATAATTGATATAAATTATTCTAATAGATGTACTCAAAAACCTCTTTTGTAGTAGGATTAGGAGAGGAAATTCTTCTTACCTCTGAGGAACATAAGCAAATATTTAAATTGTAAACTCTTCTCTGATACCAGAGAGGGTATGATGATCGTATCCAAAAAGGAATCAAATAAGAGCTAGAAACATTCCAGTCTTGATATCCCTTTTTCTTCCATCCCTAGTAGAAAAAGTTATTAGAGGTAAGTGGAAGGAGATGTTATACTTACTATGTATTCAGATTACCAAGTTAAAAGGTCATGGATTTTATACTAACATCATTTTCCATGATTGAGCTGCTTAAAGGTAGGAATACTGAAAACTTGTTAATGAGGTAAGCAGTAAAGTTCTTTGTGGTTGCTAAGCTCTATACAAGTGAATATGGTCATTTTATGTAATCGAAACAGTGTTCATATATTAGAACATGTAGTAAAGTTAATAGTGCTAAGAAACCTTGGCTGATCTCAGCTATATCATAATTTACAATGTTAACAGGTTATTTGCTGAGTGTCATTTCCCTCATGTGAGGTCATTAATGATTTCATTAAGGGTCTTTCTTCCTCTGTGAGTTTTAGGTAGAAGATAATATCATTAAACTATTAGCCTTCTGTTAGTTCCTTTTCTCATTTTAGTAAAAACAAAGATTAGAATTACGTGCTTATGTAAGTATAGCAGTGTCCTTATGACTAGTTTGAGAGTCAAATAAAAAAAGCAATTCCCTATGTTAAGTGTACTGTTGTTCCTTTTTAGCAGATTGCAGGAACAATGCTCTTGTACCAGGAAGCATTCAAGTAAATGGCCATGGAGGGCAGCCATCTAAACTTGTAAAGAGAGGACCTGGAAGGAAGCCTAAGGTAGAAGTTAACACCAATAGTGGTGAAGTTATACACAAGAAAAGGGGTAGAAAGCCCAAAAAACTACAGTATGCAAAGCCAGAAAACTCAGAGCAAAATAATGTACATTCAATCAGAGACGAAGTAGTTCCTTCTTCAACATGCAGTTTTCTTTCTGAAACTAATACTGTAAAGGAGGATCTGTTACAGAAAAAAAGTCGTGGAGGCAGAAAACCGAAAAGGAAGATGAAGACACAAAAACTAGATTCAGATCTCATAGTTCCTACAAGTGTTAAAATGCTAAGGAGAAGTAACCGAAAAAAGACAGATGATCCTATGGATGAGGAAGAAGAGTTTGAGGAACTTAAAGGCTCTGAACCCCACATGAGAACTAGAAACCAAGGTCGAAGGACAGCTTTCTATAATGAGGATGATTCTGAAGAGGAGCAAAGGCAGCTGTTGTTCGAAGACACCTCTTTGACTTTTGGAACTTCTAGTAGAGGACGAGTCCGAAAGTTGACTGAAAAAGCAAAAGCTAATTTAATTGGTTGGTAACTTGTACCAAAATATTTTACTTCAAAATCATAAAGCAGGTACAGTTAAGGAATACGTAGAACTAAGGCTTCTGCTTCCTTGCTGCTATGGTGGATTAGGGAATGTTTTGATTTGCAAAAAAAAAAACAAAAAAACAAAAAAAAAACCACAAACAAACAAACTTACAAGACACTTCACTTCTTTAAATGAATATATATATATATAAATATATACATATATATTTTAAATGTTTGCTATTTATTGCCTTTAGATAGGTTATGCATTTCAACATTCATTTCATTCACTGTTTGAAACAAAAGAAATTGAGGACCTATAATGAATTCCCAGTTTATTTCTGGAAAAGACAGTTCTGCTATACTCTTAAGGAGCATAATATTCCTAGTGATAGAGCATTTCATGTTAAAATGAATTATTTTTGACCAAGCCAGGTACATTTCTATTGATACAGAAGGTCGTGCCCCTAGGAAGACAGATGTTACCAGAGTAGCAGTAAATTCAGAAGTGTGTTTCCTCTAAAGATAAATATAAAAATTCCCACCATTTGATAACCCTAAAAAGTTTAATTTAACTATAGATTGTTCATCTACAAAGAATCTAGATGAGGCTTTTGCTGTATTCCATTTCTGCCAAACATAAGAGAAAATGTACTGATGGAAAGGAAACATATCCACATTGGAAAACATTTGACTGTCTAATTTTTCAGACCTTGATTCTTATATCAATCACTCAATCTCTGTTTATTGTGCCAAAGACTGAGAATCAGTGCAGTGGAAAGCCTGTTTTTGACTGTCAGGACAGCATACACTTTTCAATATTGGAAAGGCTATATATTATTCTAAAGAGCACGTTATTAAAAAGAGTTATGCTGAGATGTATCTTTTTTTGGTACTTAATAGTAGAAAATAATGCACTGGTGGGTCCTTTGACAGAGATGTTTTAGAGAAAATGTTTAAGTGGTTAAAGGATTCAAGGAGAATACAGGAAAAAGGTATGGGATTTGATGTTTACTTGTTGATCTGGATTAATGTCGTTTCTAAACTTTAGACATATCTAATAGGCTAAAATGACTTACAAAGAAATGTGTCTGTGTGTGTATGTGTATATATTGATAAATGGGTATAATTAAATATATATACAAACACATACTTATATACTATTACCCAGGTATAAATTCTTTTTTCAGGATTTTTTAGATAGTGGTAGAATAAAAATAATTTTAAAATGTCATACTTTATAGTTTAATTTTAAGGGGAAGATTGGTTATTTTCAATTATTAAAGGTTAAAATAGGCCAAATCACTTTTTATGCAATCATGTTTTATACAGTGGTCTCATTGCACATTGTGTTTTTTCTGCACTTTTTATGGTATCCTTATCACGCTGGTATGTCAATATACACCCTAAAGAAAAATTCCATTTAATGATTGTGCCTTGTATTCTATTATTTTTTGCATCATTAGTAAAATTGAGTTGTCTATTGTAAATGATAACTATATGACTTAGGAGAATGTATTGCTATATGTACTGCTATGGAAAAGGAAAGCAGTTATTTATTTGTTTATGGTACAGTAGTTATTTTATACCTTAAAAACCAACATAAATACCATTTCTATTGTTTAAAAATTGTCCATTTTTTTAAAAGTTTAAAGAATGTAGTATTTTCTGAGGACTGGTATGGTACAAAAATGTAACCAAAATTTTCAGATACTACATTTTTAAAAAGTGAGGATGGGAAAATCTGTATCAGCATGACCCTGATGTAGAAAAATAAAGTCTTTAATTGAACCTTGGCAAAATACATTACATAATTATTTCTTTACTTATTTCTGGTAGGGATAAATGTTAGCCGTCATTTAATTGTCTTGAAGAACAGTGGAAAGTGATGCATTTGGGCTTTTTAGATCATTTGTACCTAAATTTGTACAGAAAACCTCCTGTGAAATTAAGTAAACCATTTTCCAGATCTTAACTGGATTGCTGTGATTTTGCAGTTGAAAAATAATTTCAAATTTTTCAGGTTTTTTGTATATTTATTTTTTTCTAACAAATATATTTAACTATATAATTAAAAGTCAGTAGTTAAACTCTTCATAATGCAGAAATGGATGGCTTGGTTGTATAGTAAAATGAGTCTTTCAGTTACACCATTATTGAGAATAATGTGTATGTTTGAAATTTAAGTCATTAAAGTAATTTGTTGCTTTTGAAGGCAATCTGTTTGAAACATGTAATTTCCTGATGTTATCTGCATTGTGTTGGAAAAAAAAATAGACTATAAATCCATTTTTGTAAAAAACAAGTGTACAGTTTTAAGGTGTGTACAGAAAAAGGAAGAGCGTACACAGTCTTAGAGTGGAATATACCTCTAGTATGATGTATGGATTAGTTCTAACTCTTGAGCAAAGAAATGAGTAATTACCATCTTACATGCAACAAGTAAATGTATTATTTCTGTTCTAAAGACACTGTGTATTTATGACCTTATTTGGACATTATTAGACATTGGTTTCTTAGTAAAGCAAAAATGACATGGATTCAGATTCTTTGTAATTAAAACATTTAAAAATGTATTAGTAATATCAGATATATTTAGATTTTATATTTTTATAATTTAGCTTCTATACATTGCAAAAGTTGAATTGAGAAATTTATGTCATCACCGTATTTTTGTTCTGTTTGACCAGATATCAAAAGTATTGGAAAAAATTACCCTCTTTAAGACAGTGACACCATGTATGTATTCTTTGTAGGCCAAAAGAAAATTTGGCAGTTGTCTTAGGTGAGCAATAAAAACCTCAAGTTTATTGAAAGCTTCAGAAATATAACTCATTACATACATGGAAAATATAAGTCAATTTCTGTATTTTTAAGTACCTAATCTCTCCACCTGGTAGTCTCCAGTCCCAATCAAATCTTATAAAATTATAAAATGTTGCAAATGAGCAGTATAAATCATTCAGTCTAATTATAGTCTCATAACTGGGCAATAGATCTATACTTTCTTAAAATTTTATCCTGTTTTCTGCTTAAATTTATGTACTAAAGATTTGTTGGTCTTGTTTCCATTGTTTTTATTATTGGCACAGCTTCACAAATTTGAAGGCTCTTTGTTAACATTATTATGAAACTATCTTCCTCCTTAAATTTAATTAGAGTAACTGTATAGAATTATTGTGGGCTTGATCATGTCACATCTGAAATACGAGTTTGGCAGAATTTAGTATCGCTTGGAAATGAATTGCGTTAAGATAGACTGGTCTGCAAAAAGATCCTCATGCAGCACATGTGTGTTAACACCTAGAACTGACCCTTATCTGGAGTGTAGTATATTAATCAGACATTTTAACAGACATATTCAAATAACATTTTGCTTATGTTGTATTCACATTTACATGTTTTAAAATATGATTAATAATATAAATTCTTCTTGCTGATGTTTAATTCTAGCATTCCACTTTATACAAACATAGCTTGTATCTCTCAAATGTCAACTAAAAGCAAATTGTTATTTTGAATGTTTTTATTCACCTGAAGTTAATTTTTGAGTAGGTTGAAAGGACCAAGATACTTGAGTGTTTAAAGGGCTATAAGCATTCTTATATGCAGGAAATACATGGTTGTAGAGTCATAAAAGGGGAAGTACTTATACGTTCTGTGAATTACCCCCATACTAAGAAAGTACTTTTTACATAACAGGTTGTGATGTGGTTTAGTTATGTTTAGGTGAGAATTTATTTTCCTATTAAAATTAGAAAAATACACCTTTTCCTTACTTTCCTCCTTGCACTTCTCCAAAGTTCCCCAAATTTCCAAGTGATTTGAACTGAATATTACATTTACTAAGAAACTACTTATGTTCTTAATTATACTAAGCTAAGCACTCCAAATGATGTACTATATGTACAGTAACTAAGAAGAGGTCAAATTGAGTTAGAAGACTGTAAGTACCACTTTTGGCGCTCCAGAGATAAATCTTGTACACACTACAGTAAAACAATTAGAAAATATTATGAGCTATAAGTATATATTATTTTTAGTTTTGATAGCTCTGTGTTGAAGTACTTCTTTTAATGCAGATAAAATCATCAGGAAATTAACCTTTATATGGCACAAACCAAATACGTAATAGTGGGTGGCTATGAGTTTCTACATTTAAGGAGCTAAGAGAATAGGTTTGAGATGATATGTAGTACACGATAGGATACAGAGGCACACACATGCTCATGACTTTTAAGATTGTGTGTGTTGATTAATCACAATGATAAACTATAAATTGAGGCAAAATACAAAGTTACATTTTTGGACCATATTAAAACTGCAAGAAGATGAGGTCTTATTAAAGATCTTTTAGAAAACTGTTAAATCCTGTCACACGATATTTAGACGTGTAGAATGTAGCTCAATTTTTTAAAAGTAACTGACCTAGAGGGTTAAAGTTGAAACTGACACATTTTCAAATTAAAATTATACTTATACTTATTTTGTACAGAAAACAATGTTAAACACAAGCAAATCTGTTGTATGTAATAAGTAACAGAGTTTAAAGACAAATTATTTAGCTTTATTGAGGTTTTTGTTTTTTTCCTTCCGGAAACCTGGAAGTATCATGTTATAAACGGCAGTCTCACACCAGAATAGCAGTGCCCTTTCTTTTTGTACATATTGATTGGACCTTTCTTTACTGTTATGTGGACACTTTCTATGTTAGTTTTGATGCATAATTCTTTGAATCCTTTTATACAAACTAGAATGTATGTGTAAGAATTCCTGTCCCTGCAATGTAGTAACTACAAACTTATTTTTAAAATAAATAGAAAACTTGTTTTTCTAAGCTATTTTGTAGAGTCTCCTGATTTCTTACTTGCTCTTTTTTGTGGGGGGGGGGTGGGGGGGTTGGGGGGGGTAACACATAACGTGCTCAGTACATAATTTCAACAGGCACTGTACCAAAGAAGGCATTATGTAAATGCTGGTGCATTAGAGTTTTGCCCTATTTACCAAAATGTTAAAATTAATAGCCAGTTAAAGGATTGTGGGTACACTAATTCCTAAATAACCAAAGGTTGAAAATAAGTCACTTGCCTTTTAATGTGTACATTTTATTTTAAATTATTAATTTATTACTATGTGCAAGTTACTGTACTGGGTGATAAATACAGTATTCAGATATGTAAGATAATTCAAAGGAACAGTTTGTGTAAGTATTTTTTCAAAAATGTGAAGTAAAATTTCTGCAAAAGAAATGGAGGAATGAGGAAATATTTCACTTGTTAAGCAGTTATAACAAGATAAGATTTATGAAAGCATTGCTTATTGACTTCCCAAGAATCCCAATTACAGTAAAAAGAATATATAAGGCTATAATAAATGACCATTCAGATTAAGCAGCTAAAGGGATGATTTGTATTTTTGTGCTATTGATCATTTCTCCCTACGAAATTTTGTTTAAATGACTAAAATTTCTAAGTTGAGGAAAGCAGGTAGGCATTCCTGGGGTACTTTTTTTTTTCCCTCTTTCTAAAATAGACGGATACTTACATGTGGTATATACTTAGAAGAACCAGTCAAGAAAAATTCATTTTCAGCAATCACTTTTTACTGGTTTCTTTTTGTAATAGCATCAATTTTATGTTCGAGGCTGTTTCCCTATTATTTAAGGACAGTAAGATTAAAACCCAAAGCACAAGACTTCTGTCCCTTGCAGTATAATACCTTGTATTTGTAATCTTTCTGCACTTAACACATTTACTGTGTATTGATTGCTCTTTGGTTTTGTTTGGGACGAGAATAGAAAGATTCAATGAAATACCTTTTAGCCTGATTAGCTAGACATGGTGGCAGCAGCGTAACGGAATGAAGTAGGCTTAGAGTTGAGTCCTTTCATCTCATTTAGCTTTACTTTCTTCATCTGTAAAGTTAAAAAAAAATTTATTAGATAATTTCCAAGGTCCAATTCATTTCAAATAGCCTATGGTTACTTCTCATTTGTATATTGTCCGCTGTACTCATGGATCAGTCTTGGCTTTCCTGTTTAGTCCATAAATAAAATAAGCCATTTAATGTATAACTTCCAAGCAAGCTGATTGTAGTAAGTGTACATGTGACCATGACCTAATTGTAGGGAGTGTAAAATCTTGTGAACCCTTAGAAAATGGAGTTTTGAGTTGCAATATTTGTTTGCTACTAATAAAAAGTACTAAAGTTTGTGATTTTCCCAGGGCCCTCTGGGAAGTCTCAAAGACAGTTTCTGTGTAAAACATACCTTGAAATTTTTAGGATTCAATTTTGGGAAAGCAAAATCAAAAGTTTTCAGAGATTTAATCACTTCATTAAGATAGGATCATGGGTGCCTGAGAATAATAGTGGGTTTCCCACTTAATAAAAGTGAAAGAAAATATTTAAAAAGAAACCTAGAAGGCAGAGCAATTTCAAGGAAACTCCTCTATCGCAAATGGGAAACTTGTTCTTTCATTTTGATCTTTGTTTTAATAATTAACATTATAAAGTTAAAGCCAAGCAAATTATTCTGATGAGAAATGGGATATTTGAGCAAATTATACAGAAGTTATAGAGCAATTTAGTCTTCTTTTGAGCTCTTTAAGAACAATTTATTATTTTAACAAAATCAACTTCTAGTTCAGTATTGACATAAGTACTTGGCAAATAAAGTTTTCACACGCTCTTCTCTCCCTTGAATAAGTGCATCAAAACTGGGGAAATTTTGTAGTACATTTTGTAGTTTCTTTTTAGACTCTTACTTTTTCTTCTAGATACTCCAGTTTTTCATATTTTGGAGCAAATAGACACTTCAGGAAAAAACTGAAAAACTCATTGTATTATTCCGATACTTAATTGTATTTTTCCATCAGTATTTGTTCCTGGTCTCAGCTACATACGTTAATTACAAATTTTAAGCAAAGTAACTATTTAACTGAGAAAACTGAAAGGAAATAATTGAAAACTCATATGCAAGCATTTTTGTAGAATAGCAAAGTTCATGAATACACAACTTTGAAACCTTAACGTTGCAAAAATGAACATGTTCATTAAATACATGACTCAAAGATAACCACTCCATAGTATATAAGAAGCAAATGTAAATGAAATTATGCTGAGTGAGCAGTATTTTAGTGTTGAATCTTACAATTAAATAAGTAATGATTGCCCATTAATATTAGTCCAAAGTTTTAAGTTACCTGAGGATCTTGGAAATTATGTTCAAGCTGGCATAATATGAAATGTTATTACTGTTAATTAAAACATTTGTCATGGGACACCTGACTGGCTTGGTTGGTAGAGCACACGACTCTTGATCATGGAGTTGTGAATTTGAACCACGTGTTGGATGTAGAGATTGGGTAAAAATAAAATCTTAAAAAATGAATAATATTTGTCAGAAGCATAATTCAATTTGAACACATTTTATGTTTTTCTTCCAAATATGTAAGTAATGTTAGCTTATCTAGTCAGTAGACAGACATAAATTTAAGGACTTAAGATTAACTAGTCTCTTGAGAAAGCAAATCCAATCTTCATTTTAAAAACAAAATGTATTCTTGGATTATACTGTATACATAGAAAAGATGCAGCCATTGTTTATCTTTTAAAACCAAAACTACTGGAACACCTGGGTGGCTCAGTCAGTTAAGCATCTGACTTCGGCTCAGGTCAATCTCAAGGTTTATGAGTTTGAGCCCCACCTCAAACTCTGTCCTGACAGCTCAGAGTCTGGAGCCTGCATCAGAGTCTGTGTCTCCCTCTCTCTCTGCCCCTCCACCATTCACCCTCTTATGTCTCTCAAAAATAAACATTAAAAAAATGTTTTAAACCAAAATTACTAAATCAGCTTAATTTGCCCAGAGATTCACCTTAATTATATGAACTGGGACCCATTTTAAGACGTTTGTGAGCCAGTGGTTTTTGTAAGAAAGATTGTTTTAAAATGTATTTATTTTGGGGGCACCTGGGTGGCTCGGTCGGTTGAGCGTCCAGCTTCGGCTCAGGTCATGATCTCACAATTCATGGGTTCAGGCCCCATGTTGGGTTCTGGGCTGACAGCTCGGAGCCTGGAGCCTGCTTTGGATTCTGTGTGTGTGTGTCTCTCTCTCTGCCCCCTTCCCTGCTTGTGCTCTCTCTCTCTGTCTCAAAAATAAGTAAACTTTTATTTTATTTTTTTTTAATTTTTTTTTCAACGTTTATTTATTTTTGGGACAGAGAGAGACAGAGCATGAACGGGGAAGGGGCAGAGAGAGAGGGAGACACAGAATCGGAAACAGGCTCCAGGCTCTGAGCCATCAGCCCAGAGGCCGACGCGGGGCTCGAACTCACGGACCGCGAGATCGTGACCTGGCTGAAGTCGGACGCTTAACCGACTGCGCCACCCAGGCGCCCCATAAAATAAGTAAACTTTTAAATAAATCTTTAAAGTTTATTTTGAGAGAGGGCACATGCACACATGGGCATGCACACGATTGGGGGAGGGACAGAAAGAGGGAGAGAATCCCAAGCGCAGGGCTCAGTCTCACCAACCATAAAATCATGTCCTGAGCTGAAATCTAGACTGGGATGCCCGACTTACTGAGACACCCAGGTGCCCCAGAAAGATTGCTTTTAATGTCTCCTACACGTACTAGAAAAAGTCCGGGTTGGGAGACAAATGTGGTTTCCAGTTACCATATTACGACATTTTAAATGTCCACTTTTTAAACAAAAAATTGCATGCAAAGACGAAAGTGGGGCTCATTCACAGGAAGGTAAGATCGCTGGATTACATAAAAAACCTGGTTAATGTTTTACAGACCAATACAATAGCTTTGTAGTTATCTTTTCCAATAAACAGAAATGATTTTTAACTCTACTAGACAAAATCTGTAAGTCAACATGTAACTTTACTTGATATGGGTGGGACCTTTAACCAAAATCTTAAAAGTCTTTGGAAAGGACTTCATATACTCAGTTAAAATACCATATCCAGACTTATAAAACATAATTTCATCAAGCTTTCTGCTGTTCTCATCGTATAAGGACAACCCTATTAAACCCGTGTAGGCCATATTTATCCCAGAGAAATAATAAACGTATATAGCCAATTTGCTTCTAGAGCGGTATCCTAAAGACTCTGAGGTCCCAGTTTTGTTTTTTCATGATTCACTAAATTTTGCTAATCCCCATGGTGATCTATTTGCTCTTTTACTTTAGCCAGTCTTCCTCACTTATTTATTTATTTTTTTTTTTTTTTAGCATTTATTTATTTTTGAGACAGAGACAGAGCATGAATGGGGGAGGGTCAGAGAGAGGGAGACACAGAATCCGAAACAGGCTCCAGGCTCCGAGCTGTCAGCACAGAGCCCGACACGGGGCTCGAACTCACGGACGGTGAGATCATGACCTGGGCCGAAGTCGGCCGCTTAACCGACTGAGCCACCCAGGCGCCCCCTTCCTCACTTATTAAGACCACTTGAAAGGTTGGTCTAGAATGTATTTCTCCATCATTGCTATTAGGAAATCAATTTAATGCTAATTAAATTATAGTAGAGTAGCCATATTTTATAAAATAAAGTGACATTATTCACCAGATATCAAATTACAATTAATAAATAAGCTTGCTATATAAAAACAGTGCAAAACTTAGAGCAAATGAAAGAAGTTCTCTTTCCCTTTTTAGACATGTCACTGAATGAACAAACTCTAGCTTTTTTCTAACCACTCTGACCATCTCTTTTCTGACTTTTTTCACTTACATGTAGATTTTTCTATCTTAGCTGTGTTTGCAATCTACGTGTTCTCAAGTACCAAATTCATACTGATAGTAATAATGATCGCTAACACACTAAACACTATGTGCCAAGCACTGTTCTACATTCTTTACATATAGCAGCTCTTTTTTTTTTAAGATTTTATTTTTAAGTAATCTCTACACCCAACGTGGGGCTCAAATTCACAACCCCAAGATCAAGAGTTGCAGGCTCCTCCAACCGAACCAGCCAGGCACCCCCTATAGTAGTTTTTTTAGACTACAGGATAATCTTATGAGTTAGGTACAATTATTATTCTCATGTTACGTTAGAGAAACTAAAACATACAGAGATTAAGTAACTTGCTCTCTATTCCCAAATGAGTTGACTAGATTAATGAGTGATTTCTATTTGTGATTTATAATATTGGCTCTAAAGGTAATTTTTTCTAAGATTAGGTCTTGTTACAAAAGGCCAGGACACAGACCACCAAGAGGTCCTACTTGTACTACCCATGATCATTTTCTGATATCTTGGATTAAAAACATCACTAATCTGTCATGGATCACATTACTGTTAATCCCCAACAGTATATTTCTAGACATACGTTAGTCAAAGTCATCTAAAGAAGTATACACCAAGATGGGATTAAACATGTAAGGATTTGAATAAAGGAAATGCCTCTGAAAGAAAATTGGGAGGGAGCTAGGAAAAGCTGAGATCCATCAGATGCAATGTAAGTGTGACCCCAGATGAAGGAGAGAGGGAAGTAAGTTTGGATGAGAGTACCTTTGAGTGGGGTGTCTCAGTGGCTCAGGAGGTTGTCAGACTCTTGATCTCTGCTTAAGTCACGATCTCACGGTTCATGAGTTCAAGTCCCTCACTGGGCTCTGCACTGACAGCACAAAGCCTGCTTGGGATTCTCTCTCTCTCCCTCTCTCTGCTCCTCTCCCACTTGCACCCATGTGTGTGTGTGTGTGCACTCTCTTTTCTCTCTCTCAAAATAAATAAATAAATAAATAAACTTAAAAAATTATCTTTGCTGTGTAGTCTAAGGAAGTTCAGCAGGACAAGTGGGAGTCCTTGAACCAAAGTTGACCACCAGAGGAGTCCCCCCCCCCCCCGCCCCATCTCCCAGGTATGTATGCACCTGCTTTAGTATCCCTGCATGCCAATATTGGCTGGAAGCAGCCCCAGGAAGATGGATCTATGGCACAAATGCAGCAATGGAGTTCAGAGTGTGGCTGTGGGGGCCCCTGGCCTATTAAATTCCCTGTAGTTGGAATTCTTCAAGGTGCATTCTCAAGGCCAACACAATATGCTTAAGCAGCTGAAGAGCTTTGGCTTTATTTTAGTCTAAGTTCAGTGCAACATTTTTGCTACATTATTTCCATCACTCCTAACCTCTTGATGTATTGCATTGTTAGGAATGCAGACTCTCAGTCCTTCAATATGTTTTTCTGCTAATCTCAGTTGTTCATAATTTAATTCATGATATGCAACCCAGTATCCCATGACCCATATGATGTGGCCAGAAGTTCGTATGTCAAACATGATGACAATTCTGTCTATAATACCTAAGATATAAAAACTATAACTTAATTGTTAATATTATTAGTATCAGTAAAATTTATTCAGCTTATTAAGCCAAGTGTCATAATCACCTTACAAGGGAGTTGTTCCATCATTACATATAGGCAATTGATGATTCACTAGAAATCTTGAGAGCAATTCTGTATGTGCCATATATCACAGAAAGCTTTAAAACTGTTTAGGAGTGTTGCCTTGAATTAATTTTTTTTAATGTTTGTTACCTTAGAGAGAGAGAGAGAAAGAGAGAGAGAGAGAGCATGTGGACGGGGAGGAGCACAGAAAGAGGGAGACAGAGGATCTGAAGCAGGCTCCACACTGACAGCAGGGAGCCCAACGTGGGGCTCAAACCCACCTACCATAACGTGAGCTGAAGTTGGATGTTCAACCAATTGAGCCACCCAGGCACCCCAACCTTGAATTAACTTTTTACATGATAGAGGCCATCAACCAGGACACTTGCAGAAATGGAACTTAGGCAGAACAACCTAAAACACACTAGACATAATACAGAAATGTCAGATTATAACTGCATAAATAGACCTTGCAGTCTGACATTTTCTTTTCTCAGTTTGGATGCCTGCCTACCAATAGCCTTGGTATGCAAAAACTAGACTTTATTTTAGAAACATGAAAGTATTGTACAAACAATTGTAATGGATATTACATTTTGGATATTATGATTCCAAAATTTAGAAAATGGCTCATCTTTAAAATTAAGATTCATTTCAGTCAAGACTTTAAAAGAAGTTAGCCTCTGGGTTAATCTTTTCATAATTTTTGTTAGGTGAGAGGCAAGTTAAGACACACGCTTTTTCTTGAGTTTTGAGAAAAATTTTCAATGTTCTCTTACAAGCTTTTAAAATCATCCAGGAGTTAGCTAATAAACATATTAACTTTTTGATCACTAGTTAAAACAAGTTTCTTTTAATTTAGAGGAATGGTTAAAATGGTCTATATTACAAATGAAATTTTATTTTGGAACAGTACATATCACTCAAGAATTTTGGCAATTATTTGGCAAGTATAATATGGCAATTATTACAAATATTGATTCTTCATTCTGTCATCTTGTCATTGCTAGAAAGTGTCAAAAGACATCAGAGTGTATCACCTGCTCCTTCCTATTTACCCCTCCCCATTTTACTTACAATTTTACCTAATAGCTGTATTTTTCCAAGAAGTCTAAGAAATAACCAATTTAACTCCTTTGACAAAAATGGGTGAAATACTGCTAAAGAAAAAGGAATTTCATTTTAAATATTTGTTAATTAATTTGTTCTCCTCACTTTTTGGTTTAAATTCTTATTTTTTCTAGACTTATTAATGTATAATTGACAAAAATTGTATATATTTAAGGTGTGTAATGTGATGGTTTGATGTATACATTGTGAAATGATTACCACAGTCAAGTTAATGCATACATCCATCACCTCACATGGTTACTTCAGTTGTGGTAGTGAGAACACTAAATATCTACTCTTTTGGCAAATTTGACACACACAATACAAAATTATTAACTATAATCACCATGCTGTGTAAATTAGATCCCCGGAACTTATTCATAACAAAGCTTATGCCTTTTGACCAGCCTCTTCCAATCCCCTATCCCCTTCTCAGCCCCTGGAAACCACTGCTCTACTGTCTCGTTCTATAAGTTCCACTTTTTTAGATTCCATATGTAAACGAGATCATCTCCGCAGTAATATTTGTGCCATGGATCATGCTTTCACAGTCCATTTTATTCCAAACGCATTATGTGTTTATACAACATGTTCTTCATGTGCTTATAGATGCCTTGTAAAATATAAACACTCAGATGTTTGTGAAATAAGTTGCAAATACAGTAAGTGAAAATACGGATATCACATTTCTCTTTAACAAAGAGCCTGAGCGCCCTTTTAGATCTTGTCTAACTGTAGGCTCCATGCCCAATGTGGGGCTTGAACTCACAACCCCGAGATGAAGAGCTGCAAGCTCCACCTACTGAGCTGGCCAGGCACCCCTCTTATATCTCATTCCTGCATTTTTGGTGGCACATTCTTTGTCCCTTTATATGACAATAATTTTGTAATATTTTCAAAATGTATTCATGTTTTTACACAAGGTATAATTCAGTCATTTTCATTGCTGTATATAATACTTATCCTGTGAATTTATCAAAATCTAATCACTGTTGCCAGTAAGACATGGTAATCCTTTCCAGCCTTTTGCTATTCTGAACAACCCTGCTATAGACATCATTTCCTGTGTTTGCTTTTGTCCCACAACTCATCCCCTGCATTCTTTTTTTAAAGTTTATTTATTTTTGGGAGACAGAGAAAGAGTGTGAGTGGGGGAGGGGCAGAGAGAGAGAAAGAGACACAGAATTCAAAGCAGTCTCCAGGCTCCATGCTCCGAGCTGGAGGGCTTGAACCCACAGACTGGGAGATTGTACCCTGAGCCTAAGTCAGAAACTTAACTGACTGAGCCATCCAGGCTCCCCACATCCTCTGCATTCTTGCTGACAGTGTGTGTGTGTGTTCAGTAAATACAATTCTTATCATACTACTTTTCTACTTAAAAATCCTTCAACCTGGTGACTTGGCCTAACCACCTGGAATATTTCAGATGGCCTGTAATGATATCAAGATAACTACAGTTAACTCAAGCCATTCCTTTTGAGGATATTCATCAAAATAGCAACGTTGCAGGGTGCCTGGGTGGCTCAGTCGGTTGAGCGTCCGACTTCAGCCCAGGTCACAATCTCGCAGTTCGTGGGTTCGAGCCCCGCGTCGGGCTCTGTGCTGACAGCTCAGAACCTGGAGCCTGTTTCAGATTCTGTGTCTCCCTCTCTCTCTGACCCTCCCCCTATCTCTGTCTCAAAAATAAATAAACGTTTGGGGCGCCTGGGTGGCTTAGTCGGTTAAGCGTCCGACTTCAGCCAGGTCACGATCTCGCGGTCCGTGAGTTCGAGCCCCGCGTCGGGCTCTGGGCTGATGGCTCAGAGCCTGGAGCCTGTTTCCAATTCTGTGTCTCCCTCTCTCTCTGCCCCTCCCCCGTTCATGCTCTGTCTCTCTCTGTCCCAAAAATAAATAAAACGTTGAAAAAAAATTAAAAATAAATAAATAAATAAATAAATAAACGTTAAAAAAAAAAAACACAAAAAACAAAATAGCCATGTTGCTCAGTGAGTTTGCTACTTCTCTTTCTTTTTGTCACCAGAAGCTGAAACCGCTATAGAAACGTAAAGATGGATGGAAATTAAGATGGATACACTGATGCTTCAGCAAGGCTTGACTTTAAACTGAAAAAGTTTTCTCTTTCTCATTCTTGAAGCCTCTCCCTCCCCTTCACTTGTTTTTCTGTAGAATCCTTTGTTCTAGGAACTTGGCATTGATATGGATATCTTGCTGACCTTAATGTAACCAGACTTGGATGGCGCCCTGCTAGTGCTAGTCACCTTGAAAGACATGATGAAAGCAGCTGGCAGCACTGTTGAAACAGCCATGATCCTGTGTTTTCCTATAAAACCCCTCAGACTTTTACCCTGGGCAGGTCTGCAGTTTTGAATGCATTAGTCTGCTGCAGCCTCCTTTTCCTGACAAAATAATAAAACTACTGTTTCTCTTTTTCTCCAAACTCTGTCTTTGTGCTATGTTTCAGCTCTGGAACAGAGTTTTCGACAACAAATCGACCCCGTCCCTCTCTGCTGCGTACTCTGGCACTGTATAGATGCTCCAAATCCGGTCAGATGTGAATATCTTATCACTGAAAAGATAAGCAACCAAGAATTCTTTCTCCAGCAAGTCTGTCATTAAGAATAGAAGGAGAGAGAGGTCGGCGGCAAGATGGCGGCTTAGGAGGACGCTGGGCTCACCGCACGTCCTGCTGATCACTTAGATTCCATCTACATCTGCCTAAATAACCCAGAAAACCGCCAGAGGATTAGCAGAACGGAGTCGCCGGAGCCAAACGCAGACGAGAGGCCCACGGAAGAGGGTAGGAAGGGCGGCGAGGCGGTGCGCGCTCCACGGACTGGCGGGAGGGAGCCGGGGCGGAGGGGCGGCTCGCCGGCCAAGCACAGCCACCGAATCTGGCTTGCAAAAGCGGAGGGGCCTGACGGACTGTGTTCCCACAACAAGCGCGACTTAGCGTCTGGGAGGTCATAAGTTAACAGCTCTGCTTGGAAAGCGGGAAGGCTGGAGGACAAAGGGAGGGAGAGCTGCTGAGCCCCCTGACAACAGAGCTCAGTTTGGTGGGGAACAAAGGCGCTCGCCAGCGCCATCTCCCCCGCCCATCCCCCAGCCGAAATCCCAAAGAGAACCTGTTCCTGCCGGGGAACTTGCTCGCTCCGCGCAAACACCCAACTCTGCGCTTCGGCGGAGCCAAACCTCCGGCAGCGGATCTGACTCCCTCCCGCTGCCACAGGGCCCCTCCTGAAGTGGATCACCTAAGGAGAAGCGATCTAAGCCTGCCCCTCCTGCCCCCGAGCACCTTGCCTACCCACCCCAGCTAATACGCCAGATCCCCAGCATCACAAGCCTGGCACGGTGCAAGTAGCCCAGACGAGCCACACCACCCCACAGTGAATCCCGCCCCTAGGAGAGGGGAAGAGAAGGCACACACCAGTCTGACCGTGGCCCCAGCGGTGGGCTGGGGACAGACATCAGGTCTGACGGCGGCCCCGCCCACCAACTCCAGTTATACGCTACAGCACAGGGGAAGTGCCCTGCAGGTCCGCACCACTCCAGGGACTATCCAAAATGACCAAGCGGAAGAACTCCCCTCAGAAGAATCTCCAGGAAATAACAACAGCTAATGAGCTGATCAAAAAGGATTTAAATAATATAACAGAAAGTGAATTTAGAATAATAGTCATAAAATTAATCGCTGGGCTTGAAAACAGTATACAGGACAGCAGAGAATCTCTTGCTACAGAGATCAAGGGACTAAGGAACAGTCACGAGGAGCTGAAAAACGCTTTAAACGAAATGCATAACAAAATGGAAACCACCACAGCTCGGCTTGAAGAGGCAGAGGAGAGAATAGGTGAACTAGAAGATAAAGTTATGGAAAAAGAGGAAGCTGAGAAAAAGAGAGATAAAAAAATCCAGGAGTATGAGGGGAAAATTAGAGAATTAAGTGATACACTAAAAAGAAATAATATACGCATAATTGGTATCCCAGAGGAGGAAGAGAGAGGGAAAGGTGCTGAAGGGGTACTTGAAGAAATAATAGCTGAGAACTTCCCTGAACTGGGGAAGGAAAAAGGCATTGAAATCCAAGAGGCACAGAGAACTCCCTTCAGACGTAACTTGAATCGATCTTCTGCACGACATATCATAGTGAAACTGGCAAAATACAAGGATAAAGAGAAAATTCTGAAAGCAGCAAGGGGTAAACGTGCCCTCACATATAAAGGGAGACCTATAAGACTCGTGACTGATCTCTCTTTTGAAACTTGGCAGGCCAGAAAGAATTGGCACGAGATTTTCAGGGTGCTGGACAGAAAAAATATGCAGCCGAGAATCCTTTATCCAGCAAGTCTGTCATTTAGAATAGAAGGAGAGATAAAGGTCTTCCCAAACAAACAAAAACTGAAGGAATTTGTCACCACTAAACCAGCCCTACAAGAGATCCTAAGGGGGACCCTGTGAGACAAAGTCCCAGAGACATCACTACAAGCATAAAACATACAGACATCACAATGACTCTAAACCCGTATCTTTCTATAATAACACTGAATGTAAATGGATTAAATGCGCCAACCAAAAGACATAGGGTATCAGAATGGATAAAAAAACAAGACCCATCTATTTGCTGTCTACAAGAGACTCATTTTAGACCTGAGGACACCTTTAGATTGAGAGTGAGGGGATGGAGAACTATTTATCATGCGACTGGAAGCCAAAAGAAAGCTGGAGTAGCCATACTTATATCAGACAAACTAGACTTTAAATTAAAGGCTGTAACAAGAGATGAAGAAGGACATTATATAATAGTTACAGGGTCTATCCATCAGGAAGAGCTAACAATTATAAATGTCTATGCACCGAATACCGGAGCCCCCAAATATATAAAACAATTACTCATAAACATAAGCAACCTTATTGATAAGAATGTGGTCATTGCAGGGGACTTTAATACACCACTTACAGAAATGGATAGATCATCTAGACACACGGTCAATAAAGAAACAAGGGCCCTGAATGAGACATTGGATCAGATGGACTTGACAGATATATTTAGAACTCTGCATCCCAAAGCAACAGAATATACTTTCTTCTCGAGTGCACATGGAACATTCTCCAAGATAGATCACATACTGGGTCACAAAACAGCCCTTCATAAGTTTACAAGAATTGAAATTATACCATGCTTACTTTCAGACCACAATGCTATGAAGCTTGAAATCAACCACAGAAAAAAGTCTGGAAAACCTCCAAAAGCATGGAGGTTAAAGAACACCCTACTAACGAATGAGTGGGTCAACCAGGCAATTAGAGAAGAAATTAAAAAATATATGGAAACAAACGAAAATGAAAATACAACAATCCAAACGCTTTGGGACGCAGCAAAGGCAGTCCTGAGAGGAAAATACATTGCAATCCAGGCCTATCTCAAGAAACAAGAAAAATCCCAAATACAAAATCTAACAGCACACCTAAAGGAACTAGAAGCAGAACAGCAAAGGCAGCCTAAGCCCAGCAGAAGAAGAGAAATAATAAAGATCAGGGCAGAAATAAACAATATAGAAACTAAAAAAACTGTAGAGCAGATCAACGAAACCAAGAGTTGGTTTTTTGAAAAAATAAACAAAATTGACAAACCTCTAGCCAGGCTTCTCAAAAAGAAAAGGGAGATGACCCAAATAGATAAAATCATGAATGAAAATGGAATTATTACAACCAATCCCTCAGAGATACAAACAATTATCAGGGAATACTATGAAAAATTATATGCCAACAAACTGGACAACCTGGAAGAAATGGACAAATTCCTGAACAACCACACTCTTCCAAAACTCAATCAGGAGGAAATAGAAAGCTTGAACAGACCCATAACCAGCGAAGAAATTGAATCGGTTATCAAAAATCTCCCAACAAATAAGAGTCCAGGACCAGATGGCTTCCCAGGGGAGTTCTACCAGACATTTAAAGCAGAGATAATACCTATCCTTCTCAAGCTATTCCAAGAAATAGAAAGGGAAGGAAAACTTCCAGACTCATTCTATGAAGCCAGTATTACTTTGATTCCTAAACCAGACAGAGACCCAGTAAAAAAAGAGAACTACAGGCCAATATCCCTGATGAATATGGATGCAAAAATTCTCAATAAGGTACTAGCAAATCGAATTCAACGGCATATAAAAAGAATTATTCACCATGATCAAGTGGGATTCATTCCTGGGATGCAGGGCTGGTTCAACATTCGCAAATCAATCAACGTGATACATCACATTAACAAAAAAAAAGAGAAGAACCATATGATCCTGTCAATCGATGCAGAAAAGGCCTTCGACAAAATCCAGCACCCTTTCTTAATAAAAACCCTTGAGAAAGTCGGGATAGAAGGAACATACTTAAAGATCATAAAAGCCATATATGAAAAGCCCACAGCTAACATCATCCTCAACGGGGAAAAACTGAGAGCTTTTTCCCTGAGATCAGGAACACGACAAGGATGCCCACTCTCACCGCTGCTGTTTAACATAGTGCTGGAAGTTCTAGCATCAGCAATCAGACAACAAAAGGAAATCAAAGGCATCAAAATTGGCAAAGATGAAGTCAAGCTTTCGCTTTTTGCAGATGACATGATATTATACATGGAAAATCCGATAGACTCCACCAAAAGTCTGCTAGAACTGATACAGGAATTCAGCAAAGTTGCAGGATACAAAATCAATGTACAGAAATCAGTTGCATTCTTATACACTAACAATGAAGCAACAGAAAGACAAATAAAGAAACTGATCCCATTCACAATTGCACCAAGAAGCATAAAATACCTAGGAATAAATCTAACCAAAGATGTAAAGGATCTGTATGCTGAAAATTATAGAAAGCTTATGAAGGAAATTGAAGAAGATTTAAAGAAATGGAAAGACATTCCCTGCTCATGGATTGGAAAAATAAATATTGTCAAAATGTCAATACTACCCAAAGCTATCTACACATTCAATGCAATCCCAATCAAAATTGCACCAGCATTCTTCTCAAAACTAGAACAAGCAATCCTAAAATTCATATGGAACCACAAAAGGCCCCGAATAGCCAAAGGAATTTTGAAGAAGAAGACCAAAGCAGGAGGCATCACAATCCCAGACTTTAGCCTCTACTACAAAGCTGTCATCATCAAGACAGCATGGTATTGGCACCAAAACAGACACATAGACCAATGGAATAGAATAGAAACCCCAGAACTAGACCCACAAACGTATGGCCAACTCATCTTTGACAAAGCAGGAAAGAACATCCAATGGAAAAAAGACAGCCTCTTTAACAAATGGTGCTGGGAGAACTGGACAGCAACATGCAGAAGGTTGAAACTAGACCACTTTCTCACACCATTCACAAAAATAAACTCAAAATGGATAAAGGACCTAAATGTGAGACAGGAAACCATCAAAACCTTAGAGGAGAAAGCAGGAAAAGACCTCTCTGACCTCAGCCGTAGCAATCTCTTACTCGACACATCCCCAAAGGCAAGGGAATTAAAAGCAAACGTGAATTACTGGGACCTTATGAAGATCAAAAGCTTCTGCACAGCCAAGGAAACAACCAACAAAACTAAAAGGCAACCAACGGAATGGGAAAAGATATTCGCAAATGACATATCGGACAAAGGGCTAGTGTCCAAAATCTATAAAGAGCTCACCAAACTCCACACCCGAAAAACAAATAACCCAGTGAAGAAATGGGCAGAAAACATGAATAGACACTTCTCTAAAGAAGACATCCGGATGGCCAACAGGCACATGAAAAGATGTTCAGCGTCGCTCCTTATCAGGGAAATACAAATCAAAACCACACTCAGGTATCACCTCACGCCAGTCAGAGTGGCCAAAATGAACAAATCCGGAGACTATAGATGCTGGAGAGGATGTGGAGAAACGGGAACCCTCTTGCACTGTTGGTGGGAATGCAAATTGGTGCAGCCGCTCTGGAAAGCAGTGTGGAGGTTCCTCAGAAAATTAAAAATAGACCTACCCTATGACCCAGCAATAGCACTGCTAGGAATTTATCCAAGGGATACAGGAGCACTGATGCATAGGGCCACGTGTACCCCAATGTTCATAGCAGCACTCTCAACAATAGCCAAATTATGGAAAGAGCCTAAATGTCCATCAACTGATGAATGGATAAAGAAATTGTGGTTTATATACACAATGGAATATTACGTGGCAATGAGAAAAAATGAAATATGGCCTTTCGTAGCAACGTGGATGGAACTGGAGAGTGTGATGCTAAGTGAAATAAGCCATACAGAGAAAGACAGATACCATATGGTTTCACTCTTATGTGGATCCTGAGAAACTTCACAGGAACCCATGGGGGAGGGGAAGGAAAAAAAAAAAAAAGAGGTTAGAATGGGAGAGAGCCAAAGCATAAGAGACTTAAAAACTGAGAACAAACTGAGGGTTGATGAGGGGTGGGAGGGAGGAGAGGGTGGGTGATGGGTATTGAGGAGGGCACCTTTTGGGATGAGCACTGGGTGTTGTATGGAAACCAATTTGTCAATAAATTTCATAAAAAAAAAAAAAAAAACAAAGAAAAAAAAAACATTTATGAAAAGTATAAAGTAAAAGAAACAGAATATTAAAAAAAAAAAAAAAAAGAATAGAAGGAGAGATAATAAGTTTCCCATACAAACAAAACCTAAAGGAATTGGTGAGCAAGTAAACCAGCCCTGCAAGAAAATTTAAGGGGACCTTGCTGAGTGAGGGAAAAAATAAAATAAAACAAAAAAAAGACCAAAAGCAACAACGACTAGAGAACATCACCAGAAACACTAACTCTACAGGCAACACAATGGCACTAAATACATCTCTCTCAATAATTACTCTGAATGTAAATGGACTAAATGCTCCAATCAAAAGACATATGATGTCAGAATGGATAAGAAAACAAGACCTATCTATATGCTGCCTAGAAGAGACTCATTTTAGACCTAAAGACACCTGTATTGAAAGTAAGGGGATGGAGAACCATCTATTATGCTAATGGACATCAAAAGAAAGCTGGGGTAGCCATACTTATATCACACAAACTAGATTTTAAAGCAAAGTTTGTAACAAGAGATGAAGAAGGGCATTATATCATAATTAAGTGATCTATCCACCAAGAATGTCTAACAATTACAAATATTTATTCCCCCAACTTGAAGGCACACAAACATATAAATCAATTAATCACACAAAAAAAGAAATTCCTTGATAATAATACAATAATAGTAGGGGACTTTAACACTCCACTTACAACAATGGACAGATCATCTAAGCAGAAAATCAACAAGGAAACAATGGCTTTCAATGACACACTGGACCAGATGGACTTAAAGATATATTCAGAACATTTCATCCTAAAGCAGCAGAATACACATTCTTCTCAAGCGCACATGGAATATTCTCCAGAATAGATCACATACTGGGTCACAAATCAGCCCTCAACAAGTATAAAGATCAATTATCATCCCATGCATATTTTCAAACCACAACACTATAAAACTTGAAATCAACCACAAGAAAAAATTTGGAAAGACTGCCAATACTTGGAGATTAAAGAACATGTTCCTAAAGAATGAATGGATTAACCAAGAAATTAAAGAGGAAATAAAAAACACATGGAAGCCAATGAAAATGAAAACAGGACAGTCCAAAACCATTGGGATGCGGCAAAGGCAGTCATAAGAGGAAAGTATATAGCAATCCAGGTCTTCCTAAAGAAGGTAGGTCTCAAATACCCAACCTAACCTTACACCTAAGAATCTGGAAAAAGAACAGCAAATAAAGACCCAATCCAGCAGAAGAAGGGAAATAACAAAGATGAGAGCAGAAATCAACGATATCAAAGTCAAAAAACAGTAGAACAGATCAATAAAACCAGAAGCTGGTCTTTGAAAGAATTAACAAAACTGACAAACCCCTATACAGATTGATCAAAAAGAAAAAGGAAAGGACCCAAATAAATAAAATCACGAATGAAAGAGGAGAAATCACAACCAACACCACAGAAATACAACCAATAATGACAGAATATTCTGAGCAATTATATGCCAACAAATTGGGCAATCTGGAAAAAATGGATAAATTCCTAGAAACATATAAACTACCAAAACTGAAACAGGAAGAAATAGAAAATTTAAAGAGACCCATAACCAGTGAAGAAATTGAATTAGTAATCAAAAATCTCCCAGTAAGTAAGAGTCCAGAGAGAGATGGCTTCCCAGGGGAATTTTACCAAACATTTAAAGAAGAGTTAATGTCTATTCTTTTGAAGCTGTTCCAAAAAATAAAAATGGAAGGAAAACTTCTAAACTCATTCTATGAGGCAAGGATTACCTTGATTCCAAAACAAGACAAAGACCCCACTAAAAAAGGAGAATTATAGGCCAATATCCCTGATGAACATAGATGCAACAATTCTCAGCAAGATACTAGCAAATCAAATCCAACAATACATTAAAAGGATCATTCACCACAATCAAGTGAGATTTATTCCTGGGCTGCAGGGGTGGTTCAATATCAGCAAATCTATCAACATGATACATCACATTAATAAAATAAAGGATAAGAACCACACAATCCTCTCAATAGACGCAGAAAAAGCATTTGATAAAATACAGTATCCTTTCTTGATAAAGACCCTCAAGAAAATAGGGAGAGAAGGAATATATCTGAACATCACAATGACCATACAGAAAGACCCACAGCTAATATTATCCTCAATGGGGAAAAACTTAGAGCTGTCCCCCTAAGGCCAGGAACAAAACGGGATGTCCACTCTCATCACTGTTGTTCAACAGAGCACTGGAAGTCCCAGCACCAGCAATCAGACAACAAAAAGAAATAAATTGCATCCAAATCGGCAAGGAAGAAGTCAAACTTTCACTCTTTGCAGACGACATGATACTCATAATGTAGAAAACCCAAAAGGAAGAGTTGCATTTCTATACACCAATAATGAAGCAGCAGAAAGAGAAATCAAGGAATCGATCCCATTTACAGTTGCACCAAAAGCCGTAAAAACCTAAGAATAAACCTAACCAAAGGGGTAAAAGATCTGTATGCCTAAAGCTATAGAAAGCTTATGAAAGAAATTGAAGACACAAAGAAATGGAAAAACATTCCATGCTCATGGATTGGAAGAACAAATATTGTTAAAACGTCGATACCCAAAGCAATCTACACATTCAATGCAATCCCTATCAAGATAACACCAGCATTCTTCACAGAGCTAGAACAAACAATTCTAAAATTTGTATGGAACCACAAAGACCCAGAATAGCCAAAGTAATGTTTAAAAGAAAACCAAAGGTAGAGGCATCACAATTCTGGACTTCAAGTTGTATGACAAAGCTGTACTGATCAAGTCAGTACTCAACATGAATTAAAGACCTAAATGTAAGACAGGAGACCATCAAATCCTAAAGGAGAAAACAGGCAACACCCTCTGTGACCTTGGCTGCAGCAACTTCTTACTTGATATGTCTCTGAAGGCAAAGGAAACAAAAGCAAAAATGAACTACTGGGAGTTCATCAAGATAAAAAAGCTTCTGCACAGTGAAGGAAACAATCAATAAAACCAAAAGGCAACTGACAACATGGGAGATGATATTTGCAAATGACAGATGAAGTGTTAGTATCCAAAATCTATAAAGAACTTACCAAACTCAACACCTAAAAAACAAATAATCCAGTGAATAGAAGACATCTAAATGGCTAACCGACACATGAAAAGATTCTCATCACTCATCATCAGGGAAATCCAAATCAAAACCACAATGAGATACCACGTCACACCTGTCAGATAGCTGAAATGAACAACTCAGGAAACAGCAGATGTTGGTGAGGATGTGGAGAAAGGGGAACACTTTTGTACTCTCACTGGGAATACAAACTGGTGTAGCCACTCTGGAGAACAGAATGGAGGTTCTTCAAAAAATTAAAAACAGACCTACTCTACAACCCAGCAATTGCACTACTAAGTATTTATCCAAAGGATACAAAAATGCTTATTTGAAGGGGCACATGCACCCCAATGATTATAGCAGCACTATGAGCAATAGCCAAAGTATGGAAAGAGCCCAAATGTCCATCAACTAATGAATGGATAAAGATGTGGTATGTAGATACAATGGAATATTTCTCAGTGATCAAAAAGAATGAAATCTTGCCTTGTGCAACAACATGGATGAACTAGAATGTATTAGGCAAAGCAAAATAAGTCAGTCAGAGAAAGACAAATATATTATTTCATTTGTATGTGGAATTTAAGAAGCAAATCAGTTGAACATAGCAGAAGGGAAGGAAAAATAAGATAAAAAAAAGGGAGACAAACCATAAGAGACTCTTAAATACAGAGAAGAAAGTGAGGGTTGCTGGAGGGATGATGGTGGGGGGCGCTAAGTGGGTGATGGGCATTAAGGAGGCCACTTGCTGAGATGAATGCTAGCTGTTGTATGTATGTTGTATTTAGTATGAATCACTAAATTCTATTCCTGAAACCATTATTATATGTTAACTAACTTGGATTTAAATTAAAAAAAAAAACCTAATCCTTATTACCAAAGTTTTCTAGGAAGAATAAAAAAAAACCTCTTCCTTTGGGAGGCTGTCCCAGAAAAGGTCACTATGGTGAAAAGAGCATAAGAAGAGTCAGATGTCTCTAGTCTTCAACCATGGTACTGCTATTTATGAATTCTCAACTCACTTGGCTTTCTGAGTCTCTGTGTAACAGCAAAAAGGCAGTTATGATTCCTGAATGTCCTGCCTTCCAATGTGGTATAGAAGATTGTGGTATTCCACAACACCAACCCAGTCACTGGACTAGGTCCACAGAGGAAACACAAGGCCTCTTGTCCTAAAAGAGCTCATCAGGCTAGAGCAGTGGTTCCTGGGCTGTATATGGAATCACCTGGAGGTTATTTTTAAAAATATGGAAGCCTGAGTTCCCTGTGTCTGAGCCATGTAACATTGAACAAATTTCTTAAGCTTGCTTAGTCTATACCCCTCCTGTATGATGAGGATAATAGAGGCTACTTCATAAGGTAGTTCTAAGTATTAAATAATTTATAACACCTGCTTAACTTCGTGCCTGGTGCCTAATAGCTGGCAATAAACTGCTGCAAGTGGGGTGGGAAAGGTAAGTGACTACATAGCTGGATAATGATGGTGACTACAATGGAGAGAAACAGGCAGATGCTCCGGAGATCCCAAGAAGGTCCTCTAACTCAGCTGGGATGGCCATCCCGGAAGATAGGATGTCAGAGCCCATTTTTTAACTCAAAGATGAGTAAAATAGCCAGACAAGCCTGGGAGGCAATTGGGATGAGGACTATACCAGAGAAGGGAGTCTATTCGTTTTCTCTTGGAGCATACAAGGAGGGATGAGAATGGGAAAAGCACAGGGGCCAGACCTTTTTAAATTTTTTAAGTTTATTTATTTTGAGAGAGAAAGCACAAGCGGGCAAGGGTCAGAAAGAGCAGGTTCAGAAAGAGTGCAGAACACAATGCTGGCTGGAACTCACAAACCGTGAGCTCATGATGAGCGGAGATTAAGTCAGTCGTTTAACTGACTGAGCCACCCAGGGGCCCCCAAGAGGCCAGATCTTGAGGGGCCTTCGAAACCTCGAAGAGGGCGTTGGTCTCCCTGCTGCTGCCCATCAGAAACCACCTAAAGGGTTTGGCGGGAAGGGTCTGGTATTGTCCTTCCCAAACTGGGAAGAAGGCGATGAGAGTCGAGTTTAAGTTAGGCCACTGCGTTCTGGTGTGGATTTGAGGGGATCAGATTTTGAGACTGGAGTAGGGTGATCAGTGGGGCCGGAGGCCTGCTCTCAGGCGGTTGCTTGAGAGGAGAGGGGAGAAAATGGACCAAATCGACAGCCCTTGGCTGTATAAGAAGCGTGAGTGATGCGGCGGATAGGAAGGCCATCCTGCCTCTTGGCACTACCAGTGGGCAAAAGAGAGCAGAGCCACCGCCTAGGACGGCGCTTCGCCACACGAGCGGGAGCTCCGGGTGGACTCGGTAGAATAGACGCCGTGTAGGGCCGGGCGACTCCGCAGGCGGAGAAGGTGCGGCTCAGACCCCCGGGGGGGCGCCCTAGCCCCGCTAAAGCCTCCAGAAGAGTGCGCGCGGCGGTTCCGTGTGCAGCGCGCTCCCGCCGCGATGCCTGCGCCGCCCCGCCGGAGGGAGCGCGGTTTTCGCCCGCGTCGTGCCCGCAGCCTCCCGTTGCGCCCCACCCGGAAGTGAGGAGCGGGAGCCGGGGCTAGACCACTAGGGCGCAGGTGGGGGCCCTGGCAGAAGCCCCTGGCTCTCATCCGCCTGCTTCCTTAGGGCACCGGGCCGCGGGGCCGCGTGCGGATTGAGGGCGCGGCCCGCGAGGGGCCTCCTCTCTGGGACCCCTTAACAGGATCGACGAGGAACCTGGCGATGGCGGCGCCCTCTGCCTCTGTTGCGTCATTTCAGGTATCTTGGGGTGAGGGAAAAGGAGGCGACGTGCATATTTTAGTGCGCCTTTGTCGGCCTCGGGGAGGACGGGTGTTGATCTTTCTCAAAGTTTGGTTTGTGCTTTGTGGTCCGCACCTTTCTCTCTTCCGGTCTCTGTCAGGTTTCCTCTCCTTGTTACATCCCATTGGTTAGTTTCTTCGGGTATTTTGTGGCTTTTTTAGAAAAACTTTAATTTATTTGAGAGAGACAGAGACAGTGTGAGCGGGGCAAGGGCAGAGAGAGAGAGGGAGAGAGAGAATCCTGAGCAAGCTGCGCACCGCCAGCGCAGAGCCCCACGTGGCGCTCGAACTCTGCAAGCTGAGAGATCCTGCATGACCTGAGCCCAAACCAAGAGGCTCTTGCTTAACCCAGGTGCCCCTATTTTGTGGTTTTTAAACAACCTGGATCTACATCAGTAGAAGTCTTCCGTCAGTAACTGTGGACTCAACTACTTTCTGTGAATAGTCTGCTCTGGTGATTTTGTAGTGATGCTGACTCTTGAGCCAAGTTCTAGGACGTGTATATCTCTTGAATATTCCATAATGTCCAGGACAGTGGTCGGTACATGGTGGACTTTCAATACATTCTTGATAATCTATCACGTTTTTATGCGGAGAGAAACCAGTATCCTCTTCTCATTGTTCTTGTGACCTGATCACACCCCCACTCTCCAGACTTGCCCTCTTCCCTGTCATGGACCTCGCACTGGACCTCGCACTTTATCCGAGAGCGACTCCAGTTTCCCTCCACTGTAGCCTGCTGTTTACCCAGACACATGTCTAGGCTCGGCATCGGGCTTCAGCCTGCCTTTCAGACTCTGCATGTCTATCCTTTGTGACCCACCCAAGTCTTTTCCTGCTTTTTCTTCCCCCCATTCCCTATATTCTTGTCAGAAATAGCATACTATAATGGAAAGATGCCATTTTTAACAACTATATTATGAAAATAGCAAACATATAGAAATAACGACAAACATCTAGGCACTATTTAAATTTCCAAATATCTCCTGCCGTAAATATTTTTTTAGTTTGTTTGAATCAGGACCCAAATAAGCTCCACACGTATGGTATACCAAAGAATGAAAGCATGGATGACTCATATGAAAGACTGGTTACTAAAGATAAAGTAGTATACGTTTATGTGATATAAATCTGCTTTCACATTTTACCTTTGAGTCCTAATCTGATTCTTGACTTGCACATACCCTTTCCAAGATATATTTTGAATGAAGATTTTGTGTATAAAATGAAGTTAGGAAAGGTCTTTTCTGACCATGTGGAAGATTTACCTAGTTTCTAGTCATCTACTTAATACTTATTAAATCCATGTTTTTCTGCATAAATATTTTAAAGGGCAGAGAACTAAGAGTAAGGATAATTACTTCCTTTTAAAAAAGAGGAGGCAGATTCATTTTCTTTCAACTGTAGTGTTAGGAGTAATGGCAGATGTGGCAAAAGAGTAATGCTTTTATTTTGAAGATTTATATGTCTGTCTAGCTCTATACATACACATAAATGTTTATATAACTTTTCAGATAATAGTGTAAATCCATGAAGTTAAAAGCATCACGACCACTAGGGAATGAAGAGTGGTCCAAAAATAATTATGGGCCAAGGGGTATCACTGACCACAGGCATCAGTAAACAGAATAGTTTAATAGGCACTACGAATTTAAGAAGATTTATCCAAAGTTCATTGCAAACTTTGAAAATAAAAATAAAATTTTTGACATTTTTGTGCTGATTTTATTCTTATTTAAGAAGAAGAATGAGAAAAACTGTAAGCAATAATTAGGTAACTTGATATTTATTCCATTTGTCCCAGATTATTTTAGGCTTGGCTAGAAATGGGGATAGATTATGAAAAAGGAACGATGCTCTAGGTAAACCAATATTCCTTAGTTTCCATCACTATTATTAAAGACTTGATAAATAGTTTCAAACACATAATCCACTTTTTTCCAAATTAGTCATGAAAACCTCTCCATCATAATGCATTTGAGTTCTCAGTGGCAAAAACTAAAAGATGTCTGGCCTTATTTGTGATGTGGCTGATTCAGTTAAGGGCACTTACGTGCAAGCTTTTAGGCTGTTTATCCTTCCTATGACTAGACATGGAACATTCATGGGAAATAGCACTTCGTGAGACAGGATACGAAGGGGAGAATGAGAATGGTATTGAGAATTCTTTTTTTTTTTTTTTAAAGCAAATATTTAAAATTTTAGTGATTTCTCTTTATTTTTTTATTAATTTCAAGCATTTTTAGTTTTTGGCCCTTTATCATATGTTTCAAGTGTAGCATTACAGTGACACTGCATTCCGTAATCCTGATCATGATTTTTAAAAATTCTTTAGATTTACATTTTCTTTCAGGTCTGCATACTCACTTAGGTATATAGGTGCATTGCATTTATCTACAGGTGTTCAAAAAGCGTGAATATGGGGTGCCTGGGTGGCTTAGTTGGTTAAGCGTCCAACTTTGGCTCAGTTTATGATTCGCAGTCCATGTGTTTGAGCCCCAGGTTAGGCTCTGTGTTGACAACTGGAAGCCTGGAGACTGCTTCTGATCCTGTGTCTCCTTCTCTTTGCCCCTCCCCCGCTCACACTCTCTCTGTTTCTCAAAAGTGAATAAACGTTAAAAAAATTTTTAAGTGTAAATAATAGTTCTGATAAGTAGTGGACTGAAAACTAAGCAAAGAAAGTACAACCTCCATTTTTACCTCTGGAAGTGGTATTACCCCTATCATGCCATACTATGTTTCAAAAAAGTTCATTATTCTCCCAACTCCCATGTTCCCTTTCTGAACACACTTGTTCACACATAGCAAAACAGTAGTTGGGTGGCTGTGTGGATACTGCTGGGGTTTCTACTATTCCTGCCATCAGGGCTGCTGTGGTGGGTGGGGTAAGTGGCTGGAATCTGTACAAATCTCAGAGCTGCAGGTGTTTTCATAGTTATTCAGTTGTATGGTTGTTGCAGTGTTATGTTTCCAGAGTTATTCCCAAATAATATGAAAAATCATTAGTTAATATTTGTTAATGAAGTGTCTAAACATTTACATAAAACATTTCCACTGTGTTGAATTTAATAGTCATGAGATAATTATTATTCAAATGAAGTAGTAAACAATTGAATGTTTTAAATGAATGTAATGTTTAAGAGTAGTAACATTTTCGGGTACTATGAAATCTCAACATTCCTACAGAATGAAACCAATATAGTCATTCCTCAAATACATGCTGACCTCTATGGTTTGCAAGTACATTTTTTAAAGGTTTCTACTGCATATTCATATTGGCTTCTTTGTAGAGACACATCAGTTTGTAATCACTGCATCTTTATAATTTTAGAAATAGGTACAATGATGATGAAAAATAAATCTATGCTTACTTTAGTATTGAGCTGGTGAAACACTTGATATATTAAAAATAATTTTGTATTTTATTTGGTTGACATTCAGCATTAATTATACCTTACTCCCACTCCAATATAGAATATCTTAGACTTTCCATGATTAATTTAGCATAAACTAAGAAAAATTTTCTTTTGATGCTATTTACTTGGGCTAGAGTTGATATATTTGAATTGTTGTACCAATTCTTTTTAAATGAATTACAGTAAATGTGACTGATTCAATAAAAGGAAAACAAACCTTTTTGTATGAACTACAAATGCGTTATTGCTATTAAATACAAATATGGTTTTCTAAAATAAGCTTTGAAAGTAAAATTTAATGCTAATGGAAACAAATTCAATTTAAGCATCTGTTTATTAAAAGTTAACTTAATTTATTAGATGCACTTTTATAGTGGTTGCAGTCAGAATTTCAAAAGCAACTTTCCCTGAGTAGTGTATTTTGTTCTATTGGTGAGGCATGTGTGGCACAAGTGATAATGACTCAGTTGTGCAGGTGGCTAAAGGGCAGAGGTGGACACTTAGAGCCTATAGCTTAGATCTGTAAGCTTAAAGTGAATATAGGTTCTGAAATAATTTAAGAGATTAGTTTAGACAACAAAATATGTTTTTGCATAGCCACAGACTTATTTTCTGAGAAAGCTAAACTTTAGAGAAATAAAAGCATACCCATTTAGAGATAAAATGGGCATTCTGAACATACGTTGTAGAACCAGTGCTTTGCATTTTCCTTCCCTACTTCTATGTGTACCAGCATTGTACTCTTCTATAAACGCTATCCCTCTGATAGGGAATAAAACAAAAGATCTGACAGCCAGCTTTTCCTCTTCTTAGCCTGTTATTAGCCAGATAGTGGGAAAAGAAATGTTTAAGATATAGCCCAGATCTTAAGGAGTTCATAGTCTCATATAGAGACAGATAAAACATAAGTATGTAATTAACGTGATCAGTGTAAACCTGATGTATGTATGAAGTGTTGGCACTATTTATCTGTTTTTAACTCTTTGCTCAAAGTTGTTTGCAGAAGGGAAGCAGAGGATAAGTGATACAATCTTCATATTTTAAAAAATAGACACACACACACACATTCCACCACCAACAAGATGGTAAGTAGCATGATATTTGGAGGATTTTTTATTTTAAATTTAGGGATCACTTACTGGTTTCAGGATCATTTAGGCTAGCACTTTCTCCTGCCACCTGGGCTTTTCATCCGTTAGTATGGAAACTAAGATAGGCTGGACACTATTTTGAGGTGGGATTGGTGATCATCCACAATCACCATGGCTATCTGGGAGTAACTGTTGGTCGAGATATTGAAGCCAGATCTCCAGCAGAAGAGTGGCTGAAACATAAATACCCTCCTGATAAACAAGTTATAAAAGGGTATTCTTTTTTTAAAAATTTTTTATTTTTTGAAAGAGAGAGAGGGAGACAACAGAGCACAAGCAGGGGAGGGGCAGAAAGAGAGGGAGACACAGAATCTGAAGCAGGCTCCAGGCTCTGAGCTGGCAGCACAGAGCCCGATGCGGGGCTCAAACCCATGAACCACGAGATCATGACCTGAGCCGAAGTCAGATGCTTAACCGACTGAGCCACCCAGGCGCCCCAAGGGTATTATTCTTTTAATAAAATAGCACAAATCATCCCTCTTGAAAAATATCTATTACCTCACCCCGAGAACAGTTTGACTTGGATTAGCCACTGTGAATCCTAGTCTTTTTTTTTTTTAATTTTTTAAAAATGTTTATTCATTTTTGAGAGACAGAGAGAGACAGAGCATGAGCAGGGAAGGGGCAGAGAGAGGGAGACACAGAATCTGAAACAGGCTCTAGGCTCTGAGCTGTCAGCACAGAGCCCAACGCGGGGCTTGAACTCACAAACTGCGAGATCCTGACCTGAGCCAAAGTCGGACTCTCAACCGACTGAGCCACCCAGGTGCCCCATCTAGTCTTTGAAACAAAACTGAACATGTAAAGTAATTTAAACCACATTAGATTATTGGTAGGAGCCATTTGGCTGTAAACACAATATGCATAAAAATATTAAATGTTATTTTAAACTAATTTATACAGTGGGTTTTTTGAGGAATGAATAGTAAAGCATTTGCCTCCTACACAATTTTGTAATATAGATAATATATTAACTCCCATTTTTGACCTCTTAATTCATGTTTTTATATTTTTAGGCCAGTGAAAAGAATTCCTCGCTATCAAGTTCTCATCAACATGTCAGACAGAATTAGGATATCCTCGACCTACATTCCTGAGGAGGACATAACAATTATGGGATATGAAGTACAGCATCCTAAATTACAAACTATTTTTCCAGGTCTTATTTATTTACATTGAACTAAAAATTAACTGTTAAGTAAGAACACTGATACTTAAAATAAGGTAAATTGCTGCTCCAAAAAATGTATTCTTTACCATGTAACTGAATAGAATCCTAAATTTTGTCGGTAATATTCAGAAAACTTGTATATTTAATAGTAGTTCCTTTTACAAAGGTGCTTAGAATATAGTGGGTCTGTTTCAGATATCCTAATTGGAAATTTTTTCTTTCTTTCAGAAAACAGCAATTAAAATTTGCTGCTTTCTGAAAGATTTTTTTAAAAGGGGGTTCAGGGGCGCCTGGGTGGCTCAGTCGGTTGAGCGTCTGACTTCGGCTCAGGTCATGATCTCGTGGTGAGTTCAAGACCCGCGTCGGGCTCTGTGCTGACAGCTCAGAGCCTGGAGCCTGTTTCGGATTCTGTGTGTCCCTCTCTCTCTGCCCCTCCCCTGCTCATGCTCTGTCTCTCTCTGTCTCAAAAATAAATAAAACATTAAAAAAAAATAAAAAAAAGGGGGGGTTCAGAAAAAAAAAAATTTTCAGGATTAAGTTTGGGGTAGGCTGATTCTAGCAGGCTTTGTGGCACAGGTCCCCTGAGGAATTCATTGTGAGACTCTAGTATATGCCACATGTCAGAAATTCAGCTCTGTCAGCTGACAACTAAATTTGATACCGTTAGTCTTAAGGACATAGGATGTCATACATAAGCCAGTCCAATCTTTGAAGGATTTTTTTCTCTTCATTGCTGTACAGAATTGTAGCATTGCCCATTTTATAGGCTTTTTTTTTTTAAAGCAACATCTTTAAAAAATCATGTAAATTCTAAAAACTATTTGGTAACTTAAAATTTGTTTTTAGGTATTTCATGCTAAGTAGAAAACTTTACCAAATATAATGGAACCAAATTATAATAAAGATACAGCTAAGAAAAATCTACAAATATAATTGTTTATTGAGTATAAACAATTTTTTTTCTTGATGTTGAACCCCCACAGTATTTTCCTATCCCACTGGATAAATAAAAGCTACAATGGAATTTATTTAGCTTTGTTTTTTGGGAATAAAAACCTATCTTAAACTGTTTTTGTGATAACTTTTTTTTTTTTTAAATTTTTTTTTTTCAACGTTTATTTATTTTTGGGACAGAGAGAGACAGGGCATGAACAGGGGAGGGGCAGAGAGAGAGGGAGACACAGAATCTGAAACAGGCTCCAGGCTCCAAGCCATCAGCCCAGAGCCCGACGCGGGGCTCGAACTCACGGACCGCGAGATCGTGACCTGGCTGAAATCGGACGCTTAACCGACTGCGCCACCCAGGCGCCCCGATAACTTTGTTTTTAATATGACTCTTTAAATTCATCTTAATGGAAGACTTGGAAGAGCCAACTTTTAATTGGGTTGATAGTAATCAAAGAATGCAGTTGCTATAATAGCAACCATTTACTGAGTGACAGCTGTGGTGCTGGGTATTATTATCGTGGTCTTGTATTTATCAGCTTTAACCCTTATAGTAACACTGCAACGTAGATATTTAGCCTCATTTCATTGGTGAGGAAAGAGAAGCTTAGAGAGATTAAAGTGCCTGGCTAAGTTTACACCTCTGGTAAATTCACACAGCGGATATTTGAGAGCCTGCTCTGTGTTGGCCCTGATACTATGCTGGGTCTGAGAATGCAGCTGTGAACAAGACAAGATCTTCATTCTAAAGGAGCTTACATTCTAGTAGTAAAGTCTGGATTTGAACACAGGTGTTGCAATCTAAAACTTTTCTTCTTAGCTTTTACACTCCCTCCTGCCAAGGACACGCTATAGAGGAGATAGATAAAATTGTTTCAGTGCCACTTAAGAAAGTGGGTGGGGATGTAAACTACATTCTAGAGCGTGCTATAGGGAAGAAATACTGGTATATGAGTATCAAGATATATCAAAGGAAGAACGCTAGGACCTGTATAACTCTATGATGAGAAATGGAAGCCTGTGCTAAGTAACAGTCTTGGTTTATGATTATCTGTAGATAATGTGCAGTGCAATAGCAATGCCATGTACTTGCTGTTATACATCTCAGTCTTAAGATCAGTATTATCTCAGTGTATAACCCTGCACTGTCCAACATAGTAGCCATTAGCCACTTTCAAGTACTTAAAATGTGGCTAGTGCAATCAAAGAACTGAATTTTAAATTTTTAAAAATTTTAATTTGAAAATTGCTACTTGAAATTGCTACTTCAGTTACTACATCTTTTAAGCATGTTTGTAACAACCTGTGTGTGTGTGTGTGAATCTGTTTTTTCAACTACATTTTAGTAAATAATACAGATTATTTCTGATGAAAATTTAGCATCTGAATTAACATGGTTATAATATAAAATGTACACTATATAAATATCCATTAGTTATTTTTAAAAGATTGACTACATGCTGAAATGGTATTTTAGACATACTAGGTTAAATAAAATATTATTAAACTTAGTTTCAACTACTTTATTTTTTACTTTTTTTTCCTATGTGTCAACTAAGTAATTTGAAATTACTATGTGACTTTCTTTTATTTGTATTAAAGAGTGCTGGTATAATCAATCACAGGAGCCTGGTGAAGAGGATCTGGTCCATATATTTTATTTCTGGCATCAAAATATTTTCCTAGTATGCCTCACTCTGCTTTTATCAAGAGTTAATGTATTCCTCATCATTCTGTTAATGTTAAGAATCATGCTAATAACTGCCAATATTTATTCCTGTAGTAGAAATATAAACATTTCTTGTCAGTATAAAAGTATGCACATATAACACATTGTTTTCAGAGTATTTCTCATAGTTAAATTTTTAAAAATAGAAAATAAGCTTAGATACTGTGGGACTGGATTCAAGGACTGACAGATTTGGGGGAGAAATACTTTATATTATACAATATATATATTCATGAAAAAAGCAAACATAAAAAGTATAAAAATAAAAAGATACAATATATTTTAGTTGGAATTTCAGAGATTTTTTCTTTTCTTCTCTTTCCCCTTTACTTCAAAAGTTATAAATACTTTTGAAGCAACATGTATTGTCGCACTTTTGATTTTTTGTTGTACAGTTAATGAACTTGAGAGTCTGGATGACTGGAGATCATCTATTTGGCCTTCCCATTCTTTTGTTTCTTCTTCTTTGATTAATAAAGGTTTTCCTAGAGTTTGGCCGACAAGGTTACAGACTTCTTGAGCTTTGCGCCATGCGTTCTCAACAGCAACAAGACAGGCTTGCCGTCTTAGGAATTAAATGCAGAGATTATTAATATGACATTCAATGAACTTTAGCACTGAATAGTTTTGTTTAATTGATAATTTAGTTAAAGATGTGCTTAACTTACCGAAGATTCTCAACAGAACCTGGAGTATGATAGAACTGGGGCTGGCTGATGACGACAGAGCTATCTAGCTTTTCAACAAGAAAGTTACAAATATTTTGCATTTTTCCAAATTCAGTAAATGTAATGCAGACCTGTAAATGAAATGACACTTGAAATTATTTTCATGCCTGATGGCTTCTTTTAAAGTTTTCTCTAGGAGCGCCTGGCTGGCTCAGTTGGAGAAACATGTGACTCTTTATCTTGGGGTCATGGGTTCAGGCCCCATGCTGGGCATAGGGATTACTTAAAACTTTTAAAAAATAAAAATAAAAAATAAAGTTTTCTCTAAATATGAGGAAAAAAATTAAAGCCAGATAACGAGGTCATTTTATAATATGTAACAGATAAGCCTACTTGATACTCAACAACTAAATTATTAAATTTTATTAAATTAAGTAGTATCTCTACTTTTGAACATAAGAAATAGTTATAATAACTAATGATTATGTCTGTTAATTTTAATATCTGTATTGGTTCTTGGTTGGTTTGACTTTCCTCCTTATTGTGAGTTTTATTTCCATGCTGTTTTGTATATCAGGTAATCCTTGTGAATTAACTTTGAGAGGTGTTGGATATTCTTGTATATACCACTATAAATAATTATTTGTTCTAGAATTCCATCAACTTCCTTGGAAACTGATCTCTTTTGGTTTGCTTTTAAGATCTGTTACGTGGGACTGGAGTAATGTTTGAGGCAAGATACTTCTGTATACTCCACCTCATGCCCTATGAATTGTAAAATTTTCTAATCTGGTGCTATACAGCCCTGTATGAACCCCAAACACTGTTCCCTCTAAATTTTGGGGTAATTCTTTTTCTAGCCTCAGGTCATTTTCACACATTGGTGTGCTGATCAGTATTCTGCTGAGTACTTGGCAGGGGTTGGTGGTATCCCCTCTGTGGTTCTCCGAAAAACTTTCTCTCTGTAGCCCTCTACTCTCCTACAAACTCTAGTTGTCTTGTTTGGGCTCTCAATTCCATTTCTTCAATACAAGGAGTTTGCTAGGCTCTGTCTGGGTTCCCTTCCCTGTGAAGCTGCCTGGACACCTTGAGACACTGAGTTAGGACAACTGTAGGACTTTTGTTTGTTTCCTTTTTCTCAGGGATCACAGTGTTTCATTGCTTTATGTCCACTCTTTTGAAAACCTTTGTTTCATATACTTTGTCAATTTTTTGGCTGTTTCAGGTGGGAAGGTAAATCTGGTGCATGTTATTCTACCTTAGAAGCAGGAGTCTTGTCTGTCTTTTGAAGAGAAGTCTTTTTTTGAGTGTTTTGTTTTTTTAAACACTATATGGGCTAATAAACTTTTCTGTTAGTCAAAATCAATTTCCTCAGCCTTACCCAAGATGCGAGTTTTTAATCTTTGGGTAAGTTTCCAAATTTATATTTCCTTCCTGGTTGAAAATCAAAGCTCCAAAATGCCTATAGGCTGCCTTTAATAAGAAGTACAGACAATAAATACTTTTCTGCATTTGCATAGTTTAAATATGGAAACAAATCCTGTCTTTTGTGGCTGTATTTAATCTATAAAAGTGCCACAGCGGCCCTGTACATACATTTCATTACATGTAATGAAACATAGCAAGATGTACAGTGACTGTGGAAGTTGGAAGGTAGCCAAATATGAGAGTTCAAAGGGTTTCTCTGCATGCAGATTAAAGTGATTGAGTATAACAGGTTCCAAGTGTCAACAAAAGCAATTCTTTGCTATACAAGTGCCCTTGAAATGCATTTTATTTTTAAAATTTATTCCAATTTCTACTCTGATAACTTAAAACAAAAATAATTTTTATGAATATACCCACTTTCCTATGAAATATGCTGAATCCTTTGCATCCTTGGTATTCTTCTTTGCTAAAAATAAGTTATCTGGAAGGACAGTGAAAATTCCTAAGCAGGTTGCAAAAAAGATACTAATTTTTCCATCTTCAATTCCCCTCTACCCCTAATCATCTGAGGCAAATTTACTCCTACAGAATCAGGTTTAACATGTGGTACTTACTTGCTCTATTTCTATAAATAACAGGAAAACCTGTCTGTTAAGATCAGCTCCGTGGCTGCTCACACAAGATTTTCTCTGCCTTTCTTCCCTCTTACCATTACCATGACTTAAAAAGTTAGCAGATGTAGCTTTTAGAAGTACATCTACATTGGTAAACAGACCATGAACAAAGTATAGTTTAGGAGTATTTGTGTTGAATGATTAACAAGTAAATTTGGTAGGAAAAAAAAACTGTTTTCTGCTTTTTCTAACAGTTCAAGAACTGTTTTAAGTCTTCCAGTGGTCTGAACTTCTGCTTTTAAATTCAGCAATGTGGTATATAATCAAAATGTAGCTAGACAGAAATCCAAGTTAATGAAGTTGAGTCACTTTGCTGAAGAATAGAGATGTTGCATCACAATTTTTAAAGAGGTATTTAGGATAAAAATATTTTAAGTACCTAATACCTTGAAGATAAAGATAAATCCGTATATTCAGAATCCTCATTATCTGTTTAATCATGGTAAAATAATGTGATTACAAATGTATGCACATTTACACACTATCTTGTAATAGCTATATTAAATTACAAAACAGATTGGTAGATAAATGCTTCCCATCTCTTTGGTCAAGAAGAATCCTCATTAGTTTAGAAATTTCAGTACTAAAAAAGAAACTGAATTCCAGAATAGGTGAGTTTTAAGTAAACTCTACCCCCAATGTGGAATTCAATCATGACCCCAAGATCAAGAGTCTCATGCTGTACTGACTGAGCCAGCCAAGTACCCCGAAAGGTGAGCTCTTAAGTGCTTTTAATGAATTTGTCTCCTGGATAAATCAAATCTCAGTTTATTAAAATTTTCTGCAAATGGGACTTCTGAATTATTGCTAATCTCAATTACCATAGAGAAACAGGCCAAAAGCCTCTTTAAAAATACTTGCAGTTCTAATTTACAAAAAAGGCAAGTGTATAAAACTGAACAAACTACATGTAGTAGGCTAGACACCTTTCAATTCTGGGCAAGATTCGAAAAGATTATTTTAAAAATTAGTTTGTGGGGCACCTGGGTAGCTCAGTTGGTTTAGTGTCTGACTCTTGCTTTCGGCTCAGGTCATGATCTCACAGTTCCTGAGTTCCAGTCCCTTGTCGGGCTCTGTGCTTATAGTGTGGAGCCTGCTTGGGATTCTCTCTCTCTCTCTCTCTCTCTCTCTCTCTCTCTCTGCTGCTCACCCCCCCTACCCCCCACGTGCTCCCTCTCTCTCCCACGCTCTAAATAAATACTTAAAAAAATTAGTTTGTAAGGAATTAGGAAATAAAAGGTTTCTATGAGAAACAAAGAAGATAGGACCTTGTCATTCATTTTGTTACCTTGCCACAGGCCTCCAAGTACTTTGTATATTTTCTTTTCTTTTTGGTATTGCCACAATCTATTATTTTCTTCCCTTTTTAAATATCCCCCAGTTTTTGTTTTTAGTTCTGTCACTGAAGAAAAGAATACAGGGTTTTCTCATTTCAATGGTCCTCCAAGAAGGCATTCAGGGAAGAACAAAATAAGGACACAGGAATTTAAGAGTAAAATCTTCTAAGTTCTCTTAAGTACTGAGTTTCTTTATGAGATGTTAGGTAAGAACTCATCTGACTTTTCACTTTGTTTTTTTCCTGAGAGTGAAGTTCACCAACTCTATGCTTTTCTTCTGATCTCTACCATTCTCAACCACTGCCAAATTATTTCTATCCAAAGGCCAATCTATTGAGCATGTATATTTGAGATTACTAAGAACAAATCACGATGTATTAAACTTGACTTCCTAACTGGCAAGTTACCAGAGAAATACTGTAGCAATAAAGAATTTATTTTTTACTTAGGATATACTGACATATAGTCTTCATGGCAACATTGTCAAGGTCATAGTTGATTGATGTTACTTAGTATTTTTATTAATTACACAGATGGGTACACGGATGATAAAATCAGCAGGTGACAGAAAGCTGGCCAGGAAGAATATAAACACTGATTGATAAAATCAAGATCCAAAAAGATCCTAACAGGCTGGAAACATGGTCAAATCTAGTGGATAAAATTTTACAGAGATAAATTTAAACTCTCATACTTTATTTTGAAATAGCAATAACAAGTATAAAATAGAAATATGTAAAAGCAGCGTGTGAGAAAGATACTTTGATAATTTTAATTACTGATTATAACTGTGAGCTCAACACAAGGGAACAATGTGATACAAGTACCAAGTTCAGTCTTAAACATTCCAGAATAAAGGAGATAATCATCTTTCACTAATGTGGACTGGATAAATCACAATTAGGACACTGTAGTTGTGTTGTAGGTGCTTTGGATGGAAATTGGTTAACTCAGTAGTTTGTCTTATAAGAAATGACTAAAGAAACTGGGGATTCTTACCCCTGGAGAAGAAAAAACTAGCATCAACATGATACTGAACTTCAAGTATATACTTCAAGGAAGTAGTATTTGCCTTTTGTTCTTGGAGAGGTACATCATTAATAATGGATGAGTACTACTAAGTCCATTCTGGCTTAATGTTAGAAAAATTTGTATTGATTAGACATCTGAAAATGGAATAAGCTTTTTATATTCATGTACTTACATCATTTCTAACTTTCAATATTCTTACCTTTAAAATAAAGAGAAACAGCAGGGGGTAGTTGGGAGTTTAGATAAAGAATCTCTAAAGTGCCATTCAGGATAAAAATCTTAGTTATTTTGTAAAGTAATGTTCTACCTCCTAATCTAACTTTATATATCTAACTGTCCACGAGGGTACTGGTATGTGTTAGACATTATTTTGTACTTTGTGACCCCATCACCCTGGTCTCTGCTGACTGCTGATGCTGACCTAAGGGTAATATTATCAGATTGCATGATATAAGAATTCTGGCTATCAGGGAGCCCTATACAAAATATGATCAGATTCTCTCAAGAAGTTGAGTATGGGACGTTAAAAAGTATAACAGAAGGGGAAAAAAGCAGAGTTTAGCCAAGTCCTAATTTAATCATGTTCTTCTTTCTTTTTTTTAAAAAAAAAATTTTTTTTCAACGTTTTTATTTTATTTTTGGGACAGAGAGAGACAGAGCATGAACGGGCAAGGGGCAGAGAGAGAGGGAGACACAGAATCGGAAACAGGCTCCAGGCTCTGAGCCATCAGCCCAGAGCCCGACGCGGGGCTCGAACTCACGGACCGCGAGATCGTGACCTGACTGAAGTCGGACGCTTAACTGACTGCGCCACCCAGGCGCCCCTAATCATGTTCTTCTAACAAAACAAGCAGCTCTAATGCATTTTCTGTAACTGCACAGTTGGTCCCTAAAACAACTTGTCTGAAAATGATGCCAGTTTTCCATGAAGCTTTTCTGTGTATTTGCTGGAACCATTCCTTTTTCTCCTTACTTCTTGGGGTACCCTCACACTAAACCCCATTCACTTGAGATAACCTGAGCCAATGTATGTTCATTACAGCCTGAAGTCCTGACAGGTAATCACTGCTGGAGGAGTGCTAGAATAACTTCCAGCTTTGTTCTCTGTAATACAGACTCTTACCCCTCTGTTTTTCATCCTGTTTTTCCTTTTTTTCAAGACATCCAGTATTGTAGTATCACCCAAAGAGCCCCAAATTGAAAAACTTATTTTAAGAAAACAATTGATATGAAACAGTGATACCATAGTGTGATATCATAAAAATCATTAAAAGTTATATTAAAACTTTTCACATCTGAGAAGTTTCATAACTCCCCTTTTTTTTAAAAAAAAATTTTTTTTTTCAACGTTTATTTATTTTTGGGACAGAGAGAGACAGAACATGAACGGGGGAGGGGCAGAGAGAGAGGGAGACACAGAATCGGAAACAGGCTCCAGGCTCTGAGCCATCAGCCCAGAGCCTGACGTGGGTCTCGAGCTCACGGACCACGAGATCGTGACCTGGCTGAAGTTGGACGCTTAACCGACTGCGCCACCCAGGCGCCCCTCCCCTTACTTTTTTTTAATTAAAGTACAGTTTGACACACAATGTTACATTAGTTTCAGGTATACAATATAGTGATTCAACAAGTCTATATACACCTTGTTTTTTTCCCCCCAGATTTAAAAAAAAAAATTTTTTTTTTTTTTTAACGTTTGTTTATTTTTGAGACAGAGAGAGACAGCGCATGAACGGGGGAGGGTCAGAGAGAGGGAGACACAGAATCTGAAACAGGCTCCAGGCTCCGAGCTGTCAGCACAGAGCTGACGCGGGGTTCGAACTCACGGACCGCGAGATCATGACCTGAGCCGAAGCCGGCCACTTAACCAACTGAGCCACCCAGGCGCCCCTCCCCCCAGATTTTATTTTAAGTAATCTTTTTTTTTTTTTAATTTTTTTTTTTTTTAACGTTTATTTATTTTTGAGACAGAGAGAGACAGAGCATGAACAGGGGAGGTTCAGAGAGAGGGAGACACAGAATCGGAAACAGGCTCCAGGCTCCGAGCTGTCAGCACAGAGCCCGACGCGGGGGCTTGAACTCACGGACCGTGAGATCGTGACCTGAGCTGAAGTTGGCCGCTCAACCAACTGAGCCACCCAGGCGCCCCGTATTTTAAGTAATCTTTATATCCAACGTGGGGCTTGAATTTACAACCCCGAGATCAAGAGTCACATACTCTTCCTACTGAGCCAGCTGGGTGCCCTCCCAAGTGTATAGTTTATGCTGTGCTCACCAGAAGTGTGGCTACCATCTGTCACCATACACTATTAAAATAATACTGACTATATCCCCTTTGCTGTGCCTTTTATATCTGTGACTTATTCATTCTATAACTGGAAGCCTGCATCTCCCACTGCCCTTCACACATTTTGTCCATCCCCTAATGCCCCTCTTCATCCTGTTATGAAAGATATTTTTCAATCCCAACTACCATAAAATAAGTTTTGCCATGTGGATCTCTAAAATTATCATGAGTAACTTTAAAATTCCTTGAGATAGTTAAATTTTAAGTGGAAAAATAAAACTATTTAAGTACTAGAGCAACAGTGTATTGTAGAAATTACTGTTTCAAGGAGGTAAGAAGCTAGGCAGGATTCTAATTTCTGTTCTTTCTTTCAATATGACTGGGAAGTCTGAGACCCCAAGTTATCTGAACTTGAAGTCACGCCCTTAAAATTATAAAAATAATAGATTATCTGGTAGGACTAGATGATTTTTTGAGATATTTCCCACCTCTAAACATAAAGATTATCTGACTAGAGGGGCGCCTGCGTGGCTCAGTGGGTTAAGTGCTGACTTCGGCTGGCTCAGGTCATGATCTCATGGTTCGTGGGTTTGGCCTGCAATGGGCTCTGTGCTGACAGCTCAGAGCCTGGAGCCTGCTTTGGATTCTGTGTCTCCCTCTCTCTCTGCTCCTTCCCCCACTCGTACTCATTCTCTCTCTTTTTCTCTCAAAAATAAACATTAAAAAAAAAAATTATCTGACTAGATAAATAAGAGTTTATCTCTAACTCTAACTCCATTCTTGTTTGCTTCCTGTGAGGAGGCAGCATGGAACTAGCACTCAAATCCCAAGATGTTTGGATGCTGAAACAAATCGTAGTCCTAGAACCTAACCACAACTATAACATACCTGATTTCATTAAATCCTGAGCATAAAATCTTTAAAAATAAGTAAAAAGTATAGGCAGTTGTAGAAATTAAATGTTATCATTGAGTGTACAAAAAATATTTTGTTCTTTTTAATTCAGGCAGAGGTTGAGTGGTCTTTATTTTTTTTAGTTAATTATAAGAATTTTTCTTTTTTTAAGTGGGCATCATGACCAGTGCAGAGGCCAACATGGGGCTTGAACTCATATCCCTGAGATCAAAAGTCAGATGCCTAACCAACTGAGGCACCCCTTAAAGATTTTATTTTTAAGTAACCTTGCACCCAATGTGGGGATCAAACTTACAACCCTGAGATCATGAGTCACACATTCTACTGAGTGAGCCAGCCAGGTGTCCCAAGTGCTTTCTGTAAAAAAAAAACAACCCCCCCCCCCCCCAAAAAAAAACCCTGATAACTTAGCACAATAGAGTAAAATTGCATTATGAAAGAAAAGAAGGTTGAAAAGTGTTTCAATCCTTATGTTAGGACATTATTAATTTGCTTTTTATCTGAGAAGAAATTTCCTATAGTGTTTTCCTGCTCAGTAGGTGATAACTTTACTAAAATTTCATTCAGGGGGCAATTAACTGCTCTTTCTTCTTGCTATTTTTATTCCATTTCAAAACAATTTCTCTTAAATATATCTCATTACAATTTATTTTAAAAGCTCATACAGGGGCGCCTGGCTGGCTCAGTCGGAAGAGCACACGACTCTAATCTCCAGATTGTGAGTTCAAGCCCCATGTTGGGTATAGAGATTACTTTAAAAAAAAAATTAAAAAAAATGTGTATATACACATATACACACATATATATAATATGTATACATATATACACATATATATAATAAAAATAAAAATAATTAAAAAAATTCTTTTCTTTCGATTGTTATTTTTAAGAAACAGAACATGAGTGGGGGAGGAGCAGAGAGAGAGGGAGACACAGAATCTGAAGCAGGCTGCAGGCTCTGAGCTGACAGCACACAGCCCGATGTGGGGCTCAAACCCACGAACTGAGATCATGACCTGAGCTCAAGTCAGACGCTTAACTGACTGAGCCACCCAGGCACCCTGAGAAAAATAATCTTTTATCAATATCATGAGAAGCAGTCCTCCTATACATTTCAGCTCAAGAATAAAAATAAATGTAAATTGCATCCACAAAATCATGCTGTTACCAATTATTTTTCATGATAAGTACATACCTCTGCTTCCATGTGATAAGCATTTTCCATTCTTCTAAAATCCTTTGTCACAGTTACATTTTCTGCCTGAAGCAGAAAGTACAAGAGTATGATTACTCAATGTTTGGCTACCAAATGCAATTACTCTAAAACATAAAGTAGAAACCTGAACTTATTAAACTCAGAATAACAGAGAATGCAGAAAGAACTTGTTTGCCTGATGTTTTAAACCTCCCTAAAAGTTACATAAAATAAGTGTAGAGCCACTTACCCATTTAAGAGAAAACAAAGCCCTTTTCCTTACACCAAAATAAATTCCAACAGAGCAAATATTTAATGTAGTATAAAGGGTCCCTAAAAGTTCCAGGAAATATTAGTTAACAGCTATATAACCTTAGGCTTGGGAAGGACCCAATAAGTATTATACCAAAGGCAAGAAACATCCTGACAAGATTAGTGATTTTAGCTAAATAAAATTTAAAAATTTTGAATGTTCAATACTGTAAACAAATATGGCAAATATGAAATTGGGAAAATATTTGCAATAATGAGAGGGTTATTGATAATCTTAAGGTTCCCTTAAAATAATCTTGAAAAAGAAAAAGCTAGAGGTATCACAATCCCAGATTTCAGGATATACTACAAAGCTGCAGTAATCAAAACAGTAGATGTTGGCACAAAAACAGACACACAGATCAATGGAACAGAATAGAGAACCCAGAAATAAACCCCACTTATAGGGCCTATGACAGTTAATTAATTAATTAATCTACAACAAAGGGGGCATGAATATACAATGGGAAAAAGGCAGTCTCTTTAACAAATGGTATTGGGAAAACTGGATAGCTACATGCAAAAGAATGAAACCAGACCACTTTCATTAGACCATACACAAAAATAAACTCAAAATGGATTAAAGACGTAAATGTGAGACCTGAAGCCATAAATTTCCTATAAGAAAACACAGGCAATGATTTCTTTGATATTAGTCATAGAAACATTTTTCTATATATGTCTTATTTGGCAAGGGAAACAGAAGCAAAATTAAACTATTGGGACTATACCAAAGTAAAAAGCTTTTGCACAGTGAAGGAAACCATTAACCAAACAAAAAGGCAATCTACTGAATGGGAGAAGATAATTTGCAAATGATATATCTGATAAGGGGTTAATATCCAAAATAGATACAGAACGTATACAACTTCACACCATAACAACAAATAATCCAATTAAAAAATGGGCAGAGGAACTGAACATACATTTTTCCAAAGAAGACATACAGATGGCCAATAAACACATGAAAAGATGCTCAACATTACTCATCATCAGGGAAATGTAAATTAAAACCACAATGCGTGGCTAAAATAAAAAATGCAAGAAGTAACAAATTTTGGTGGGGATAGGGAGAAAAAGGAACCCTTGTACACTGTTGGTGAGAATGTAAATTGGTGTACTATTGTGGAAAACAGTATGGAGGGAGCTCAAAAGTTAAAAACAGAATTACCATATGATCCAGTAATTCTACTACTGGATATTTACCCAAAGAAAATGAAAACACTAACTGAAAAAGATACCTGCACCCCTATGTTTACTGCAGCATTATTTACTGTAGTCAAGATATGGAAGCAACCTAAGTGTTCATCCATAAAGATGTGAGACACTTATATGTACACACACACACACACACACACACACACACTGAACTATTACCTATAAAAAAGAATGAAATCTTGCCATTTGCAACAATATGAATGGATCTAGAGGATTTAATGGTAAGTAGAATAACTCAGCCAGAAAAACAAGCACCATATAATATCACTCATTTGTGGAATTTAAGAAACAAAGCAAATGAACAAATAAAAGAGACCAAAAAAGACTCTTAACTACAGAGAATAAACTGGTGGTTTCCAGAGGAGAAGTGGGGGTGGGATATTGATAAAGGAAGCTAAGAGTATTACACTGATGAGCATTGAGAAATGTACAGAATCAGAAACAGGCTCCAGGCTCTGAGCCATCAGCCCAGAGCCTGACGCGGGGCTCGAACTCACGGACCGCAAGATCGTGACCTGGCTGAAGTCGGACGCTTAACCGACTGCGCCACCCAGGCGCCCCAATGTACAGAATTGTTGAATCATTATACTGTACAGCTGAAACTAATTTTTAAGAAGTTCCCATAAATTAATAAAAGAGTAGAAAAAGCAAAGTTTTATGAACTGGCAACTTACATGAAAAAAGTTTAACCTCAAATGTAAAAAAAAAAAAAAAAAGAAACATAGGAAATGACAGTAACATTTTTTTTGGCTACTGACTTGGCAAAGTTAAAAAAGAAAATAATGCCCACTATGCCAAAGATATATTTGTAGTGAAGTTGTAAACTTATTGTCCTACACTGTAATTTTTCATAAGCCTTAAAAATATGCATAAGCCAGGAATTAATGTCCAAAAACATAATTAAAAACATGTAAAAATACCTAGCAACAAGGTTATTCATTTTGTCACCATTTTTTTTAAATTTTTTTTTTTCAACGTTTATTTATTTTTTGGGACAGAGAGAGACAGAGCATGAACGGGGGGAGGGGCAGAGAGAGAGGGAGACACAGAATCGGAAACAGGCTCCAGGCTCTGAGCCATCAGCCCAGAGCCCGACGCGGGGCTTGAACTCACGGACCGCGAGATCGTGACCTGGCTGAAGTCAGACGCTCAACTGACTGCGCCACCCAGGCGCCCCTGTCACCATTTTTAATAATGAAAAACTATGATATGCTCAATCTATTCCTACCACTCCCTATCTTAATTTGAATGCACCTAGAAATGGACTCTGAAACATGGATGTGAGTACAAGCAGTTAAATTTTAAGGCAATCCCAAGAGGGGCGCCTGGGTGGCTCAGCCGACTTCATTTCAGATCATGATCTCATGGTTTTGTGAGTTCCAGGTCCCACTGGGCTCTCTGCTGTCAGCATGGAGCCTGCTTCATATCTTCTGCCTCCCCGTCTCTTTGCCCTCTCCCCAGGGGGCAGGGGGGGGGGGGTTAAAAAAATTAAAAAAAAAAAAAAGATAATCCTTGGAAGCACCATAGGGGAATGGGAAGTGAAACAAAAGGAAAGCAAGCCATTAAAGTGTGGATTGTCAAGCGGTCACCACTGTGGGCAACTGGAACTTATTTCTGCAGAGAAATTCTGGGAGCCAGGGCAGAACATATGCCTCAGAGCTATCCTGCCCAAGAGGTAAGGTCTCCTTCCATTCACCTCCCTCAATTCTTAGCTGAAGGCTGTTAGAGCTTGGGGAGGGGCTGTTAATCCTCTGGCACTACTGGCTGGCCCGTTTGTGGGTGGAGCCAGGAAAAGCTGCAGCCAGGAAAAACTGGCAAAGGATGCTCCATGTTGGCAGATGGAAGTTGGGCCTGTATGCACACAAATGTGAAGTGCCAAGGGATACAAGTGTGGGGTATCAATAGCATCTGCTACATCCCCTACTTAAAACTCAATCACCCACTGCCAAGACAATAAAGCAGAGACATACTACAGTGGTTAAGAGCAAGAGCTTTGAGGTCGAAATTCTTGACTGGAGTTGAAACTCTGTCACTTCCTAGCTGTGTGACCTTGGGCAAGCGACCTGCCAATAATCACTTTGATCCCTAGAGTTCTCATCTATAAATAGCAATTGAAATGCCAGTCTCATATGATGGGAATGAGTATCAAATGAGATAGCATTCGTAAAAGATCTAGCAGTAATAAGTGGTTTTTTATCACCAATAACATTCAAAACTCCTCAATGCAGCAAACAAGGCCTTCTTCCATGTTCTGTCTACAGCCTTCTTCTTCAGTCTTATCTCAGTTCTCGTCCATTTTTCCCAAGTACTCCTGTGTCCTAGCCATAATGAACTGTATATAGTGCTCTGAACACATACTTGCTGCATTCTAGTGCGGAATTAGAATGCTTTCATTTTGGTCACTATTCAAGATCTGACAGAGTCACTTCCATTTCTGGTGCCCAGCAATATGCATCTATTACACATTTATCAAAAAACCCCACAATTGTGAGTAGGCAAATATTGGACTTTGTACCCACGAAAGGAACATACACATTGGAAAACAAAATAATTACTATCACATAAGTGCTATTTAAAATTAAACAGTGACAGGAAATGCTTAAAAAATGTTTGATGGTTGAATAAATATTGCTTAGTATCTTTAAAACATTTCTCCATGAAGGGGCACCTGGGCGGCTTAGTCAGTTGAGCCTCTGACTTTGGCTCAGGTTATGATCTCACGGTTCATGGGTTTGAGCCCCACGTCTGACTCTTGACAGCTCAGAGCCTGGAGCCTGCTTCAGATTCTGTGTCTCCCTCTCTCTCTCTCTGCCCCCCACCCCCACTCACTCTTTCTCCCTCCCTCTCTCTCTCTTTCTCAAAAATGAATAAACATTAAAAAACTACAACACTGAAAATGAGGGTATGCCTTCATATGTGAAACTATATATGATCATAAAATAATCTATAATGTAGTTGATCTATAATATAGTTGAATAGTTTTAGTGCTTCATTTTTTTTTAGTCATTCAAAGCCATTTTTTAAAGTTTATTTATTTTTGAAAGAGAGAGACAAAGAGACAGAGAGAGAGAGACAGAGTGTGAGTGAGGGAAGAAAGAGAGAGGGAGGCACAGAATCCAAAGCAGGCTCCAGGCTCCGAGCTGTCAGCACAGAGCCTGACACCGGGCTTGAACTCACAAACTGCAAGATCATGACCTGAGCCGAAACGGGATGCTTAACTGACTGAGCCACCCAGACACCCCTCAAAAACCATGTTTTGAGTATATACTATGTGATGTGTGTGAAGCGTAACCCTTGAATGCAGAGCAAGAGATAGAAAATGGTCTGTGCTCGAGAGGTTTAGAATATGAAGGAGATACCAGTAAAGCAACAATTTAAAATACAGAGGGATACGTTTTATTGTAAGTAGGGAATAGAGTGTGGTATGGCAGAGACTAGAGTTATGTTAGAAAAGGAATGCCAAGAAAGTAAGCTTGGGCTGATTCTTTTTTCCTTTTCTTAAGATTTTATTTTTAAGCAATCACACCCAACATGGAGCTCGAACTCACGAACCCTGAGATCAAGAGTTGCATGCTCCGCTGGCTGAGCCAGGCAGGCGCCCCTTGGGCTAGTTCTTAAAGGAAAAACTGGGAGTCAGCTAGTCAAGGAGGGGAGAGAGAAGAGAGGAAACAGAGTTAGGTTCCATCTATTAAGCAAAGGAACCTGGGATATGAGGAGACCCTAAAGTAGGGGAGTGATGTTTTTAAACCCTCAATTCCAAAGTCTAAAATGAATACCTTTGTGAAAACCCATTATAATTCATCCTGAAAAGTAATACAAATTGTTTTTTGCATCATCTACTGAATAAATTGTCTACATGACTGCTTTCTTCCATTAGCAGAGATAACTGGGAGATTACTGACGTTTTCTGTCTTGAACACTGAACCTTAATGTAATTAAGTTAGATGCAGTAATTTATTGCTTTCCATGTTAGAAGTTATAGCCATGTGAGCTCGGTATACTTAAGAATTAGTTATATTATTCAAACAGGACTGTAGCACTGGCAATAGTTTTTACGAGGAAATTTTTTCCACATATTAAACCACTTAAATCACATTGTCTATAATTAGCCTTTGAATTCTTCTAAACTCTAAAATCATGGAGACATCTGTTCCAAATGACTTTTAAAATAATTCTATGTCTGTAAATGCAGTACAAATGTATTTTTTTCCTTAAAGCAATAAAATTGCTTTTTGGGGGTGTGCCATTTCTAACAATAGACTAGAAGCGCTTTTACGAACTCAGTGTTACTTTGGATAATTGCAACTCTGGCCTTTTGAGTCATACTATGTAAAATGAAGGAAATGAGATAGTCGACTCATTCTGTGGCTTCTTCATTTCCTTTTTCTAATTATCTGGGGCCAACTATGGTTGGAAGCAATGTAGAGTTTAGTCTCAGGAAGACAAGAGTTCAAACACCGCCCTGACTAAAGCTTAGAGCATTATGTAACCTCTTTGAATCTAAATGGGGATATTAAAACCTGTCTAACAGAACTGTTGTTCAGATGAAATAAAAAGCTGGTTCATTTTTTTCTCCTTTTCTTACAAGCAGAGTTTAGGTAGATTTACTTAGGGATTTGTTTTATGGACATCTCTGGTAAGTAAAGGTATTTCATTCGTGTGGCATCTACAATATACTGGCTTGTTTTTAAAGTTAAAACTAAAAAATTTGCCGAAATGTTTTGAGTGCTCGTTAAACGATAATGGATGCAATTTTCCTCCTCACGTTACTGTTTGCGAAAAATACTGAGGAACCACTCCATGCAAATCTTTACATAGTTGGGAGGAAGCATGCTTTCACTTGCTAATTGCCTGGTGCGGAATAAAAACAAACAAAAAAAATATTAGTGTCTAGTATACTCAGGCAAGCACTTTCATCCAATGTGTCAGGTCTAACAGTTAACCACATCAAGGTAAAATACAAAATTACTGCGGCAAATGTCGCCAAATAAAAACCTACTCCATTTACATTCTTTTATTTCATAAGCCACTGGGACCAATAACTGCTTTCATCTACAAGAAAAATGGGCCGAAAGTTCTACTCCGCCAGGTCCTGTCGCTCTGTAATACCGATGAGATAAGGTCAAGACCCTCGCCACCTCCAACTGACACCCGTCGGAGCCTGGAACTCTGCCTCCGCTTTTTGCGGTCCCGCCCGAGGCCCCTCCCCAACGAAGCTCTCACCTGCACACCTTGCTGCTGGAGGCTCTGTGTGATGTAGTCCAGGCGGCGGCAAACGCTCTTCTTGGCCTCGGCCGCCGCCTCCTTCGTGCTGCTCACTAGCACCGCCACCTGCGCCCGGTCAGGGCTCGCAGACACCTCAGCGGTGCCGCTAACGTGCACCTCGCGGGTCGCAGTTTGGGCCTGTGCTGAAGGGACGTGGCGTCGGGGTCCTGGCAGCAACTCACCCCCCGAGACCACGTTGTTCTCCCGGCCCCGGTCAGCCCAGGGAACCAGTTCCACGAACACCCGCGACTGAGGGGCCTGCTGCAAAGACATAGCGAGGGTAGCTGGGTTTCCATAGCAACTTAGAGACTACGGCGGCCGAAGGAGCCAAACCGCGCCAGGCTTTTTGTGCGTGGTGCAAAGGATGCTGGGATGGGCTTGGAGGCCCCACAGTTATGGATGCGAGCTGCGAGGATTTTGCAGTGTCTCCTTTACCAGATGTTGGCTGGGCACGTTATTAATAGTTTTTAACGTGTTTACGTTACGGCTTCCAAAAATCTTAGTGAGTTTTCTCTGCGCCCTCCCTCTTAGCGCCGCCTTTCCATGCCCACCGTCCGTGACTGTCCCCCTATCTAGCTTACCTCCAAAGAAGCTCCGGAGAGGCCAGGCTGGGCAGAGTGAGAGTGCTTTTACATTTCTCAGACGCCGGTCTGCGATTGTCCCCAGCCTTGTCTAATTTGACTTTACCGGTTCGTCTTGGGCACAGACCGCTCTTTGAGGCTGCACAGCGCCACGGTACGGGAAAGAGTTCTGTTGCAATGAACTGCTTTCTGCTAGTTTAATCTTGGGGAGTTAATGCTTCCTCGAGTTTCAGTGTCATTGTTTCTAAAGTCATGTTGGCAATACTTTTCACGTTTGCAGTGTGGCTTTAAGTGCTTGCCGTATGGAAAGCAAAGGGAAAATAACGAATAGCCAATAGTAATAGATTTGACATGATTTTCATCTTTTGAATTTTCTTTAAAATCCCTGGAATGATTCTGGCTTTGAATATTGACAGGAGAGACTCAACTGGTGTCAGAGCACATTCAACATGAACATTGCTGGGTCTGTGCAACTTAGATCTTATCTGTACCCCTTTCTTGAGAGAACAACACTAATTTCAACCCACTGATCCCCATTAGGTAGGTTTTATTCTTACCACTAAGTATGTAAAAGATATTTTTACATAGATATTACCTCTCCTGTCCCATGAAGAAAAAAAAAGAAAACCTTTTAAAGGTAACTAATTAAAAAGACAACTGTTCTCTTGAAAGGAACCTGAAAAGGCCAATTGACAATCCTCATGAAGCTTCTCCTCTATGTTTTTCTTTTCTTATCATTTAGTTAGATCAAAAAATGCAAGTAAATCAGATCGTACCCCCTTCCCTCTTTCATTTGGGTTAAAGCAATTTTGTATCTATTTTGATGTTTATTTATAACTAAAAACAAGTATGTGATAGTATTTTAATTTAAAAACTTTTCTCCTTAGTATTTTTGTAATTTTTATCATTTGAGACACCCAAAATAGTGCTTCTTGAATTTGGTGGAAAATTCTTTTTCCTTAATGATAAATGTGGAACAATATAATTTCCAAAATGAGTTATTGAATAAATGAATATCATAAATAAAAAGCAACAGAAGTTTTAAGTGCATATAAGTATTTAGGATATGATAATATATTTAAAATAAATGGGAAAATGAGTAAGTGGTACAGGGATAATTGGTTATCTGTATGAAAAAAGAATTGATCTGTATCTTACATCATACGTTGAAAGTAAAATTCAGATGAGACAAAAAAAGAATTGGAAGAAAATATAGGTGACCATAAGTATGCTGTAACAATGGAAGAACTTTCTAAGCACAATTTCAAATGTAGCAACCATAATGAAAGGCTTGAAAAGTTTTACTACACTAAAAAAACCCTTCAGTATATAAAACAAAACAAAAGAGAAAGGTGAGGGGGTACAAAATAAACTGGGAGAAATATTTGTAACATTTATTTTGTATGAAAGGCTAATAGCCTTAATATTAAGAGAGCTCTCACCAGAAGATAAGAAAAGAAAAATGGAATATGAACACAGGGAAACTGTGTTAGTCAGCTAGGCCTGCTGTAACAACATACCACAGACTAGGTGGCTTAGCAGAAATTTATTTTCTCACAATTCTGGAGACTAGAAGTCCAAGAATAAGATGTTGACAGTTTTAATGTCTCCTGAGGCTTCTCCCTGATTTGCAGAAAGCCTTTTCACTGTGTCTTTCCATGGCCTTTCTTATGTAGGCAAGCTTCCCTGGCATTTCTTCCTCTTATAAGAGCACCTATTGATTAGAGCTCCATACTTGTAACCCAAATTAACCTTAATTTCTTCTGTAAAGGCCCTATCTCTAAGTACAGTCACATGGGGGAGGTGGTGGATCAGTACTTCAAAATATGAATGAGAAGAGGGAGACACATAATCCGTATAACACAAACCAATGAAACAGAAATACTAATAGTCTATAACATGAGGGAAAAATGAAAAATATTTATTTCCAACAGTAGTTAAAGAAATGCAAATTTAACTATAGTGAACTAACTTTTTTTTTTGGATCTATCATTTTGGCAAATAATAAAGCAGTGGAAATGAAGGTAGAATAGAAAAAAAGAGTAATTTTGAGAGAAGAATGAAATTGTTCTTGGTGACAGAACTATATAATAAATAAGAGAGAAGGATAAGCCAAATTGGACTTTGAGGTTTTCAGCCAGGATAACTGAGAGAATAAATGAGGATGAGTTTATCTATTTATCTTATCAGGACCCAATTCTTCCTCAGAGTCAAGGCAAAGCTTCTAGCAACCATTCTGAAAAAGATGACTCTCTACATAAATTGTTTGGATCTGGAATAGGCACCTCATTCAAGCTGTGACAGTTAGAGGTGTTTTTTGGCTTTGTTTGTTTTTGTTTTTAACCCGGGAATCTGTATTTACACCAAATTTCATTTATTAGTATTATTTTTTTAATGTTTATTCATTTGAGAGAGAGAGAGAGAGAGAGAGAGAGAGAGAGAGAATGAATGGGGGTGGGTCAGAGAGAGCAGGAGACACAGAAACCGAAGCAGGTTCCAGGCTCTGAGCTGTCACCACAGAGCCTTGATGTAGGGCTCAAACCCACGAGCTGTGAGATCATGACCTGAGCTGAAGTCAGACGCTTAACCAACTGAGCCACCCAGGCACCCCTACACCAAATTTTAAAATTAAGTTTCCCAGATGGTGGGTCATGACATACACTCATACATACATATAAAACTTTGACAGATGTAGATTGGCCATTTTCTACATACCATTTCTAGTAGAGAAGCAGAAAATGACAGTGTATAGAGAAACGGAGAGAAAATGAGAAAGAGATGAAATCATACATCCAGAGAGGAACAGAGAGGAGATGGAGGAAGAGTACAGATGCAATTCTAATCTCTGTTTCTAGAATTTTCTTTAGGCCTGGTTTCATTCCTGCCCTAGAGTTCTAGAAAATATTCTTGTATCCTTGTCATAAAATCTCCCCCACTTTTTTTTTTTTACAGAAGTAGCTTGACTGAGTTTTCTGTTTTCTTAAAACTAAAAATATTAACTAATAATAATGGATAAGAGGAGAAGAATTCAAAGTTGACTTGTGTAGCTTTTAGCCTTAACTAATTTATTGAGCTCCACACAAAGTGGATCATTAGGTAAAAGCCCAAAGCTTTACCCTTTGAGGAATTTTTGCTCTCCATTATCATTCAAGGACACACTAAGCAGTGTTGTCATGCAGTTGTTTTCCATTTCCCACTGGAACTTTCTTTATCAAGCCAGTCTATCCATAAATCTATACATAAGGGCTCAAGTTTTTTCCTCCTCCTTTAGATGTTCATACAAGAACCACCAATGTAACCATTGGCGTGAGCTCATAATGGTATTCTAGTGCAGCCTTGCTGTGTGGCATGGGAGTCTGGGATACCTGTCCATGCAGCTTGTTTATGCCTTTTCATTTGTTATTGGATTTCTGCTGGGCTGCCTGCCTGTATGATAATGGAGTGTCTGACGGGATCCAGCTTACGATGGCAGTTCTGAACACCTAAAAAACCAAATTGTCAGAGGAGAATGGAGCAATATATTCCAAATGCTGAGGGGCAAAAAAATAAATTAACCTAGAAGTGTGTGTTAAACTTTTCCTCAATAATGAAGGAAAATAGAGATATTTTCAGACATACAAAGACTTAAAGGAGTTTACTACCTATAGATTTCTCGCTAAAATATTATCATAGACTATGCCTCTGTGATATTACTAAGTCCAAAAGGAAAGCATGGCATGGAAGAAACAACAGTAATTACAGAAATTGGTAACATGTTGAAAAATTTAATTACTGGGGCACCTGGGTGACTCAGTTGGTTAAGCGTCTGACTTCGGCTCAGATCATGATCTGTGGTTCGTGAGTTCGAGCCCTATGTCAGGCTCTGTGCTGACAGCTCAGAGCCTGGAGCCTGTTTTGGATTCTGTGTCACCCTCTCTCTCTGCCCCTCCCACACTAGTGCTCTCTCTCTGTCTTTCAAAAATAAATAAATGTTAAAATTTTTTTAAATTTAATTAGTGAAAATGATTTCTTGTTTGTGTGAGGATGGTGAAACAAAAATTGAAACTAAAAAAATATTCTAGACATTATAACAAAAGAGGATGAGAGACGTTCCATTGCATTTGGTTAAAGCATCTTAAGGTCCTTGGCTTGTTCAAAAAGAGGCTGGAGATACTGAATTATATTGTACTTTGTTGTAATACTTTCTAGTTAATTACCTGTGCAAAATATATAAATAAGTGATGAGATCAAAGGGGGCAGAAAAGGCTCAAAGAGGTAGGAGGAAGATTAAAATAGCGCAATGTTGTGAACCAGAGGATATAAAACTTTCAAAAAGGGAAAGGTGATGAATAATGCCAAATGATACAGACCTATAAAAAAATTGAGGGTACAGATGTCTATTGAATATAATATTTAGAGGGTTATTAATGACCTTCAAAAAATTGATTCACTGGGAACTGGTTGACAAACTGTTAAAGGATGAGTGAGTGACTAGAAAAAGGAAAGTCAGAGAAGTATCTAATAGTATATGAAGGATTTTTTTTTCTTTTTAGAAAAAATAATTGGATTCAGACTTTCCAGAAATGAAGATAATATCCTACCTTATCTTATAAATACCCCAGACACAGGAAATAGCTCTCCTCTCTTTTCTTATTATTTCCGGGTTTGTGGTTTGCTTCCTTACAGGTTAAAGATGTTTATCTTCTGGTACCTTAAATAATACAGGTAGAACAGGATAGTGGGCATAGGGTATGCTGTGTCCATGGGGACTTTGGCCAGTCAGGTTTATTTACTTTTCTCCTCTGCCTATCTTACACAGAGTTCCAGAGTCTAATAAATATAGCTTTATCTTGAAAGTTACAAATTAGTACAGAAAAAGTATTCCCAAGTACATCTCAACTCTCTAAGGGAAAATAAATGTGCAACATCCTCCCTACTATATCATCTTGTTGTTAGGCTGGGCTGTCCTATGTTTTGCTGTTGAATTGGAAACCCCCTGACTCTGTATACACACTTGACTGACCTGTTGGACCTTCAGTTTGTCAGGTAAGCTTTTGGTTTAAATCTTCTCTCACTGCACTTAATTTTTCTTTAATCTATTTCACATCACTGGCCTTGGTTGATATTATCTGGTTTATTCTTGGTATTCACATGTTGGGCTGCATAATATAACCACGTAACATTTTGTTTACACAAAGCAGTGGATGCCTTAATGAAGGGAGAAGTACTATTTTATAAATAAAACTAATATAGTAATAGTAGCAATTACTAGTTGTAATTATATCTTAGCTGACTTATACTATTTTTATTCAAGACAATAAAACAATTTGATAGCTTGTTTGTAAATTTAAGCTGTGAAATTCTCACTTGGGTAAAGACTGCTTCTTCTTGGTATTAATTTCTTTGAAAACAGTGGATTAGAGATAGCTTTGCCAATAGATACTTTAAACTCCAAAAATTATTTAATTCCAAATTCTAGTTGTATCCAAGCCAATAGGACATTGCTGATATATAAATAACTTAGGGAGAAAATCTTTTTAAATTTCTTGAGTTTATGCAGATGCAATGGTCAATTTCAATTTGTACTGCACATCAAGGGAAATTGTGATGAATAAGAGAGGGCTACTTACAGAAATTGTTTCTCTGCTCATGATACTTTATTAGATATTTTTAAAGAATTATTATAACACCTTGGTTAGATTGTCAATCACTAGAGATATAACTGGCCACAGCAAGGTAGATGCTAAATAAATTACCAAATTATCAGAAAAAAAAAGATGATATCCAATAATTAGAAAAAGTAAAAGAGAAAAGACCGTAGGAAACAAAACATGGAGTTTGGAAGCTAGAAGAAACATAGTCTCATTTTACAGATAAACAAACTAGAACAAACCAGAAATTTTAAAAAGTTAAGTGCCCCAGTTTATGGGACAGAGACAGTCTAATGTTCTTTCCACTGTGCCCTGCTGCCTCCTAAGGAGGAATGATTATTTGCGGTACATAGAGGCCTATTGTTGCTGGCCACACTCTTTCTCAAAGCAAATGAACAAACAAAGTTTGCTAGAAGCCTCCCTGGACTCCTATAAAACTCTATTCTTCTTGTTCTACTTCTTTCTCTCTGGCCACCTCCTTACTTCATGTTTCACTGATTTCTTTCCCCTGACAAACTCAGTCCTCAGCCTACTTCTTCTGTCTCTAAATTTGTAGCTACTTTCATGGATTCAACTTTCACCTCTACTGACTCAGTTTTCTTATTTGTAAGATGAGAGAGCTGGAGTAGATTTATTTTAATATTAAAAGCAGGGTCAGGACATCTGGGTGGTTCAGTCAGTTAAGCATCTGACTCTCGATTTCTGCTCAGGTTACCATGTCACAGATCAGATTGTGAGATTGAGCCATGCATAGGGCTTCATACTAACAGCACAGAGCCTGCTTGAGATTCTCTCTCTCTCCTCTCTCTGCCCCTTTCCGCTCTGTCTTCAAAATAAATAAATAAACTTAAAAAAATAAAAAAATGAAAGTAGGGTCAATGACAATGCAAGATGATGGATAGTATAAACGTTTTATTTAAAAAATGGTGTTATCTGAACAGATACGTCACCAAAGAAGATATACAGATATTAAGTAAGTGTATGAAAAGATGTTCCGTATCATATGTCCTTAAGGAATTGCTAATTAAGCAATAAGGAGGTACCACTACACACCTATTAGAATGGGCTAAATCCAAAACGGACAGCACCAAATGCTGATAAGGAGTGAGCAGTAGGAGCACTCAGTCATTCTTGGGAGTGCAAAATGCTATAGCCACTTTGGAAGATAGTTGGGCAGTTTCTTACAAAAACTAAACATACTCTTACCCTCTGATCCAGCAATTGCACTCCTTGGTATTTACTCAAAAGAGTTAAAAACTTACATTCACCAGAAGCCTGTATATGGATGTATATAACAGCTTTATTTCTAATTGCCAAAATTGGAAGCATTCAAGATGTTCATCAGTAAGTGAAAGAAAAATTGAACTGTGGTACCTCCAGAAAATGGAATATTATTCAATGCTAAGAGGAAATGAGCTATCAGGGCACCTGGCTGGAATGTGGAATGTGAGGCTCTTGATCTCAGAGTTTCAGGTTTGAGTCCCATGCTGGGTATAGAGATTACTTAAAAATAAATCTTAAAAGAAAGAAGAAATGAGCTATCAAGCAATGAAAAGACATGGAGAAATCTTAAATGCATATTACTAAGTGAAAGAAGCCAATCTGAAAAGGCCACATACTGTATGATTTCAAATATACAATATTCTGGGGAAGGCAAAACTATGGAGACAGTTAAAGAATCAGTGGTAGTCAGGGGTTAGAAGGCAGGGACAGATGAATAGATGAAGCACAGAGGAATTCTAAGGCAGTGAAACTATTTTGTATGATAGATGCAGGATAGATGCATGTTATACATTTGTCAAAACCCTAGAATATACAAAACCAAGAGAGAACCCCAATATAAACTGTGGACTTTGAGTGATTATGACGTGTCAATGTTGGTTCATCAATTGTAACAAAGGTGCCACAGGTATAGGGTATAGATAGTGGGGGAGGCAGTGTGTGTGTAGGCGGATGGGGGTATATGGGAACTCTCTGTATTTGGTTTGACTTTCTGTGAGCCTAAAACTACTCTAAAATATTTTTATTAATTAAAAAATTTTTAATGTTTATTTATTTATTTATTTATTTAAAATTTTTTTTTTCAACGTTTATTTATTTTGGGGACAGAGAGACAGAGCATGAACGGGGGAGGGGCAGAGAGAGAGGAAGACACAGAATCGGAAACAGGCTCCAGGCTCCGAGCCATCAGCCCAGAGCCCGACGCGGGGCTCGAACTCCCGGACCGCGAGATGTGACCTGGCTGAAGTCGGACGCTTAACCGACTGCGCCACCCAGGCGCCCCAATGTTTATTTATTTTTGAAGGAGAGAGAGAGACAGAGCCTGAGCATGGGAGGGGCAGAAAGAGAGGGAGACACAGAATCCGAAGCAGGCTTCAGGCTCTGAGCTGTCAGCACAGAGCCCAGGGGGAGGCTTGAACTCACGAGCTGTGGGATCATGACCTGAGCAGAAGTCCGGAGGCTTAACCAACTGAGCCACCTAGGCCCCCTTATTTATTAATTAAATTTTTTAAAATTTGTTTTTCAGATATATAAATAACTTAGGGAGAAAATCTTATTTAACTTCTTGAGTTTATGCAGATGAAATGGTCGAGTTTATACTGCACATCAGGTGAAATTATAATGAATAAGACAGGGCTACTTACAGAAATGGTTTCTCTGTTCATGATACTTTATTAGGTATTTTTAAAGAATTATTGTAACATTGTGTTTCAAAAGGACAAAACTATTTAAAGTGACTTGCATTATCAAGCTATGTGAGTTGTGAAACTTACCTCTTTTGATACTTTGTTGCTTTATTTTTTAAATGAAGTGTGTGTGTGTGTGTGTGTGTGTGTGTGTGTGTGTGTGTGTGTTTTAGAAAATATCATTAAACACCACTACTACAGTTCTACTTACAGAACTGTCTGTTTTTAGGAAAATGCCTTGATAAACTTCTGTGAGTGTGGAAGGTGAGGCCTTGAGAGTGTAGTCTAGAAGGAGACTGCAGTACAAAGAGAGAACCAAGCAGTTCTGCATAAAGAAGTGAACACAGATGTGGGAGGAGGAATGTCAGGAAGAAAGACAAGGAAGGCTGGAGTTGGAGAAAAGGCCATACAATATAGATAGGAGGCTAGATCCTCTGGAGAAAGATATAAAATTCCCTGGTGGCTTTGTGGCCAAGAACTTTAAAAACCATAGATACCTAATTTACAATATTTAGTTATTAACCTTTCAACAGTGTAACACATCAATGCACTGCATTGTCTGTGTGGTTTGGGGGAAGTCAAGGAAAGCAGCTCTGTTTAGAACAAAGAAGCAGGCATATGCAAGACCTCTGCAAGACATGTGTGAGATCAAGAGTTCAGTACAAGTGGGAGCCACAGTTGACCATGAGAATGAAAGTACACAGGATTAAGGGCAATGGAATTTCTCACAGGAGCCTTTCTCAAAGAGAGAATGGGGTTCAGGCTGACAGATCAGATGACTGGATTTCCAGAACAATTTTGGGGATGATTGAAGGTGGGTAGAACAGTGCTTGACACATAGTGGTAAAAACTTAAGTAAGCACTTGACTTCCAATTGTCTTGTATAGTCCTACATCAGTTTTGGAGCTGGGACAGCCTTGGCTTTGAGGAATATTCCTGAGTAAGGTAGGGAAGCTCTGATAGAACAAAATTACCTTACGTGGTACCTGACAGAGTGTGGAGGAAAACTGCTTTTCTGAAAATATCACTCACCCAGCTAAAATAAAGGACAGTACCTGTTAGAGGAATAGGTTTAACTCAAGTCATGTCTCTGAGGATGGAGTTAAGGCATATGATTTTTTTTTTACAGACTTGTAGAAAACATGCTTAAGTAACATTAAGCTTAGAAAATATATATTGTGAGAACAGTAAAAAATTGTCCCAAGGAGGCTTAAGTTAGATAAATAACATTCAAGAATGACAAAACTGAACAAGAAAACAAACTGTATTCTCTCAGAAACACGTTCATAAAATTCAATAGGATCAGAAATGCTGACTAACAAGATATGGAAGTGCTCCTGAGATGCAGTGAATAAAAAAATAGAGGGGGGAAAAAGAGCAAATGACTGCCACCACTGGATCTGTTCTTTTTCACTACCATAGTGATCATCCTTCTAAACAGCTTTCCTGTCTGCTTCCAGACTTTCCCACCAGAACCAACTGCATAATTCCATGGCCACTTAGAAGAAATGTAATCATTTCCATCAGCAATTTAGAGCCTAAGGTGGTCTTTTCATATCAAATCAGATTTTAAGTCTGTGAAATTCAAGACTTTTTATGAGCTGTTCCAGCACTTTTTACCAAACTGATTTTTGGTGTGCCTTGATTTCTGTCTGGTTTATAGCCAAATTTGTTTAATGATTTTTGCGTATATGTAACAATCTTATCTGCACTTCGTTGCCGGCTCACTAGCCATTTGCCTATGAAGAAACTATTCCACTGTCATCTTAATCACTTCATGTTCTGTGCTTTCCCTAAATGTAATTGATTTCTGTTTGTCCAGAAATATCACGGAATAAAATAATCCTGAATGTTTGAAAAATGTGGCTGAGTTAACATACCTAGTCTACATGAATTATCAATCTTGAATGAGTTATTTTATAATAGAATTCTTAGTGATAAGATTAAACATGATAAAGTCTTTCTTTGATAATTCAGAAGAAACTTTAGAATCTTGGAGTGGCCTAGGCTCACCAATACAAGCAAGAATTGTTATTCAGTTGTTCTGCAAAGTAAATCTGATTATTAAGGTGTTCTGGGTGTTTTTGGGCTCTGGATAAATAGTAGATTATTCTAGCCTTCAAAACATAAGTATCCTTTGGTTTTCTCATATTAATCCTCTTAGACTGTAATCATTTATGGAATATCCTGGGAACTTATGTATTTGACTATGGCATTTTGGCAATGAAATGCCCACCTCATCAGCTCTGTGTATTTTGTTTGTTGAAGATTTTCCTGAAGTCATGCAGACATATTCTTTAGCGATACGGAGTGAGAGTTTGATTGTCTAAATAGATTTTCCCAAACTTGCCCTTTTGTAATGGCAGGAGAAGATAAATAGTTCAGTGCCCTAACATCTTCTGACCATTTGCTAAATCTTTCCACTGCAATAAGTGTACTGAGATGGTGGCAATTTCTGTGAGTTCTGCAGTGTTACCTAGAAAGAGCATGGGCTGTGGGGGCATACAGACCTGTGGTTGAATGTCATTTTCTAGGTCTGTGGCCTTAGGGATTTACTTTATAATGTTTCTTTATTTTGATGTGGTGAGGGGGAGAGCACAAGCTGGGGAGGGGCAGAAAGAGGGGAACAGAGGATCTGAAGTCAGCTCTGCACTGAGAGGCTGACAGCAGTGATCCTGATGTGGGGTTCAAACTCCAACTGTGAGATTATGACCTGAGCCAAAGTTGGATGCTCAACTGACTAAGCCACCCAGTTGTCCCTACTTTAATGTTTCTAAGACTCAGTTTCCTATTCTGAAAAATAGAGATAATATTTTATATTATTAAAATAATGTAGAATATTATTCTACATAGAATATAGAATATAGAGATAAGACCTATTGCAAAGACTGCTAATGTTTGCAATATCCATGTTCTCCTTGTGTTCTTGGGCACAATTAAACTCTGTATTTTCAGCCCTTCTTGCAGATTAGTCTGTCCATAGTTGAGTTCTGGCAATGGAATGCTGGTGGAAATAAAATGCCAGGAAATAAACTTCCTGGTTTGGCCCATAAAAATCCCCCAGGTGGCCTCTTCTCTCATTTTCTCCATCTGCTGGCTGACTGGAGACAACTATAGAGACCTGTTAAACATAAGAGCTACAAGACATAAGAACCTTGGAGCAGAGTCTGCTGACACTCTTACCACCCCCATTAGATGTAAGGAAGAAGTAACGTATTTTGGTAAGCCACTGAAATTTGGAGGATGTTTGTTTCAGCAGTTAGCCTACCCTGACTAACACAACTCTAGGACTGATATAAAGACTGCAGGAGGAATCTTGGTAAAGCATCGAACATAAATTGAATGTTCAGTACATGACAGTTATCTTTACCATTATCCTTTACATGTACAAGCATGTGAGCATTCAGGCACTGCAGGTACCAGAGATTTCCCCAAGTGACCAGACTGACAGGATCTGAATTGACAGGACTGACCTCTTGCTGCTCTCTTATACTTATACCCACTGTTAATTCACAAATTCCTTGGAAGTATGGATGGTTAATTCGTTTAGTTATATATATATTTTTTATTGAGGTGTATTTGACATATTATATTAGTTTTAGGTGTGCAATGCAAAAACAGTCACCACAATATGTAAAGTTAACATTCAGTTATAGATTTTGACATCATATATTTAATCCTGTTATTGACCGGCTAGTTTTATTCTGTATCATTGTAACATTTGATACCCCTAACTTAGATCATATGTTTTATACCTATAAATGTGTACCATTTAGGATCCAGGAGAGAGAGACTAGACCAGTGCTGTTCAATAGAAACATAATGTGAGCCATGTACATACTTTAAAATTTTTAGTAGTTACATTAAAAAGCGTCTAAAAAAACCCAGGTGAAATTAATATTAATAATTTATTATTTAACCTGGTATATCCAAAATATATTTTAAACATGTAATCAGTATTATTTGCATTCTTTTTTTCATGATGATTCTTTGAAAATCAATGTATATTTTATACTGGTAGCACATTTTGCTTTAGGCTGGCCTAAGTCCAGTGTTCAATAGCCACATTTGTATAGTGGACAGTTCAGAAATGTACAAAGCAGAAAAAACCTTTCAGCTTTTGAAAAAAATATTTGTAGATGGAGGATAGCATTATCTTATTGTTCTCAGAAAATAGACATGGCAAGGCAAACATTCACATCACCAGGTTCAGGAGATGAACACTTTACTTATGATGTGTTATTTATCTGAGGTACAAGTCTGGAAACTTCTTTGCAACTCCACCTTCTGTAGTACTTTGTATTTAGAAGGTTCTTATTGAGAGTCATCAATGAGGATGATCAATGTTCATAAAATTATGTATTCAACATTTATAAATTTATACAAATATTTATAATTCTTATAAGAAAATGAATATTTTTGGTTCATATGCTAAGAGAAGCATGCAGAAGTCTGAAATACAATGGCCCCAAGGTCTTAAGATCATAATAAAAAGTTTTTCTTAAGGAAAAATTAATTACTCATGGCCTTTTCAGAATAAATTTAAGTTCTTTGTGTAAAATACAGAATTTAGAAATCCATTGCTGCATATTGAAATGCACATCTATCCTTGTTTCAAAGAAAGCATAGAAATAAGTCACTTCTTAATGTATAAAATGAAAAACAGAGTTTAGTTCAAAGACATTGGATTTACCATAGTAAATAATGCTTGAATAGTATGGTTACTTTAAAAATGACAGTCACTCCCGGGAGAGAAATAATTTGTTGGAAGTTTGAAAGAAAATGGATTATTCAAGATGTCATTTCATGAAAAAGAAATAATGTCTTTGATATTCAATGTACCAAACAAGAATTTAATGTTCTTGCTAAAAAAGCTGGAGGTATATTTAATGGTTAGAAAAGATAGGGTTTTAAGAAAAAAATAAATTACCTTGTTTTTTTCTTGCATGACAGAAAGGAGATTAGATATATGAGGCAAATCAGGGGGAATTCAGGGAAAAAGTTGCATATACAAATCAGATGATATAAGGAAAAATTAATAAAGGTAAATACAGCTTGTTAAATGATAATGGACACAAGTCATGTTTAACATAACTGCATTAAAAAAAACTATAGTCATGTACATTTAATCCCAGTATTTATTTATCCTATAAACATAACTGCATATTAAAATTAGAGTACACCGTTGGTGGGAATGTAAATTGGTACAGCCATTATGAAATTTTCTCAAAAAATTAAAAGTAGAACTACCATTTGATACAGCAATCCCACTGCTCCACTGTCATTGCTCCACTCCACCTATTCTCCACCACACTACAGAGGACTGAACACTAATCTTGCTCTTAATGTAAATGGCATGGCTTCACAGTCACAAATTAGGAATAGAAGACTGGCCCAACTTTTATTGCTGGTATAAGAGAGATGAGCTTTAGATTAACTATTCAAAAGCAAAGACATCGTTTTTAGGAGATGTTCCCTGACCTTTAACTTGCTATACCTATCAATTTATTTAGCAATTGACTCATTAGGTGATTTATAATACATAAACAATTTGTAATGTTTTATTCTTAGAAGACTTAACAAGAAATCATATTGATTAAAATTAAATGTTTTAACTCAACATGGATGGACCTAGGGGGTATTATGCTAAATGACATAAGTCAGAGAAAGACAAATACCATATGATTTCACTTATTTGTGGAATCTAAAAAGCAAAAGAAACAGCAGAAGCAGACCCACAAATACAGAGAACAAACTGGTGGTTGCCAGAGGGGCGGTGGGGGGGGTGGTGGTGGTGGTGGAGGGATGGGCAAAATGGATGAAAGGGAGTGGAAGATACAGACTTCCCGTTATGGAATGAATAAATCACAGATATAAAAGGCACAGCATAGGGAATATAGTTAATGGCATTGTAATAGCATTGTACAGTGACAAGATTGTAGTTACACTTGTGGTGAGCATAGCACCGTGTTTAAACTTATGGAATTACTATGTTGTACACCTGAAACTAGCATAACATTGTGTCAACTATACTTCAATGTAAAAAAAAAAAAAAGAAATGTATCTGAGACCTTAAAAAATTAAATATTTTATTTGTTTTTCTTTTTTTTTCAATATATGAAATTTATTGTCAAATTGGTTTCCATACAACACCCAGTGCTCATCCCAAAAGGTGCCCTCCTCAATACCCATCACTCACCCACTCTTCCCTCCCACCCTCCATCAACCCTCAGTTTGTTCTCAGTTTTTAAGAGTCTCTTATGCTTTGGCTGTCTCCCACTCTAACCTCTTTTTTTTTTCCTTCCCCTCCCCCATGGGTTTCTGTGAAGTTTCTCAGGATCCACATAAGAGTGAAAACATATGGTATCTGTCTTTCTCTGTGTGGCTTATTTCACTTAGCATCACACTGTCCAGTTCCATCCACGTTGCTACAAAAGGCCTGAAAAATAAATAATCCAGTGAAGAAATGGGCAGAAAACATGAATAGACACTTCTCTAAAGAAGACATCCAGATGGCCAACAGGCACATGAAAAGATGCTCAACATTGCTCCTCATCAGGGAAATACAAATCAAAACCACAATCAGATATCACCTCACACCAGTCAGAGTGGCCAAAATGAACAAATCAGGAGACTATAGATGTTGGAGAGGATGTGGAGAAATGGGAAACTTCTTGCACTGTTGGTGGGAATGCAACTTGGTACAGCCACTCTGGAAAACAGTTTGGAGGTTCCTCAAAAAATTAAAAATAGACCTACCCTATGACCCAGCAATAGCACTGCTAGGAATTTACCCAAGGGATACAGGAGAACTGATGCATAGGGGCACTTGTACCCCAATATTTATAGCAGCACTCTCAACAATAGCCAAATTATGGAAAGAGCCGAAATGTCCATCAACTGATGAATGGGTAAAGAAATTGTGGTTTATATACACAATGGAGTACTACGTGGCAATGAGAAGGAATGAAATATGGCCCTTTGTAGCAACGTGGATGGAACTGGAGAGTGTTATGCTAAGTGAAAAATTAAGTTTTTTATAGGGGTACCTGGGTGGCCTAGTCAGTTGAGTCTCTGACTTCAGCTCAGGTCATGATCTCGAGGTTTGTGAGTTCCAGCCCCGCATCAGGCTCTGCGCTGATAGCTCAGAGCCTGGAGCCTGCTTTGGAATCTGTCTCTCTCTCGCACCTTCCCCGCTCATGTTCTGTCTCTCTCTCTCTCTCTCTCAAAAATAAATAAACATTAAAAAATTAAAATATCCTATAGTTGTTATGATATTTTAAAGGCCAAAGTGGGGATTAGGTGATATAATGCCTGATTGTATTTATTGCAGCCTTTCTTTTATATCTTAGAATGGTTTGCTTTTAAAATTGGTATACAATCTCTCTCTCTCTCTTTCTCTCTCTCTGCGTGTGTGTGAAGGGGCTAGGAAAACAAGGCCTTAGGTAAGAAAGTTAGAAAAAATGGTTTTTTTTTTTAAGTAAAATTAGACCTTAAGCACTACAGCTATAGGTCATGTTGGATAAAATTATCTTGCCTTTTAGGCAGATTCATAATACTTAAAAACATTAACCTGTATATTATAGAAAGTATTGGGAAGCTTGAGTGAGTGAATGCATGCAAGTTTTGGGCACAGGACAAGTGATGAATGAATGGTGACTGCTTTGTTATTTATTGTCTCCATACAGTGCCTAGGGTGTTTACAAACTGTTAGTCCTTTGAAATAATGTGAAAACCCACAGTTTCCGATCCAATAGTTTAGAAAGCCCAGAATCTCAGTCCATTAAAATGGATTAGGCCGTTGAGATCATTTTTGTTTTTCTCTTAAAAGGGAGTTGAAATATTGAAAGGATCTTCCAAGTCAAGCCTCCCTGGAAACCCTTTTTGTTACCACACGCACTGGTGAACATTGCTCAGTTTCATGGCAGGGGCATGGTGCGAAGGAGTTCCTTACTCTGTTTGTAGCTGCATTCATCCTGGTTAGGGATTCCCTGTAGGGGGTAAAATTCGGGGCTTCTAGATGTCTAATTGTGACTTGAGGCTATATGACTTGGAGTTTTGCCACCTCCTTCCCCTGCACACTTTATGGGCTGTTGGTAATTGGTTGTGGAGTACAGAACTTCTCCCTGTAATCGCATGGCATAAACCAAGTATTTTAGGTTCTCTATTACCCGTGGGGGCAGCCTCTCAGTGATTAGGAAGCTTCAACCAGGAGTATCTAAAACATGCAACCGTATTGACTAGAGTTTAGACCAGTGATTTTCAAACTTCAGTGTGCATCAGAATCACCTGGCGGGCTTATTGGAACATAATTGTTGGTGCTTGTCCCATGAATTTCTAATTCATTAGCTCTGGATGGGGCCTGAAAATTTGCTTTTCTAACAGTTTCCCAGGATATAATGCTGCTGGTCCGTATACCTCAAAATATTTCCATAACTGCTTTTGCTAAAATAGCATTTAAAAATTTAAATTGTAGAAAAAAATTTAAATTGAGTCCTCTCTTCATAGGAAATTTGCCACCCAGGAATTGTTTTATCAACCAATATCATATCAGATATGGATATATTTTGTTGGCAGACAGAACTGTATAAAAGTTATTGATTTGGGACTTATATTGAATTTGTTCTCAAACCAAAGTATATAGTAATGACATTCATTTGTGTGCTAACTGCTTTTTTATTTTGTAATTATAAAAGTTAAACAGAAGTGCATTTGGGTGAAATACAAAGGAAAAATTAGATTTAACAATTTTATTTTGTTTAATTAAATTTAATTAATTTATTTTAAATTTCCCTGCCTTTTCTTTATTAAAAATTTTTTTTTAATGTTTATTTATTTTTGAGAGAGAGAGACAGAGTGTGAGTGAGGGAGGAGCAGAGAGAGAGGGAGACACAGAATCTGAAGCAGGCTCCAGGCTCTGAGCTGTCAGCACAGAGCCTGATGCGGGGCTTGAACTCATAAACCGTGAGATCATGACCTGAGCTGAAGTCAGACACTTACCGTAGATTTAACAATTTTAAACAGAATTTCTTTCTTTTATTCAATGATTGAAACTCTTTATTTGAAAGCATTTTTTCAACTTTATTGAAGAATTATTGACAAAAATTATATTTATTTAGGTTTTATGATTTTTAAAATGTGTACAATGTGATGATTTAATATACATATACATTGTGAAATGATGGCCACAAACAGTTAATTAACACATTTAATTTGTTGAAATTAGTTTGAAACAAGTTTTCAAGAAGTATACTGCAGTTTTACTTTTGGGGAACATATTTTTATGGAAATCAAAATAGATTATGATGTAATGTGAAAGGACTATATAGTAACATTGCTGAAACTTACATTCTTTGCTGAACACTGACGAATGAGACTTTTAAGCATATTTACTCCTAAAAGATGTATGTAAAGGGATGTTAATTACTGACATGTATTAATTGTTGATTACAGCCAGGCATTGTGCCAGATGCTTTCCATACATTAGCTCTTTTGATCCTCACACAACTATATGAAATAGATGTTAAAGATGATAAGACCAAGACTCAGAAAAGTTAAGTAACATCCCATAGTCACATATCTATGTAGGATTTGAGAAGAGCTCACTCTCAAGTTTAAGCTTTTAAGCAGTATCCTATAGAGATTTTGGTTCAGGACAAAATTGAGAAGTCACAGATGTGAGCCCTCTGTATTGTCATCTCTAAGGAACCTCTGTTCCTTTAGAGAAATCTCCTGTACTCTTCAAGTATGTAGTTTTTTTCCCTGATTTCTAGTCATTTATCTCTATCAAGAAAGTTCATATTTCATTTGCATGTGAGAACACTCACTAATGTGTTAACTCTGGTCTTTTAATTTTTTCTTCTCTGTTAGTTAAAGGCTCTGTTTCCTATTGAAGAAATTTTAGGCACTATCAAGCCCAAAACCTTTTTCCAAACAAGTAAAAATTCTTATCTCTGAAATCATGTTATTCCTGAGGTTATGTCTAAAAGCTGACCTGCTTGTGTTAGGATTCTTTGGAGCCTGGGAGAAAAACTGGGATTCTTGGGCTTGTTCTGTTCCCTCTTCTGGCTCTGCTCCTCCTCTGGCTCAAGCTCCATGGACTTGGCCAAATCACTTACCCTACTTACATCTCAGATTCCTCATTTACCTTTTATACTATGCATGTTTAGCCTTCAGATTTTGATACCTCTATAGCATGATCTTCTCTCTGAGCCACAGTATTTAAAAATCAAAGGGGACAGTGCTTCCAATTGTCAGACTTATTTTTAAAAAGCCAAGAAATGGTGTTGAGAACTAGCATTATATTTCATGCATCTTATGCATGCCTCTAATTTACCTTAGAGCCCAATTCACCGTGTTTATTTCCTATTGTAGGGAGGTAGTTTTGGTAAGAACTATTCTGTTCTGTTCTGGCTTTTGCCTTTTTTGTTACCAAGCATTCTATAAACACTACTCTTGAAATGCTTGATCTGACCCAAGTTGACAAGTGCTTATTTTCCTTTCTGAAGCAAAAGCCCATTAGCACTTCAAAAGGTTTTAAACCATAAGATTCCCATTACTCCAAATGTTCTCTCCAATTTAGATTGACAGTTTTCCCACTCCATCAAACACTTGGTAAAAGAGCATTGTTCATCTGTGTCTTTAGAAAAGTGTAAAAGTATAAAACAGTATATATATATATATATATATATATATATATATATATATATTCATTCCCACAGGAACAAAAGATGAGGAAGGCTATATTATATGTCATGTTCTTTTAGTAATCATTTTATTTATGAATTCAGCACTTATCTGGGACCCAGAATGTGTGAAACACTGATGCTGTGAGACTCAGACCATCTTTTATAACATTTGAATATATAAGCTTTTTTAACCTTGACTTTCTTGGTAGCTATACAGATACTTTCATCAGGATAAAAAATGAAAACTTTGTTAAAATAGTTTGAGGTAATATTCCATAGCCTGTTCTATACTTCTATGTGTACAAAGTTGAGAAGAACCTTTTATTTTCCCTAGATGGGGACATGAGGATGTTGCATCACAGTCCACATCTATTGAGCATTTGTCGCTGGTGCTGTACCAAATGTTGAATGGATACTATCTCATTTAATCCTCTCAAACAGCCCTCAGGCATAACCATTAAAATTTTTTTAATGTTTATATTTGAGAGAGAGAGAGACAGAGTGTGAGAGGGGAAGGGGCAGAGAGGGAGGGAAACACAGAATCTAAAGCAGGCTCCAGGCTCTGAACTGTCAGCACAGAGCCTGATGTGGGGCTTGAACTCACAGACTGTGAAGTCATGACCTGAGCCGAAGTCAGATGCTTAACCAACTGAGCAACCCAGGTGCTCCATTATAATCTCAGTTTTCTAGTTTTGAAAACTGAGGCATAGAGAGCTAAGTATGTTGTGCAAAGTCACACATCACAGTCAGGATTCCAGTTGACTCTGTTGACTCCAAAGTTCATGCTATTAACTGCTATATTTGTAAAGGGTGTTTGCTGAAGGTGAAAGGTGATCCTACACTTTTTAAAAAACTTAACTTTTAATTTTGTGTTCACAGAAAAATTGAGAGGAAGGTACAGAGATTTCTCATCTACTCCCTTACCCCAACATATAATATAGCTTCCCCCATTATTAACATCCCCACCAGAATGGTATGTTTGTTACAATTGATGAACCTACTTTGGCATATCATTATTACCTAAAGTCCATACATTTTACATTAGCATTTCCCTCTGGTTCTGTATATTCTATAGGTTTGGGCAAATAGACAGTGGCATGTATCCACTATGGTGGTATCATACAGAATAATATCACTGCCCTAAAACTTCTCTGTGCTCTGCCTGTTCATCCCTTCCTCTCCCTGACCCCTGGCAGCCACAGATCTTTTATTGTCTTCACAGTTTTGTCTCTTTCATAACATCATATAGTTGGAATCATAGAGTATATAGCCTTTTCAGATTGGCTTCTTCCACTTAGTAGTATGCATTTAAGTTTCCCGCATGTCTTTTCATGGCTCAATAGCTCATTTCATTTTAGTGCTGAATAATATTTGAGTGTTGAGGTGTACCACAGTTTATTTTTCCATTCATCTACTGAAGGACAACTTGGTTGCTTTCAAATTTTGGCAATTACAAGTAAAATTTCTCAAGTCCAGTGGGGGATCATTATGATCAGTACTTTATTTAAAAAATTTTTTTAAAAAATAATTTATTGCCAAGTTAGCTAACATATAGTGTATACAGTGCAGTCTTGGCTTCAGGAGTAGATTCCTGTGGTTCATCGCTTGCATACACCACCCAGTGCTCATCCCAACAAGTGCTCTCCTCAATGCCCATCACCCATTATCCCCACCTCCCCAGTCTCCCACCCCCATCAACCCTCAGTTTGTTCTCTGTATTTAAGAGTATCTTATGGTTTGCTTCTCTCTCTGTTTGTAACTTATTTTTCCTTCCCTTCTCCTATGGTCTTCTGTTAAGTTTCTCCAATTCTGCATATGAATTGTTGGAATGCAACACATTGTTGCAAATGACACGATTTCATTCTTTTTCATCGTTGAGTAGTATTCCATTTTTTATATATACCACATCTGCTTTATCCATTCATCAGTTGGTGAACATTTGGGCTCTTTCCATAATTTGGCTATTGTTGATAGTACTGCTTATAAACATTGGGGTTCATGTGCCCCTACAAATAAGCACTCCTGTATCCTTTGGATAAATTCCTAGTAGTGCTATTGCTGGGTCATAGGATATTTCTATTTTTAATTTTTTGAGGAAACTCCATACTGTTTTCCAGAATGGCTGCACCAGTTTGCATTCCCACCAACAGTTCAAGAGGGTTCCCCTTTCTCCACATCCTTGCCAACATCTGTTGTTTCATGTATTGTTAACTTTAGCCACTCTCACCAGCTACTCATACCACCAGTGTGAGGTGGTATGTCAGTGTGATTTTGATCTGTGTTTCCCCGATGATGAGCAATGTTGAGCATCTTTTCATGTGTCTGTTAGCTGTCTGGATGTCTTCTTTGGAAAAGTATCTATTCATGTCTTCTGCCCATTTCTTCACTGGATTATTTGTTTTTTGGCTGTTGAGTTTGGTAAATTATGTATAGATTTTGGATACTAACCCTTTATCCAGTATGCCATTGGCAGATATCTTATGATCATTATTTTTAAATTTTCTATCAAGCGTATTACTTATATCCATTTCACTTAGGTCTCTTGCTGTGGTTTTGTCATGTTGTTTAATTTGGGACATATTCTTCTGTAGCCTCATTTTGTCATCTCTCTGTGTCTGTTTCTGTGTGTTAGGAAGTCAGCTACATTTCTTGCTCTTGTAAGTAGTGGATAGGGCATGCACTTTTAACAAGGTGTGTTAGTTCTTTGCCAGAGGGGACATACCTCCACTACCAAGACCAGAGAAGCCAGGGCCCCTCCACAAATTGTGTGTGGGCAGGGCACATGGTACCTGCAAGTTTTGCATCAGTCCTCTTCCACAGGTGACATGCTCCCACCGCTGACACTGGGGCAGCATGGGCTCGAGCCACAAAGCATGCACAGGTGGGCACACACTTTTAACAAGGTATATACACTCCTCTGTGAGAGGTGACCAGCTGCCTCTGTTGCTGGGACTGAGGACCACAGGTGTCCCTGTGTTCATACTGAAGGGTGGGGAAGGGAAATGACACCTACCAGCTCCTTTGTTCTTGGAGAGGTCCCTCAGTGAACCCTGCTCCTCCTGGACACTCTGAAATAAGTAACTAACTCTCTCCCATATGACCCAGATGTTTTCCAAACTACTGATTATATATTGTATCTCTGAGGGCTCTTTGTTGTGCTCTCTCTTTAAGGGTGGGGACTCAGCTTTCAGTGCTCTGCCACTTCTCCCAGAGCTAAGCCTGCTTATTTTTAAAGTTCCAGGCTTTAAGGCCTGCTGGTTGTAAGAACTTATGGAATTCAGCCCTTCTGGTGGTGTTCAAAGCCAAATGCTATAGGGATTCATTTTCCTTGTGTAGGGTTCCTGGTGTGACAGTTTGTTTCTTGCCCCTCCCCATGCCCTTGGACAGAAGATGTAGGTCAATTTAGGTCCTTGCCACATTGGCTTTGATGTGGCCTCTTCTCTACATTTAGTTGTGGAGTTTGTTCTGCTAGTTTTCTGGGTTATTTACACTGATGTGTTACTCCTACTCCACCATTTTTCCAAAAGTCCTCTGGAGTATATTCTTATTAAAGTGATTTCTTTTGTGGGCGCCTGAGTGGCTCAGTTGGTCAAGTGTCCAACTCTTGATTTTGGCTTAGGTCATGATCTCACCATTCATGAGATCAAACTCCACATTGAGCTCTGCACTGATAGTATGGAGCCTGCTTGGGATTCTCTCTCTCCCTCTGCCCCTCCCCCACTTGTTCTATCTCTCTCTCTCTCTTTCAAATTAAATAAATAAACATTAAAACAAAAACCAAAACTGTTTCTTTTATGACAGTGTTATGCTGGTTTAATAACATGTAATTCTTGAAATGTATATCATAAGAAAGATGAATTTATAGTATAATAAATTTTTTTCTTTTTTTTCCACTAATTTTTTTGTCAGGTGACTCTTCTGGTCTAATAACTGATAAGCACTGTTCTAAGTTCTTATGGTTTATTGGCAATTGGCCACTTGTTCACTTGTGAGTGAACAGGAGAATGCTGCTTGGTTAGTTGCCTAAGGAGTCCAGTGGTAAATCATTTGAGTAATTTACAGTTTGGGGGTGAATGTGATCATATTGTTCCCTCAAAGATGATTTTTATAAGAGACAGTGGAAGATGACCCTGGATATCTTTAAAGGGCAGAAGACATTGGAAGGGTTGGGTGACTATAACTGAAAACAGGCTCGATTTCCTTTGTAATTTGCTTTGGACTCACTGTACTAGAATGTTGAGTCTTCATTTGGTCTTCCATTAAACCATTTGGTAAGAAAATGACTCACAAGTTCTGAATTTTAGAAAGATTATTTTAAATGTTTATTTATCTATTTTTGAGGGGGGAGGAGAGGAAGTGGGAGAGAGGGGGAGAGAGAGAATCCCAAGCAGGCTCTGTACTGTCAGTACAGAGCCTGACAGGGGGCTTGATCTCATGAACTGGGAGATTATGACCTGAGCCACAATCAAAATTCAAATGGTAAATCGACTGAGCTACCCAGGCACTCCTAGAAAGAATAGTTTAAAATAGAGTTTTGATTATTTTGAATTCTGTTTAGTGTCTCTGCATAGCTCAGTCTGCATCTTATATCTTAATGTTTTGAATAATCAGTATATTGCATTTCTGATTAAATATTTAGCTCTGGTTTATGTTTAACAGCATTATAACCAGGGTTCTTATCATTCATGCTATTTTTTTTTTGCTTTCAACATTCATTAGAATATATTTTTCTTCAGAAACTTTTTGAAAATTCTTTTAAAGTTAAAACCAGATTTTTAAAATTTTAACATTTATTTTGGAAAATTTAAGACATCTACAAAAGTAGATAGAGTATCATAGTGTAGGGGCATGTGAATGGCTCAGTTGGTTGGGTATCTGGCTCTTGACATCAGCTCAGATCACAATCTCACAGTTTGTGAGTTCAGGCCCTGCATTGGGCTCTATGCTGACAGTGTGGAGCCTGCTTGAGATTCTCTCTCTCTCTGTGACTCCCCTGTCTCTCTCAAGATAAATAAATAAACTTAAGAAAATATCAGAGTGTATATCCATGAACATCACACAGTTTCAATAGTTACCAATTCATGCCAATATTATTTTGTTTCTACCTTCACTGACTTCCTCTGCCATACTATTTGGAGGCAAAAGCTAGATGTAATGTAGTTTCATCCATAAGTATTTCCTCCAGTGGTGACCAAATAGTTTTAAAAATCATGATGAAGTCATAAACTTCAATATATTTGGTGTCTTTTGTTATTACAGTAAGCATCTTTATTGAAATTGCTTAAATTCTTCCATTTTTGGCTAGTAGATGATTCTTTTTGAGTTGGTTTCTGAGGTCATTTTTTTTTTTTGAGTGTTTGGTAGCTTCCTTGCTGTCTTATGACAAAATGTCCCAGGCTCATCTTATATATTTCCTACTCCCAACTTTGGGTCAGCCTTTCTTCCAATGAGTTTTCACTGTTAATAGTGGGAAATGGAATTTCAAGACAAGAATCTGGATGCAAAGGCTGTTCATTGTTACTAAATTTAGGTTTCTGTTCTTTTCAGTGGACAAAGCTAGATTTTTTTTTTAAAGGTAAATATTTCCCATGGTCACATTCTTATTTCCAATTCAAATTCAGGATGCAGGTTTTTAACTTAACAAATCTTCTGTTTAATATTGTATCTACTTTCTCCCATGTTGACTATTCTGATTCTTAACAAGGTTTGAAATGATAAAGTTCATATATTAGTAATATTAGTTCTCATTTGCCTTGTCCTTCACTAGCTTCACTAGACACACCGTCCTCATCAATCAATCAATAGTATGCCAACAATGTGATATTTGAGTACAGATTATTACCTTGTATTTTATATTTCAGTTTTTCCTGCCATGCATACTTTTTTTTCTTCCAACTTTTTATTGAAATTCCAGTTAACATACCATGATTATAATACTAGTTTCTATAATTCAGTTTATAAGTCGTCATCATCATTATCATCATCATTGTTGTCTTTATCATCTCTTTCTGTATAAAAGGCAGAAAAAGTATAAAAAGAAGATGAAATGGATGAATTAGCTCAAAAAACAAACACTACCTCAGAAAGAAATAATAAATCAGTGCAGTCTCTTGGCTCTGAAAACTCCTAAAGAATCAGACTAGTTGAATTTAAAACACGGTAGCTCTTACCAAAGCATGGTAAGTATTGAAGTATTATTTACACAGTTTAAAATTTGTTATTCCCAGCTTTGTTGATGTATAATTGACATATAACATTGTGTAAGTTTAAGGTATATAATATGATTATTTGATATATATATCTGTTGGAAAATATTTACTGCAATAAGGTTACTTCACTTCAACACAGTTTTAATTTCTAATAAAAGCTGTGAATTGAATGACAGAAGTAAAGCAGACATAATATAGTTCACAAAGACCTTTTTTGATACATACATGCTTACTTTTTGTATTTTCTGTTATATAGTATTTATTTTATATATTTATGTTTAAATGAATTATTATATTTCTCAGATTATATGAAGCCATGGTGTGTAATATGAACTACTGAATTAATGATAGTTTTTTGGAAAAGTAATCACCAAAATATATTAAATGTCTGTAGGATCAAATATCCATGTAAAATATTCATGCTTTCTTCTTTAGTATCCCAATGAAAATTTGAGTTAATGAAGTCTTCACATTTAGCCTCTAACGATTCTCCTTAATTCATTTTCTTGTTAGTAGTTATGCATAGCTTTGTGGTGTCAAACTATTCTCCATGACCTATGCTCATGTTCTTGACAACTTTGTTATCTTGTTTCTCTCCCAGCACTTGGAGTTTTGAACTGGCATGAATAGGTCAGAGCTTGGCCAGTCTATCAGTTTGAGGAGTAGGGGGGAGACATAGAGATGGAGGGAGCACTGGTGCTAGAATCTGGGGCTGCTCATGTGTATCAGGGCATCTGAGGAACATCAGGAAGGAGCTCTTTGCTCCCTTTCTTTTCTGTATACTATCCAGGGCTCAATGAGATGTAGAGGTAAGTAAACACCAAAATGTAAAATAGATGATGTAGTAGAAAAAGCATGGGATTAAAGTCAGAGCAGTGCTGCTTTCCAGCTATGTGATTTGGGTCATTTACTTAGCCTTTCTAAGTCTTATTTAGATTTCACTCTTTATCCCATTACCCTTTAATATTTTCTTTACAGAACATACACTATATGAAATAGTCTACTTTAAAAAGTATTTGTGGTATGTCTTCCCTTTTTAAAATTCTGTGAGAACAGGAACCTTATCCTGTGTTTACACTACTGAGTCCTCAGGGCACAGAATAAGTCACTGGCACAGAGTAAATGCTCAGTAAACATTTCATGAATTATTGTTGATTTTTTGAGAAGGTAAAAATGAGATAATTAATGTGAAGTTTAGCACCATGCCTACTAGATAGTGAGTGCTGAATAAATATTTAAGAAAACCACCAAATTCTGGAAGACAGAATTCAGTTCTGATTCATCATCATAGCCCTATAAATCCAGCTTATCACTTAACATAGTTAATAAATATCTTTACTAAATGAATGCAATGATGAAATGAATGAATACCTTGGTTGCTATTGGAGCTGATTTTATGGAACAAGCAAATTTTATACAAAAATATAGGAAGATGTTTCAGTACTGATCCAAACACCTGATATTATTCCTTTGTAAAATTATGATCTGTAGGTCATTGTAAATAACAACAGGAATCTCTTTATAGTAAATATATTCCTCCCTACATTATTTCAGAAGTTTTAAAAAATTATAATCTGAACTGTGTAACTTCTGCTTGTTTACTGTTTATACTTATTTAAAAAAATTTTTTTTAATGTTTATTTATTTTTGAGACAGAGACAGAGAGAGAGACAGAGAGAGAGAGAGACAGAGCATGAACAGGGGAGGGTCAGAGAGAGAGAGGGAGACACAGAATTGGAAGCAGGCTCCAGGCTCTGAGCTGTGAGCACAGAGCCCGATATGGGGCTTGAACTCACGGACCGTGAGATCATGACCTGAGCCAAAGTCGGATGCTTAACCAACTGAGCCACCCAGGCGCCCCCTGTTTATACTTATTAATTTTTCTTTATGAGTTGCATTATTTGATGGGTAAAGTACAGCAAATTTCTTTTGACTTAGCATATTGTTCCTGTTTTGATGTATCAAGGAAAGAAAGATAAAATGAGCCTGTGGGTCTTAGTCCAAGATGGCAGCATAGGAAGATTCTACACTCACCTCCTCCCACAGATACACCAAATCTACAATCTATATATTGACATTTATCTCAGAAAGGGATATGAAAACTAGATGAATTACTTACTCTCTACAACAATGGATAAAAGGACCACTTCAAAATGGGTAGGAGAGGCAGAGATACTGTCTCACAAAAAAACCCCTATCCCTGGCATGGTGATACACAATAGGGAAGGATCTCATCAGACAGGTGCTTGTCCTGGAGGAGTGACGGCTTGGTGCCCCACATTGTGCACCTCGGCCCCTGGGATCTACATCAGTGAGATGAGCCCCTAAGTATCTGTCTTGGAACACCACAAGGCTGATATTTGGGGGTCCCAAACTGCTATGGGAAACTGAAGTTCCTGTCTTAGAGGGAACACATAGAAGAAATGGATAAATTCCTAGAAACTTACAATCTTTCAAAACTGTATAAGGAGAAATAAAAAATCTGAGTAGGTCATTGCTAGTAAGGAGATCAAATCGGTAATCAAAAACCTCCCAATAAACAAAACTCCACGACCAGATGGTTTTGCTGGTGAATTTGACTAAACATTCAAAGAAGATTTAATACTCATTCTCTGAAACTCTTCCAAAAAAACTGAAGAGGAGGGAAAATTTTCACACTTATTTTACAGGGCCAACATTACCCTAATACCAAAAACACACAAGGACACCAAAAAAAAAAAAAAAAAAAAAAACAAAAAAAACCAAAACAGGTCAATATCTTTGATAAGCATAGATGCAAAAATCCTCAGCAAAATATTAGCAAACATTAAAAGGATCATACACCATGATCAAGTAGGATTTATACGAGGGATGCAAGGATGGTTCAACATTCACAAATCAATCAACGTGATATACCACATTAACAAAATGAAAGGTAAAAGTCATATGATCATCTCAGTAGATGCAGAAAAAGTATTTGACAAAAGTCAACATAACATTTGTGGTAAAAACTCCCAAGAAAGTAGATATAGAAAAAATGTACCTCAACATAATAAAGGACCTATATGACAAATCCACAGCTAACATATACCCAGTGGTGAATAGCTGAAAGCTTTTTCTTTAAGATCAGAAACAAATCAAGTAAGCACATTATCCCCACTTTTATTCAGTATAGTGTTGGAAGTTTTGGCCACAGCGATTAGGTGCACACACACACACACACACACACACACACACACACACACAAGGCATCCAAATTGGAATTGAAAAGGAAGAAGTAAAACCATCACTACTTGCTGGTTACATATATATAGAAAATATATAGAGTGTAGAAAAACCTAACTACTCCACCAAAAAAAAAAAACTGTTGGAGCTAAAAGAATTCAGTAAAGTTTAGGATATAAAACTAATACACAAAAATTTGTTGTGTTTCTATACACTAATAATGAATTGTTAGAGAAATCAAGAAGACAATTCAATTATAATTGCATCAAAAATAATAAAATGCCTAGGAATAAGTTTAACCAAGGAAGTGAAAGACTTTACATTGAAAACCAAAAGACATTGATAAAAGTAATTGAAGAAGACACAAATAAATGGAAAGAAATTCCATGTTCATAGGTGGAAGAATTAATATTGTTGAAATGTCCATTATACCCAAATATATGTACAGATACAGTGCAATCTTTGTCAAAATTCCAATGGAATTTTTCACGAAGATATAATAATACTAAGGTTTTTATGGAACCACAAAAATTCTTAAATAGCCAAAGCAATCTTGAGAAAAAATAACAAAGCTGGGGGGCATCATGCTCTCTGTTTCAAACTATACAACATGGATATAGTAATCAAAACAGTGGTATTGGCATAAGAACAAGTAGATAGATCAAAGAACAGAGAGCTGAGAAATAAACCCACACATATATGGTCAATTAATTTATGACAAAGGAGGCAAGAATATACAACAGAGAAAGGGTTATGTCTTCAATAAATGGTATTGGCAAAACTAGACAGCTACATGCAAAAGAATGAAACTGGACCACTTTCTTACACTATATACAAAAATAAACTCAAAATGGATAAAGGCCTCAATGTGAGACCTGAAACTGTAAAATCTCTAGAAGAAAAACGCAGGCAATAATTTCTTTGACATTGGCCATAGAAACATTTTTCTAGATATTTCTCCTTTAGCAAGGGAAATGAAAGCAAAATTAAGCTATTGGGATTACATTAAAATAAAAAGATTTTGCACAGTGAAGGAAATCATCAACAAACCAAAAATGCAACCTATCAGATGGGAAAAGATAATTTGTAAGTGGTATATCTGATAAAAGTTGATACCTAAAATATATGAAGAACTTATACAATTTAATACCAAAACACTAAATAATCCAATTAAAAATAGGCAGAGGAGCTGAATAGACATTTTTTCAAGTAACATACAGATGGCCAACAGACACATGAAAAGATGCTGAACATCACTAATTATCAGGGAAATGCAAATCAAAACCACAATGAGGAGATACCACCTCTCATCAGTCAGAATGGCTATTATCAAAAAGACAAGAAATAACATGTTGGTAAGGATGTAGAGAAAAGGAACCTGGGTATGCTCTTTGTAGGAATATAAATTGGTGCAGCTGCTTTGGAAAAGGGTATGGAGCTTCCTCAAACAATTAAAAATAGAACTACCATATGATCCAGCAATTCCACTACTATGTATCTATCCAAAGAAAATGAAAACACTAATTCAAAAGATATAAGCACCTCTATGTTCACTGAAGCATTATTTATAATAGCTAACGTGGAAACCACCTGTGTCCACTGATAGTTCAGTGGATATAGAAGATGTGGTATATATAATATACAATGGAATACTACTTAGTCATAAAGAAGAATGAGATGTTGCCATTTGTGACAACATGTATGGACTTGGAGAGTATTATGCTAAGTAATATAAATCAGACAGAGAAAGACAAATACCATATTATTTCACTTATATGTGAATCTAAAAACAAACAAACCCCAAACTCACAGTTACAGAGCACAGATTGGTGGTTGCTAGAAGAGAGGGGATTTGTGGGTGTGAAATAGGTGAAGGGTGTTAAGAAGTACAAACTTCCAGTTATAAAATAAGTCATGGAAATATAATGTATAACATGAAGAATATAGTCAATAATACTGTGTTGGCTTTTTAGAATGACAAATGGTATCTAGACTTATTGTGGTGACCCTTTCACAATGTACACAAATGTTGGATAACTATGTTGTACCCTTGAAACTAATATAATATTGTATGTCAGTTATACCTCAATCACTGAAAAAATGAATACATAAAATAAGCATTTATGGATCAAATATGCTATAATTCATGAAGTCCCTGTCCTTATAGAAAATGCTCCAGTTGATCTAGAAGCTCCATTTCAAAGTTTGGTCAATATTGACCTCTGTTAATGGAAAAGGTATAAGGAGGCTTCCTCGGTTTTATTCAGGTATCAAATCATCTGGTTGCTCATAGAAGCCCAAAGCTGCTTTTGTAGAGATAAGATTTCACTGGTAGAAGACAAGAGTGTTAAAATCCTTACTCCTACCTGAGCTAAAATGGGGAAGGGAAAGACTTTATGAAAGACTGTGCTTTAAAGTAGTTATCCTGTGGTGTTTGAATATTGTCTCACCACTAAAAACTGAATGGAGAAGGTTGGTAATACTGATTGAAGTAAAATTAAAAATGTGTAAGTGTCATGGACACCAAAAAGAAGTGAAAGTGAAGCCACAGACTGGAAGAAGATAAATGCTATGCATACAGTACACAATCGAGTAGTATTTAGACTAAGTAAAGAACTCTTACAAATAAGAGCAAATTAAGTGGAAAAAGTGGGCAATGAATATGAACAAGTTATGACAGAAGAGAAAATCTGAATGGCTAACAAACATAGGAAAAGTTACTCAGTCTCACTACTGATCAGGGAATGGCAAACTAAAACAATAGAGAAATACATTCTTACTATTATATTGACAAAAATTATGGTGTCTGACAATATCCAGTGTAGGTAAGGATATGGAATAATGCAATGGAGTTTCTTCTAGACTGCTGTAAGAATTATAAATTGATAAAACAATGTTGGAGAGTAACTTGACAATATCTAGTAAAGTTGTAGATGTACGTGCCCTTCCAAGCCACAATTCTACTTCTAGGTGTAAGTTCCTCTAAAGGAGTGCTACTTTGAAAAATGGATCTCCTGAGGACGTTGCTAAAATGCAGATTGGGGTTCATGAGATGGTGCCTAAGATTCTCTATTTCTGAAGAGCTGCTAGGTGATGCTGATGCTGCTGGTCCCCTGACAACATTTTGAGTAGCAAGATCCTAGAATAATGCTGTCCAGTAGTTCAAATTTCTGAGATGATGGAAATGTCTGTGCTCTCCAGTAACTTATTGAACACTTGAAATGTGGTTAGTGTAAGAAACTACATATTAAATTTTATTTGATTTTAATTAAATTTAAACAGCCACAAATGGCTAGTGACTATCATATTGGACAGTATAGCCTAGAGCATATGCTAGGAACTTGTTAGAAATACAGATTAGACCCAATCTCAGACCTGTTAAGTCAGAACCTGCATTTTAATAAGATCCTTAAGTCATTTTTGTGTATGGTAAAGTTTGAAAAGCACTGTCTGGGGAAACTCCTGCTGCTACTCAGGAGTCATGTAGGGATACGTATTTCAGTATGTTAGTAGTGTCATAATGGACAAATTGTGGTATGACGTAGCTATTATATATCAGTTAAAATGAATTATCTATGTGTATAAACATGGGAAAACTAGGTGATACGATATAGAATATAAAAGCAGATGTATAAGGGGTGCCTGGGTGGCTCCGACTTCAGCTTAAGTCATGATCTAACGGTTTGTGATTTCGAGCCCCACGTCAGTCTCTGTGTTGGCAGCTCAGAGCCTGGAGCCTGCTTCAGATTCTGTGTCTTCCTCTCTCTGCCCCTCACCTGCTTGACTCTGTCTATCTCTCTTTCAAAAATAAATATTAAAAAAATTCAAAAAGTAAATGTATATATGAGGAAGGTACATATAACATGATACTATTTTTATAAATTTTATCATAAAAGAAACCATGCTATATATTGTTTGGAGATTTAAACATACGTGGTTAATTATAAAAACATTCATAGAATTAATAAACACCAAATTTAGGATCAGGACTGTTCCATTCATTTGGAGAGGGCTGGTAAGGGTGGGAGAGGTAATGGGAGAGGAAGAACAGAGAAGACTTCAACTGTTATTTTTAATGTTTTATTTCTTAAGCTAGGTAGTGAGTATACACGTGTTTATTATTATTCTATACTTTCTTGTTTATCTGAAATGTACCTTTTTATCTTCATCCATAATGGTTAATTTCAATTTCTCACTGTTGATCCAGTCTCAGTTGGGTAATATTAAGGGTCATCAGAAAATTTAGAAAACTTTCTGTGAAAGTTCAAGGTCACTAAAGTTCTCCTCCAAATTGTTCAGACTGAAAAATAAATCTTATTGGTAAATGGACTTGGGGTTTCCATAGGACCCAAATTTGGATGAATGTTTTAAAAGATTGTTTACATAGTTGTTTTCAAGGCTTTTTACTTTGAGGTTGGTGACAACACCCACATAACAACAGATGTGTTCATTCTGGACGCCCCCCTTTTTTTTTCCTGTTGAGTTTCATTAGCATAGCAGAGAATTACCAGCAGCTTCATTACTCCACCGCTTGATTTTATTAGCTATTTATTCTCATGGCCCCTTGAAGAGTAAAGGCTCCAGGGAGAATTTTTGCTTTAGTTTCTTTCAATATTTCAGTAATCAGCCCCTCCGGTAATTTCTTGGTGTCTTGGCTACTATAAATTGTCACCTTTGTATTCTGGAGTTATAAAAATTATCATATTTGTGTTTTAATTCCCTTTGGAGCAGACTCTTGGTTTGGAACACAATTCTCTGTTTTGAATGCATTAAACCTGAATTTATTTGCTATCATCTATTGATATACTTTTTAATCCTTTCTCTGTATTAAAATCTTCTGGTGAATTAAAAAAAAAAAAAAAACATGGGCTCAATTTCTAAAACATCTGATTTAATTGATCTGGTACTTTAAAAAAGACCACCCAGGAGATTCAAATATGCAGCCAGGCTAAGAGGCACTGATTGTCCGGATGTATTTACTGCCTAGCTGCCCAACATTTTATTAGCTTTTCATCTCTGAATTCTGATTCTCTGCCCCTTAGTACTCTGAAAAGGATGACATCAGAGTAGAATTTCCTCAGCCCAGTCCTCTAAATTCAGTTCTCTGAATTAACTTTAGGAAGCTCAGGCCAAATATGCAAAATAGAATTAGAGGAATGATTCAGGTTATTTAGTTAATAATCCTTTTAGCTCTAGGAAACCAGAGGAGCCTTATGTGGCTTTAGGCCTAATTTGGTTTAAATTGACTTGGTAATTGAGTTTGATTTAACAGTGATTTGTATAGATACTTTTATCTTAGGAAACCAGGCTGAAAATTGATCTGTTACATATGTGTTTCTTTGTGTGTCATTGTCTTAGCAAGAAGTGCTATATATTACTATAATTGGATTTTGTCCAGTTTTTATGTGGCCTGTTGCTATTTGTGAAAGAATTATTTTATTTATGTTCTGTTGTAACTTCGTTGATCAATTTTTATAGTTCATTATATATGAAGCAGAATGTGGTCATACATCTATTCCTGTATGTTCATTGTCATATTTATTTTTCATATATAAAGGAAATTATTTAAAGACCTGGAAAGTGAGTAGGTGGGGCAGTTATTATGTTTTATTTACTCTTTTTTTTTTCCTGAGAAGTTCAGCACAATGTATTTTTTTCTTGATTAGGCTTATTCTTTTGAATATTTTTACTTTGAAGGAGGAACCTCCCACCTAATCTACTAGCCATAACTGTTGCTAAAGAAGTTAGATAACCATCAAGTGATTGAACAGTTAAAATTTAATAATTATCGCTTAGATGTTGAGGAACTAATTGAATCTATTAAGAATGATTAATATTCTATCAAAATTTATTGACATAAAATCTAATTTGTGGAATGGCTTTTTCTTTATCGAACAAAAGACCTAGAGAGACTTCTACATTCTCCAGTATTGTTTTTCAGGCAACTGATGATTTGAACCATGTTATTTAACATTTAAATTTTTATTTTTGATATTCCTTTATTATAAAAGACAATGCACACTTAGGCACACTTAGACAATTCAGCAAGGTACAAATAAGAACATGAAAATTTTCCATAATCCCATCATGATTCATTCTTTCTTAATAGAAATATGGAAGCAAAAGTTAGTTCCTGACATGATAGCTTATTTAAGAGTTGATTTTCTTGAAAGTTACAGATTCTTCTTTTGTGTATCATTTGTATTCCAATTTTGATCTTCTTCTTGAGAACAAAAACTTAATTTTCTCCTAAAACACCTTAAATACATTGAAAGAAGAATTTCAACCGAACACTCATGTGTCTTCTCTATGAAATGAAGCAAATTAATTTAATATTTGCCCCTAATACTGATCTTCCATCTACTGGACAAATGTTAACATCTATAATTTTTCCAGTTTCTGTAAAACTCATTTAAATTTGTACAGTTAGGATTGGACACAAGCCTGTGAATATAGAAAGATGAGTCAGCAGTATTCTGATAATTTGTGTCTCTGCCCTGTCCCCACAGATCTTTCCAAATTCAGCTGAAAATTTGTCCCCTTTAAGATTCTTTTTTTAGCTGATGCCCTTATCAGGTCTACATTCATTTTTGTGAAGGTGTTGTAGAGAGTTACAGGACCAGGGAGTATATATTTGCAATTTTCAATGTTATGACCTCTGTTCTATATCCTGTAACTCTCTAAAATTCAGTTGGTTTTGTATTGATTTATTCTTGTAAATGACTCTATGTCCTTTAGCCCTTTTGTTTTCTGTGAATGACACGTAAGCTCATTTTAGGGTCATGGGAAGAAAGAGGCAAGTCAAGTTTTTTGTTTCTTTAGTTTTTTATTTTCCCTTCCCTAACTCCCAAGGACCTAGTATGGATTATGTTTATGGTTATTATTTGTTAAAGTTGAAAAGAGTCTGACAAAGACCAGATTCTGAAAAGACCCCTTGAGATTGCTCTAATATGGATGGATCCCTGGGGACGATTGTGCCACTCATGCATGTGTTTATGCTTTTGTTTATTTGCCAGCAACTTCATTTTTTGTAGTAATTATCATCTATGTGCTGTGGGTTATGAAGGTGTCCCTTTGAGGAGGTTTACTGGTCCCCAGTTATAGTATGCTACATGGTTAATCTGTTCTAGACCATTTCATTTAGCATCTCTCCTTGGAGTTTTTATTCTGGGTGAGTTGTGTCAGAATTCAGGCTCAACACCCGCATGCAATTCAGGCTAGATGCTCTGATTTCTTACAGAAGCTCTGGTTTGGCCCAGGTCTGGGATTCACTGCCCATATTTGTGTGGGTACTTACATTGGTGGGAGGTATTCTTCTGGCCAGACCTCTCCTTCCAGGTCAGTGCCAGCTCTTACATGTGCATTGGGTTTGGCATCTCCACTTCTGCCTTTTGGGTATAAGCATTCCAGTTACCTCTGTGGAATCTGGACTTCAGCTCCCAGCCATTATTATTCGTTCTCTCTATGTATGGCACTGGAACATTTCAATTAGTTGTTTCGAGCTTAGCTAATGTATATCTTCCCTAACATGTTACCTAGGATTAGTATGTGTTTGGAAAGAGAAGGATGCTTCCTGCTACAGCTTAACCTACCATCTGGACAGAAAGTCTTAATTATAGATCAATGTTAATCTCATTCCTTGTGGCAGACATTGTTTATTTCTTCTTACTATCCATTCCTCCCATGAATCTTGCTAATTTTGTTCGCAGTGACTTATGCTGAACTAAATATCTTTTCCCCAGCTTCCCTTGCAGCTAGAAATGGGCAAATGGAATAGTTCTGGCCATGAGATTAACAATAATTTGGGGATGGATGCATCTGGTGCTTTCTATTTTTTCATTTTGTTCTAGTCTTGACATTGATTTATTGTCTGGAATGATGGTAACAATTTTGTGACCATGAAGTGACAAGCATGAGGACAAAGGTCAATATCCTAAGGATGGTGGAATGGAAGCCTGGAAAGAGCCTTAGTAATTGATGACATTGTTAAGAAATAGAATCAAAGGCAACATACTCTTTGTGGAGATGAACTTTTATTTGTTTAAGCCATGGTTAGTTCATTTGTTGTTGTTGTTTTAGTTATTTGTGAATGAGTACATTCCTAATTTTCCTAATTGGTATATTTCTCTAGTAGTTGGGATGTTGGTGTTAAATAGTCAAATAGGAATGGGGAGACTCTCCTATGGACAGCTTTCCACACTGCATTGTATATTATGGTCTTTTGGATAGTCATTGATTAGTGCTATGAATTAAAAATGAGTTGTGCTAGAATTTATAGAAAAATCAATACAAGTTTGTGAACTTACATTGTGATTTTATTTTTATTTTAAAATGTTCATTTTTTATTTATTTTGAGAGAGAGAGAGAGAGAGAGAGAGAGAGCGAGCATGAGTAGGAGAGGGGCGGAGAGAGAGGGAGAGAGAGAATCCCAAGCGGCTTCACACTCATCATGGAGCTTGATCTCATGACTGGGAGATCATGCTCTGAATGGAAATCAAGAGTCAGATGCCTAAGATTGAGCCACCCAGAACTCCCCTACATTGTGAGTTTTAGATTTAAATGCTGGCATGTACTTAAAACTGGCACATTAAATTAAAATTCTGCTATTTAAAACTGTGACTTGGCTGATTTTAGGATAAACTTCCGTAAGAAAGTTTGTTGAATTCTGTTACTTTAAAGAAAAGAACTATGAAAATCAAACAAACAAAAAATAAAGTAACAACTACAAAGTGAATAGAACTGTGTCTTGTTTCTGTTTTATTGTTATGCGTTTTAGTCTCTAGCTTTTGTATTTCCAATGCATGTACATAGCATTTTATGTTACAATAAACTGTATATAAAATATATAAGTATGATCAGAATAGGAAATTTAAGAAATTAATAGAAAAGGAATTATTAATAATTGCTCAATGACCCAATTTCAAAAAATCCTATTGTAAATAGGTAGGTGATAGGACAATAGGTATTTAATTTTTATGTGAGAAATGTGAGTTGATATACAACTTCCAGAAAGTATTCTTGCTTATCCTTAATGTATATTCCTCCTTTTGTATTGTGCAATGACAAAACATTACATAAGATGGCAGTAGGAGATTATAAATGTTCCTTCTCAGAGTGATAACGTTCAACAAATTGGCCAGCCAAGTATAATAAACACAATTATATAATAGCTATTTTGGATTGCTAGATTTCTCACACATATTATTTTCCTTGACTGTTCCCCTTTTTAATGGAAAGAAGAAAGCTTCTAATTTTGATTTCACACACACACACACACACACACACACACACGTATATATATATATATATATATATATATATGTATATATATATATATACATATTTTATTTTACACACGTTTTTAAAGGAATCACACACAATGTTACATTTCAGTTTACTTTTCTTGGCCTGTTTAAAAATAAAATTTTGCTGAATTTTGTGGAGCTATGTATTAAAAGAGTAAATCAAGATCTCTTAGAATATTTTAGCATCTTAAAAATATAAATTGCTCACCATAATCTTCATTAAAAGGGCATATTTCTAAGAATGAACCATTTCCTTATTGTTTTTTCCCCCAAGGATTATTGGATTGGATTAATTTTTAGAGTATACCATTATTTTAAATCTTAGAAAATTTATCTGAGACAAAGTAGGTTTCCCAGGATGTGGTCAGATATGAGATATTGACAATAAGCTTTATGTCCTTTGTTGCTTCCAGAAGGGATGAGCACATTGCTTTGTGCCTTTCTGTATTTGAGAGCCTACACATGAAAATGACCCATAATGATTGTATATTGATAAAGAGTGAAAAAAAATTGGAGGGAAATTTCTAATATTAAATTTATACTTATCTTTTCTGAAGTAACTTGTCTATTCTTTAGCATCAGTCCATAATTACCAGGGAACCATCTGACATTTGAACATGGATGATTATGCACATCTGTCAGATAAGTTGGGAGTGGAGACATTGAATCTATGTAGAATTTTTATATGGATTTGTTGTTATCCCCAAAGAACTGAGATCCATAATCCAATGAATAAGTTACCATGGGAGAAACACTTATAGATGACAAATGTGATCTTGTTTAATTATTACTTTTTAGTTTAAGGAAACTGCATTTTAGTTCTCACATAGTAACTTTCTAGAATTCTAAGGGGCATGACATTTATTCTGAAAACATAGACACTAAAGATTTTGGATTTGGTATTTTTTTTTAAACTCATTTTCTTGGGATAAAGGGGCATAACTTTTGTTTTATGACTTTACGTATCTCAAACCCAGTATTATGTATTGATTCAACATGCAATTAAATATATATGAATTTATAGGCATATTACAAACTGGAAAAAATTTAATAGACTTTATTAAAGAAGAGTGGTGTAGTTTTAGTTATTTGAGCGGAAAGTACAGGGTTTTTTTTAAATAAATTTTTTTTTCAACGTTTATTTATTTTGGGACAGAGAGAGACAGAGCATGAACGGGGGAGGGGCAGAAAGAGAGGGAGACACAGAATCGGAAACAGGCTCCAGGCTCTGAGCCATCAGCCCAGAGCCCGACGGGGGGCTCGAACTCCCGGACCGCGAGATCGTGACCTGGCTGAAGTCGGACGCTTAACCGGCTGCACCACCCAGGCGCCCCTAGGGTTTTTATTATTCCCTGTCCTCACACACACAACTCCCCCACATCAACATCCTGTACCACAGTGGTTAAGTTTCTCAGGATCCACATAAGAGTGAAAACATATGGTATCTGCCTTTCTCTGCCTGACTTATTTCACTTAGCATAACACTCTCCAGTTCCATCCACGTTGCTACAGAAGGCCAGATTTCATTCTTTCTCATTGCCAAGTAGTATCCCATTGTATATATAAACCGCATCTTCTTTATCCATTCATCAGTTGATGGACATTTAGGCTCTTTCTATAATTTGGCTAATGTTGAGAGTGCTGCTATAAACATTGGGGTACAGGTGCCCCTATGCATCAGCACTCCTGTATCTCTTGGGTAAATTCCTAGCAGTGCTATTGCTGGGTCATAGGGTAGATCTATTTTTACTTTCTTGAGGAACCTCCACACTGTTTTTCAGAGTGGCTGCATCAGTTTGCATTCCCACCAACAGTGCAAGAGGGTTCCCGTTTCTAAGTTTGGGTGATTATAAATAAAGCTGCTTTAAACATCCATGTGCGGGTTTTCATGTGGACATAAGTTTTCAGTTTTTTTTAGTAGATACCAAGGAGTGTGATTGCTGGATAATATAGTAAGAGTATGTTTAGTTTTGTAAGAAATCACCAAACTTTCAAAGAGCCTATACAATTTTGTACTCCCACCAGTAATGACTAAGCAGAGTCACTGTTACTCAACATTCTCTGAAGCATTTGGTGTTGGCAGTGTTCTGTTTTCGTGTTGTTGTGTTTTTTTTTTGTTTGTTTGTTTTGTTTTTGTTTTTGTTTTTACTGTTCTAATGGGTATGTAGTGGTCAAACTGAACTTTCATACTTGCAAATTAGTAGATCTTAGAACATGTCAATCAGTATTATAAGCCATAATTTAAGATGCAATTATAGGGTGTTATTACTATTGTTATTTTAAATTTGAATTATGAAATTTTATGTTTATTGCTTTCTGATCATTTAAACCTTTCCATAACCAATTAAAAATATAATACAGAGTTTACTTTTACTCTTTATCTATTACATGTTTATTACATGTGTATAAACATTTTTTTATGTTTTATTTTCCTAATCATTTAATGTTTCTTTCATAGAGTTACAACAAAAATTTATTTTTAACTTAATGTTATTATGTTAACATTTTACTAGACTTTGCTAAAAGAGTTAGCAATAAAATATTCTGGGATAAAAGTTTTTAAAAAATAACTGCATTATTTCTACTTCTGGTCCTAGCCCCACAGGTTTTATGATCAGACCCCTGTCTTTTATATTCAACATACCCACCATATACCAATCCTTACCCATGCAGCCTCAATGAGCAACATGGTTCCACACACACGGTTCCTCAACAAGTTTCCACAAATGAGTATACTTCAGTATTATCTATAGTTCTTATCTGATCATCTTTTCATGGTAGGGGAATCTGTCATCTGCTGCCCATTACTTTAGGGTCTTAAACTGTTTCCCCAAATTCTAAAGTAATTCTCTGACATACAGACAGCTATCTGTAGGACTCAGTATTTTAGTTAAGATAGTTAAACCCGCAAGTGCTGGGGTTCCTATTCAGCTCAGACCAGTGACTAGCAATCTTTTAACAAGGTTCACAGTTTATGTAATAAACTGTCATTCTGAGGTGGCAGTGTAGTGGAATTATTTGTGTGCCTTCCCAGAATGTTGTCCCATCTACTAATTGTTCAACTGAGAGAATTCTCATAGGCCCAAACCTTCTCTCCTACTTCGGAATACCTTCTTCCCTGGGCTGCAGAGACATCATTATCATGAAGCACAGACTCGGGGAAAGTGAATGTCCCCTCATCTCAGCCCTGATACCCTCTGTTTGTATCAAGTTGACCCTCAAAAATAATGAGAACAAAAATACAAAAGCTGAGACCTGATGGAAAGTGTAAAAAACACAAAACTAAAGAATAGAACTCCATAAATCAGTGGGGATCCAAGTTTTCTCTTATTGAGAGAAGAATCTATGATAACATGTGGGGAATAGTTTCTAATTCTAGTTTCAGAGGGTAAAAAAGAGGAAGAAGATGATTATTTTTTACTGTACAAGTCATCATGTAGAGAAAGAGAGATAATATGAATCCAATTATTTAAAGAAGGTCTGTGATCTTACAGAGCTGTCTTTGGTGTAATCCCTGCTGTTATGTATGGGAAAAGATGATCTTAAGAAGCTTTCTGACCATTGGAAGAAGTTCTGATGATGAGGAGGATGATGATAATGATGATGATAGATGGCTAAAATTTTTGAACATATGAAATTCAGTTCTCATTATTCTAATCATCTAATCTACCCTGAAAGGTAGAGTATTTCCATTTTACAGAGGAGGAAACTGAGATTCAGAAAGTAAGTAACATGTCCAAGTTCACACACACACACAAAGTCCAGTGGAGGAGCTGAAATCTGAATCTTTCCTGATACACTAGGAATCAAATTTTGCTCAGAGAATGTTTGGGGAAAACATCAGGTTCTAAGTGTGTTAACACTTTTAGTATCTTCAGTGCATGTTGAAAGTTATACTTCCATCTTTTTTTTGTTTTTTTTCTTCTAAGGATGAATGAATAATATGGCCAAATGAGTAGAAGTGATCTTTCTAGGCATCTGACTGACTATATAATATCCTTGGGATAGGGGCGCCTGGGTGGCGCAGTCGGTTAAGCGTCCGACTTCAGCCAGGTCACGATCTCACGGTCCGTGAGTTCGAGCCCCGCGTCGGGCTCTGGGCTGATGGCTCAGAGCCTGGAGCCTGTTTCCGATTCTGTGTCTCCCTCTCTCTCTGCCCCTCCCCCGTTCATGCTCTGTCTCTCTCTGTCCCAAAAGTAAATAAACGTCGAAAAAAAAATTAATATCCTTGGGATAAATTCAAAACTATGCTCCTTAAAAAGTGAGTAATCTAAATCTATTGTATGCTCTAGGGTGATTCTGGAGTCCTTTTGTGGGGTCAGGATAAGACATTCAAGCTCAAAGTTAATGATAGGGCTTTCCAACTATAAATAAAAATATAATAAAAATAAATAAATAAATCATAATCATAAAATAAAATAATCATTTTCCAAACATTAAAAATAGTATGAGTGAGCTCCAGTTCTCTTTACTTAAAAAATTGGTGCTGAGGCGCCTGGCTGGCTCAGTTGGTTGAGCATCCAAATCTTGATTTTCACTCAGGTCATGATTCTGGGGCCATGGGATCAAACCCTGCGTTGGGTTCCATGCTGAGCTTGAGATTCTCTTTCTCTCTCTGTCTGCCTCTTCTCCCCACTCTCAAGTTAAAAGAACTCCCCCTTCCCAAACCAAACTGGTTACGATACCAGCTCTGTGACCTAGGGCAAATGATTTAACTTCTCTAACCTTCAGTTCTCTGATCTAATAATAACATGGAGATTGGATGAATTAATCTAAGTAAAAGCACTCAGTGTTGTACCCCCACCACTAAGTAAATATTAACTCAGGTTATTATATTATTCAAAGATACAGCCAAAATGGCCTAGTTTCAGAGAATACAAGTAGAGGCATATTCAACAGGTGCATTTTTACAAAGTAGCTTTTAGGGCACACCTTGAACTTCAAGTAATGACAAGAGTACCAAAATAAGAATGGAAATATCCAGTTTAAAATGTGTCAGTATAAGTGCTGGAGTGATGTGAAAGCACTTGGTCTTTGGTGCCCTCCACAATAGATTGTACTGTTGCAAAATGGCAGCACTTCGTGCTGTAGGAGGCAGCAGGTCCTACAGAATCAAATGAGCTGTGTGGTGGACTTGGGCATTGTGTTAGTATTAAACAGTAAATTGACCCATGGTCAGTTGGCATTTTAATCTCATAGGTGCTCTAGGCCCTTCAACATCAGAGCCCAGTTACATTCCCATTAGTTGTTGATACAGAAGTTTTAGACTCATGGGGTTCCTACCTTATCAGTCAGAAAATGCTAAAGAAACAGCATGATCTTAATGCTGAGCTCAGTATGAGTAAATCACTGATATTCTACTGTTTCATCAAAGTAATTATGCTTTCATCTTTCTAGTCCTAAAAAAGAGCAATTTCTCAAAAAAAAAAACACAATTTCTCCTACAACTGTGAAAAATCTAAAAATCAGTTTTTCAAGGTTTGAACTCAGATTCAACCAATGCAATCAACTCTGAAAATATGTGAAATGATGAATGTAGCATACCCACAGTTTGCCTGGGAAGTAAGTAACATTAGGATGCCCTATCTGAAAAGGGCAATGATAATTTGGTGGTTTTGGGAAATGGCACAGTGGGTGCTAAATGCCAAGTCCTTGATATGGATCCTGATGTGTGGAAAATTCTTCAGGCTTTTGATACTGTGAAGAATTGGGGATACCTTTGCTTCCTTAATTTCCTACTAAGGAAATTTTAGTTTTCCTATGAGAGGGACCCAAATTAGCAGTAACTTTGGGAACCACTTTATCATAGGATCACAGGAGCCCTTTCTGGGGAAATTGATCCTTAGAAGGCAGTTTCCTATTTAGTTTCTGGTTATTTTGCTATACCTGCCTCAGTGGGGTCACTACTTTGAGTTCTCTTCTGCCCCACACCTTCTCTCTGCCCCACACCTGCCCATGCTCGTCTGTCTCCCTCAAAGTAAATAAATAAACTTAAAACAAAAACAAAAACACATACACCGAGGTATAGAGAGATTAAATAAGTTGTCTATATCAGTAGTAAGTAGCAGAATTTGGCAGTCTGATTCTATGTTCATGCTGTTGATCCACTAACCTGGCTTTTTAATAAATAAAACATAACTGAAATAAATAATGGTAAAATATTTCATACATTACAAAAAGCATACAAAATTAAAAAGAATAAGGCAAAAGTGAGACAATGTTTTAAAATGTCAGGTTAATTAATTATAAGGATTTCATGTTATCATGACTAGTTATTCACAATAAAAAATATATGCATGAGAATGTTCATAATTGAATGTGGATATAAAAGAATAATTTAAATAGTTCTGATAATTTTGAAATTTGACCAGCTCTTTGATCTAATTAGGTCATCTTTGTTTTTATTTCATAATATGGACAATAAGGAACTTATACCAGGAGTAGAACTTTCCATGCTGCCATTTTCTTGTTCACTTACATGTTTGCATCATTGGTATTATCTTGTATATGTGATGTCCTTATTAGAAGATTTAAAAATATTTTAATGTTTTATTTATTTTTGAGACAGAGAGAGACAGAACATGAGCAGGGAAGGGGCAGAGAGAGAGCGAGGCACAGAGTTGGAAGCAGGCTCCAGGCTCTGAGCTGTCAGCACAGAGCCTGACGCAGGGCTCAAACTCACGAACTGTGGGATCATGACCTGAGCCGAAGTCAGGTGCTCAACCAACTGAGCCACCCAGGCGCCCCTTTGTTAGAATATTTTAAATTAATTTTTTGTTCTTGTGAAAGTTAGTTTAGATGAAACTTGGCAATGTAATCTGCAAATCCTCCTAATTGGTTCTCTTGTAAAATGCTGTAAGGTGTAACCTGCCGAAATAAGAGAATGAGTGCATGAGGACACTGCCATTTATTCCTCTGTGCCTGGGTTATTTACTTTTTCTTCAGGATGTTTTTCTCACTGTATGAGATGTGGGGTCTCTTATATAGTTACTGAGCAAGGATGCCAGTGATAATTTGTATGTTAAATATAGACCCTCACCTTAGTTTTTATTTTTCAAAAAAAAATGGATATGGAAATCCTAATATTTTTCTTTACATATCCCCAGAGGATTGTCTTGTGCTTCTCCTGGGGGTATGCACACCTGGGGGTATGCATACCTTCAGTATGCAACTGAAGAAGTCACTTGAGTATAAAGCCTCAAAATATGAAGTCTCCTGCACATAAGTATTCAAATATTAATAGAATACAAATATGAATACTATTACTGCTCAGAGAGGCAAAGGAGGGCTTGTAAACATAAAGTACAGTTGAATTGCAGCAGAAATTTGGCCTACAAATAAAAACAGATATTTTTAATCTACTAAAAAAGTGAGAAAAATTTAAGTTGCACTAGCTCTTTCTGTTAAAATATATCTTTTTAATTATTTTTTTTGTCAGCCAATTGCTTTACAGTTATGTTTAATCCTTAATTTATATCTTTTGGTTGAGGCCTATAGGCACACTGTGGAGTTAACACACAACGGGACACACCCCATTGCTTCTCTCTTTACACTGCTGAGCTGGGATCCGTTACTTGATTCTATGCATTAATGAGCCATGAAATATTATTCTTCTGCTAATTTAACTCAGGGAGGCCATTGGGGATTTGTTTGAACAATTGAGAGAGGGATGGAATGCTTGGCTTACAAATTAGCTCACTGAAATACATGAGATTTTTCTTTGGGAAAAAAAAAACCCAACACTCAAGAAAGTTGTATGACAAAAAACTACTGCACAGTTAAAAAAAAAATTTCAAATAACTATTATATTGTTTAGTCACTATTACTTAAAGAGGACATCATGTTTTATAAAATAAAATGTGAATTCTCTGTAAATATCATGGTTTTTACAGTTTTTCCTTTCTAAGCAATCTTAGCCAAGAAATCTTACTTTAACAGTTTCATGTTTTTCACTGACCTAAGATTTTATTTTACCTTTTGTAGTTCAAGAAATTTAGCTTAGAGCAATTAATAAGCCTGTCATTATCCAAATATAAACATTTTCATGTATGTTTGGATAAATTAGCAATGAAAATATCACAGGGAAAGTTAAAAATCTCTTTTGTTTGTTTAAACTTAAGTAGATCAATAATAATTTTAAGAAAAACTCTAACTAGAATCTGAAGGGTTATAATATCCTCTATAAATGCAAAGATATTTTTAATAGATGTTGATCAATGCTGAATGAGTGGCATAATTGAATAAATTAAATTCACAAATTATACTGTTTTTGTAAACTGTATTCATCCTCTGTTTTCACTAAATTAACATTTTTCATTTCTAGGCAAAGAGGAAATGTCACAAATATTCTTTGAACATATAGAATTTAAGACTGTTCCATTCATCCTCACTCATTTTTCAAAATAATTCATGCTTGTGAAAAGCCAAATAGCATAATAATGAAAAACTGCTGTCCTCTGACTCCCTTCCAAATAAATACTTGGTCCCCGTTCCCCGAGGCAACCATTTTTATTTCTTTTAGGTGTTTCTTCTAGTATCTTCCTCCATATTATCTATTGATTTCCTACCAAGGTAAGGCTCTCTGAATTGGTATCTTACATTCTTTCCTCACACTTACTTTCCTGCCCAACTATCCTTCTGATATAATAATAAAATAATTTGGGAGGCATGTCAATATTCAGTTTTTACTTTATTATGACTATGAAAATATTATTTACTACAAAGCCAAGTCTATGACCGTTTCTTTCCTACAAAAGTTTTTCTTCATAGAAAATAATCATTTCCTAGTTTTTCTCTTGCATTACTTTTCACCATACCTGCTATCAGTTTTTAAGGGCTCTATCTAATGCTTATCAATATTAATTTCCAAGGGTTCCATATTTCAGATAGCCTATCAATTTCATGAATTTTGAGACTTCTCTCTGAGATCTTTCCATTTTACTTTTTCTATCTGGATCAGTTGTTCCTTTGGCCTGGTGAATTCCTGTCATCCTAGTTGGCTCTATCCTGTGTTGGCTTTACTGTTTGCTAGATTCTATATCTTCATCTCTTTTACTTGTATTTCATCTTTTTCTGAGGCACATCTCCCATCGCTTCCAAACTTTTAAAATTTATTGCATATCCAAATTTCATTTACTTTCCCCTCACGCTTGATTGATACTTTGGCTGCATGTTGTATCCAGAGTTAAAATATTTTTTCCTTAATATTTTGAAAATACTGAATTTCATGCCATTCTGAATATAGGTCTTTTGTATGTGACCTGACTTTTACTCTGAAAGATTTTAAAGTTTATTTATTTATTTTGAGAGAGAGGGAGAGAGGGAGAGCACGCATGTGAGTGGGGGACAGGCAAAGTGGGAGAGAGAGAATACCAAGCAGCTAGCACAGAGGCCAATGCAGGGCCCAGTCTCACTAAATGTGAGATCATGGCCTGAGCGAAGCCAAGATCAAGTCAGATGCTTGACTGACTGAGCCACCCAGGCATCCCAACTCTGGAACGTTTTAGATTCTCTTTGCTTGTGGTATTCTGATATATCATCAAGATGTGCCATAAATAGGTCTTTTCTCCTTCATTGTATTGGGTATTCACTGGAACTGCTTATTTTGTAAATTCAAGTTCTTGAGTCCTTGTACATTCTTTATAAAATTGTGTTTTGATGAATTTCTCCCTTTCAGTTGTTTCTGTTCCATCTTTCTGTACCTCCTATTATTCAGAAGTTAGATCTGATAGATTAATCCTTTAAGTCTCTTTTCTTAATTATTTCCCAGCCATTTCTCTAATCATTTTTATTTTTTGAGAGATTTCATTCACTATATCTTCTAGATTTTTAATTGGATATTTTCCGACTCTGATATTTTAATTTCTGAATGCTCTTTCTTATTTTTGGGTCATTTCTTTTCACAGTGGTTTTTGTTTTTGTGGATGCAATGATTTCTTTTATCTTTCTAATAATATTAATAATACATTTTTCTCTTTAAATTTTCTGTCTGATTTCTCCAGGTTTCTTTCTTTCTGTGTCGTGATCTCTTTCTCTCAGTGTGGACGCTTTTCTCTAATGTTTAGTTATCTTTCGCTGTCCTTTTATATTTGAGTAAGGGACTGATTAGAAATGGTATGTGAGTAGGTGGGGCTGGGTGATTGAGTGGTGCTTTAGGCTTTTTGTGAAGAGATCCTTAAAAGTCAGTATTTGTAGTTCTTTTCTTAGGGTTGATTGGCTTCTCCAGAGAAAGATCCTCCAATATGGTGCTTGGGAAATACTAACCTGGCTGTAAGTTTCTGAAAAGATGGTTAGGGGAAGATGACTCTGAGGAGTGGGATAGGAGGAGTCACATCTCTGCCTTCTCTTGCATTTGACTTCCCCCAAATCTACAGCCTTTTTGGTTCATATTTTCCAGAGAATTAACTTTTGCTATCTTGCCTAGTTTAGAGGTGTGGTGGTAGTAGGAATGGGGTGTTTGCTTAATTAAACAAGATAGTGGAGGGGACCATTATGTAGTCTCAACCAGTATTTAGCCCGTGTATTACTTCTACCTTGTGATACTTCTGAAGTATCAGTATCTGAAGTATGAAGTATCTCCAAGTCCTTAACAACTCAGAAGTTCTATATATGAATTTACTCAGCTTTCATCAATAGCCATCTCTGCAGAGACTTTAGATTGAAGCTTCTCCTTCCCTGATAGGCCGATTACCATTCCCCATGTCCTTTCCATCTGCAATATATATCTTAAAATCTCTCATCTGCTGCTGAATCTCCTGCTGTTCTTCTTGTCCGTGTAGTGGTATTTGCCCTTTTTATTCCCTTGCTTTCTTGTTGGTGGTATCTCAGAAGGCAGGAAAGAGTACTGTGTGGTCATTCTGTTTAATTAGACTTTGATTCTTTCCAAAAGCCTGAACTTTCCTCCCCTCACTATTACTTATTACAACCAAAATTAGTGCCATTTTTAGGTTATAAGCTCTTACTCAGTAGTCTCACCCAGAAGATTCTCTATCTTGTTTTTAAATTTCTTCAGTGTTTGGTACTATACATACAGTACAATCTTAAGTTCTTTCAAGAAAGGGATACAGTTTCCAATTATGCAGGATATGTTTATTCAGAGATCCCTAACTGGTATACTGGAGTATACTGGGATACCACAAACGAATATGTGTGTAAGACATTGATCCTCTCAGTCTTTAGGAAGCCAGGCTGGTTCTGGGTCTGTGACCTCATGCATTCTGTTGATTTAAGTATGCCATACAAACAGTCTCATTTTCTAGGTGAGGATGGAAGAAGTTGGGAGCATTTCTGTAAAGCAATATGGCTGATATGTTCATTTTAGAATTTGACGTTTTAGACTTTTTGACCTATTTTTAAAGGATATGGGATTTATTCTTTGGTTAAAGCATTAATAGATGTGAAAATACTCAGCATTCATGGAAAATAGTTTATTTTTAAGTGGATTTTTTGAGGATGGTTAACTAGAAGAATTTAGCATTGATTTACTCTATAATCTTTGATTAGTATTGGAAATTCAGCCCAGGTAAAGAAGTTATTTTAAGGAATCAGGCCATGTCTTAAGTCCAAATGCAGGAAGTGTTTCCAAACTATATGGACTAGATCCAGGAACTGAAAAGGAGGATAATAAGATTGCCTTTGGTTCATCCAGACCACATTCTGCTGCCTCCTCTCTTTTTGTGTGTCTACCCTAACTTCTCTCACTTTCAGAGTCCTTACTTGTGCCCAATGGAGACTGACAACAATATTTCAGTCTCATATTCAGACTCCTGGGAGAGAAACTGATTGGCCTACCTTAAATGAATTTTCAAACAATGGCAGTAATTTCTCTGGAGAAAGTAATCAACCCAAACTCAATAATATGATCATGGCTTGGGTAGTTTACCCCTTTCCATGGGAAAAAGAGAGGTCTTCTGGAGGACATAAAGATTGGGTAGATGCTTCAAACATGGCCACTTTAAGCATGAAAGCAATTATCTTTTGCTTTATGACACATAGGGCGTTTTGTTACTGCAAATTTTCACCATGGAAGCCTTGGGAAATTGTGGCTGAATTCACACATAATTTTCATAATACCAGAACTGGACAGTTGTCTTTGCTTTTTGGAAAAAAACAAAATTTTTGTTGAGAGAAGAACATACTAAAGTCATTTCTTTCAGAATATGGGTGATCAGTCTGTGTGAAACAGCTTCTGGTTAAATTTAATTATGGCTGTATAGCTAGGAAACTGATTATCTTTGTGTGGCTTATACAAGGCTAAAAGGCAGTAAGCAAGAGAGATTGTAGAAAACTGAGATGAGTTAGGGGAGCCAGTAATCACAATTATTCATAACAAAAATAATGTACTGAAATAAGGCAGGTAAGTGGGAAGTTGAGAGGGAACTAAAACAATGGTATTAAAGAGGCATATTGACAAAAAATAGTGTTTATTGGTTTGAACAGTAAGGAAAATGTAGAAAGTAAGAAGATGCCATATTTTTGGAGTGAATGGTGGTGCCATTTGTTGAGATACAGAGGTGGGGGTGTAGGTTTTGGAGGAGATAACAAACTTAGTTTTGGACATGTTCAGTTGTAGGTTCTTGAAGAGAAGCTAGGTGCAAGACCTATGGAAGGCAGCTATGCTCACCACTATACCACCAACGCCCGCTAAGAACTATGTAGTTATGTATATGTATTTATAGCTAAGGAAAAAAATTTCTACCAGAAATAATGTAGAATTAGAATCAGTTATATGTATTTTTATTTCTTTTAAAAAAAGTTTTTTAAAGTTTTTATTTGAATTCCAGTTATTAGGCATACAGTGTATTTTTATTTCTAGGAATAGCTTTTAGTTTAGATCTCTCTTTTTCCCTCAAATGTTTGGAATACCTTATTTCCTAAGCATCCTTCATTTAAAAAATGGTTAGTTATAGATTTAAGCAATGGCATATGGCAAACACATTATTATTTTCACAAACTTTTTATATATAGCATATACACAGAAATTTTCAGTGGCTTTTCACAAAGTAGCACACCTATATAGCCTGCACTCAGGTCAAGCAACAGAACATTATCATCCCCTCAATCTGAAGATCCTACCTAGCGCCTTCCAGATATAACATCTCCCTCAAGAGTAACCTTCATGCAAGATTAGTTTGGTTTGTTTTGAATTTTGAATAACTAGAATCATACAGTGTGTGCCTTCTGATGTCTGGCTTCTTTTGCCAAACATGATGTTTTTGAAAGTCATTCATGTTACTGTGTGCAGTTGTTCTTTTCCATGGCTGTATAATATTCCATGTAGCGGCTATATCCAATTTATTTATCCATTTTACAGCTGACAGACATTTGGGTGAAACAGCATTATGTTTAGGGATGTAGACGAAGTGGAAGCTAAAATTGTTGAGTGAAAGGTGGTAAATGATTGGCTCTGAGTATCTTCAGAAACACTAGTGCAGGAGATTGGACTTCTGTAAGCAAATAGCATGATAGCTCAACCAGGACATTAAAGAAAAACTTACCAAGAAGGATTTGAAACTGGGGAACACTGGTTACAGTAGTTTACATTTCTGAAGTCAATGCCAAGGGGTGACCTAAGAAAAATCTGCCAGTAGATCTTCTCTGTCTCTAAAGAGTAAATAAACAAATAAGAACATGTGAAGAGGCTTTTTTTTTTCTCTTGGCATTCGGGACTCAATATTTCTCATGACGATATAAATGAATTCATTTTGAAAAATTATTTAAAAAAAGCCATCTGCTAAGTCTGGTGATAGAGGTCAGGAGACCTAAGACAATGACGGTTTGGGATTAAAATAACTTTGGATATCTTTTACTATTGTGGCTATAAAATCATTAAAGGCCTAGAGGGATCACTTAAGTGCTTCAGTTTTAGTACACTGCATTTTATGGGGCATATGATAAACTATAATGGTAATTGTGGATTAAGAAGTTGCAAAAGACTTGAATCTTTTTCCTATGTGTAGAGATGTAAAAGGTTAAAGCCATCTTTTTTAAAAAAACAAACATACACACACAACCCAAACCCAAATATTCCTGCCTTTATCAATCATGTCTTCTACAGGGACTCATTACTATATTTACTGACAGATTCCATGTATAGATCCATGTCTGCCTGAGTTCTTTTCTTTTTTTTTCTTTTTTTTTAAATGTTTTTTTTCAACGTTTATTTATTTTTTTTGGGACAGAGAGAGACAGAGCATGAACGGGGGAGGGGCAGAGAGAGAGGGAGACACAGAATCAGAAACAGGCTCCAGGCTCCGAGCCATCAGCCCAGAGCCTGATGCGGGGCTCGAACTCCCGGACCGCGAGATCGTGACCTGGCTGAAGTCGGACGCTTAACCGACTGCGCCACCCAGGCGCCCCTACCTGAGTTCTTAAACCATTCCTTTCTAGAGAAAGAAGTACAGCCATAGTTCCAGTTTACCATCTGGTTTGGCCTGAAAGGAAAGTCTTATGGCCCAATGAAAATGTTTTCACTACTCCAGGGATGATTCTGGTTGCCTCTGTAGGTTTTGAGTCCAACATTCCTGACTATCTGTATCTTACTTCCCTCTTGGAATAGTGTTTGTAGGACTCTAGTTCAGCATTATAGTATAAACTTTGCCTTAGAATTTGGTAGTCTGTCTTACTTTTTCCTAACCCATGCAATGGCTAGCATCATACTGATAATGGGCAAATTGCCTGGATCCCTGACGCTACGATCCACCTGATTAATGCTATTTTGGAGAGCTGGGAATAGGAGTGAGTGAACACTGAAGTGAGTGAGATGCAAAATTTAAGGAGATGTCAAAAACGCAGGTATCAAGAGGAATATTATTTTAATGCAATATTTGAATAACCCAAATTTTGAATAGTCAAAGTTAAATTTTTAAACATTCATAATGAACAAAATATCAACATTTTAAAGACAAAATTGGTATAACTGATTTTTATCATTTGCCTTAGGATCCAACAGAGCTTCCCTGGGCACTGATTCAGTCATGTCTAGATTTCCCTTCCTGTGAGGTTTAATCTGCAAGACTGATCTCTGACTGACTGGAGGCAAGAAATAGTGTCCTAGAGATCACTTTTGGATAATTAATTTCTTATTCAAAAATACTAGCTGAGCATCTCATATGTGCAAATCATGATGCTGTGTTTTGTAAGAGGCGAAGAAAAATTTGTAAGCCATGAACCGTGCCCTGAAATTGCTTATAGTTTAGCAGAAGAAATAAGACATGTGGGCAGAAATATAGTCTTATACACCATAGGAAAGGTACAGAAGCAGTACTACAGTTCAGAGGATGGAGAGAACACTTCTAGCTGTGGTAATCAGCAAAAGCTTTTTATAAAAGGTATCATTTCATAGGGACTCTGAAGATATGGTACAATTTGGACATACACAGCTAAGGGCAGCGAATATTTATGTGGAGTAAAGACACAAAATGGGAAAAGTTGAGGTGTGCTTAGAAGTATTGAGAAGCTCAGACTGGTTAGAGATGGGCTTGGAAAGAAGGTAAAGCTCAGGAAATGGAATGATGGGCTTATCAAGGACCTTGAATGGCTTTGGCTCTTAGAATTCCCCAGGCACATCTTTAAAGGCTGGTGACCTGCTGACAGGGCATGTCTTAGTCCATTCAGGCTGCTGTAACAAAGTACCATAGACTAGGTGGCCTAAAAAGAACAGAATTTTATTTCCCATAGTTCTGAGAAATCTGAACTCCCAAATCAGCTTTTGGTGAGGACTCTCTTCAAGACTGCAGATTGCCAACTTCTTATTGTATCCTCACGTGCAGGAAAGAGGAACAAGCCAACTCTCTGGCTTATTCTTTTCAACGTTTATTTATTTTTGGGACAGAGAGAGACAGAGCATGAACGGGGGAGGGGCAGAGAGAGAGGGAGACACAGAATCGGAAACAGGCTCCAGGCTCCGAGCCATCAGCCCAGAGCCCGACGCGGGGCTCGAACTCCCGGACCGCGAGATCGTGACCTGGCTGAAGTCGGCCGCTTAACCGACTGCGCCACCCAGGCGCCCCTGGCTTATTCTTTTAAGAGCACTAATACCCTTGATGAGGGGTCTGTCCCAATGACCTAATTATGTCCCAAAGGCCCCACCTTCAAATACTATTACACTGGGGATTATTTTTCGAAGAATGAATTTTGGTGGAACACCAATTTTTAGTTAGTCAATAGCAGAACACTTTGTTCTTTCATTTATTCTTATTTTTTATTTCTTTTAAGAGAAAGTGAGTGCATGAGCTGGGGAGAGGAGAGGAGGAATAGAAAGAGAGAATCTCAAGGAGGCTCCATGTTCAGCATGGAGCCTGACAGGGGGCTTGATCCCACAACCTTGGGATGATGACCTGAGCTGAAATCAAGAGTTAGACACTCAACTGACTGAGCCACCTAGGTGGCGTGGCACTTTATTTTTTTAGATTTTGAGATTAAATAGGACAACTGTTACCGGTGGGAGAGTCTGTGTTGTGTCAATGAAGGACTTTGTTCTTGGATTTCCCACAAAAAGATTTACTGAAAATCTATGTTCAGAATAAAGACAGCCAGAAGTAAAATAGCAAGCACAAACAAAAGTACACTCTCAGGGTGGGAGAGCAGGCAGGCTCCACAGGTGGAACTGGTCCCTAGGTTGTTTTGGGATTGGATATTATTGGATCTTTCTGGGCTGGGAGGAGCTGTGACTGATAGTGGGGTGGTCTCTAATGGAGGCTGTTTCCAATCGTTTGGGGGACTCCTCCCACAGGTGAGTGGGGGTAGTTTTTGACCCTGCAAGGAGTGGGGGAGAGTTTTAACCACAAGGCAAATGCATTATAATGAGTGTAGGGGTGGCCCTGGGGCAGAGGTAGAAGAGGAAAGCTGCATGCTCTGCACTTGTGGCTCTTGGTCTGTCAGTGCCAAGGTCTTGGAAGCCACAAAGTCAAGATGTTGTGCCTATGGGCTTCCAATGTGTAACCTATTTATCATAATCCTTGCCTCCAGCTCATGTTTCTATTATTCCTCCCTCAAAAAGACTTGGGACTCAGCCTTCCACTGTTCATATCTAGGTTCTACCTAACACAGCTACCAATCAGACAAACAATAAATACAAGCTATTGTTATAAAGATCAGTTAAATCATGTGTTATGTCTATGTATCAATAGTCTAAATAGCTGTTGGAAGTAAGAGAGTATTAAACACGATTATAGGACTCAGAATTAGTCTGAAATCTCTTTGGTGTCTCTCTGGCAGTCCCTGGCTATCTGGAGGTCAAAGAGGTGGACACACAGCATAATAACCCCCTTAAGATCTCAGTATAAAAACTACAATTCCTTATTCTGTTCTCTGTTTGTACTTTGATTCTGTTAGGCATATAGATATTTATTTTAATGCTGGCTAATAGGTTCTGACTAAAGCTAGGGACTGTAAACCTCTAATTAGCAAGCTTAGTGAAAAAGCTTTTTCTGATATAATGCTTATTTGCTCAAATGCTTCATTTTAAGTGGTACAGCAAGTAGAATCTCCTTGATAAAAGTGAAGGCTGAGAATATTTTTTAAAACAATAAATCCAAACCCAGTTTTAGGAAAGGAAACTGGTTGTCAGATTGAAATCTGTGCTGTACCTTTTAATTCTAGTCTTTTTCAGTAACCATAAAAAATACCTTTCTATATCATTCCTCAAAACTTCTTGTAACAAACTCCCAAAATTTAACACTATTGTCTGAGTAAGACTTTTATCAATATCTAAACTCTACTAATTAATTTATATGAAATGGTGTTCAAACAGGTTGTAGTCCATCTATATATTTTAAAATGTCTTGTTTAAAAGCATTATCAGACTCTGTTGGCTTCTCAATCTCTTGGTTAAAGAATTAATAAAATCATTGATTCTTGCAAGATTTTTTGGTTTTAAATTTAGTGTTATATTTTTGTTTCTGTGAATGTTCTGAATATTCCAGGTGCTAGCACCCCTGGCACCTTCTCCCTGGATTATGTTTTTTTTGTTTCTTTTTTTACCCCAGTGGAAGTGAACTTTTCTGAATGTACTTAGAGACAAACCAAGTAAATGAAAGGGGATTTTACACTAAAATCACCTCAGAGGCCAGTAATACAGAGAAATCAGCCATAGAAGCATTTTCATTTCTCAACTAGCTATTGAGAAGATAGTTTCACACTTAGGAAGGAAACTTTATTATCAATTTAATTTAACAAAGACATCCTTTAATACTCTGTTATCTTATATATTCCCCATTTCCCTCTACCTGTGAAGAAAGAAAAGTCCACAGAATATGTGAAGAAATAATTTTTTAATGTGGGTGATTTATTCCAAATATGGAAAAGAAAACTTGGACATGAAAACAATGTTGCCCATCCTAAAGTATCTATACGATTACCATTGGCAGGTTGCTAGGACCCCAAGGAGACTTGTAGATATTTCTCTTTTGCCAGATGGCATGATATTGAGTTTTGTCCGTGAAGGGTGAGGGAGGGGCACAGGAGGAGAAAGTGTGTTTCTCTGGCCAGGCTTCGGAAGGATGGATGGATTCTTTAGCACCCAGCTGCATGGGTGTCTTCTCTTGGCCTGGTATGGACAGCTTCTTTAGCCAGCTTTGTCAGCACCAGTAGCTTCTTCAAAAACCCACTGCCTTCAGCATGGGCAGCTTCTTCAGTAGCAGGCTGTTGCAGTATTGGCAGCATCTCCAGCACATGGGTTCCCCAACAGACAGCTTTTCTAGTGTCTGGCTTCAGCAGTGTGGATGTTTTTCTCCATTGCCTATCTCCTGTGGCTTCTCCAGTGTCTGGCTCCCATGGTCCCCTGCTTCCTCTATACATGGCTCCTGTAACATTTTGGTCAGCAGCACCCAGTGGCTAGCAACTTCCCCTGTATTCTTTCAGTGACTTCTCAGTGAAATGCCACCAGCTAGACACCTCTCTTTGAATGGCTTCTCCTGACACTCTCTTGGGAAGCTTTGCAGCAAGTTTTAAGGAATAGAAATTTCCTAAAGATAGTTTTACAAAATGATGGATTTTCAACAAGTTCTTCAATATCCAGTGAGTCACAGTTATGTTATGTCTTTTCCAACAAGGTCTGGATTTTACTTCTGGTGCAGGGTTGGGAGCGTGCTACTTATCTCAGCCCTAGGGGTAGTGGCTACTCCTTATATCTGCTATTCCTGTATTCTTTCATTATTTTTACTTCTTACTAGCCAATTCTTTTTTTTTAATGTTTATTTTTATTTTTGAGAGAGAGACAGACAGAGCATGAACAGGGGAGGGTCAGAGAGAGAGGGAGACACAGAATCTGAAGCAGGCTCCAGGCTCTGAGCTGTCAGCACAGAGCCGGATGTGGGGCTTGAACTCATGGACCACGAGATCATGACCTGAGCCGAAGTCTGACGCTCAACTGACTGAGCCACCCAGGCACCCCACTAGCCAATTCTTTATTACCTCAATCCCCTCTTATAATTAATAAGCTTTCCTATATTAAACTTTCCCAGATCAAATTAGATTCTATCTTTTGATGGAATCTGATACATTTACTAAGATATGTCTTGATGTTGACCTTTCTGTGCTAGTTTTTCCAGAGATATGATGTGTTTTTTTCAGTTTGTAGATTTGCATCTTTTTTTTTTTAAAGTTTATTTATTTTGAGAGAGAGAGAGAGGGAGAGAGAGAGAGAGGGAGAGAAAATCCCTCTCTATGCTGTCTGCTTGGAGCCTGACATGGGGATTGGTCTTAAGAACTGTGAGAATCTCATGACCTGAGCCAAAATCAAGAGTTGGGCACTTAACCAACTTATTTTATTTTTGTAAAGTTCTTTTGCATGATACTTTTAATATTTTGCCATCCCCTTTATTTCCATTCTCTCAGGAGTATCAATTATATGTATGTTGGATTTCTTTTGCCTTCCATAGCCATCATTTTCTTTCTAATCTTTAATCATTTTAACTTTGTTTTTTTTTTAATAATTCTTTCAATCCTGCTCTCCATGTACCTGAGGTTTTCTTTTCTTTTCTTTTCTTTTCTTTTCTTTTCTTTTCTTCTTTTCTTTTCTTTTCTTTTCTTTTCTTTTCTTTTCTTTTTCTTTCTTTTTTTTCTTTCTTAATGACTCTTGTGGTTTTAATTTATGGAATGGCTTTATATTTCTTTTGTGCATTTGCAAACTTATCTTTAATTCTGTTGTTTCATTATGTCTTCCTGACCTTGCATAATTCTTTTTTGAAGTCCTACTTTATAGAGGCATTTGTTTTACTAAATGTTTTATATCCATGGATTGCATTTGGTTACATTTTACATCTTTTATATTCCATGGCAACATTAATATGAATATTTTTTATCTGTCATTTGTTTTTCATGCTCCTTTACTCTATTTTTCTATTAACCTATCCATATAAATCTTGTACTGCCTCTTATTTAATTGTTATACATTTTTAAATGAATTGAATTTCCCCAAGACCAGGAAGTTCTACTTAATTTCCTTATAAAACAGGCTTGAGTGTGTACTCCTTTTATTAATCTTTATATCACCTCAGCCAACAGAGCCAAGTAATTTCAGATGTGCTCACATTACAGAATATATTTCTTCCACTTGGCCTCATCATGATACTGCTTGTCTAAATATGTGATTCCTCAGTTATCCCCTTCTTTTCTGCTTTTCTGTGGGCATGCCAGTAACTTTGAACACTACAATTTTTCAACTTTATCTGAGATTTGCAGACGTAGAAGTCTGTTTTTGAAAGCTTTCCATATTCCAAGTTACCTTTTGGTGAACTTAGCAACCCTTTTCTCATTTTGTATTTGGAGATAGGGTTTGCATTTCTATTTCCTGCTCTTTTTTAGAATGACTTCCAGTGGTAAACAGGTCTGTCTTTAGGTTGATGTTTTAATATCTGAAGATTTGTTGGGATTTATAGACTAACCACTTTATGAAGACAACCAAAGTTTGTGTAGTGTGTATACTTAGTCTCTGGAACAAGTGCTGAACATTAATTTAAGCTCATTTTGACATAACATTAACTTAAAAAACACAAATGTTCAGTTGTGATATGTTTCAGTTCATCATAGATACATGTGCCTAGGGAACAGTCTCTGTTCTGGTCTGTTGTCCACGTCTTGTGTTGTCTCAGTTATTCTGATATCTTTTGTGGGCTCCATAATAGTTTGTTCTGTGATGCTTGCACTGGGTTTTTGTTTTTTTATTTTAGATTCCTTACTATTTGCTGTCAGACCACAGACTATGGTTCTGTCAGTAATTTCAAAGTTCATGCTAAAAAAAAAAGACATTTTTATGGGATAAAAATTTTAGGTAGCTAAATTCCCTGTTAATGTAGAAATAGATTTTGTGACTTGCTTGGCCCTTTGGTTTTCATTGTAGCCCAAGTTCTCTTTGCCTTGATTCTTCCTTCTCTCACTGGTGGCTGCATTTTTGTGTTCTACAATGACATGCATTTTGTACTACAGTTGGGCCCTAGGGTTTGTATCAATGGGAAGATTCTTTAAGCCCCTCCTGGTTTAAAGTCACTTCCTGTTTGGTATATAAGTATGTGATCTTCCAACTTGTAGCAAGAAGATGGACCCCAAACATTATTGACCTTTTCTGCATTTCTAACAGAAGCTCAGGGAAGAGATTTTCATATTTAACTATTTCCTGCTGAATATTATATAGGTTATATTGCTTCTTTCAGGTATCAGCTGCATTCTAACAGAATCATTCTGGTGAAAGTTTTCAATATCAGAATGACTCTAGAAGTTGGAATTTTAGCCTTTTCACCAGGTTAGTGGTGAGAATATTTTGAGAAGGATGGGAGTTTGTGTGTCATTTTATTAACCAAGTAGGTAGTCAGCCTCATCCATATATAAGTAGGGGTTACCAAAGTCAAAGGGCTGGGTTTTTCTTCCTTATGTTGATAGGGTATCAATGGACTGTGGGGGAATGTTCCATAAGAAAAGGAATAAAAGTACAACAAGGAGAGACTATGGAAAAACCCAGTGAGTAGGTTCATTGTTGCCTAGCAGCAGTAATGACACTTCTAGCAAAGTCCAGTCCTTGGGCTTTATGGCCTCTGGAAGAGCTACAAAGGTACGACACTGAGAAGTAATTGAAAAGGCTATTTTAGAAAGAGGCCATTTTTATGTGTTCTTTTAGATACCTGACACAGAGTGTAGGTTTAATAAATAGTACATAAAATGTTACCTCTAGGGAAAAATTACATTTTAGATCTCCATTTGCCCTGTCACAGAACAGAATGTGAAACTAAGGCAAGAGAGATAGGGATTTATACAGTAGTCCCAGCTGTACATTTAACATGGTGCTGGAGTATTAATGGTAAATGTATTCTGTTGGGGGGGGGGATCAGAACAGTCCTCTCCGAGATAATTTTCAGACTTTTACCAATTTTGTTTGAACTCTTTAAGAATGTATGCATGGTATATGGATAATTATGGAGATGAAGAAGAAACTGAGGTTTAAAATACTAGAGGATTAGAGTTCAGTAGTTTATTAGGTCAGTAGCACCTAGAATACTATACATAAAATGATTTCCAGACATGAAACCTGTTCTTTTGTATAAGACAGAACACATCTAATGAGGAGCAGATCTAACTGTTACCTCCGGATGAATGTGGCTGCATAATTCATAGGGCATAGTGCAAAATGAAAATGCAGAGGCCATTGGAAGAGTCACAGTCCAGCAATAAACTAGGTGTGGGGTTCTTCTAACTGCAGGGCACTATGTAACCAAACAGGTTTCATGTACATGGAGCCTGCCCTTCCTTTAGCGGTGCTTGCTCAGAGTGCCAAGGAGGTATTCTAATCCTCCAGATATCTACCCATCTTCCTTCCTATTCTACAACTGGTGTCTGCCAGCCTGTCTTCTCCCTGGTGAGATACAGTTGCCTCTAAGTTATCAGTCACTGTAATTTCCATCATTGTGAGTTGTAGATGCTCACAATGGATTTGATAAATAGTAGGATGGAAAGAAACCAAGGATGGGAGAGAGATGACACATGGGAGGCCATGAGGCTGCCAGGGAATGGCATGAGGATCTTGAGTACCTGTGGGCAAAGAGGTGCCCAACTGAAGGTGGCATCCCTGAAATGGCCCATTATGAATGGGTTGAAGAAAAAGGTTTTATGTTTCTCTGTTTCACGTGAGATTTATATCAGGGTAGTCCTACAGATTGAGAAGATGGTGGTGGACTAAACTGATCTTGATGAGTTGGGGTGTCTGTATACTTGTGCTAAGGAGTGTAAAATTGAAGGCATTAAGGATAAAAGGAACCACTCCTCTAGCCTGCAAATGCTAGGTTCTTTTTTTATGCCTCAGCAGATTCCTCAGCAGTTTACTCTCTTACGCCTGGAAGCTTCAAATCTAGTTTCTGAAAAAAAGTTTTCATCCTGTCTTATAATACACCTGCTCATTCCTTCAAAGCAGAGGTTGGATATTTTCAATGTGGGAAAACAGGGAACAATCTAAACTTGCATAATGAAATACCAACTTTCCATATACCTATGTGGTACACAAATTGTGTTGCTTTCTTCTATTAACATATAGAAGGGCAGCGTTATCAGTTACCTATTATCACTATAATGCTGTATAACAAGCAACCACCCCCCCACACACCCAGTAATTTATAACAATAAGCATTTATTTAGCTTATAAATCTGTGGTGTTCCCTGGCTTGGGCTGGGCTTTGCAGGGCTTGCTCAGGTGTCTGTGGTTGTCTACACAAGGC